>NC_066858.1:18742296-19942296 GCF_025177605.1 Cucumis melo | reverse complement strand
TCTCGTGCTCCGAGGACTTTAACCCACACTCCTGGCATGCTCCCTGACACGTTTTCCGGAGGTATAGGTCGGGAAGCGAGCTCGTTGGATGGAGAACTGTGGTGCGACCCAAAACGGTCCAAAAGATGGCCGAAGCTTCCAACGAGTGGCGAACGCTCGTCCGGTGTCAGAAACCACTGGAAATGCACTTGCAGCGAAGGAAACGGGCTGAGCTCGAGGACTTCCGGTGCTCGTCCCAAGAAAACGCGAGCGGGAATGCCCCGGACTCAATTTTCTCGTCCTGGGGTAAAAAGCGGTCCCCCGACGGTTTCTTCCCTTTGCTCCGTATTAGTCATAAGTCTTTCGATCTTCGGGTCTCGTGCTCCGAGGACTTCAACCCACACTCCTGGCATGCTCCCTGACACGTTTTCCGGAGGTATAGGTCGGGAAGCGAGCTCGTTGGAGGGAGAACTGTGGTGCGACCCAAAACGGTGCAAAAGATGGCCGAAGCTTCCAACGAGTGGCGAACGCTCGTCCGGTGTCAGAAACCACTGGAAATGCACTTGCAGCGAAGGAAACGGGCTGAGCTCGTGGACTTCCGGTGCTCGTCCCAAGAAAACGCGAGCGGGAATGCCCCGGACTCAGTTTTCTCGTCCTGGGGTAAAAAGCGGTCCCCCGATGGTTTCTTCCCTTTGCTCCGTATTGGTCATAAGTCTTTCGATCTTCGGGTCTCGTGCTCCGAGGACTTCAACCCACACTCCTGGCATGCTCCCTGACACGTTTTCCGGAGGTATAGGTCGGGAAGCGAGCTCGTTGGAGGGAGAACTGTGGTGCGACCCAAAACGGTCCAAAAGATGGCCGAAGCTTCCAACGAGTGGCGAACGCTCGTCCGGTGTCAGAAACCACTGGAAATGCACTTGCAGCGAAGGAAACGGGCTGAGCTCGAGGACTTCCGGTGCTCGTCCCAAGAAAACGCGAGCGGGAATGCCCCGGACTCAGTTTTCTCGTCCTGGGGTAAAAAGCGGTCCCCCGACGGTTTCTTCCCTTTGCTCCGTATTGGTCATAAGTCTTTCGATCTTCGGGTCTCGTGCTCCGAGGACTTCAACCCACACTCCTGGCATGCTCCCTGACACGTTTTCCGGAGGTATAGGTCGTGAAGCGAGCTCGATGGAGGGAGAACTGTGGTGCGACCCAAAACGGTCCAAAAGATGGCCGAAGCTTCCAACGAGTGGCGAACGCTCGTCCGGTGTCAGAAACCACTGGAAATGCACTTGCAGCGAATGAAACGGGCTGAGCTCGAGGACTTCCGGTGCTCGTCCCAAGAAAACGCGAGCGGGAATGCCCCGGACTCAGTTTTCTCGTCCTGGGGTAAAAAGCGGTCCCCCGACGGTTTCTTCCCTTTGCTCCGTATTGTCATAAGTCTTTCGATCTTCGGGTCTCGTGCTCCGAGGACTTCAACCCACACTCCTGGCATGCTCCCTGACACGTTTTCCGGAGGTATAGGTCGGGAAGCGAGCTCGTTGGAGGGAGAACTGTGGTGCGACCCAAAACGGTCCAAAAGATGGCCGAAGCTTCCAACGAGTGGCGAACGCTCGTCCGGTGTCAGAAACCACTGGAAATGCACTTGCAGCGAAGGAAACGGGCTGAGCTCGTGGACTTCCGGTGCTCGTCCCAAGAAAACGCGAGCGGGAATGCCCCGGACTCAGTTTTCTCGTCCTGGGGTAAAAAGCGGTCCCCCGACGGTTTCTTCCCTTTGCTCCGTATTGGTCATAAGTCTTTCGATCTTCGGGTCTCGTGCTCCGAGGACTTCAACCCACACTCCTGGCATGCTCCCTGACACGTTTTCCGGAGGTATAGGTCGGGAAGCGAGCTCGTTGGAGGGAGAACTGTGGTGCGACCCAAAACGGTCCAAAAGATGGCCGAAGCTTCCAACGAGTGGCGAACGCTCGTCCGGTGTCAAAAACCACTGGAAATGCACTTGCAGCGAAGGAAACGGGCTGAGCTCGAGGACTTCCGGTGCTCGTCCCAAGAAAACGCGAGCGGGAATGCCCCGGACTCAGTTTTCTCGTCCTGGGGTAAAAAGCGGTCCCCCGACGGTTTCTTCCCGTTGCTCCGTATTGGTCATAAGTCTTTCGATCTTCGGGTCTCGTGCTCCGAGGACTTCAACCCACACTCCTGGCATGCTCCCTGACACGTTTTCCGGAGGTATAGGTCGTGAAGCGAGCTCGATGGAGGGAGAACTGTGGTGCGACCCAAAACGGTCCAAAAGATGGCCGAAGCTTCCAACGAGTGGCGAACGCTCGTCCGGTGTCAGAAACCACTGGAAATGCACTTGCAGCGAATGAAACGGGCTGAGCTCGAGGACTTCCGGTGCTCGTCCCAAGAAAACGCGAGCGGGAATGCCCCGGACTCAGTTTTCTCGTCCTAGGGTAAAAAGCGGTCCCCCGACGGTTTCTTCCCTTTGCTCCGTATTGTCATAAGTCTTTCGATCTTCGGGTCTCGTGCTCCGAGGACTTCAACCCACACTCCTGGCATGCTCCCTGACACGTTTTCCGGAGGTATAGGTCGGGAAGCGAGCTCGTTGGAGGGAGAACTGTGGTGCGACCCAAAACGGTCCAAAAGATGGCCGAAGCTTCCAACGAGTGGCGAACGCTCGTCCGGTGTCAGAAACCACTGGTAATGCACTTGCAGCGAAGGAAACGGGCTGAGCTCGTGGACTTCCGGTGCTCGTCCCAAGAAAACGCGAGCGGGAATGCCCCGGACTCAGTTTTCTCGTCCTGGGGTAAAAAGCGGTCCCCCGACGGTTTCTTCCCTTTGCTCCGTATTGGTCATAAGTCTTTCGATCTTCGGGTCTCGTGCTCCGAGGACTTCAACCCACACTCCTGGCATGCTCCCTGACACGTTTTCCGGAGGTATAGGTCGGGAAGCGAGCTCGTTGGAGGGAGAACTGTGGTGCGACCCAAAACGGTCCAAAAGATGGCCGAAGCTTCCAACGAGTGGCGAACGCTCGTCCGGTGTCAGAAACCACTGGAAATGCACTTGCAGCGAAGGAAACGGGCTGAGCTCGAGGACTTCCGGTGTTCGTCCCAAGAAAACGCGAGCGGGAATGCCCCGGACTCAGTTTTCTCGTCCTGGGGTAAAAAGCGGTCCCCCGACGGTTTCTTCCCTTTGCTCCGTATTGGTCATAAGTCTTTCGATCTTCGGGTCTCGTGCTCCGAGGACTTCAACCCACACTCCTGGCATGCTCCCTGACACGTTTTCCGGAGGTATAGGTCGTGAAGCGAGCTCGATGGAGGGAGAACTGTGGTGCGACCCAAAACGGTCCAAAAGATGGCCGAAGCTTCCAACGAGTGGCGAACGCTCGTCCGGTGTCAGAAACCACTGGAAATGCACTTGCAGCGAATGAAACGGGCTGAGCTCGAGGACTTCCGGTGCTCGTCCCAAGAAAACGCGAGCGGGAATGCCCCGAACTCAGTTTTCTCGTCCTGGGGTAAAAAGCGGTCCCCCGACGGTTTCTTCCCTTTGCTCCGTATTGTCATAAGTCTTTCGATCTTCGGGTCTCGTGCTCCGAGGACTTCAACCCACACTCCTGGCATGCTCCCTGACACGTTTTCCGCAGGTATAGGTCGGGAAGCGAGCTCGTTGGAGGGAGAACTGTGGTGCGACCCAAAACGGTCCAAAAGATGGCCGAAGCTTCCAACGAGTGGCGAACGCTCGTCCGGTGTCAGAAACCACTGGAAATGCACTTGCAGCGAAGGAAACGGGCTGAGCTCGAGGACTTCCGGTGCTCGTCCCAAGAAAACGCGAGCGGGAATGCCCCGGACTCAGTTTTCTCGTCCTGGGGTAAAAAGCGGTCCCCCGACGGTTTCTTCCCTTTGCTCCGTATTGGTCATAAGTCTTTCGATCTTCGGGTCTCGTGCTCCGAGGACTTCAACCCACACTCCTGGCATGCTCCCTGACACGTTTTCCGCAGGTATAGGTCGGGAAGCGAGCTCGTTGGAGGGAGAACTGTGGTGCGACCCAAAACGGTCCAAAAGATGGCCGAAGCTTCCAACGAGTGGCGAACGCTCGTCCGGTGTCAGAAACCACTGGAAATGCACTTGCAGCGAAGGAAACGGGCTGAGCCCGAGGACTTCCGGTGCTCGTCCCAAGAAAACGCGAGCGGGAATGCCCCGGACTCAGTTTTCTCGTCCTGGGGTAAAAAGCGGTCCCCCGACAGTTTCTTCCCTTTGCTCCGTATTGGTCATAAGTCTTTCGATCTTCGGGTCTCGTGCTCCGAGGACTTCAACCCACACTCCTGGCATGCTCCCTGACACGTTTTCCGCAGGTATAGGTCGGGAAGCGAGCTCGTTGGAGGGAGAACTGTGGTGCGACCCAAAACGGTCCAAAAGATGGCCGAAGCTTCCAACGAGTGGCGAACGCTCGTCCGGTGTCAGAAACCACTGGAAATGCACTTGCAGCGAAGGAAACGGGCTGAGCTCGAGGACTTCCGGTGCTCGTCCCAACAAAACGCGAGCGGGAATGCCCCGGACTCAGTTTTCTCGTCCTGGGGTAAAAAGCGGTCCCCCGACGGTTTCTTCCCTTTGCTCCGTATTGGTCATAAGTCTTTCGATCTTCGGGTCTCGTGCTTCGAGGACTTCAACCCACACTCCTGGCATGCTCCCTGACACGTTTTCCGGAGGTATAGGTCGGGAAGCGAGCTCGTTGGAGGGAGAACTGTGGTGCGACCCAAAACGGTCCAAAAGATGGCCGAAGCTTCCAACGAGTGGCGAACGCTCGTCCGGTGTCAGAAACCACTGGAAATGCACTTGCAGCGAAGGAAACGGGCTGAGCTCGAGGACTTCCGGTGCTCGTCCCAAGAAAACGCGAGCGGGAATGCCCCGGACTCAGTTTTCTCGTCCTGGGGTAAAAAGCGGTCCCCCGACGGTTTCTTCCCTTTGCTCCGTATTGGTCATAAGTCTTTCGATCTTCGGGTCTCGTGCTCCGAGGACTTCAACCCACACTCCTGGCATGCTCCCTGACACGTTTTCCGGAGGTATAGGTCGGGAAGCGAGCTCGTTGGAGGGAGAACTGTGGTGCGACCCAAAACGGTCCAAAAGATGGCCGAAGCTTCCAACGAGTGGCGAACGCTCGTCCGGTGTCAGAAACCACTGGAAATGCACTTGCAGCGAAGGAAACGGGCTGAGCTCGAGGACTTCCGGTGCTCGTCCCAAGAAAACGCGAGCGGGAATGCCCCGGACTCAGTTTTCTCGTCCTGGGGTAAAAAGCGGTCCCCCGACGGTTTCTTCCCTTTGCTCCGTATTGTCATAAGTCTTTCGATCTTCGGGTCTCGTGCTCCGAGGACTTCAACCCACACTCCTGGCATGCTCCCTGACACGTTTTCCAGAGGTATAGGTCGGGAAGCGAGCTCGTTGGAGGGAGAACTGTGGTGCGACCCAAAACGGTCCAAAAGATGGCCGAAGCTTCCAACGAGTGGCGAACGCTCGTCCGGTGTCAGAAACCACTGGAAATGCACTTGCAGCGAAGGAAACGGGCTGAGCTCGAGGACTTCCGGTGCTCGTCCCAAGAAAACGCGAGCGGGAATGCCCCGGACTCAGTTTTCTCGTCCTGGGGTAAAAAGCGGTCCCCCGACGGTTTCTTCCCTTTGCTCCGTATTGGTCATAAGTCTTTCGATCTTCGGGTCTCGTGCTCCGAGGACTTCAACCCACACTCCTGGCATGCTCCCTGACACGTTTTCCGGAGGTATAGGTCGGGAAGCGAGGTCGTTGGAGGGAGAACTATGGTGCGACCCAAAACGGTCCAAAAGATGGCCGAAGCTTCCAACGAGTGGCGAACGCTCGTCCGGTGTCAGAAACCACTGGAAATGCACTTGCAGCGAAGGAAACGGGCTGAGCTCGAGGACTTCCGGTGCTCGTCCCAAGAAAACGCGAGCGGGAATGCCCCGGACTCAGTTTTCTCGTCCTGGGGTAAAAAGCGGTCCCCCGACGGTTTCTTCCCTTTGCTCCGTATTGGTCATAAGTCTTTCGATCTTCGGGTCTCGTGCTCCGAGGACTTCAACCCACACTCCTGGCATGCTCCCTGACACGTTTTCCGGAGGTATAGGTCGGGAAGCGAGCTCGTTGGAGGGAGAACTGTGGTGCGACCCAAAACGGTCCAAAAGATGGCCGAAGCTTCCAACGAGTGGCGAACGCTTGTCCGGTGTCAGAAACCACTGGAAATGCACTTGCAGCGAAGGAAACGGGCTGAGCTCGAGGACTTCCGGTGCTCGTCCCAAGAAAACGCGAGCGGGAATGCCCCGGACTCAGTTTTCTCGTCCTGGGGTAAAAAGCGGTCCCCCGACGGTTTCTTCCCTTTGCTCCGTATTGTCATAAGTCGTTCGATCTTCGGGTCTCGTGCTCCGAGGACTTCAACCCACACTCCTGGCATGCTCCCTGACACGTTTTCCAGAGGTATAGGTCGGGAAGCGAGCTCGTTGGAGGGAGAACTGTGGTGTGACCCAAAACGGTCCAAAAGATGGCCGAAGATTCCAACGAGTGGCGAACGCTCGTCCGGTGTCAGAAACCACTGGAAATGCACTTGCAGCGAAGGAAACGGGCTGAGCTCGAGGACTTCCGGTGCTCGTCCCAAGAAAACGCGAGCGGGAATGCCCCGGACTCAGTTTTCTCGTCCTGGGGTAAAAAGCGGTCCCCCGACGGTTTCTTCCCTTTGCTCCGTATTGGTCATAAGTCTTTCGATCTTCGGGTCTCGTGCTCCGAGGACTTCAACCCACACTCCTGGCATGCTCCCTGACACGTTTTCCGGAGGTATAGGTCGGGAAGCGAGGTCGTTGGAGGGAGAACTATGGTGCGACCCAAAACGGTCCAAAAGATGGCCGAAGCTTCCAACGAGTGGCGAACGCTCGTCCGGTGTCAGAAACCACTGGAAATGCACTTGCAGCGAAGGAAACGGGCTGAGCTCGAGGACTTCCGGTGCTCGTCCCAAGAAAACGCGAGCGGGAATGCCCCGGACTCAGTTTTCTCGTCCTTGGGTAAAAAGCGGTCCCCTGACGGTTTCTTCCCTTTGCTCCGTATTGGTCATAAGTCTTTCGATCTTCGGGTCTCGTGCTCCGAGGACTTTAACCCACACTCCTGGCATGCTCCCTGACACGTTTTCCGGAGGTATAGGTCGGGAAGCGAGCTCGTTGGATGGAGAACTGTGGTGCGACCCAAAACGGTCCAAAAGATGGCCGAAGCTTCCAACGAGTGGCGAACGCTCGTCCGGTGTCAGAAACCACTGGAAATGCACTTGCAGCGAAGGAAACGGGCTGAGCTCGAGGACTTCCGGTGCTCGTCCCAAGAAAACGCGAGCGGGAATGCCCCGGACTCAATTTTCTCGTCCTGGGGTAAAAAGCGGTCCCCCGACGGTTTCTTCCCTTTGCTCCGTATTGGTCATAAGTTTTTCGATCTTCGGGTCTCGTGCTCCGAGGACTTCAACCCACACTCCTGGCATGCTCCCTGACACGTTTTCCGGAGGTATAGGTCGGGAAGCGAGCTCGTTGGAGGGAGAACTGTGGTGCGACCCAAAACGGTGCAAAAGATGGCCGAAGCTTCCAACGAGTGGCGAACGCTCGTCCGGTGTCAGAAACCACTGGAAATGCACTTGCAGCGAAGGAAACGGGCTGAGCTCGAGGACTTCCGGTGCTCGTCCCAAGAAAACGCGAGCGGGAATGCCCCGGAATCAGTTTTCTCGTCCTGGGGTAAAAAGCGGTCCCCCGACGGTTTCTTCCCTTTGCTCCGTATTGGTCATAAGTCTTTCGATCTTCGGGTCTCGTGCTCCGAGGACTTCAACCCACACTCCTGGCATGCTCCCTGACACGTTTTCCGTAGGTATAGGTCGGGAAGCGAGCTCGTTGGAGGGAGAACTGTGGTGCGACCCAAAACGGTCCAAAAGATGGCCGAAGCTTCCAACGAGTGGCGAACGCTCGTCCTGTGTCAGAAACCACTGGAAATGCACTTGCAGCGAAGGAAACGGGCTGAGCTCCAGGACTTCTGGTGCTCGTCCCAAGAAAACGCGAGCGGGAATGCCCCGGACTCAGTTTTCTCGTCCTGGGGTAAAAAGCGGTCCCCCGACGGTTTCTTCCCTTTGCTCCGTATTGGTCATAAGTCTTTCGATCTTCGGGTCTCGTGCTCCGAGGACTTCAACCCACACTCCTGGCATGCTCCCTGACACGTTTTCCGGAGGTATAGGTCGGGAAGCGAGCTCGTTGGAGGGAGAACTGTGGTGCGACCCAAAACGGTCCAAAAGATGGCCGAAGCTTCCAACGAGTGGCGAACGCTCGTTCGGTGTCAGAAACCACTGGAAATGCACTTGCAGCGAAGGAAACGGGCTGAGCTCGAGGACTTCCGGTGCTCGTCCCAAGAAAACGCGAGCGGGAATGCCCCGGACTCAGTTTTCTCGTCCTGGGGTAAAAAGCGGTCCCCCGACGGTTTCTTCCCTTTGCTCCGTATTGGTCATAAGTCTTTCGATCTTCGGGTCTCGTGCTCCGAGGACTTCAACCCACACTCCTGGCATGCTCCCTGACACGTTTTCCGGAGGTATAGGTCGTGAAGCGAGCTCGTTGGAGGGAGAACTGTGGTGCGACACAAAACGGTCCAAAAGATGGCCGAAGCTTCCAACGAGTGGCGAACGCTCGTCCGGTGTCAGAAACCACTGGAAATGCACTTGCAGCGAAGGAAACGGGCTGAGCTCGAGGACTTCCGGTGCTCGTCCCAAGAAAACGCGAGCGGGAATGCCCCGGACTCAGTTTTCTCGTCCTGGGGTAAAAAGCGGTCCCCCGACGGTTTCTTCCCTTTGCTCCGTATTGGTCATAAGTCTTTCGATCTTCGGGTCTCGTGGTCCGAGGACTTCAACCCACACTCCTGGCATGCTCCCTGACACGTTTTCCGGAGGTATAGGTCGTGAAGCGAGCTCGATGGAGGGAGAACTGTGGTGCGACCCAAAACGGTCCAAAAGATGGCCGAAGCTTCCAACGAGTGGCGAACGCTCGTCCGGTGTCAGAAACCACTGGAAATGCACTTGCAGCGAATGAAACGGGCTGAGCTCGAGGACTTCCGGTGCTCGTCCCAAGAAAACGCGAGCGGGAATGCCCCGGACTCAGTTTTCTCGTCCTGGGGTAAAAAGCGGTCCCCCGACGGTTTCTTCCCTTTGCTCCGTATTGGTCATAAGTCTTTCGATCTTCGGGTCTCGTGCTCCGAGGACTTCAACCCACACTCCTGGCATGCTCCCTGACACGTTTTCCGGAGGTATAGGTCGGGAAGCGAGCTCGTTGGAGGGAGAACAGTGGTGCGACCCAAAACGGTCCAAAAGATGGCCGAAGCTTCCAACGAGTGGCGAACGCTCGTCCTGTGTCAGAAACCACTGGAAATGCACTTGCAGCGAAGGAAACGGGCTGAGCTCGAGGACTTCCGGTGCTCGTCCCAAGAAAACGCGAGCGGGAATGCCCCGGACTCAGTTTTCTCGTCCTGGGGTAAAAAGCGGTCCCCCGACGGTTTCTTCCCTTTGCTCCGTATTGGTCATAAGTCTTTCGATCTTCGGGTCTCGTGCTCCGAGGACTTCAACCCACACTCCTGGCATGCTCCCTGACACGTTTTCCGGAGGTATAGGTCGGGAAGCGAGCTCGTTGGAGGGAGAACTGTGGTGCGACCCAAAACGGTCCAAAAGATGGCCGAAGCTTCCAACGAGTGGCGAACGCTCGTCCGGTGTCAGAAACCACTGGAAATGCACTTGCAGCGAAGGAAACGGGCTGAGCTCGAGGACTTCCGGTGCTCGTCCCAAGAAAACGCGAGCGGGAATGCCCCGGAATCAGTTTTCTCGTCCTGGGGTAAAAAGCGGTCCCCCGACGGTTTCTTCCCTTTGCTCCGTATTGGTCATAAGTCTTTCGATCTTCGGGTCTCGTGCTCCGAGGACTTCAACCCACACTCCTGGCATGCTCCCTGACACGTTTTCCGTAGGTATAGGTCGGGAAGCGAGCTTGTTGGACGGAGAACTGTGGTGCGACCCAAAACGGTCCAAAAGATGGCCGAAGCTTCCAACGAGTGGCGAACGCTCGTCCTGTGTCAGAAACCACTGGAAATGCACTTGCAGCGAAGGAAACGGGCTGAGCTCGAGGACTTCCGGTGCTCGTCCCAAGAAAACGCGAGCGGGAATGCCCCGGAATCAGTTTTCTCGTCCTGGGGTAAAAAGCGGTCCCCCGACGGTTTCTTCCCTTTGCTCCGTATTGGTCATAAGTCTTTCGATCTTCGGGTCTCGTGCTCCGAGGACTTCAACCCACACTCCTGGCATGCTCCCTGACACGTTTTCCGGAGGTATAGGTCGGGAAGCGAGCTCGTTGGAGGGAGAACAGTGGTGCGACCCAAAACGGTCCAAAAGATGGCCGAAGCTTCCAACGAGTGGCGAACGCTCGTCCTGTGTCAGAAACCACTGGAAATGCACTTGCAGCGAAGGAAACGGGCTGAGCTCGAGGACTTCCGGTGCTCGTCCCAAGAAAACGCGAGCGGGAATGCCCCGGACTCAGTTTTCTCGTCCTGGGGTAAAAAGCGGTCCCCCGACGGTTTCTTCCCTTTGCTCCGTATTGGTCATAAGTCTTTCGATCTTCGGGTCTCGTGCTCCGAGGACTTCAACCCACACTCCTGGCATGCTCCCTGACACGTTTTCCGGAGGTATAGGTCGGGAAGCGAGCTCGTTGGAGGGAGAACTGTGGTGCGACCCAAAACGGTCCAAAAGATGGCCGAAGCTTCCAACGAGTGGCGAACGCTCGTCCGGTGTCAGAAACCACTGGAAATGCACTTGCAGCGAAGGAAACGGGCTGAGCTCGAGGACTTCCGGTGCTCGTCCCAAGAAAACGCGAGCGGGAATGCCCCGGAATCAGTTTTCTCGTCCTGGGGTAAAAAGCGGTCCCCCGACGGTTTCTTCCCTTTGCTCCGTATTGGTCATAAGTCTTTCGATCTTCGGGTCTCGTGCTCCGAGGACTTCAACCCACACTCCTGGCATGCTCCCTGACACGTTTTCCGTAGGTATAGGTCGGGAAGCGAGCTTGTTGGACGGAGAACTGTGGTGCGACCCAAAACGGTCCAAAAGATGGCCGAAGCTTCCAACGAGTGGCGAACGCTCGTCCTATGTCAGAAACCACTGGAAATGCACTTGCAGCGAAGGAAACGGGCTGAGCTCGAGGACTTCCGGTGCTCGTCCCAAGAAAACGCGAGCGGGAATGCCACGGACTCAGTTTTCTCGTCCTGGGGTAAAAAGCGGTCCCCCGACGGTTTCTTCCCTTTGCTCCGTATTGGTCATAAGTCTTTCGATCTTCGGGTCTCGTGCTCCGAGGACTTCAACCCACACTCCTGGCATGCTCCCTGACACGTTTTCCGGAGGTATAGGTCGGGAAGCGAGCTCGTTGGAGGGAGAACTGTGGTGCGACCCAAAACGGTCCAAAAGATGGCCGAAGCTTCCAACGAGTGGCGAACGCTCGTTCGGTGTCAGAAACCACTGGAAATGCACTTGCAGCGAAGGAAACGGGCTGAGCTCGAGGACTTCCGGTGCTCGTCCCAAGAAAACGCGAGCGGGAATGCCCCGGACTCAGTTTTCTCGTCCTGGGGTAAAAAGCGGTCCCCCGACGGTTTCTTCCCTCTGCTCCGTATTGGTCATAAGTCTTTCGATCTTCGGGTCTCGTGCTCCGAGGACTTCAACCCACACTCCTGGCATGCTCCCTGACACGTTTTCCGGTGGTATAGGTCGGGAAGCGAGCTCGTTGGAGGGAGAACTGTGGTGCGACCCAAAACGGTCCAAAAGATGGCCGAAGCTTCCAACGAGTGGCGAACGCTCGTCCGGTGTCAGAAACCACTGGAAATGCACTTGCAGCGAAGGAAACGGGCTGAGCTCGAGGACTTCCGGTGCTCGTCCCAAGAAAACGCGAGCGGGAATGCCCCGGACTCAGTTTTCTCGTCCTGGGGTAAAAAGCGGTCCCCCGACGGTTTCTTCCCTTTGCTCCGTATTGGTCATAAGTCTTTCGATCTTCGGGTCTCGTGCTCCGAGGACTTCAACCCACACTCCTGGCATGCTCCCTGACACGTTTTCCGGAGGTATAGGTCGGGAAGCGAGCTCGTTGGAGGGAGAACTGTGGTGCGACTTAAAACGGTCCAAAAGATGGCCGAAGCTTCCAACGAGTGGCGAACGCTCGTCCGGTGTCAGAAACCACTGGAAATGCACTTGCAGCGAAGGAAACGGGCTGAGCTCGAGGACTTCCGGTGCTCGTCCGAAGAAAACGCGAGCGGAAATGCCCCGGACTCAGTTTTCTCGTCTTGGGGTAAAAAGCGGTCCCCCGACGGTTTCTTCCCTTTGCTCCGTATTGGTCATAAGTCTTTCGATCTTCGGGTCTCGTGCTCCGAGGACTTCAACCCACACTCCTGGCATGCTCCCTGACACGTTCTCCGGAGGTATAGGTCGGGAAGCGAGCTCGTTGGAGGGAGAACTGTGGTGCGACCCAAAACGGTCCAAAAGATGTCCGAAGCTTCCAACGAGTGGCGAACGCTCGTCCGGTGTCAGAAACCACTGGAAATGCACTTGCAGCGAAGGAAACGGGCTGAGCTCGAGGACTTCCGGTGCTCGTCCCAAGAAAACGCGAGCGGGAATGCCCCGGACTCAGTTTTCTCGTCCTGGGGTAAAAAGCGGTCCCCCGACGGTTTCTTCCCTTTGCTCCGTATTGGTCATAAGTCTTTCGATCTTCGGGTCTCGTGCTCCGAGGACTTCAACCCACACTCCTGGCATGCTCCCTGACACGTTTTCCGCAGGTATAGGTCGGGAAGCGAGCTCGTTGGAGGGAGAACTGTGGTGCGACCCAAAACGGTCCAAAAGATGGCCGAAGCTTCCAACGAGTGGCGAACGCTCGTCCGGTGTCAGAAACCACTGGAAATGCACTTGCAGCGAAGGAAACGGGCTGAGCTCGAGGACTTCCGGTGCTCGTCCCAAGAAAACGCGAGCGGGAATGCCCCGGACTCAGTTTTCTCGTCCTGGGGTAAAAAGCTTTCCCCCGACGGTTTCTTCCCTTTGCTCCGTATTGGTCATAAGTCTTTCGATCTTCGGGTCTCGTGCTCCGAGGACTTCAACCCACACTCCTGGCATGCTCCCTGACACGTTTTCCGGAGGTATAGGTCGGGAAGCGAGCTCGTTGGAGGGAGAACTGTGGTGCGACCCAAAACGGTCCAAAAGATGGCCGAAGCATCCAACGAGTGGCGAACGCTCGTCCGGTGTCAGAAACCACTGGAAATGCACTTGCAGCGAAGGAAACGGGCTGAGCTCGAGGACTTCCGGTGCTCGTCCCAAGAAAACGCGAGCGGGAATGCCCCGGACTCAGTTTTCTCGTCCTGGGGTAAAAAGCGGTCCCCCGACGGTTTCTTCCCTTTGCTCCGTATTGGTCATAAGTCCTTCGATCTTCGGGTCTCGTGCTCCGAGGACTTCAACCCACACTCCTGGCATGCTCCCTGACACGTTTTCCGGAGGTATAGGTCGAGAAGCGAGCTTGTTGGAGGGAGAACTGTGGTGCGACCCAAAACGGTCCAAAAGATGGCCGAAGCATCCAACGAGTGGCGAACGCTCGTCCGGTGTCAGAAACCACTGGAAATGCACTTGCAGCGAAGGAAACGGGCTGAGCTCGAGGACTTCCGGTGCTCGTCCCAAGAAAACGCGAGCGGGAATGCCCCGGACTCAGTTTTCTCGTCCTGGGGTAAAAAGCGGTCCTCCGACGGTTTCTTCCCTTTGCTCCGTATTGGTCATAAGTCCTTCGATCTTCGGGTCTCGTGCTCCGAGGACTTCAACCCACACTCCTGGCATGCTCTCTGACACGTTTTCCGGAGGTATAGGTCGAGAAGCGAGCTCGTTGGAGGGAGAACTGTGGTGCGACCCAAAACGGTCCAAAAGATGGCCGAAGCATCCAACGAGTGGCGAACGCTCGTCCGGTGTCAGAAACCACTGGAAATGCACTTGCAGCGAAGGAAACGGGCTGAGCTCGAGGACTTCTGGTGCTCGTCCCAAGAAAACGCGAGCGGGAATGCCCCGGACTCAGTTTTCTCGTCCTGGGGTAAAAAGCGGTCCCCCGACGGTTTCTTCCCTTTGCTCCGTATTGGTCATAAGTCCTTCGATCTTCGGGTCTCGTGCTCCGAGGACTTCAACCCACACTCCTGGCATGCTCCCTGACACGTTTTCCGGAGGTATAGGTCGGGAAGCGAGCTCGTTGGAGGGAGAACTGTGGTGCGACCCAAAACGGTCCAAAAGATGGCCGAAGCTTCCAACGAGTGGCGAACGCTCGTCCGGTGTCAGAAACCACTGGAAATGCACTTGCAGCGAAGGAAACGGGCTGAGCTCGAGGACTTCCGGTGCTCGTCCCAAGAAAACGCGAGCGGGAATGCCCCGGACTCAGTTTTCTCGTCCTGGGGTAAAAAGCGGTCCCCCGACGGTTTCTTCCCTTTGCTCCGTATTGGTCATAAGTCTTTCGATCTTCGGGTCTCGTGCTCCGAGGACTTCAACCCACACTCCTGGCATGCTCCCTGACACGTTTTCCGGAGGTATAGGTCGGGAAGCGAGCTCGTTGGAGGGAGAACTGTGGTGCGACCCAAAACGATCCAAAAGATGGCCGAAGCTTCCAACGAGTGGCGAACGCTCGTCCGGTGTCAGAAACCACTGGAAATGCACTTGCAGCGAAGGAAACGGGCTGAGCTCGAGGACTTCCGGTGCTCGTCCCAAGAAAACGCGAGCGGGAATGCCCCGGACTCAGTTTTCTCGTCCTGGGGTAAAAAGCGGTCCCCCGACGGTTTCTTCCCTTTGCTCCGTATTGGTCATAAGTCTTTCGATCTTCGGGTCTCGTGCTCCGAGGACTTCAACCCACACTCCTGGCATGCTCCCTGACACGTTTTCCGGAGGTATAGGTCGGGAAGCGAGCTCGTTGGAGGGAGAACTGTGGTGCGACCCAAAACGGTCCAAAAGATGGCCGAAGCTTCCAACGAGTGGCGAACGCTCGTCCGGTGTCAGAAACCACTGGAAATGCATTTGCAGCGAAGGAAACGGGCTAAGCTCGAGGACTTCCGGTGATCGTCCCAAGAAAACGCGAGCGGGAACGCTTCGGACTCAGTTTTCTCGTCCTGGGGTAAAAAGGGGTCCCCCGACGGTTTCTTCCCTTTGCTCTGTATTGGTCCTAAGTCTTTCGATCTTCGGCTCTCGTGCTCCGAGGACTTCAACCCACACTCCTGGCATGCTCCCTGACACGTTTTTCGGAGGTATAGGTCGGGAAGCGAGCTTGTTGGAGGGAGAACTGTGGTGCGACCCAAAACGGTCCAAAAGATGGCCGAAGCTTCCAACGAGTGGCGAACGCTCGTCCGGTGTCAGAAACCACTGGAAATGCACTTGCAGCGAAGGAAACGGGCTGAGCTCGAGGACTTCCGGTGCTCGTCCCAAGAAAACGCGAGCGGGAATGCCCCGGACTTAGTTTTCTCGTCCTGAGGTAAAAAGCGGTCCCCCGACGGTTTCTTCCCTTTGCTCCGTATTGGTCATAAGTCTTTCGATCTTCGGCTCTCGTGCTCCGAGGACTTCAACCCACACTCCTGGCATGCTTTCTGACACGTTTTCTGGAGGTATAGGTCGGGAAGCGAGCTCGTTGGAGGGAGAACTGTGGTGCGACCCAAAACGGTCCAAAAGATGGCCGAAGCTTCCAACGAGTGGCGAACGCTCGTCCGGTGTCAGAAACCACTGGAAATGCACTTGCAGCGAAGGAAACGGGCTGAGCTCGAGGACTTCCGGTGCTCGTCCCAAGAAAACGCGAGCGGGAATGCCCCGGACTCAGTTTTCTCGTCCTGGGGTAAAAAGCGGTCCCCCGACGGTTTCTTCCCTTTGCTCCATATTGGTCATAAGTCTTTCGATCTTCGGCTCTCGTGAGTACTTCAACCCACACTCTTGGCATGCTCCCTGACACGTTTTCCGGAGGTATAGGTCGGGAAGCGAGCTCGTTGGAGGGAGAACTGTGGTGCGACCCAAAACGGTCCAAAAGATGGCCGAAGCTTCCAACGAGTGGCGAACGCTCGTCCGGTGTCAGAAACCACTGGAAATGCACTTGCAGCGAAGGAAACGAGCTGAGCTCGAGGACTTCCGGTGCTCGTCCCAAGAAAACGCGAGCGGGAATGCCCCGGACTCAGTTTTCTCGTCCTGGGGTAAAAAGCGGTCCCCCGACGGTTTCTTCCCTTTGCTCCGTATTGGTCATAAGTCTTTCGATCTTCGGGTCTCGTGCTCCGAGGACTTCAACCCACACTCCTGGCATGCTCCCTGACACGTTTTCCGGAGGTATAGGTCGGGAAGCGAGCTCGTTGGAGGGAGAACAGTGGTGCGACCCAAAACGGTCCAAAAGATGGCCGAAGCTTCCAACGAGTGGCGAACGCTCGTCCGGTGTCAGAAACCACTGGAAATGCACTTGCAGCGAAGGAAACGGGCTGAGCTCGAGGACTTCCGGTGCTCGTCCCAAGAAAACGCGAGCGGGAATGCCCCGGACTCAGTTTTCTCGTCCTGGGGTAAAAAGCGGTCCCCCGACGGTTTCTTCCCTTTGCTCCGTATTGGTCATAAGTCTTTCGATCTTCGGGTCTCGTGCTCCGAGGACTTCAACCCACACTCCTGGCATGCTCCCTGACACGTTTTCCGGAGGTATAGGTCGGGAAGCGAGCTCGTTGGAGGGAGAACTGTGGTGCGACCCAAAACGGTCCAAAAGATGGCCGAAGCTTCCAACGAGTGGCGAACGCTCGTCCGGTGTCAGAAACCACTGGAAATGCACTTGCAGCGAAGGAAACGGGCTGAGCTCGAGGACTTCCGGTGCTCGTCCCAAGAAAACGCAAGCGGGAATGCCCCGGACTCAGTTTTCTCGTCCTGGGGTAAAAAGCGGTCCCCCGACGGTTTCTTCCCTTTGCTCCGTATTGGTCATAAGTCTTTCGATCTTCGGGTCTCGTGCTCCGAGGACTTCAACCCACACTCCTGGCATGCTCCCTGACACGTTTTCCGGAGGTATAGGTCGGGAAGCGAGCTCGTTGGAGGGAGAACTGTGGTGCGACCCAAAACGGTCCAAAAGATGGCCGAAGCTTCCAACGAGTGGCGAACGCTCGTCCGGTGTCAGAAACCACTGGAAATGCACTTGCAGCGAAGGAAACGGGCTGAGCTCGAGGACTTCCGGTGCTCGTCCCAAGAAAACGCGAGCGGGAATGCCCCGGACTCAGTTTTCTCGTCCTGGGGTAAAAAGCGGTCCCCCGACGGTTTCTTCCCTTTGCTCCGTATTGGTCATAAGTCTTTCGATCTTCGGGTCTCGTGCTCCGAGGACTTCAACCCACACTCCTGGCATGCTCCCTGACACGTTTTCCGGAGGTATAGGTCGGGAAGCGAGCTCGTTGGAGGGAGAACTGTGGTGCGACCCAAAACGGTCCAAAAGATGGCCGAAGCTTCCAACGAGTGGCGAACGCTCGTCCGGTGTCAGAAACCACTGGAAATGCACTTGCAGCGAAGGAAACGGGCTGAGCTCGAGGACTTCCGGTGCTCGTCCCAAGAAAACGCGAGCGGGAATGCCCCGGACTCAGTTTTCTCGTCCTGGGGTAAAAAGCGGTCCCCCGACGGTTTCTTCCCTTTGCTCCGTATTGGTCATAAGTCTTTCGATCTTCGGGTCTCGTGCTCCGAGGACTTCAACCCACACTCCTGGCATGCTCCCTGACACGTTTTCCGGAGGTATAGGTCGGGAAGCGAGCTCGTTGGAGGGAGAACTGTGGTGCGACCCAAAACGGTCCAAAAGATGGCCGAAGCTTCCAACGAGTGGCGAACGCTCGTCCGGTGTCAGAAACCACTGGAAATGCACTTGCAGCGAAGGAAACGGGCTGAGCTCGAGGACTTCCGGTGCTCGTCCCAAGAAAACGCGAGCGGGAATGCCCCGGACTCAGTTTTCTCGTCCTGGGGTAAAAAGCGGTCCCCCGACGGTTTCTTCCCTTTGCTCCGTATTGGTCATAAGTCTTTCGATCTTCGGGTCTCGTGCTCCGAGGACTTCAACCCACACTCCTGGCATGCTCCCTGACACGTTTTCCGGAGGTATAGGTCGGGAAGCGAGCTCGTTGGAGGGAGAACTGTGGTGCGACCCAAAACGGTCCAAAAGATGGCCGAAGCTTCCAACGAGTGGCGAACGCTCGTCCGGTGTCAGAAACCACTGGAAATCCACTTGCAGCGAAGGAAACGGGCTGAGCTCGAGGACTTCCGGTGCTCGTCCCAAGAAAACGCGAGCGGGAATGCCCCGGACTCAGTTTTCTCGTCCTGGGGTAAAAAGCGGTCCCCCGACGGTTTCTTCCCTTTGCTCCGTATTGGTCATAAGTCTTTCGATCTTCGGGTCTCGTGCTCCGAGGACTTCAACCCACACTCCTGGCATGCTCCCTGACACGTTTTCCGGAGGTATAGGTCGGGAAGCGAGCTCGTTGGAGGGAGAACTGTGGTGCGACCCAAAACGGTCCAAAAGATGGCCGAAGCTTCCAACGAGTGGCGAACGCTCGTCCGGTGTCAGAAACCACTGGAAATGCACTTGCAGCGAAGGAAACGGGCTGAGCTCGAGGACTTCCGGTGCTCGTCCCAAGAAAACGCGAGCGGGAATGCCCCGGACTCAGTTTTCTCGTCCTGGGGTAAAAAGCGGTCCCCCGACGGTTTCTTCCCTTTGCTCCGTATTGGTCATAAGTCTTTCGATCTTCGGGTCTCGTGCTCCGAGGACTTCAACCCACACTCCTGGCATGCTCCCTGACACGTTTTCCGGAGGTATAGGTCGGGAAGCGAGCTCGTTGGAGGGAGAACTGTGGTGCGACCCAAAACGGTCCAAAAGATGGCCGAAGCTTCCAACGAGTGGCGAACGCTCGTCCGGTGTCAGAAACCACTGGAAATCCACTTGCAGCGAAGGAAACGGGCTGAGCTCGAGGACTTCCGGTGCTCGTCCCAAGAAAACGCGAGCGGGAATGCCCCGGACTCAGTTTTCTCGTCCTGGGGTAAAAAGCGGTCCCCCGACGGTTTCTTCCCTTTGCTCCGTATTGGTCATAAGTCTTTCGATCTTCGGGTCTCGTGCTCCGAGGACTTCAACCCACACTCCTGGCATGCTCCCTGACATGTTTTCCGGAGGTATAGGTCGGGAAGCGAGCTCGTTGGAGGGAGAACTGTGGTGCGACCCAAAACGGTCCAAAAGATGGCCGAAGCTTCCAACGAGTGGCGAACGCTCGTCCGGTGTCAGAAACCACTGGAAATGCACTTGCAGCGAAGGAAACGGGCTGAGCTCGAGGACTTCCGGTGCTCGTCCCAAGAAAACGCGAGCGGGAATGCCCCGGACTCAGTTTTCTCGTCCTGGGGTAAAAAGCGGTCCCCCGACGGTTTCTTCCCTTTGCTCCGTATTGGTCATAAGTCTTTCGATCTTCGGGTCTCGTGCTCCGAGGACTTCAACCCACACTCCTGGCATGCTCCCTGACACGTTTTCCGGAGGTATAGGTCGGGAAGCGAGCTCGTTGGAGGGAGAACTGTGGTGCGACCCAAAACGGTCCAAAAGATGGCCGAAGCTTCCAACGAGTGGCGAACGCTCGTCCGGTGTCAGAAACCACTGGAAATGCACTTGCAGCGAAGGAAACGGGCTGAGCTCGAGGACTTCCGGTGCTCGTCCCAAGAAAACGCGAGCGGGAATGCCCCGGACTCAGTTTTCTCGTCCTGGGGTAAAAAGCGGTCCCCCGACGGTTTCTTCCCTTTGCTCCGTATTGGTCATAAGTCTTTCGATCTTCGGGTCTCGTGCTCCGAGGACTTCAACCCACACTCCTGGCATGCTCCCTGACACGTTTTCCGGAGGTATAGGTCGGGAAGCGAGCTCGTTGGAGGGAGAACTGTGGTGCGACCCAAAACGGTCCAAAAGATGGCCGAAGCTTCCAACGAGTGGCGAACGCTCGTCCGGTGTCAGAAACCACTGGAAATGCACTTGCAGCGAAGGAAACGGGCTGAGCTCGAGGACTTCCGGTGCTCGTCCCAAGAAAACGCGAGCGGGAATGCCCCGGACTCAGTTTTCTCGTCCTGGGGTAAAAAGCGGTCCCCCGACGGTTTCTTCCCTTTGCTCCGTATTGGTCATAAGTCTTTCGATCTTCGGGTCTCGTGCTCCGAGGACTTCAACCCACACTCCTGGCATGCTCCCTGACACGTTTTCCGGAGGTATAGGTCGGGAAGCGAGCTCGTTGGAGGGAGAACTGTGGTGCGACCCAAAACGGTCCAAAAGATGGCCGAAGCTTCCAACGAGTGGCGAACGCTCGTCCGGTGTCAGAAACCACTGGAAATGCACTTGCAGCGAAGGAAACGGGCTGAGCTCGAGGACTTCCGGTGCTCGTCCCAAGAAAACGCGAGCGGGAATGCCCCGGACTCAGTTTTCTCGTTCTGGGGTAAAAAGCGGTCCCCCGACGGTTTCTTCCCTTTGCTCCGTATTGGTCATAAGTCTTTCGATCTTCGGGTCTCGTGCTCCGAGGACTTCAACCCACACTCCTGGCATGCTCCCTGACACGTTTTCCGGAGGTATAGGTCGGGAAGCGAGCTCGTTGGAGGGAGAACTGTGGTGCGACCCAAAACGGTCCAAAAGATGGCCGAAGCTTCCAACGAGTGGCGAACGCTCGTCCGGTGTCAGAAACCACTGGAAATGCACTTGCAGCGAAGGAAACGGGCTGAGCTCGAGGACTTCCGGTGCTCGTCCCAAGAAAACGCGAGCGGGAATGCCCCGGACTCAGTTTTCTCGTCCTGGGGTAAAAAGCGGTCCCCCGACGGTTTCTTCCCTTTGCTCCGTATTGGTCATAAGTCTTTCGATCTTCGGGTCTCGTGCTCCGAGGACTTCAACCCACACTCCTGGCATGCTCCCTGACACGTTTTCCGGAGGTATAGGTCGGGAAGCGAGCTCGTTGGAGGGAGAACTGTGGTGCGACCCAAAACGGTCCAAAAGATGGCCGAAGCTTCCAACGAGTGGCGAACGCTCGTCCGATGTCAGAAACCACTGGAAATCCACTTGCAGCGAAGGAAACGGGCTGAGCTCGAGGACTTCCGGTGCTCGTCCCAAGAAAACGCGAGCGGGAATGCCCCGGACTCAGTTTTCTCGTCCTGGGGTAAAAAGCGGTCCCCCGACGGTTTCTTCCCTTTGCTCCGTATTGGTCATAAGTCTTTCGATCTTCGGGTCTCGTGCTCCGAGGACTTCAACCCACACTCCTGGCATGCTCCCTGACACGTTTTCCGGAGGTATAGGTCGGGAAGCGAGCTCGTTGGAGGGAGAACTGTGGTGCGACCCAAAACGGTCCAAAAGATGGCCGAAGCTTCCAACGAGTGGCGAACGCTCGTCCGGTGTCAGAAACCACTGGAAATGCACTTGCAGCGAAGGAAACGGGCTGAGCTCGAGGACTTCCGGTGCTCGTCCCAAGAAAACGCGAGCGGGAATGCCCCGGACTCAGTTTTCTCGTCCTGGGGTAAAAAGCGGTCCCCCGACGGTTTCTTCCCTTTGCTCCGTATTGGTCATAAGTCTTTCGATCTTCGGGTCTCGTGCTCCGAGGACTTCAACCCACACTCCTGGCATGCTCCCTGACACGTTTTCCGGAGGTATAGGTCGGGAAGCGAGCTCGTTGGAGGGAGAACTGTGGTGCGACCCAAAACGGTCCAAAAGATGGCCGAAGCTTCCAACGAGTGGCGAACGCTCGTCCGGTGTCAGAAACCACTGGAAATCCACTTGCAGCGAAGGAAACGGGCTGAGCTCGAGGACTTCCGGTGCTCGTCCCAAGAAAACGCGAGCGGGAATGCCCCGGACTCAGTTTTCTCGTCCTGGGGTAAAAAGCGGTCCCCCGACGGTTTCTTCCCTTTGCTCCGTATTGGTCATAAGTCTTTCGATCTTCGGGTCTCGTGCTCCGAGGACTTCAACCCACACTCCTGGCATGCTCCCTGACATGTTTTCCGGAGGTATAGGTCGGGAAGCGAGCTCGTTGGAGGGAGAACTGTGGTGCGACCCAAAACGGTCCAAAAGATGGCCGAAGCTTCCAACGAGTGGCGAACGCTCGTCCGGTGTCAGAAACCACTGGAAATGCACTTGCAGCGAAGGAAACGGGCTGAGCTCGAGGACTTCCGGTGCTCGTCCCAAGAAAACGCGAGCGGGAATGCCCCGGACTCAGTTTTCTCGTCCTGGGGTAAAAAGCGGTCCCCCGACAGTTTCTTCCCTTTGCTCCGTATTGGTCATAAGTCTTTCGATCTTCGGGTCTCGTGCTCCGAGGACTTCAACCCACACTCCTGGCATGCTCCCTGACACGTTTTCCGGAGGTATAGGTCGGGAAGCGAGCTCGTTGGAGGGAGAACTGTGGTGCGACCCAAAACGGTCCAAAAGATGGCCGAAGCTTCCAACGAGTGGCGAACGCTCGTCCGGTGTCAGAAACCACTGGAAATGCACTTGCAGCGAAGGAAACGGGCTGAGCTCGAGGACTTCCGGTGCTCGTCCCAAGAAAACGCGAGCGGGAATGCCCCGGACTCAGTTTTCTAGTCCTGGGGTAAAAAGCGGTCCCCCGACGGTTTCTTCCCTTTGCTCCGTATTGGTCATAAGTCTTTCGATCTTCGGGTCTCGTGCTCCGAGGACTTCAACCCACACTCCTGGCATGCTCCCTGACACGTTTTCCGGAGGTATAGGTCGGGAAGCGAGCTCGTTGGAGGGAGAACTGTGGTGCGACCCAAAACGGTCCAAAAGATGGCCGAAGCTTCCAACGAGTGGCGAACGCTCGTCCGGTGTCAGAAACCACTGGAAATGCACTTGCAGCGAAGGAAACGGGCTGAGCTCGAGGACTTCCGGTGCTCGTCCCAAGAAAACGCGAGCGGGAATGCCCCGGACTCAGTTTTCTCGTCCTGGGGTAAAAAGCGGTCCCCCGACGGTTTCTTCCCTTTGCTCCGTATTGGTCATAAGTCTTTCGATCTTCGGGTCTCGTGCTCCGAGGACTTCAACCCACACTCCTCGCATGCTCCCTGACACGTTTTCCGGAGGTATAGGTCGGGAAGCGAGCTCGTTGGAGGGAGAACTGTGGTGCGACCCAAAACGGTCCAAAAGATGGCCGAAGCTTCCAACGAGTGGCGAACGCTCGTCCGGTGTCAGAAACCACTGGAAATGCACTTGCAGCGAAGGAAACGGGCTGAGCTCGAGGACTTCCGGTGCTCGTCCCAAGAAAACGCGAGCGGGAATGCCCCGGACTCAGTTTTCTCGTCCTGGGGTAAAAAGCGGTCCCCCGACGGTTTCTTCCCCTTGCTTCGTATTGGTCATAAGTCTTTCGATCTTCGGGTCTCGTGCTCCGAGGACTTCAACCCACACTCCTGGCATGCTCCCTGACACGTTTTCCGGAGGTATAGGTCGGGAAGCGAGCTCGTTGGAGGGAGAACTGTGGTGCGACCCAAAACGGTCCAAAAGATGGCCGAAGCTTCCAACGAGTGGCGAACGCTCGTCCGGTGTCAGAAACCACTGGAAATGCACTTGCAGCGAAGGAAACGGGCTGAGCTCGAGGACTTCCGGTGCTCGTCCCAAGAAAACGCGAGCGGGAATGCCCCGGACTCAGTTTTCTCGTCCTGGGGTAAAAAGCGGTCCCCCGACGGTTTCTTCCCTTTGCTCCGTATTGGTCATAAGTCTTTCGATCTTCGGGTCTCGTGCTCCGAGGACTTCAACCCACACTCCTGGCATGCTCCCTGACACGTTTTCCGGAGGTATAGGTCGGGAAGCGAGCTCGTTGGAGGGAGAACTGTGGTGCGACCCAAAACGGTCCAAAAGATGGCCGAAGCTTCCAACGAGTGGCGAACGCTCGTCCGGTGTCAGAAACCACTGGAAATGCACTTGCAGCGAAGGAAACGGGCTGAGCTCGAGGACTTCCGGTGCTCGTCCCAAGAAAACGCGAGCGGGAATGCCCCGGACTCAGTTTTCTCGTCCTGGGGAAAAAAGCGGTCCCCCGACGGTTTCTTCCCTTTGCTCCGTATTGGTCATAAGTCTTTCGATCTTCGGGTCTCGTGCTCCGAGGACTTCAACCCACACTCCTGGCATGCTCCCTGACACGTTTTCCGGAGGTATAGGTCGGGAAGCGAGCTCGTTGGAGGGAGAACTGTGGTGCGACCCAAAACGTTCCAAAAGATGGCCGAAGCTTCCAACGAGTGGCGAACGCTCGTCCGGTGTCAGAAACCACTGGAAATGCACTTGCAGCGAAGGAAACGGGCTGAGCTCGAGGACTTCCGGTGCTCGTCCCAAGAAAACGCGAGCGGGAATGCCCCGGACTCAGTTTTCTCGTCCTGGGGTAAAAAGCGGTCCCCCGACGGTTTCTTCCCCTTGCTCCGTATTGGTCATAAGTCTTTCGATCTTCGGGTCTCGTGCTCCGAGGACTTCAACCCACACTCCTGGCATGCTCCCTGACACGTTTTCCGGAGGTATAGGTCGGGAAGCGAGCTCGTTGGAGGGAGAACTGTGGTGCGACCCAAAACGGTCCAAAAGATGGCCGAAGCTTCCAACGAGTGGCGAACGCTCGTCCGGTGTCAGAAACCACTGGAAATGCACTTGCAGCGAAGGAAACGGCCTGAGCTCGAGGACTTCCGGTGCTCGTCCCAAGAAAACGCGAGCGGGAATGCCCCGGACTCAGTTTTCTCGTCCTGGGGTAAAAAGCGGTCCCCCGACGGTTTCTTCCCTTTGCTCCGTATTGGTCATAAGTCTTTCGATCTTCGGGTCTCGTGCTCCGACGACTTCAACCCACACTCCTGGCATGCTCCCTGACACGTTTTCCGGAGGTAAGGTCGGGAAGCGAGCTCGTTGGAGGGAAAACTGTGGTGCGACCCAAAACGGTCCAAAAGATGGCCGAAGCTTCCAACGAGTGGCGAACGCTCGTCCGGTGTCAGAAACCACTGGAAATGCACTTGCAGCGAAGGAAACGGGCTGAGCTCGAGGACTTCCGGTGCTCGTCCCAAGAAAACGCGAGCGGGAATGCCCCGGACTCAGTTTTCTCGTCCTGGGGAAAAAAGCTGTCCCCCGACGGTTTCTTCCCCTTGCTCCGTATTGGTCATAAGTCTTTCGATCTTCGGGTCTCGTGCTCCGAGGACTTCAACCCACACTCCTGGCATGCTCCCTGACACGTTTTCCGGAGGTATAGGTCGGGAAGCGAGCTCGTTGGAGGGAGAACTGTGGTGCGACCCAAAACGGTCCAAAAGATGGCCGAAGCTTCCAACGAGTGGCGAACGCTCGTCCGGTGTCAGAAACCACTGGAAATGCACTTGCAGCGAAGGAAACGGGCTGAGCTCGAGGACTTCCGGTGCTCGTCCCAAGAAAACGCGAGCGGGAATGCCCCGTACTCAGTTTTCTCGTCCTGGGGTAAAAAGCGGTCCCCCGACGGTTTCTTCCCTTTGCTCCGTATTGGTCATAAGTCTTTCGATCTTCGGGTCTCGTGCTCCGAGGACTTCAACCCACACTCCTGGCATGCTCCCTGACACGTTTTCCGGAGGTATAGGTCGGGAAGCGAGCTCGTTGGAGGGAGAACTGTGGTGCGACCCAAAACGGTCCAAAAGATGGCCGAAGCTTCCAACGAGTGGCGAACGCTCGTCCGGTGTCAGAAACCACTGGAAATGCACTTGCAGCGAAGGAAACGTTCTGAGCTCGAGGACTTCCGGTGCTCGTCCCAAGAAAACGCGAGCGGGAATGCCCCGTACTCAGTTTTCTCGTCCTGGGGTAAAAAGCGGTCCCCCGACGGTTTCTTCCCTTTGCTCCGTATTGGTCATAAGTCTTTCGATCTTCGGGTCTCGTGCTCCGAGGACTTCAACCCACACTCCTGGCATGCTCCCTGACACGTTTTCCGGAGGTATAGGTCGGGAAGCGAGCTCGTTGGAGGGAGAACTGTGGTGCGACCCAAAACGGTCCAAAAGATGGCCGAAGCTTCCAACGAGTGGCGAACGCTCGTCCGGTGTCAGAAACCACTGGAAATGCACTTGCAGCGAAGGAAACGTGCTGAGCTCGAGGACTTCCGGTGCTCGTCCCAAGAAAACGCGAGCGGGAATGCCCCGGACTCAGTTTTCTCGTCCTGGGGTAAAAAGCGGTCCCCCGACGGTTTCTTCCCTTTGCTCCGTATTGGTCATAAGTCTTTCGATCTTCGGGTCTCGTGCTCCGAGGACTTCAACCCACACTCCTGGCATGCTCCCTGACACGTTTTCCGGAGGTATAGGTCGGGAAGCGAGCTCGTTGGAGGGAGAACTGTGGTGCGACCCAAAACGGTCCAAAAGATGGCCGAAGCTTCCAACGAGTGGCGAACGCTCGTCCGGTGTCAGAAACCACTGGAAATGCACTTGCAGCGAAGGAAACGGGCTGAGCTCGAGGACTTCCGGTGCTCGTCCCAAGAAAACGCGAGCGGGAATGCCCCGGACTCAGTTTTCTCGTCCTGGGGTAAAAAGCGGTCCCCCGACGGTTTCTTCCCCTTGCTCCGTATTGGTCATAAGTCTTTCGATCTTCGGGTCTCGTGCTCCGAGGACTTCAACCCACACTCCTGGCATGCTCCCTGACACATTTTCCGGAGGTATAGGTCGGGAAGCGAGCTCGTTGGAGGGAGAACTGTGGTGCGACCCAAAACGGTCCAAAAGATGGCCGAAGCTTCCAACGAGTGGCGAACGCTCGTCCGGTGTCAGAAACCACTGGAAATGCACTTGCAGCGAAGGAAACGGGCTGAGCTCGAGGACTTCCGGTGCTCGTCCCAAGAAAACGCGAGCGGGAATGCCCCGGACTCAGTTTTCTCGTCGTGGGGTAAAAAGCGGTCCCCCGACGGTTTCTTCCCTTTGCTCCGTATTGGTCATAAGTCTTTCGATCTTCGGGTCTCGTGCTCCGAGGACTTCAACCCACACTCCTGGCATGCTCCCTGACACGTTTTCCGGAGGTATAGGTCGGGAAGCGAGCTCGTTGGAGGGAGAACTGTGGTGCGACCCAAAACGGTCCAAAAGATGGCCGAAGCTTCCAACGAGTGGCGAACGCTCGTCCGGTGTCAGAAACCACTGGAAATGCACTTGCAGCGAAGGAAACGGGCTGAGCTCGAGGACTTCCGGTGCTCGTCCCAAGAAAACGCGAGCGGGAATGCCCCGGACTCAGTTTTCTCGTCCTGGGGAAAAAAGCGGTCCCCCGACGGTTTCTTCCCTTTGCTCCGTATTGGTCATAAGTCTTTCGATCTTCGGGTCTCGTGCTCCGAGGACTTCAACCCACACTCCTGGCATGCTCCCTGACACGTTTTCCGGAGGTATAGGTCGGGAAGCGAGCTCGTTGGAGGGAGAACTGTGGTGCGACCCAAAACGGTCCAAAAGATGGCCGAAGCTTCCAACGAGTGGCGAACGCTCGTCCGGTGTCAGAAACCACTGGAAATGCACTTGCAGCGAAGGAAACGGGCTGAGCTCGAGGACTTCCGGTGCTCGTCCCAAGAAAACGCGAGCGGGAATGCCCCGGACTCAGTTTTCTCGTCCTGGGGTAAAAAGCGGTCCCCCGACGGTTTCTTCCCTTTGCTCCGTATTGGTCATAAGTCTTTCGATCTTCGGGTCTCGTGCTCCGAGGACTTCAACCCACACTCCTGGCATGCTCCCTGACACGTTTTCCGGAGGTATAGGTCGGGAAGCGAGCTCGTTGGAGGGAGAACTGTGGTGCGACCCAAAACGGTCCAAAAGATGGCCGAAGCTTCCAACGAGTGGCGAACGCTCGTCCGGTGTCAGAAACCACTGGAAATGCACTTGCAGCGAAGGAAACGGGCTGAGCTCGAGGACTTCCGGTGCTCGTCTCAAGAAAACGCGAGCGGGAATGCCCCGGACTCAGTTTTCTCGTCCTGGGGTAAAAAGCGGTCCCCCGACGGTTTCTTCCCTTTGCTCCGTATTGGTCATAAGTCTTTCGATCTTCGGGTCTCGTGCTCCGAGGACTTCAACCCACACTCCTGGCATGCTCCCTGACACGTTTTCCGGAGGTATAGGTCGGGAAGCGAGCTCGTTGGAGGGAGAACTGTGGTGCGACCCAAAACGGTCCAAAAGATGGCCGAAGCTTCCAACGAGTGGCGAACGCTCGTCCGGTGTCAGAAACCACTGGAAATGCACTTGCAGCGAAGGAAACGGGCTGAGCTCGAGGACTTCCGGTGCTCGTCCCAAGAAAACGCGAGCGGGAATGCCCCGGACTCAGTTTTCTCGTCCTGGGGTAAAAAGCGGTCCCCCGACGGTTTCTTCCCCTTGCTCCGTATTGGTCATAAGTCTTTCGATCTTCGGGTCTCGTGCTCCGAGGACTTCAACCCACACTCCTGGCATGCTCCCTGACACGTTTTCCGGAGGTATAGGTCGGGAAGCGAGCTCGTTGGAGGGAGAACTGTGGTGCGACCCAAAACGGTCCAAAAGATGGCCGAAGCTTCCAACGAGTGGCGAACGCTCGTCCGGTGTCAGAAACCACTGGAAATGCACTTGCAGCGAAGGAAACGGGCTGAGCTCGAGGACTTCCGATGCTCGTCCCAAGAAAACGCGAGCGGGAATGCCCCGGACTCAGTTTTCTCGTCGTGGGGTAAAAAGCGGTCCCCCGACGGTTTCTTCCCTTTGCTCCGTATTGGTCATAAGTCTTTCGATCTTCGGGTCTCGTGCTCCGAGGACTTCAACCCACACTCCTGGCATGCTCCCTGACACGTTTTCCGGAGGTATAGGTCGGGAAGCGAGCTCGTTGGAGGGAGAACTGTGGTGCGACCCAAAACGGTCCAAAAGATGGCCGAAGCTTCCAACGAGTGGCGAACGCTCGTCCGGTGTCAGAAACCACTGGAAATGCACTTGCAGCGAAGGAAACGGGCTGAGCTCGAGGACTTCCGGTGCTCGTCCCAAGAAAACGCGAGCGGGAATGCCCCGGACTCAGTTTTCTCGTCCTGGGGAAAAAAGCGGTCCCCCGACGGTTTCTTCCCTTTGCTCCGTATTGGTCATAAGTCTTTCGATCTTCGGGTCTCGTGCTCCGAGGACTTCAACCCACACTCCTGGCATGCTCCCTGACACGTTTTCCGGAGGTATAGGTCGGGAAGCGAGCTCGTTGGAGGGAGAACTGTGGTGCGACCCAAAACGGTCCAAAAGATGGCCGAAGCTTCCAACGAGTGGCGAACGCTCGTCCGGTGTCAGAAACCACTGGAAATGCACTTGCAGCGAAGGAAACGGGCTGAGCTCGAGGACTTCCGGTGCTCGTCCCAAGAAAACGCGAGCGGGAATGCCCCGGACTCAGTTTTCTCGTCCTGGGGTAAAAAGCGGTCCCCCGACGGTTTCTTCCCTTTGCTCCGTATTGGTCATAAGTCTTTCGATCTTCGGGTCTCGTGCTCCGAGGACTTCAACCCACACTCCTGGCATGCTCCCTGACACATTTTCCGGAGGTATAGGTCGGGAAGCGAGCTCGTTGGAGGGAGAACTGTGGTGCGACCCAAAACAGTCCAAAAGATGGCCGAAGCTTCCAACGAGTGGCGAACGCTCGTCCGGTGTCAGAAACCACTGGAAATGCACTTGCAGCGAAGGAAACGGGCTGAGCTCGAGGACTTCCGGTGCTCGTCTCAAGAAAACGCGAGCGGGAATGCCCCGGACTCAGTTTTCTCGTCCTGGGGTAAAAAGCGGTCCCCCGACGGTTTCTTCCCTTTGCTCCGTATTGGTCATAAGTCTTTCGATCTTCGGGTCTCGTGCTCCGAGGACTTCAACCCACACTCCTGGCATGCTCCCTGACACGTTTTCCGGAGGTATAGGTCGGGAAGCGAGCTCGTTGGAGGGAGAACTTTGGTGCGACCCAAAACGGTCCAAAAGATGGCCGAAGCTTCCAACGA
The DNA here is from genome assembly GCF_025177605.1 of Cucumis melo. Taxonomy (NCBI): domain Eukaryota; kingdom Viridiplantae; phylum Streptophyta; class Magnoliopsida; order Cucurbitales; family Cucurbitaceae; genus Cucumis; species Cucumis melo. The sequence continues at coordinate 19,912,426 of NC_066858.1, read as the reverse complement.
GTGGCGAACGCTCGTCCTGTGTCAGAAACCACTGGAAATGCACTTGCAGCGAAGGAAACGGGCTGAGCTCGAGGACTTCCGGTGCTCGTCCCAAGAAAACGCGAGCGGGAATGCCCCGGACTCAGTTTTCTCGTCCTGGGGTAAAAAGCGGTCCCCCGACGGTTTCTTCCCTTTGCTCCGTATTGGTCATAAGTCTTTCGATCTTCGGGTCTCGTGCTCCGAGGACTTCAACCCACACTCCTGGCATGCTCCCTGACACGTTTTCCGGAGGTATAGGTCGGGAAGCGAGCTCGTTGGAGGGAGAACTGTGGTGCGACCCAAAACGGTCCAAAAGATGGCCGAAGCTTCCAACGAGTGGCGAACGCTCGTCCGGTGTCAGAAACCACTGGAAAGGCACTTGCAGCGAAGGAAACGGGCTGAGCTCGAGGACTTCCGGTGCTCGTCCCAAGAAAACGCGAGCGGGAATGCCCCGGACTCAGTTTTCTCGTCCTGGGGTAAAAAGCGGTCCCCCGACGGTTTCTTCCCTTTGCTCCGTATTGGTCATAAGTCTTTCGATCTTCGGGTCTCGTGCTCCGAGGACTTCAACCCACACTCCTGGCATGCTCCCTGACACGTTTTCCGGAGGTATAGGTCGGGAAGCGAGCTCGTTGGAGGGAGAACTGTGGTGCGACCCAAAACGGTCCAAAAGATGGCCGAAGCTTCCAACGAGTGGCGAACGCTCGTCCGGTGTCAGAAACCACTGGAAATGCACTTGCAGCGAAGGAAACGGGCTGAGCTCGAGGACTTCCGGTGCTCGTCCCAAGAAAACGCGAGCGGGAATGCCCCGGACTCAGTTTTCTCGTCGTGGGGTAAAAAGCGGTCCCCCGACGGTTTCTTCCCTTTGCTCCGTATTGGTCATAAGTCTTTCGATCTTCGGGTCTCGTGCTCCGAGGACTTCAACCCACACTCCTGGCATGCTCCCTGACACGTTTTCCGGAGGTATAGGTCGGGAAGCGAGCTCGTTGGAGGGAGAACTGTGGTGCGACCCAAAACGGTCCAAAAGATGGCCGAAGCTTCCAACGAGTGGCGAACGCTCGTCCGGTGTCAGAAACCACTGGAAATGCACTTGCAGCGAAGGAAACGGGCTGAGCTCGAGGACTTCCGGTGCTCGTCCCAAGAAAACGCGAGCGGGAATGCCCCGGACTCAGTTTTCTCGTCGTGGGGTAAAAAGCGGTCCCCCGACGGTTTCTTCCCTTTGCTCCGTATTGGTCATAAGTCTTTCGATCTTCGGGTCTCGTGCTCCGAGGACTTCAACCCACACTCCTGGCATGCTCCCTGACACGTTTTCCGGAGGTATAGGTCGGGAAGCGAGCTCGTTGGAGGGAGAACTGTGGTGCGACCCAAAACGGTCCAAAAGATGGCCGAAGCTTCCAACGAGTGGCGAACGCTCGTCCGGTGTCAGAAACCACTGGAAATGCACTTGCAGCGAAGGAAACGGGCTGAGCTCGAGGACTTCCGGTGCTCGTCCCAAGAAAACGCGAGCGGGAATGCCCCGGACTCAGTTTTCTCGTCGTGGGGTAAAAAGCGGTCCCCCGACGGTTTCTTCCCTTTGCTCCGTATTGGTCATAAGTCTTTCGATCTTCGGGTCTCGTGCTCCGAGGACTTCAACCCACACTCCTGGCATGCTCCCTGACACGTTTTCCGGAGGTATAGGTCGGGAAGCGAGCTCGTTGGAGGGAGAACTTTGGTGCGACCCAAAACGGTCCAAAAGATGGCCGAAGCTTCCAACGAGTGGCGAACGCTCGTCCGGTGTCAGAAACCACTGGAAATGCACTTGCAGCGAAGGAAACGGGCTGAGCTCGAGGACTTCCGGTGCTCGTCCCAAGAAAACGCGAGCGGGAATGCCCCGCACTCAGTTTTCTCGTCCTGGGGTAAAAAGCGGTCCCCCGACGGTTTCTTCCCTTTGCTCCGTATTGGTCATAAGTCTTTCGATCTTCGGGCCTCGTGCTCCGAGGACTTCAACCCACACTCCTGGCATGCTCCCTGACACGTTTTCCGGAGGTATAGGTCGGGAAGCGAGCTCGTTGGAGGGAGAACTGTGGTGCGACCCAAAACGGTCCAAAAGATGGCCGAAGCTTCCAACGAGTGGCGAACGCTCGTCCGGTGTCAGAAACCACTGGAAATGCACTTGCAGCGAAGGAAACGGGCTGAGCTCGAGGACTTCCGGTGCTCGTCCCAAGAAAACGCGAGCGGGAATGCCCCGGACTCAGTTTTCTCGTCCTGGGGTAAAAAGCGGTCCCCCGACAGTTTCTTCCCTTTGCTCCGTATTGGTCATAAGTCTTTCGATCTTCGGGTCTCGTGCTCCGAGGACTTCAACCCACACTCCTGGCATGCTCCCTGACACGTTTTCCGGAGGTATAGGTCGGGAAGCGAGCTCGTTGGAGGGAGAACTGTGGTGCGACCCAAAACGGTCCAAAAGATGGCCGAAGCTTCCAACGAGTGGCGAACGCTCGTCCGGTGTCAGAAACCACTGGAAATGCACTTGCAGCGAAGGAAACGGGCTGAGCTCGAGGACTTCCGGTGCTCGTCCCAAGAAAACGCGAGCGGGAATGCCCCGGACTCAGTTTTCTCGTCCTGGGGTAAAAAGCGGTCCCCCGACGGTTTCTTCCCTTTGCTCCGTATTGGTCATAAGTCTTTCGATCTTCGGGTCTCGTGCTCGGAGGACTTCAATCCACACTCCTGGCATGCTCCCTGACACGTTTTCCGGAGGTATAGGTCGGGAAGCGAGCTCGTTGGAGGGAGAACTGTGGTGCGACCCAAAACGGTCCAAAAGATGGCCGAAGCTTCCAACGAGTGGCGAACGCTCGTCCGGTGTCAGAAACCACTGGAAATGCACTTGCAGCGAAGGAAACGGGCTGAGCTCGAGGACTTCCGGTGCTCGTCCCAAGAAAACGCGAGCGGGAATGCCCCGGACTCAGTTTTCTCGTCCTGGGGTAAAAAGCGGTCCCCCGACGGTTTCTTCCCTTTGCTCCGTATTGGTCATAAGTCTTTCGATCTTCGGGTCTCGTGCTCCGAGGACTTCAACCCACACTCCTGGCATGCTCCCTGACACGTTTTTCGGAGGTATAGGTCGGGAAGCGAGCTCGTTGGAGGGAGAACTGTGGTGCGACCCAAAACGGTCCAAAAGATGGCCGAAGCTTCCAACGAGTGGCGAACGCTCGTCCGGTGTCAGAAACCACTGGAAATGCACTTGCATCGAAGGAAACGGGCTGAGCTCGAGGACTTCCGGTGCTCGTCCCAAGAAAACGCGAGCGGGAATGCCCCGGACTCAGTTTTCTCGTCCTGGGGTAAAAAGCGGTCCCCCGACGGTTTCTTCCCTTTGCTCCGTATTGGTCATAAGTCTTTCGATCTTCGGGTCTCGTGCTCCGAGGACTTCAACCCACACTCCTGGCATGCTCCCTGACACGTTTTCCGGAGGTATAGGTCGGGAAGCGAGCTCGTTGGAGGGAGAACTGTGGTGCGACCCAAAACGGTCAAAAAGATGGCCGAAGCTTCCAACGAGTGGCGAACGCTCGTTCGGTGTCAGAAACCACTGGAAATGCACTTGCAGCGAAGGAAACGGGCTGAGCTCGAGGACTTCCGGTGCTCGTCTCAAGAAAACGCGAGCGGGAATGCCCCGGACTCAGTTTTCTCGTCCTGGGGTAAAAAGCGGTCCCCCGACGGTTTCTTCCCTTTGCTCCGTATTGGTCATAAGTCTTTCGATATTCGGGTCTCGTGCTCCGAGGACTTCAACCCACACTCCTGGCATGCTCCCTGACACGTTTTCCGGAGGTATAGGTCGGGAAGCGAGCTCGTTGGAGGGAGAACTGTGGTGCGACCCAAAACGGTCCAAAAGATGGCCGAAGCTTCCAACGAGTGGCGAACGCTCGTCCGGTGTCAGAAACCACTAGAAATGCACTTGCAGCGAAGGAAATGGGCTGAGCTCGAGGACTTCCGGTGCTCGTCCCAAGAAAACGCGAGCGGGAATGCCCCGGACTCAGTTTTCTCGTCCTGGGGTAAAAAGCGGTCCCCCGACGGTTTCTTCCCTTTGCTCCGTATTGGTCATAAGTCTTTCGATCTTCGGGTCTCGTGCTCCGAGGACTTCAACCCACACTCCTGGCATGCTCCCTGACACGTTTTCCGGAGGTATAGGTCGGGAAGCGAGCTCGTTGGAGGGAGAACTGTGGTGCGACCCAAAACGGTCAAAAAGATGGCCGAAGCTTCCAACGAGTGGCGAACGCTCGTCCGGTGTCAGAAACCACTGGAAATGCACTTGCAGCGAAGGAAACGGGCTGAGCTCGAGGACTTCCGGTGCTCGTCCCAAGAAAACGCGAGCGGGAATGCCCCGGACTCAGTTTTCTCGTCCTGGGGTAAAAAGCGGTCCCCCGAAGGTTTCTTCCCTTTGCTCCGTATTGGTCATAAGTCTTTCGATCTTCGGGTCTCGTGCTCCGAGGACTTCAACCCACACTCCTGGCATGCTCCCTGACACGTTTTCCGGAGGTATAGGTCGGGAAGCGAGCTCGTTGGAGGGAGAACTGTGGTGCGACCCAAAACGGTCCAAAAGATGGCCGAAGCTTCCAACGAGTGGCGAACGCTCGTCCGGTGTCAGAAACCACTGGAAATGCACTTGCAGCGAAGGAAACGGGCTGAGCTCGAGGACTTCCGGTGCTCGTCCCAAGAAAACGCGAGCGAAAATGCCCCGGACTCAGTTTTCTCGTCCTGGGGTAACAAGCGGTCCCCCGACGATTTCTTCCCTTTGCTCCGTATTGGTCATAAGTCTTTCGATCTTCGGGTCTCGTGCTCCGAGGACTTCAACCCACACTCCTGGCATGCTCCCTGACACGTTTTCCGGAGGTATAGGTCGGGAAGCGAGCTCGTTGGAGGGAGAACTGTGGTGCGACCCAAAACGGTCCAAAAGATGGCCGAAGCTTCCAACGAGTGGCGAACGCTCGTCCGGTGTCTGAAACCACTGGAAATGCACTTGCAGCGAAGGAAACGGGCTGAGCTCGAGGACTTCCGGTGCTCGTCCCAAGAAAACGCGAGCGGGAATGCCCCGGACTCAGTTTTCTCGTCCTGGGGTAAAAAGCGGTCCCCCGACGGTTTCTTCCCTTTGCTCCGTATTGGTCATAAGTCTTTCGATCTTCGGGTCTCGTGCTCCGAGGACTTCAACCCACACTCCTGGCATGCTCCCTGACACGTTTTCTGGAGGTATAGGTCGGGAAGCGAGCTCGTTGGAGGGAGAACTGTGGTGCGACCCAAAACGGTCCAAAAGATGGCCGAAGCTTCCAACGAGTGGCGAACGCTCGTCCGGTGTCTGAAACCACTGGAAATGCACTTGCAGCGAAGGAAACGGGCTGAGCTCGAGGACTTCCGGTGCTCGTCCCAAGAAAACGCGAGCGGGAATGCCCCGGACTCAGTTTTCTCGTCCTGGGGTAAAAAGCGGTCCCCCGACGGTTTCTTCCCTTTGCTCCGTATTGGTCGTAAGTCTATCGATCTTCGGGTCTCGTGCTCCGAGGACTTCAACCCACACTCCTGGCATGCTCCCTGACACGTTTTCCGGAGGTATAGGTCGGGAAGCGAGCTCGTTGGAGGGAGGACTGTGGTGCGACCCAAAACGGTCCAAAAGATGGCCGAAGCTTCCAACGAGTGGCGAACGCTCGTCCGGTGTCAGAAACCACTGGAAATGCACTTGCAGCGAAGGAAACGGGCTGAGCTCGAGGACTTCCGGTGCTCGTCCCAAGAAAACGCGAGCGGGAATGCCCCGGACTCAGTTTTCTCGTCCTGGGGTAAAAAGCGGTCCCCCGACGGTTTCTTCCCTTTGCTCCGTATTGATCATAAGTCTTTCGATCTTCGGGTCTCGTGCTCCGAGGACTTCAACCCACACTCCTGGCATGCTCCCTGACACGTTTTCCGGAGGTATAGGTCGGGAAGCGAGCTCGTTGGAGGGAGAACTGTGGTGCGACCCAAAACGGTCCAAAAGATGGCCGAAGCTTCCAACGAGTGGCGAACGCTCGTCCGGTGTCAGAAACCACTGGAAATGCACTTGCAGCGAAGGAATTGGGCTGAGCTCGAGGACTTCCGGTGCTCGTCCCAAGAAAACGCGAGCGGGAATGCCCCGGACTCAGTTTTCTCGTCCTGGGGTAAAAAGCGGTCCCCCGACGGTTTCTTCCCTTTGCTCCGTATTGGTCATAAGTCTTTCGATCTTCGGGTCTCGTGCTCCGAGGACTTCAACCCACACTCCTGGCATGCTCCCTGACACGTTTTCCGGAGGTATAGGTCGGGAAGCGAGCTCGTTGGAGGGAGAACTGTGGTGCGACCTAAAACGGTCCAAAAGATGGCCGAAGCTTCCAACGAGTGGCGAACGCTCGTCCGGTGTCAGAAACCACTGGAAATGCACTTGCAGCGAAGGAAACGGGCTGAGCTCGAGGACTTCCGGTGCTCGTCCCAAGAAAACGCGAGCGGGAATGCCCCGGACTCAGTTTTCTCGTCCTGGGGTAAAAAGCGGTCCCCCGACGGTTTCTTCCCTTTGCTCCGTATTGGTCATAAGTCTTTCGATCTTCGGGTTTCGTGCTCCGAGGACTTCAACCCACACTCCTGGCATGCTCCCTGACACGTTTTCCGGAGGTATAGGTCGGGAAGCGAGCTCGTTTTAGGGAGAACTGTGGTGCGACCCAAAACGGTCCAAAAGATGGCCGAAGCTTCCAACGAGTGGCGAAGGCTCGTCCGGTGTCAGAAACCACTGGAAATGCACTCTCGGCGAAGGAAACGGGCTGAGCTCGAGGACTTCCGGTGCTCGTCCCAAGAAAACGCGAGCGGGAATGCCCCGGACTCAGTTTTCTCGTCCTGGGGTAAAAAGCGGTCCCCCGACGGTTTCTTCCCTTTGCTCCGTATTGGTCATAAGTCTTTTGATCTTCGGGTCTCGTGCTCCGAGGACTTCAACCCACACTCCTGGCATGCTCCCTGACACGTTTTCCGCAGGTATAGGTCGGGAAGCGAGCTCGTTGGAGGGAGAACTGTGGCGCGACCCAAAACGGTCCAAAAGATGGCCGAAGCTTCCAACGAGTGGCGAACGCTCGTCCGGTGTCAGAAACCACTGGAAATGCACTTGCAGCGAAGGAAACGGGCTGAGCTCGAGGACTTCCGGTGCTCGTCCCAAGAAAACGCGAGCGGGAATGCCCCGGACTCAGTTTTCTCGTCCTGGGGTAAAAAGCGGTCCCCCGACGGTTTCTTCCCTTTGCTCCGTATTGGTCATAAGTCTTTCGATCTTCGGGTCTCGTGCTCCGAGGACTTCAACCCACACTCCTGGCATGCTCCCTGACACGTTTTCCGGAGGTATAGGTCGGGAAGCGAGCTCGTTGGAGGGAGAACTGTGGTGCGACCCAAAACGGTCCAAAAGATGGCCGAATCTTCCAACGAGTGGCGAACGCTCGTCCGGTGTCAGAAACCAATGGAAATGCACTTGCAGCGAAGGAAACGGGCTGAGCTCGAGGACTTCCGGTGCTCGTCCCAAGAAAACGCGAGCGGGAATGTCCCGGACTCAGTTTTCTCGTCCTGGGGTAAAAAGCGGTCCCCCGACGGTTTCTTCCCTTTGCTCCGTATTGGTCATAAGTCTTTCGATCTTCGGGTCTCGTGCTCCGAGGACTTCAACCCATACTCCTGGCATGCTCCCTGACATGTTTTCCGGAGGTATAGGTCGGGAAGCGAGCTCGTTGGAGGGAGAACTGTGGTGCGACCCAAAACGGTCCAAAAGATGGTCGAAGCTTCCAACGAGTGGCGAACGCTCGTCCGGTGTCAGAAACCACTGGAAATGCACTTGCAGCGAAGGAAACGGGCTGAGCTCGAGGACTTCCGGTGCTCGTCCCAAGAAAACGCGAGCGGGAATGCCCCGGACTCAGTTTTCTCGTCCTGGGGTAAAAAGCGGTCCCCCGACGGTTTCTTCCATTTGCTCCGTATTGGTCATAAGTCTTTCGATCTTCAGGTCTCGTGCTCCGAGGACTTCAACCCACACTCCTGGCATGCTCCCTGACACGTTTTCCGGAGGTATAGGTCGGGAAGTGAGCTCGTTGGAGGGAGAACTGTGGTGCGACCCAAAACGGTCCAAAAGATGGCCGAAGCTTCCAACGAGTGGCGAACGCTCGTCCGGTGTCAGAAACCACTGGAAATGCACTTGCAGCGAAGGAAACGGGCTGAGCTCGAGGACTTCCGGTGCTCGTCCCAAGAAAACGCGAGCGGGAATGCCCCGGACTCAGTTTTCTCGTCCTGGGGTAAAAAGCGGTCCCCCGACGGTTTCTTCCCTTTGCTCCGTATTGGTCATAAGTCTTTCGATCTTCGGGTCTCGTTCTCTGAGGACTTCAACCCACACTCCTGGCATGCTCCCTGACACGTTTTCCGGAGGTATAGGTCGGGAAGCGAGCTCGTTGGAGGGAGAACTGTGGTGCGACCCAAAACGGTCCAAAAGATGGCCGAAGCTTCCAACGAGAGGCGAACGCTCGTCCGGTGTCAGAAACCACTGGAAATGCACTTGCAGCGAAGGAAACGGGCTGAGCTCGAGGACTTCCGGTGCTCGTCCCAAGAAAACGCGAGCGGGAATGCCCCGGACTCAGTTTTCTCGTCCTGGGGTAAAAAGCGGTCCCCCGACGGTTTCTTCCCTTTGCTCCGTATTGGTCATAAGCCTTTCGATCTTCGGGTCTCGTGCTCCGAGGACTTCAACCCACACTCCTGGCATGCTCCCTGACACGTTTTGCGGAGGTATAGGTCGGGAAGCGAGCTCGTTGGAGGGAGAACTGTGGTGCGACCCAAAACGGTCCAAAAGATGGCCGAAGCTTCCAACGAGTGGCGAACGCTCGTCCGGTGTCAGAAACCACTGGAAATGCACTTGCAGCGAAGGAAACGGGCTGACCTCGAGGACTTCCGGTGCTCGTCCCAAGAAAACGCGAGCGGGAATGCCCCGGACTCAGTTTTCTCGTCCTGGGGTAAAAAGCGGTCCCCCGAAGGTTTCTTCCCTTTGCTCCGTATTGGTCATAAGTCTTTCGATCTTCGGGTCTCGTGCTCCGAGGACTTCAACCCACACTCCTGGCATGCTCCCTGACACGTTTTCCGGAGGTATAGGTCGGGAAGCGAGCTCGTTGGAGGGAGAATTGTGGCGCGACCCAAAACGGTCCAAAAGATGGCCGAAGCTTCCAACGAGTGGCGAACGCTCCTCCGGTGTCAGAAACCACTGGAAATGCACTTGCAGCGATGGAAACGGGCTGAGCTCGAGGACTTCCGGTGCTCGTCCCAAGAAAACGCGAGCGGGAATGCCCCGTACTCAGTTTTCTCGTCCTGGGGTAAAAAGCGATCCCCCGACGGTTTCTTCCCTTTCCTCCGTATTGGTCATAAGTCTTTCGATCTTCGGGTCTCGTGCTCCGAGGACTTCAACCCACACTCCTGGCATGCTCCCGGACACGTTTTCCGGAGGTATAGGTCGGGAAGCGAGCTCGTTGGAGGGAGAACTGTGGTGCGACCCAAAACGGTCCAAAAGATGGCCGAAGCTTCCAACGAGTGGCGATTGCTCGTCCGGTGTCAGAAACCACTGGAAATGCACTTGCAGCGAAGGAAACGGGCTGAGCTCGAGGACTTCCGGTGCTCGTCCCAAGAAAACGCGAGCGGGAATGCCCCGGACTCAGTTTTCTCGTCCTGGGTAAAAAGCGGTCCCCCGACGGTTTCTTCCCTTTGCTCCGTATTGGTCATAAGTCTTTCGATCTTCGGGTCTCGTGCTCCGAGGACTTCAACCCACACTCCTGGCATGCTCCCTGACACGTTTTCCGGAGGTATAGGTCGAGAAGCGAGCTCGTTGGAGGGAGAACTGTGGTGCGACCCAAAACAGTCCAAAAGATGGCCGAAGCTTCCAACGAGTGGCGAACGCTCGTCCGGTGTCAGAAACCACTGGAAATGCACTTGCAGCGAAGGAAACGGGCTGAGCTCGAGGACTTCCGGTGCTCGTCCCAAGAAAACGCGAGCGGGAATGCATCGGACTCAGTTTTCTCGTCCTGGGGTAAAAAGCGGTCCCCCGACGGTTTCTTCCCTTTGCTCCGTATTGGTCATAAGTCTTTCGATCTTCGGGTCTCGTGCTCCGAGGACTTCAACCCACACTCCTGGCATGCTCCCTGACACGTTTTCCGGAGGTATAGGTCGGGAAGCGAGCTCGTTGGAGGGAGAACTGTGGTGCGACCCAAAACGGTCCAAAAGATGGCCGAAGCTTCCAACGAGTGGCGAACGCTCGTCCGGTGTCAGAAACCACTGGAAATGCACTTGCAGCGAAGGAAACGGGCTGAGCTCGAGGACTTCCGGTGCTCGTCCCAAGAAAACGCGAGCGGGAATGCCCCGGACTCAGTTTTCTCGTCCTGGGGTAAAAAGCGGTCCCCCGACGGTTTCTTCCCTTTGCTCCGTATTGGTCATAAGTCTTTCGATCTTCGGGTCTCGTGCTCCGAGGACTTCAACCCACACTCCTGGCATGCTCCCTGACACATTTTCCGGAGGTATAGGTCGGGAAGCGAGCTCGTTGGAGGGAGAACTGTGGTGCGACCCAAAACGGTCCAAAAGATGGCCGAAGCTTCCAACGAGTGGCGAACGCTCGTCCGGTGTCAGAAACCACTGGAAATGCACTTGCAGCGAAGGAAACGGGCTGAGCTCGAGGACTTCCGGTGCTCGTCCCAAGAAAACGCGAGCGGGAATGCCCCGGACTCCGTTTTCTCGTCCTGGGTTAAAAAGCGGTCCCCCGACGGTTTCTTCCCTTTGCTCCGTATTGGTCATAAGTCTTTCGATCTTCGGGTCTCGTGCTCCGAGGACTTCAACCCACACTCCTGGCATGCTCCCTGACACGTTTTCCGGAGGTATAGGTCGGGAAGCGAGCTCGTTGGAGGGAGAACTACGGTGCGACCCAAAACGGTCCAAAAGATGGCCGAAGCTTCCAACGAGTGGCGAACGCTCGTCCGGTGTCAGAAACCACTGGAAATGCACTTCCAGCGAAGGAATCGGGCTGAGCTCGAGGACTTCCGGTGCTCGTCCCAAGAAAACGCGAGCGGGAATGCCCCGGACTCAGTTTTCTCGTCCTGGGGTAAAAAGCGGTCCCCCGAAGGTTTCTTCCCTTTGCTCCGTATTGGTCATAAGTCTTTCGATCTTCGGGTCTCATGCTCCGAGGACTTCAACCCACACTCCTGGCATGCTCCCTGACACGTTTTCCGCAGGTATAGGTCGGGAAGCGAGCTCGTTAGAGGGAGAACTGTGGCGCGACCCAAAACGGTCCAAAAGATGGCCGAAGCTTCCAACGAGTGGCGAACGCTCCTCCGGTGTCAGAAACCACTGGAAATGCACTTGCAGCGAAGGAAACGGGCTGAGCTCGAGGACTTCCGGTGCTCGTCCCAAGAAAACGCGAGCGGGAATGCCCCGGACTCAGTTTTCTCGTCCTGGGGTAAAAAGCGGTCCCCCGACGGTTTCTTCCCTTTGCTCCGTATTGGTCATAAGTCTTTCGATCTTCGGGTCTCGTGCTCCGAGGACTTCAACCCACACTCCTGGCATGCTCCCTGACACGTTTTCCGCAGGTATAGGTCGGGAAGCGAGCTCGTTGGAGGGAGAACTGTGGTGCGACCCAAAACGGTCCAAAAGATGGCCGAAGCTTCCAACGAGTGGCGAACGCTCGTCCGGTGTCAGAAACCACTGGAAATGCACTTGCAGCGAAGCAAACGGGCTGACCTCGAGGACTTCCGGTGCTCGTCCCAAGAAAACGCGAGCGGGAATGCCCCGGACTCAGTTTTCTCGTCCTGGGGTAAAAAGCGGTCCCCCGACGGTTTCTTCCCTTTGCTCCGTATTGGTCATAAGTCTTTCGATCTTCGGGTCTCGTGCTCCGAGGACTTCAACCCACACTCCTGGCATGCTCCCTGACACGTTTTCCGGAGGTATAGGTCGGGAAGCGAGCTCGTTGGAGGGAGAACTGTGGTGCGACCCAAAACGGTCCAAAAGATGGCCGAAGCTTCCAACGAGTGGCGAACGCTCGTCCGGTGTCAGAAACCACTGGAAATGCACTTGCAGCGAAGGAAACGGGCTGAGCTCGAGGACTTCCGGTGCTCGTCCCAAGAAAACGCGAGCGGGAATGCCCCGGACTCAGTTTTCTCGTCCTGGGGTAAAAAGCGGTCCCCCGACAGTTTCTTCCCTTTGCTCCGTATTGGTCATAAGTCTTTCGATCTTCGGGTCTCGTTCTCCGAGGACTTCAACCCACACTCCTGGCATGCTCCCTGACACGTTTTCCGGAGGTATAGGTCGGGAAGCGAGCTCGTTGGAGGGAGAACTGTGGTGCGACCCAAAACGGTCCAAAAGATGGCCGAAGCTTCCAACGAGTGGCGAACGCTCGTCCGGTGTCAGAAACCACTGGAAATGCACTTGCAGCGAAGGAAACGGGCTGAGCTCGAGGACTTCCGGTGCTCGTCCCAAGAAAACGCGAGCGGGAATGCCCCGGACTCAGTTTTCTCGTCCTGGGGTAAAAAGCGGTCCCCCGACGGTTTCTTCCCTTTGCTCCGTATTGGTCATAAGTCTTTCGATCTTCGGGTCTCGTGCTCCGAGGACTTCAACCCACACTCCTGGCATGCTCCCTGACACGTTTTCCAGAGGTATAGGTCCGGAAGCGAGCTCGTTGGAGGGAGAACTGTGGTTCGACCCAAAACGGTCCAAAAGATGGCCGAAGCTTCCAACGAGTGGCGAACGCTCCTCCGGTGTCAGAAACCACTGGAAATGCACTTGCAGCGAAGGAAACGGGCTGAGCTCGATGACTTCCGATGCTCGTCCCAAGAAAACGCGAGCGGGAATGCCCCGGACTCAGTTTTCTCGTCCTGGGGTAAAAAGCGGTCCCCCGACGGTTTCTTCCCTTTGCTCCGTATTGGTCATAAGTCTTTCGATCTTCGGGTCTCGTGCTCCGAGGACTTCAACCCACACTCCTGGCATGCTCCCTGACACGTTTTCCGGAGGTATAGGTCGGGAAGCGAGCTCGTTGGAGGGAGAACTGTGGTGCGACCCAAAACGGTCCAGAAGATGGCCGAAGTTTCCAACGAGTGGCGAACGCTCGTCCGGTGTCAGAAACCACTCGAAATGCACTTGCAGCGAAGGAAACGGGCTGAGCTCGAGGACTTCCGGTGCTCGTCCCAAGAAAACACGAGCGGGAATGCCCTGGACTCAGTTCTCTCGTCCTGGGGTAAAAAGCGGTCCCCCGACGGTTTCTTCCCTTTGCTCCGTATTGGTCATAAATCTTTCGATCTTCGGGTCTCGTGCTCCGAGGACTTCAACCCACACTCCTGGCATGCTCCCTGACACGTTTTCCGGAGGTATAGGTCGGGAAGCGAGCTCGTTGGAGGGAGAACTGTGGTGCGACCCAAAACGGTCCAAAAGATGGCCGAAGCTTCCAACGAGTGGCGAACGCTCGTCCGGTGTCAGAAACCACTGGAAATGCACTTGCAGCGAAGGAAACGGGCTGAGCTCGAGGACTTCCGGTGCTCGTCCCAAGAAAACGCGAGCGGGAATGCCCCGGACTCAGTTTTCTCGTCCTGGGGTAAAAAGCGGTCCCCCGACGGTTTCTTCCCTTTGCTCCGTATTGGTCATAAGTCTTTCGATCTTCGGGTCTCGTGCTCCGAGGACTTCAACCCACACTCCTGGCATGCTCCCTGACACGTTTTCCGGAGGTATAGGTCGGGAAGCGAGCTCGTTGGAGGGAGAACTGTGGTGCGACCCAAAACGGTCCAAAAGATGGCCGAAGCTTCCAACGAGTGGCGAACGCTCGTCCGGTGTCAGAAACCACTGGAAATGCACTTGCAGCGAAGGAAACGGGCTGAGCTCGAGGACTTCCGGTGCTCGTCCCAAGAAAACGCGAACGGGAATGCCCCGGACTCAGTTTTCTCGTTCTGGGGTAAAAAGCGGTCCCCCGACGGTTTCTTCCCTTTGCTCCGTATTGGTCATTAGTCTTTCGATCTTCGGGTCTCGTGCTCCGAGGACTTCAACCCACACTCCTGGCATGCTCCCTGACACGTTTTCCGGAGGTATAGGTCGGGAAGCGAGCTCGTTGGAGGGAGAACTGTGGTGCGACCCAAAACGGTCCAAAAGATGGCCGAAGCTTCCAACGAGTGGCGAACGCTCGTCCGTTGTCAGAAACCACTGGAAATGCACTTGCAGCGAAGGAAACGGGCTGAGCTCGAGGACTTCCGGTGCTCGTCCCAAGAAAACGCGAGCGGGAATGCCCCGGACTCAGTTTTCTCGTTCTGGGGTAAAAAGCGGTCCCCCGACGGTTTCTTCCCTTTGCTCCGTATTGGTCATAAGTCTTTCGATCCTCGGGTCTCGTGCTCCGAGGACTTCAACCCACACTCCTGGCATGCTCCCTGACACGTTTTCCGGAGGTATAGGTCGGGAAGCGAGCTCGTTGGAAGGAGAACTGTGGTGCGACCCAAAACGGTCCAAAAGATGGCCGAAGCTTCCAACGAGTGGCGAACGCTCGTCCGGTGTCAGAAACCACTGGAAATGCACTTGTAGCGAAGGAAACGGGCTGAGCTCGAGGACTTCCGGTGCTCGTCCCAAGAAAACGCGAGCGGGAATGCCCCAGACTCAGTTTTCTCGTCCTAGGGTAAAAAGCGGTCCCCCGACGGTTTCTTCCCTTTGCTCCGTATTGGTCATAAGTCTTTAGATCTTCGGTCTCGTGCTCCGAGGACTTCAACCCACACTCCTGGCATGCTTCCTGACACGTTTTCCGGAGGTATAGGTCGGGAAGCGAGCTCGTTGGAGGGAGAACTGTGGTGCGACCCAAAACGGTCCAAAAGATGGCCGAAGCTTCCAACGAGTGCCGAACGCTCGTCCGGTGTCAGAAACCACTGGAAATGCACTTGCAGCGAAGGAAACGGGCTGAGCTCGAGGACTTCCGGTGCTCGTCCCAAGAAAACGCGAGCGGGAATGCCCCGGACTCAGTTTTCTCGTCCTGGGGTAAAAAGCGGTCCCCCGACGGTTTCTTCCCTTTGCTCCGTATTGGTCATAAGTCTTTCGATCTTCGGGTCTCGTGCTCCGAGGACTTCAACCCACACTCCTGACATGCTCCCTGACACGTTTTCCGGAGGTATAGGTCGGGAAGCGAGCTAGAAGGAGGGAGAACTGTGGCGCGACCCAAAACGGTCCAAAAGATGGCCGAAGCTTCCAACGAGTGGCGAACGCTCGTCCGGTGTCAGAAACCACTGGAAATGCACTTGTAGCGAAGGAAACGGGCTGAGCTCGAGGACTTCCGGTGCTCGTCCCAAGAAAACGCGAGCGGGAATGCCCCAGACTCAGTTTTCTCGTCCTAGGGTAAAAAGCGGTCCCCCGACGGTTTCTTCCCTTTGCTCCGTATTGGTCATAAGTCTTTAGATCTTCGGTCTCGTGCTCCGAGGACTTCAACCCACACTCCTGGCATGCTTCCTGACACGTTTTCCGGAGGTATAGGTCGGGAAGCGAGCTCGTTGGAGGGAGAACTGTGGTGCGACCCAAAACGGTCCAAAAGATGGCCGAAGCTTCCAACGAGTGCCGAACGCTCGTCCGGTGTCAGAAACAACTGGAAATGCACTTTCAGCGAAGGAAACGGGCTGAGCTCGAGGACTTCCGGTGCTCGTCCCAAGAAAACGCGAGCGGGAATGCCCCGGACTCAGTTTTCTCGTCCTGGGGTAAAAAGCGGTCCCCCGACGGTTTCTTCCCTTTGCTCCGTATTGGTCATAAGTCTTTCGATCTTCGGGTCTCGTGCTCCGAGGACTTCAACCCACACTCCTGACATGCTCCCTGACACGTTTTCCGGAGGTATAGGTCGGGAAGCGAGCTAGAAGGAGGGAGAACTGTGGCGCGACCCAAAACGGTCCAAAAGATGGCCGAAGCTTCCAACGAGTGGCGAACGCTCGTCCGGTGTCAGAAACCACTGGAAATGCACTTGCAGCGAAGGAAACGGGCTGAGCTCGAGGACTTCCGGTGCTCGTCCCAAGAAAACGCGAGCGGGAATGCCCCGGACTCAGTTTTCTCGTCCTGGGGTAAAAAGCGGTCCCCCGACGGTTTCTTCCCTTTGCTCCGTATTGGTCATAAGTCTTTCGATCTTCGGGTCTCGTGCTCCGAGGACTTCAACCCACACTCCTGGCATGCTCCCTGACACGTTTTCCGGAGGTATAGGTCGGGAAGCGAGCTCGTTGGAGGGAGAACTGTGGTGCGACCCAAAACGGTCCAAAAGATGGCCGAAGCTTCCAACGAGTGGGGAACGCTCGTCCGGTGTCAGAAACCACTGGAAATGCACTTGCAGCGAAGGAAACGGGCTGAGCTCGAGGACTTCCGGTGCTCGTACCAAGAAAACGCGAGCGGGAATGCCCCGGACTCAGTTTTCTCGTCCTGGGGTAAAAAGCGGTCCCCCGACGGTTTCTTCCCTTTGCTCCGTATTGGTCATAAGTCTTTCGATCTTCGGGTCTCGTGCTCCGAGAACTTCAACCCACACTCCTGGCATGCTCCCTGACACGTTTTCCGGAGGTATAGGTCGGGAAGCGAGCTCGTTGGAGGGAGAACTGTGGTGCGACCCAAAACGGTCCAAAAGATGGCGAAGCTTCCAACGAGTGGCGAACGCTCGTCCGGTGTCAGAAACCACTGGAAATGCACTTGCAGCGAAGGAAACGGGCTGAGCTCGAGGACTTCCGGTGCTCGTCCCAAGAAAACGCGAGCGGGAATGCCCCGGACTCAGTTTTCTCGTCCTGGGGTAAAAAGCGGTCCCCCGACGGTTTCTTCCCTTTGCTCCGTATTGGTCATAAGTCTTTCGATCTTCGGGTCTCGTGCTCCGAGGACTTCAACCCACACTCCTGGCATGCTCCCTCACACGTTTTCCGGAGGTATAGGTCGGGAAGCGAGCTCGTTGGAGGGAGAACTGTGGTGCGACCCAAAACGGTCCAAAAGATGGCCGAAGCATCCAACGAGTGGCGAACGCTCGTCCGGTGTCAGAAACCACTGGAAATGCACTTGCAGCGAAGGAAACGCGCTGAGCTCGAGGACTTCCGGTGCTCGTCCCAAGAAAACGCGAGCGGGAATGTCCCGGACTCAGTTTTCTCGTCCTGGGGTAAAAAGCGGTCCCCTGACGGCTTCTTCCCTTTGCTCCGTATTGGTCATAAGTCTTTCGATCTTCGAGTCTCGTGCTCCGAGGACTTCAACCCACACTCCTGGCATGCTCCCTGACACGTTTTCCGGAGGTATAGGTCGGGAAGCGAGCTCGTTGGAGGGAGAACTGTGGTGCGACCCAAAACGGTCCAAAAGATGGCCGAAGCTTCCAACGAGTGGCGAACGCTCGTCCGGTGTCAGAAACCACTGGAAATGCACTTGCAGCGTAGGAAACGGGCTGAGCTCGAGGACTTCCGGTGCTCGTCCCAAGAAAACGCGAGCGGGAATGCCCCGGACTCAGTTTTCTCGTCCTGGGGTAAAAAGCGGTCCCCCGACGGTTTCTTCCCTTTGCTCCGTATTGGTCATAAGTCTTTCGATCTTCGGGTCTCGTGCTCCGAGGACTTCAACCCACACTCCTGGCATGCTCCCCGACACGTTTTTCGGAGGTATAGGTCGGGAAGCGAGCTCGTTGGAGGGAGAACTGTGGTGCGACCCAAAACGGTCCAAAAGCTGGCGGAAGCTTCCAACGAGTGCCGAACGCTCGTCCGGTGTCAGAAACCACTGGAAATGCACTTGCAGCGAAGGAAACGGGCTGAGCTCGAGGACTTCCGGTGCTCGTACCAAGAAAACGCGAGCGGGAATGCCCCGGACTCAGTTTTCTCGTCCTGGGGTAAAAAGCGGTCCCCCGACGGTATCTTCCCTTTGCTCCGTATTGGTCATAAGTCTTTCGATCTTCGGGTCTCGTGCTCCGAGGACTTCAACCCACACTCCTGGCATGCTCCCCGACACGTTTTCTGGAGGTATAGGTCGGGAAGCGAGCTCGTTGGAGGGAGAACTGTGGTGCGACCAAAAACGGTCCAAAAGATGGCCGAAGCTTCCAACTAGTGGCGAACGCTCGTCCGGTGTAAGAAACCACTGGAAATGCACTTGCAGCGAAGGAAACGGGCTGAGCTCGAGGACTTCCGGTGCTCGTCGCAAGAAAACGCGAGCGGTAATGCCCCGGACTGAGTTTTCTCGTCCTGGGGTAAAAAGCGGTCCCCCGACGGTTTCTTCCCTTTGCTCCGTATTGGTCATAAGTCTTTCGAGCTTCGGGTCTCGTGCTCCGAGGACTTCAACCCACACTCCTGGCATGCTCCCTGACACGTTTTCCGGAGGTATAGGTCGGGAAGCGAGCTCGTTGGAGGGAGAACTGTGGTGCGACCCAAAACGGTCTAAAAGATGGCCGAAGCTTCCAACGAGTGGCGAACGCTCGTCCGGTGTCAGAAACCACTGGAAATGCACTTGCAGCGAAGGAAACGGGCTGAGCTCGAGGACTTCCGGTGCTCGTCCCAAGAAAACGCGAGCGGGAATGCCCCGGACTCAGTTTTCTCGTCCTGGGGTAAAAAGCGGTCCCCCGACGGTTTCTTCCCTTTGCTCCGTATTGGTCATAAGTCTTTCGAGCTTCGGGTCTCGTGCTCGGAGGACTTCAACCCACACTCCTGGCATGCTCCCGGACACGTTTTCCGGAGGTATAGGTCGGGAAGCGAGCTCGTTGGAGGGAGAACTGTGGTGCGACCCAAAACGGTCCAAAAGATGGCCGAAGCTTCCAACGAGTGGCGAACGCTCGTCCGGTGTCAGAAACCATTGGAAATGCACTTGCAGCGAAGGAAACGGGCCGAGCTCGAGGACTTCCGGTGCTCGTCCCAAGAAAACGCGAGCGGGAATGCCCCGGATTCAGTTTTCTCGTCCTGGGGTAAAAAGCGGTCCTCCGACGGTTCCTTCCCTTTGCTCCGTATTGGTCATAAGTCTTTCGATCTTCGGGTCTCGTGCTGCGAGGACTTCAACCCACACTCCTGGCATGCTCCCTGACACGTTTTCCGGAGGTATAGGTCGGGAAGCGAGCTCGTTGGAGGGAGAACTGTGGTGCGACCCAAAACGGTCCAAAAGATGGCCGAAGCTTCCAACGAGTGGCGAACGCTCGTCCATTGTCAGAAACCACTGGAAATGCACTTGCAGCGAAGGAAACGGGCTGAGCTCGAGGACTTCCGGTGCTCGTCCAAAGAAAACGCGAGCGGGAATGCCCCGGACTCAGTTTTCTCGTCCTGGGGTAAAAAGCGGTCCCCCGACGGGGTTTCTTCCCTTTGCTCCGTATTGGTCATAAGTCTTTCGATCTTCGGGTCTCGTGCTCCGAGGACTTCAACCCGCACTCCTGGCATGCTCCCTGACACGTTTTTCGGAGGTATAGGTCGGGAAGCGAGCTCGTTGGAGGGAGAACTGTGGTGCGACCCAAAACGGTCCAAAAGATGGCCGAAGCTTCCAACGAGTGGCGAACGCTCGTCCGGTGTCAGAAACCACTGGAAATGCACTTGCAGCGAAGGAAACGGGCTGAGCTCGAGGACTTCCGGTGCTCGTCCCAAGAAAACGCGAGCGGAAATGCCCCGGACTCAGTTTTCTCGTCCTGGGGTAAAAAGCGGTCCCCCGACGGTATCTTCCCTTTGCTCCGTATTGGTCATAAGTCTTTCGATCTTCGGGTCTCGTGCTCCGAGGACTTCAACCCACACTCCTGGCATGCTCCCCGACACGTTTTCTGGAGGTATAGGTCGGGAAGCGAGCTCGTTGGAGGGAGAACTGTGGTGCGACCAAAAACGGTCCAAAAGATGGCCGAAGCTTCCAACTAGTGGCGAACGCTCGTCCGGTGTAAGAAACCACTGGAAATGCACTTGCAGCGAAGGAAACGGGCTGAGCTCGAGGACTTCCAGTGCTCGTCGCAAGAAAACGCGAGCGGGAATGCCCCGTACTCAGTTTTCTCGTCCTGGGGTAAAAAGCGGTCCCCCGACGGTTTCTTCCCTTTGCTCCGTATTGGTCATAAGTCTTTCGATCTTCGGGTCTCGTGCTCCGAGGACTTCAACCCACACTCCTGGCATGCTCCCTGACACGTTTTCCGGAGGTATAGGTCGGGAAGCGAGCTCGTTGGAGGGAGAATTGTGGTGCGACCCAAAACGGTCCAAAAGATGGCCGAAGCTTCCAACGAGTGGCGAACGCTCGTCCGGTGTCAGAACCACTGGAAATGCACTTGCAGCGAAGGAAACGGGCTGAGCTCGAGGACTTCCGGTGCTCGTCCCAAGAAAACGCGAGCGGGAATGCCCCGGATTCAGTTTTCTCGTCCTGGGGTAAAAAGAGGTCCTCCGACGGTTCCTTCCCTTTGCTCCGTATTGGTCATAAGTCTTTCGATCTTCGGGTCTCGTGCTCCGAGGACTTCAACCCACACTCCTGGCATGCTTCCTAACACGTTTTCCGGAGGTATAGGTCGGGAAGCGAGCTCGTTGGAGGGAGAACTGTGGTGCGACCCAAAACGGTACAAAAGATGGCCGAAGCTTCCAACGAGTGGCGAACGCTCGTCCATTGTCAGAAACCACTGGAAATGCACTTGCAGCGAAGGAAACGGGCTGAGCTCGAGGACTTCCGGTGCTCGTCCAAAGAAAACGCGAGCGGGAATGCCCCGGACTCAGTTTTCTCGTCCTGGGGTAAAAAGCGGTCCCCCGACGGGGTTTCTTCCCTTTGCTCCGTATTGGTCATAAGTCTTTCGATCTTCGGGTCTCGTGCTCCGAGGACTTCAACCCGCACTCCTGGCATGCTCCCTGACACATTTTTCGGAGGTATAGGTCGGGAAGCGAGCTCGTTGGAGGGAGAACTGTGGTGCGACCCAAAACGGTCCAAAAGATGGCCGAAGCTTCCAACGAGTGGCGAACGCTCGTCCGGTGTCAGAAACCACTGGAAATGCACTTGCAGCGAAGGAAACGGGCTGAGCTCGAGGACTTCCGGTGCTCGTCCCAAGAAAACGCGAGCGGGAATGCCCCGGACTCAGTTTTCTCGTCCTGCGGTAAAAAGCGGTCCCCCGACGGTTTCTTCCCTTTGCTCCGTATTGGTCATAAGTCTTTCGATCTTCGGGTCTCGTGCTCCGAGGACTTCAACCCACACTCCTGGCATGCTCCCTGACACGTTTTCCGGAGGTATAGGTCGGGAAGCGAGCTCGTTGGAGGGAGAACTGTGGTGCGACCCAAAACGGTCCAAAAGATGGCCGAAGCTTCCAACGAGTGGCGAACGCTCGTCCGGTGTCAGAAACCACTGGAAATGCACTTGCAGCGAAGGAAACGGGCTGAGCTCGAGGACTTCCGGTGCTCGTCCCAAGAAAACGCGAGCGGGAATGCCCCGGACTCCGTTTTCCTCGTCCTGGGGTAAAAAGCGGTCCCCCGACGGTTTCTTCCCTTTGCTCCGTATTGGTCATAAGTCCTTCGATCTTTGGGTCTCGTGCTCCGAGGACTTCAACCCACACTCCTGGCATGCTCCCTCACACGTTTTCCGGAGGTATAGGTCGGGAAGCGAGCTCGTTGGATGGAGAACTCTGGTGCGACCCAAAACGGTCCAAAAGATGGCCGAAGCTTCCAACGAGTGGCGAACGCTCGTCCGGTGCCAGAAACCACTGGAAATGCACTTGCAGCGAAGGAAACGGGCTGAGCTCGAGGACTTCCAGTGCTCGTCCCAAGAAAACGCGAGCGGGAATGCCCCGGACTCAGTTTTCTCGTCCTGGGGTAAAAAGCGGTCCCCCCGACGGTTTCTTCCCTTTGCTCCGTATTGGTCATAAGTCTTTCGATCTTCGGGTCTCGTGCTCCGAGAACTTCAACCCACACTCCTGGCATGCTCCCTGACACGTTTTCCGGAGGTATAGGTCGGGAAGCGAGCTCGTTGGAGGGAGAACTGTGGTGCGACCCAAAACGGTCCAAAAGATGGCCGAAGCTTCCAACGAGTGGCGAACGCTCGTCCGGTGTCAGAAACCACTGGAAATGCACTTGCAGCGAAGGAAACGGGCTGAGCTCGAGGACTTCCGGTGCTCGTCCCAAGAAAACGCGAGCGGGAATGCCCCGGACTCAGTTTTCTCGTCCTGGGGTAGAAAGCGGTCCCCCGACGGTTTCTTCCCTTTGCTCCGTATTGGTCATAAGTCTTTCAATCTTCGGGTCTCGTGCTCCGAGGACTTCAACCCACACTCCTGGCATGCTCCCTGACACGTTTTCCGGAGGTATAGGTCGGGAAGCGAGCTCGTTGGAGGGAGAACTGTGGTGCGACCCAAAACGGTCCAAAAGATGGCCGAAGCTTCCAACGAGTGGCGAACGCTCGTCCGGTGCCAGAAACCACTGGAAATGCACTTGCAGCGAAGGAAACGGGCTGAGCTCGAGGACTTCCGGTGCTCGTCCCAAGAAAACGCGAGCGGGAATGCCCCGGACTCAGTTTTCTCGTCCTGGGGTAAAAAGCGGTCCCCCGACGGTTTCTTCCCTTTGCTCCGTATTGGTCATAAGTCTTTCGATCTTCGGGTCTCGTGCTCCGAGGACTTCAACCCACACTCCTGGCATGCTCCCTGACACGTTTTCCGGAGGTATAGGTCGGGAAGCGAGCTCGTTGGAGGGAGAACTGTGGTGCGACCCAAAACGGTCCAAAAGATGGCCGAAGCTTCCAACGAGTGGCGAACGCTCGTCCGGTGTCAGAAAACACTGGAAATGCACTTGCAGCGAAGGAAACGGGCTGAGCTCGAAGACTTCCGGTGCTCGTCCCAAGAAAACGCGAGCGGGAATGCCCCAGACTCAGTTTTCTCGTCCTGGGGTAAAAAGCGGTCCCCCGACGGTTTCTTCCCTTTGCTCCGTATTGGTCATAAGTCTTTCGATCTTCGGGTCTCGTGCTCCGAGGACTTCAACCCACACTCCTGGCATGCTCCCTGACACGTTTTCCGGAGGTATAGGTCGGGAAGCGAGCTCGTTGGAGGGAGAACTGTGGTGCGACCCAAAACGGTCCAAAAGATGGCCGAAGCTTCCAACGAGTGGCGAACGCTCGTCCGGTGTCAGAAACCACTGGAAATGCACTTGCAGCGAAGGAAACGGGCTGAGCTCGAGGACTTCCGGTGCTCGTCCCAAGAAAACGCGAGCGGGAATGCCCCGGACTCAGTTTTCTCGTCCTGGGGTAAAAAGCTGTCCCCCGACGGTTTCTTCCCTTTGCTCCGTATTGGTCATAAGTCTTTCGATCTTCGGGTCTCGTGCTCCGAGGACTTCAACCCACACTCCTGGCATGCTCCCTGACACGTTTTCCGGAGGTATAGGTCGGAAAGCGAGCTCGTTGGAGGGAGAACTGTGGTGCGACCCAAAACGGTTCAAAAGATGGCCGAAGCTTCCAACGAGTGGCGAACGCTCGTCCGGTGCCAGAAACCACTGGAAATGCACTTGCAGCGAAGGAAACGGGCTGAGCTCGAGGACTTCCGATGCTCGTCCCAAGAAAACGCAAGCGGGATTGCCCCGGACTCAGTTTTCTCGTCCTGGGGTAAAAAGCGGTCCCCCGACGGTTTCTTCCCTTTGCTCCGTATTGGTCATAAGTCTTTCGATCTTCGGGTCTCGTGCTCCGAGGACTTCAACCCACACTCCTGGCATGCTCCCTGACTCGTTTTCCGGAGGTATAGGTCGGGAAGCGAGCTCGTTGGAGGGAGAACTTAGGTGCGACCCAAAACGGTCCAAAAGATGGCCGAAGCTTCCAACAAGTGGCGAACGCTCGTCCGGTGCCAGAAACCACTGGAAATGCACTTGCAGCGAAGGAAACGGGCTGAGCTCGAGGACTTCCGGTGCTCGTCCCAAGAAAACGCGAGCGGGAATGCCCCGGACTCAGTTTTCTCGTCCTGGGGTAAAAAGCGGTCCATCGACGGTTTCTTCCCTTTGCTCCGTATTGGTCATAAGTCTTTCGATCTTCGGGTCTCGTGCTCCGAGGACTTCAACCCACACTCCTGGCATGCTCCCTGACACGTTTTCCGGAGGTATAGGTCGGGAAGCGAGCTCGTTGGAGGGAGAACTGTGGTGCGACCCAAAACGGTCCAAAAGATGGCCGAAGCTTCCAACGAGTGGCGAACGCTCGTCCGGTGTCAGAAACCACTGGAAATGCACTTGCAGCGAAGGAAACGGGCTGAGCTCGAGGACTTCCGGTGCTCGTCCCAAGAAAACGCGAGCTGGAATGCCCCGGACTCAGTTTTCTCGTCCTGGGGTAAAAAGCGGTCCCAAGACGGTTTCTTCCCTTTGCTCCGTATTGGTCATAAGTGTTTCGATCTTCGGGTCTCGTGCTCCGAGGACTTCAACCCACACTCCTGGCATGCTCCCTGACACGTTTTCCGGAGGTATAGGTCGGGAAGCGAGCTCGTTGGAGGGAGAACTGTGGTGCGACCCAAAACGGTCCAAAAGATGGCCGAAGCTTCCAACGAGTGGCGAACGCTCGTCCGGTGTCAGAAACCACTGGAAATGCACTTGCAGCAAAGGAAACGGGCTGAGCTCGAGGACTTCCGGTGCTCGTCCCAAGAAAACGCGAGCGGGAATGCCCCGGACTCAGTTTTCTCGTCCTGGGGTAAAAAGCGGTCCCCCGACGGTTTCTTCCCTTTGCTCCGTATTGGTCATAAGTGTTTCGATCTTCGGGTCTCGTGCTCCGAGGACTTCAACCCACCCTCCTGGCATGCTCCCTGACACGTTTTCCGGAGGTATAGGTCGGGAAGCGAGCTCGTTGGAGGGAGAAATGTGGTGCGACCCAAACCGGTCCAAAAGATGGCCGAAGCTTCCAACGAGTGGCGAACGCTCGTCCGGTGTCAGAAACCACTGGAAATGCACTTGCAGCGAAGGAAACGGGCTGAGCTCGAGGACTTCCAGTGCTCGTCCCAAGAAAACGCGAGCGGGAATGCCCCGGACTCAGTTTTCTCGTCCTGGGGTAAAAAGCGGTCCCAAGACGGTTTCTTCCCTTTGCTCCGTATTGGTCATAAGTGTTTCGATCTTCGGGTCTCGTGCTCCGAGGACTTCAACCCACACTCCTGGCATGCTCCCTGACACGTTTTCCAGAAGTATAGGTCGGGAAGCGAGCTCGTTGGAGGAAGAACTGTGGTGCGACCCAAAACGGTCCAAAAGATGGCCGAAGCTTCCAACGAGTGGCGAACGCTCGTCCGGTGTCAGAAACCACTGGAAATGCACTTGCACCGATGGAAACGGGCTGAGCTCGAGGACTTCCGGTGCTCGTCCCAAGAAAACGCGAGCGGGAATGCCCCGGACTCAGTTTTCTCGTCCTGGGGTAAAAAGCGGTCCCCCGACGGTTTCTTCCCTTTTCTCCGTATTGGTCATAAGTCTTTCGATCTTCGGGTCTCGTGCTCCGAGGACTTCAACCCACACTCCTGGCATGCTCCCTGACACGTTTTCCAGAGGTATAGGTCGGGAAGCGAGCTCGTTGGAGGGAGAAATGTGGTGCGACCCAAACCGGTCCAAAAGATGGCCGAAGCTTCCAACGAGTGGCGAACGCTCGTCCGGTGCCAGAAACCACTGGAAATGCACTTGCAGCGAAGGAAACGGGCTGAGCTCGAGGACTTCCGGTGCTCGTCCCATGAAAACGCGAGCGGGAATGCCCCGGACTCAGTTTTCTCGTCCTGGGGTAAAAAGCGGTCCCCCGACGGTTTCTTCCCTTTGCTCCGTATTGGTCATAAGTCTTTCGATCTTCGGGTCTCGTGCTCCGAGGACTTCAACCCACACTCCTGGCATGCTCCCTGACACGTTTTCCGGAGGTATAGGTCGGGAAGCGAGCTCGTTGGAGGGAGAACTGTGGTGCGACCCAAAACGGTCCAAAAGATGGCCGAAGCTTCCAACTAGTGGCGAACGCTCGTCCGGTGCCAGAAACCACTGGAAATGCACTTGCAGCGAAGGAAACGGGCTGAGCTCGAGGACTTCCGGTGCTCGTCCCAAGAAAACGCGAGGGGGAATGCCCCGGACTCAGTTTTCTCGTCCTGGGGTAAAAAGCGGTCCCCCGACGGTTTCTTCCCTTTGCTCCGTATTGGTCATAAGTCTTTCGATCTTCGGGTCTCATGCTCCGAGGACTTCAACCCACATTCCTGGCATGCTCCCTGACACGTTTTCCGGAGGTATAGGTCGGGAAGCGAGCTCGTTGGAGGGAGAACTGTGGTGCGACCCAAAACGGTCCAAAAGATGGCCGAAGCTTCCAACGAGTGGCGAACGCTCGTCCGGTGTCAGAAACCACTGGAAATGCACTTGCAGCGAAGGAAACGGGCTGAGCTCGAGGACTTCCGGTGCTCGTCCCAAGAAAACGCGAGCGGGAATGCCCCGGACTCAGTTTTCTCGTCCTGGGGTAAAAAGCGGTCCCCCGACGGTTTCTTCCCTTTGCTCCGTATTGGTAATAAGTCTTTCGATCTTCGGGTCTCGTGCTCCGAGGACTTCAACCCACACTCCTGGCATGCTCCCTGACACGTTTTCCAGAAGTATAGGTCGGGAAGCGAGCTCGTTGGAGGGAGAACTATGGTGCGACCCAAAACGGTCCAAAAGATGGCCGAAGCTTCCAACGAGTGGCGAACGCTCGTCCGGTGTCAGAAACCACTGGAAATGCACTTGCACCGATGGAAACGGGCTGAGCTCGAGGACTTCCGGTGCTCGTCCCAAGAAAACGCGAGCGGGAATGCCCCGGACTCAGTTTTCTCGTCCTGGGGTAAAAAGCGGTCCCCCGACGGTTTCTTCCCTTTGCTCCGTATTGGTCATAAGTCTTTCGATCTTCGGGTCTCGTGCTCCGAGGACTTCAACCCACACTCCTGGCATGCTCCCTGACACGTTTTCCGGAGGTATAGGTCGGGAAGCGAGCTCGTTGGAGGGAGAACTGTGGTGCGACCCAAAACGGTCCAAAAGATGGCCGAAGCTTCCAACGAGTGGCGAACGCTCGTCCGGTGTCAGAAACCACTGGAAATGCACTTGCAGCGAAGGAAACGGGCTGAGCTCGAGGACTTCCGGTGCTCGTCCCAAGAAAACGCGAGCGGGAATGCCCCGGACTCAGTTTTCTCGTCCTGGGGTAAAAAGCGGTCCCCCGACGGTTTCTTCCCTTTGCTCCGTATTGGTCATAAGTCTTTCGATCTTCGGGTCTCGTGCTCCGAGGACTTCAACCCACACTCCTGGCATGCTCCCTGACACGTTTTCCGGAGGTATAGGTCGGGAAGCGAGCTCGTTGGAGGGAGAACTGTGGTGCGACCCAAAACGGTCCAAAAGATGGCCGAAGCTTCCAACGAGTGGCGAACGCTCGTCCGGTGCCAGAAACCACTGGAAATGCACTTGCAGCGAAGGAAACGGGCTGAGCTCGAGGACTTTCGGTGCTCGTCCCAAGAAAACGCGAGCGGGAATGCCCCGGACTCAGTTTTCTCGTCCTGGGGTAAAAAGCGGTCCCCCGACGGTTTCTTCCCTTTGCTCCGTATTGGTCATAAGTCTTTCGATCTTCGGGTCTCGTGCTCCGAGGACTTCAACCCACACTCCTGGCATGCTCCCTGACACGTTTTCCGGAGGTATAGGTCGGGAAGCGAGCTCGTTGGAGGGAGAACTGTGGTGCGACCCAAAACGGTCCAAAAGATGGCCGAAGCTTCCAACGAGTGGCGAACGCTCGTCCGGTGCCAGAAACCACTGAAAATGCACTTGCAGCGAAGGAAAAGGGCTGAGCTCGAGGACTTCCGGTGCTCGTCCCAAGAAAACGCGAGCGGGAATGCCCCGGACTCAGTTTTCTCGTCCTGGGGTAAAAAGCGGTCCCCCGACGGTTTCTTCCCTTTGCTCCGTATTGGTCATAAGTCTTTCGATCTTCGGGTCTCGTGCTCCGAGGACTTCAACCCACACTCCTGGCATGCTCTCTGACACGTTTTCCGGAGGTATAGGTCGGGAAGCGAGCTCGTTGGAGGGAGAACTGTGGTGCGACCCAAAACGGTCCAAAAGATGGCCGAAGCTTCCAACGAGTGGCGAACGCTCGTCCGGTGTCAGAAACCACTGGAAATGCACTTGCAGCGAAGGAAACGGGCTGTGCTCGAGGACTTCCGGTGCTCGTCCCAAGAAAACGCGAGCGGGAATGCCCCGGACTCAGTTTTCTCGTCCTGGGGTAAAAGGCGGTCCCCCGACGGTTTCTTCCCTTTGCTCCGTATTGGTCATAAGTCTTTCGATCTTCGGGTCTCGTGCTCCGAGGACTTCAACCCACACTCCTGGCATGCTCCCCGACACGTTTTCCGGAGGTATAGGTCGGGAAGCGAGCTCGTTGGAGGGAGAACTGTGGTGCGACCCATAACGGTCTCAAAGATGGCCGAAGCTTCCAACGAGTGGCGAACGCTCGTCCGGTGTCAGAAACCACTGGAAATGCACTTGCAGCGAAGGAAACGGGCTGAGCTCGAGGACTCCCGGTGCTCGTCCCAAGAAAACACGAGCGGGAATGGCCCGGACTCAGTTTTCTCGTCCTGGGGTAAAAGGCGGTCCCCCGACGGTTTCTTCCCTTTGCTCCGTATTGGTCATAAGTCTTTCGATCTTCGGGTCTCATGCTCCGAGGACTTCAACCCACACTTCTGGCATGCTCCCCGACACGTTTTCCGGAGGTATAGGTCGGAAAGCGAGCTCGTTGGAGGGAGAACTGTGGTGCGACCCAAAACGGTCCAAAAGATGGCCGAAGCTTCCAACGAGTGGCGAACGCTCGTCCGGTGTCAAAAACCACTGGAAATGCACTTGCAGTGAAGGAAACGGGCTGAGCTCGGGGACTTCCGGTGCTCGTCAGAAGAAAACGCGAGCGGGAATGCCCCGGACTCAGTTTTCTCGTCATGGGGTAAAAAGCGGCCCCCGACGGTTTCTTCCCTTTGCTCCGTATTGGTCATAAGTCTTTCGATCTTCGGGTCTCGTGCTCCGAGGACTTCAACCCACACTCCTGGCATGCTCCCCGACACGTTTTCCGGAGGTATAGATCGGGAAGCGAGCTCGTTGGAGGGAGGACTGTGGTGCGACCCAAAACGGTCCAAAAGATGGCCTAAGCTTCCAACGAGTGGCGAACGCTCGTCCGGTGTCAGAAACCACTGGAAATGCACTTGCAGCGAAGGAAACGGGCTGAGCTCGAGGACTGCCGGTGCTCGTCCCAAGAAAACGCGAGCGGGAATGCCCCGGACTCAGTTTTCTCGTCCTGGGGTAAAAGTCGGTCCCCCGACAGTTTCTTCCCTTTGCTCCGTATTGGTCATAAGTCTTTCGATCTTCGGGTCTCGTGCTCCGAGGACTTCAACCCACACTCCTGGCATGCTCCCCGACACGTTTTCCGGAGGTATAGGTCGGGAAACGAGCTCGTTGGAGGGAGAACTGTGGTGCGACCCAAAACGGTCCAAAAGATGGCCGAAGCTTCCAACGAGTGGCGAACGCTCGTCCGGTGTCAGAAACCACTGGAAATGCACTTGCAGCGAAGGAAACGGGCTGAGCTCGAGGACTTCCGGTGCTCGTCCCAAGAAAACGCGAGCGGGAATGCCCCGGACTCATATTTCTTGTCCTGGGGTAAAAGGCGGTCCCCCGACGGTTTCTTCCCTTTGCTCTGTATTGGTCATAAGTCTTTCGATCTTCGGGTCTCGTGCTCCGAGGACTTCAACCCACACTCCTGGCATGCTCCCCGACACGTTTTCCGGAGGTATAGGTCGGGAAGCGAGGTCGTTGGAGGGAGAACTGTGGTGCGACCCAAAACGGTCCAAAAGATGGCCGAAGCTTCCAACGAGTGGCGAACGCTCGTCCGGTGTCAGAAACCACTGGAAATGCACTTGCAGCGAAGGAAACGGGCTGAGCTCGAGGACTTCCGGTGCTCGTCCCAAGAAAACGCGAGCGGGAATGCCCCGGACTCAGTTTTCTCGTCCTGGGGTAAAAAGCGGTCCCCCGACGGTTTCTTCCCTTTGCTCCGTATTGGTCATAAGTCTTTCGATCTTCCGGTCTCGTGCTCCGAGGACTTCAACCCACACTCCTGGCATGCTCCCCGACACGTTTTCCGGAGGTATAGGTCGGGAAGCGAGCTCGTTGGAGGGAGAACTGAGGTGCGACCCAAAACGGTCCAAAAGATGGCCGAAGCTTCCAACGAGTGGCGAACGCTCGTCCGGTGTCCGAAACCACTGGAAATGCACTTGCAGCGAAGGAAACGGGCTGAGCTCGAGGACTCCCGGTGCTCGTCCCAAGAAAACGCGAGCGGGAATGGCCCGGACTCAGTTTTCTCGTCCTGGGGTAAAAAGCGGTCCCCCGACGGTTTCTTCCCTTTGCTCCGTATTGGCCATAAGTCTTTCGATCTTCGGGTCTCATGCTCCGAGGACTTCAACCCACACTCCTGGCATGCTCCCCGACACGTTTTCCGGAGGTATAGGTCGGGAAGCGAGCTCGTTGGAGGGAGAACTGTGGTGCGACCCAAAACGGTCCAAAAGATGGCCGAAGCTTCCAACGAGTGGCGAACGCTCGTCCGGTGTCAGAAACCACTGGAAATGCACTTGCAGCGAAGGAAACGGGCTGAGCTCGGGGACTTCCGGTGCTCGTCAGAAGAAAACGCGAGCGGGAATGCCCCGGACTCAATTTTCTCGTCATGGGGTAAAAAGCGGCCCCCGACGGTTTCTTCCCTTTGCTCCGTATTGGTCATAAGTCTTTCGATCTTCGGGTCTCGTGCTCCGAGGACTTCAACCCACACTCCTGGCATGCTCCCCGACACGTTTTCCGGAGGTATAGATCGGGAAGCGAGCTCGTTGGAGGGAGGACTGTGGTGCGACCCAAAACGGTCCAAAAGATGGCCTAAGCTTCCAACGAGTGGCGAACGCTCGTCCGGTGTCAGAAACCACTGGAAATGCACTTGCAGCGAAGGAAACGGGCTGAGCTCGAGGACTGCCGGTGCTCGTCCCAAGAAAACGCGAGCGGGAATGCCCCGGACTCAGTTTTCTCGTCCTGGGGTAAAAGTCGGTCCCCCGACAGTTTCTTCCCTTTGCTCCGTATTGGTCATAAGTCTTTCGATCTTCGGGTCTCGTGCTCCGAGGACTTCAACCCACACTCCTGGCATGCTCCCCGACACGTTTTCCGGAGGTATAGGTCGGGAAGCGAGGTCGTTGGAGGGAGAACTGTGGTGCGACCCAAAACGGTCCAAAAGATGGCCGAAGCTTCCAACGAGTGGCGAACGCTCGTCCGGTGTCAGAAACCACTGGAAATGCACTTGCAGCGAAGGAAACGGGCTGAGCTCGAGGACTTCCGGTGCTCGTCCCAAGAAAACGCGAGCGGGAATGCCCCGGACTCAGTTTTCTCGTCCTGGGGTAAAAAGCGGTCCCCCGACGGTTTCTTCCCTTTGCTCCGTATTGGTCATAAGTCTTTCGATCTTCCGGTCTCGTGCTCCGAGGACTTCAACCCACACTCCTGGCATGCTCCCCGACACGTTTTCCGGAGGTATAGGTCGGGAAGCGAGCTCGTTGGAGGGAGAACTGTGGTGCGACCCAAAACGGTCCAAAAGATGGCCGAAGCTTCCAACGAGTGGCGAACGCTCGTCCGGTGTCCGAAACCACTGGAAATGCACTTGCAGCGAAGGAAACGGGCTGAGCTCGAGGACTCCCGGTGCTCGTCCCAAGAAAACGCGAGCGGGAATGGCCCGGACTCAGTTTTCTCGTCCTGGGGTAAAAAGCGGTCCCCCGACGGTTTCTTCCCTTTGCTCCGTATTGGCCATAAGTCTTTCGATCTTCGGGTCTCATGCTCCGAGGACTTCAACCCACACTCCTGGCATGCTCCCCGACACGTTTTCCGGAGGTATAGGTCGGGAAGCGAGCTCGTTGGAGGGAGAACTGTGGTGCGACCCAAAACGGTCCAAAAGATGGCCGAAGCTTCCAACGAGTGGCGAACGCTCGTCCGGTGTCAGAAACCATTGGAAATGCACTTGCAGCGAAGGAAACGGGCTGAGCTCGGGGACTTCCGGTGCTCGTCAGAAGAAAACGCGAGCGGGAATGCCCCGGACTCAATTTTCTCGTCATGGGGTAAAAAGCGGCCCCCGACGGTTTCTTCCCTTTGCTCCGTATTGGTCATAAGTCTTTCGATCTTCGGGTCTCGTGCTCCGAGGACTTCAACCCACACTCCTGGCATGCTCCCCGACACGTTTTCCGGAGGTATAGATCGGGAAGCGAGCTCGTTGGAGGGAGGACTGTGGTGCGACCCAAAACGGTCCAAAAGATGGCCTAAGCTTCCAACGAGTGGCGAACGCTCGTCCGGTGTCAGAAACCACTGGAAATGCACTTGCAGCGAAGGAAACGGGCTGAGCTCGAGGACTGCCGGTGCTCGTCCCAAGAAAACGCGAGCGGGAATGCCCCGGACTCAGTTTTCTCGTCCTGGGGTAAAAGTCGGTCCCCCGACAGTTTCTTCCCTTTGCTCCGTATTGGTCATAAGTCTTTCGATCTTCGGGTCTCGTGCTCCGAGGACTTCAACCCACACTCCTGGCATGCTCCCCGATACGTTTTCCGGAGGTATAGGTCGGGAAGCGAGCTCGTTGGAGGGAGAAATGTGGTGCGACCCAAAACGGTCCAAAAGATGGCCGAAGCTTCCAACGAGTGGCGAACGCTCGTCCGGTGTCAGAAACCACTGGAAATGCACTTGCAGCGAAGGAAACGGGCTGAGCTCGAGGACTTCCGGTGCTCGTCCCAAGAAAACGCGAGCGGGAATGCCCCGGACTTAGTTTTCTCCTCCTGGGGTAAAAAGCGTTCCCCCGACGGTTTCTTCCCTTTGCTCCGTATTGGTCATAAGTCTTTCGATCTTCGGGTCTCGTGCTCCGAGGACTTCAACCCACACTCCTGGCATGCTCCCCGACACGTTTTCCGGAGGTATAGGTCGGGAAGCGAGCTCGTTGGAGGGAGAACTGTGGTACGACCCAAAACGGTCCAAAAGATGGCCGAAGCTTCCAACGAGTGGCGAACGCTCGTCCGGTGTCAGAAACCACTGGTAATGCACTTGCAGCGAAGGAAACGGGCTGAGCTCGAGGACTTCCGGTGCTCGTCCCAAGAAAACGCGAGCGGGAATGCCCCGGACTCAGTTTTCTCGTCCTGGGGTAAAAAGCAGTCCCCCGACGGTTTCTTCCCTTTGCTCCTTATTGGTCATAACTCTTTCGATCTTCGGGTCTCGTGGTCCGAGGACTTCAACCCACACTCCTGGCATGCTCCCCGACACGTTTTCCGGAGGTATAGGTCGGGAAGCGAGCTCGTTAGAGGGAGAACTGTGGTGCGACCCAAAACGGTCCAAAAGATGGCCGAAGCTTCCAACGAGTGGCGATTGCTCGTCCGGTGTCAGAAACCACTGGAAATGCACTTGCAGCAAAGGAAACGGGCTGAGCTCGAGGACTTCCGGTGCTCGTCCCAAGAAAACGCGAGCGGGAATGCCCCGGACTCAGTTTTCTCGTCCTGGGGTAAAAAGCGGTCCCCCGACGGTTTCTTCCCTTTGCGCCGTATTGGTCATACGTCTTTCGATCTTCGGGTCTCGTGCTCCGAGGACTTCAACCCACACTCCTGGCATGCTCCCCGACACGTTTTCCGGAGGTATAGGTCGGGAAGCGAGCTCGTTGGAGTGAGAACTGTGGTGCGACCCAAAACGGTCCAAAAGATGGCCGAAGCTTCCAACGAGTGGCGAACGCTCGTCCGGTGTCAGAAACCACTGGAAATGCACTTGCAGCGAAGGAAACGGGCTGAGCTCGAGGACTTCCGGTGCTCGTCCCAAGAAAACGCGAGCGGGAATGCCCCGGACTCAGTTTTCTCGTCCTGGGGTAAAAAGCAGTCCCCCGACGGTTTCTTCCCTTTGCTCCTTATTGGTCATAACTCTTTCGATCTTCGGGTCTCGTGCTCCGAGGACTTCAACCCACACTCATGGCATGCTCCCCGACACGTTTTCCGAAGGTATAGGTCGGGAAGCGAGCTCGTTGGAGGGAGAACTGTGGTGCGACCCAAAACGGTCCAAAAGATGGCCGAAGCTTCCAACGAGTGGCGAACGCTCGTCCGGTGTCAGAAACCACTGGAAATGCACTTGCAGCGAAGGAAACGGGCTGAGCTCGTGGACTTCCGGTGCTCGTCCCAAGAAAACGCGAGCGGGAATGCCCCGGACTCAGGTTTCTCGTCCTGGGGTAAAAAGCGGTCCCCCGACGGATTCTTCCCTTTACTCCGTATTGGTCATAAGTCTTTCGATCTTCGGGTCTCGTGCTCCGAGGACTTCAACCCACACTCCTGGCATGCTCCCCGACACGTTTTCCGGAGGTATAGGTTGGGAAGCGAGCTCGTTGGAGGGTTAACTGTGTTGCGACCCAAAACGGTCCAAAAGATGGCCGAAGCTTCCAACGAGTGGCGAACGCTCGTCCGGTGTCAGAAACCACTGGAAATGCACTTGCAGCGAAGGAAACGGGATGAGCTCGAGGACTTCCGATGCTCGTCCCAAGAAAACACGAGCGGGAATGCCCCGGACTCAGTTTTCTCGTCCTGGGGTAAAAAGCGGTCCCCCGACGGTTTCTTCCCTTTGCTCCGTATTGGTCATAAGTCTTTCGATCTTCGGGTCTCGTGCTCCGAGGACTTCAACCCACACTCCTGGCATACTCCCCAACACGTTTTCTGGAGGTATAGGTCGGGAAGCGAGCTCGTTGGAGGGAGAACTGTGGTGCGACCCAAAACGGTCCAAAAGATGGCCGAAGCTTCCAACGAGTGGCGAACGCTCGTCCGGTGTCAGAAACCACTGGAAATGCACTTGCAGCGAAGGAAACGGGCTGAGCTCGAGGACTTCCGGTGCTCGTCCCAAGAAAACGCGAGCGGGAATGCCCCGGACTCAAATTTCTCGTCCTGGGGTAAAAAGCGGTCCCCCGACGGTTTCTTCCCTTTGCTCCGTATTGGTCATAAGTCTTTCGATCTTCGGGTCTCGTGCTCCGAGGACTTCAACCCACACTCCTGGCATGCTCCCCGACACATTTTCTGGAGATATAGGTCGGGAAGCGAGGTCGTTGGAGGGAGAACTGTGGTGCGACCCAAAACGGTCCAAAAGATGGCCGAAGCTTCCAACGAGTGGCGAACGCTCGTCCGGTGTCAGAAACCACTGGAAATGCACTTGCAGCGAAGGAAACGGGCTGAGCTCAAGGACTTCCGGTGCTTGTCCCAAGAAAACGCGAGCGGGAATGCCCCGGACTCAGTTTTCTCGTCCTGGGGTAAAAAGCGGTCCCCCGACGGTTTCTTCCCTTTGCTCCGTATTGGTCATAAGTCTTTCGATCTTCGGGTCTCGTGCTCCGAGGACTTCAACCCACACTCCTGGCGTGCTCCCCGACACGTTTTCCGGAGGTATAGGTCGGGAAGCGAGCTCGTTGGAGGGAGAACTGTGGTGCGACCCAAAACGGTCCAAAAGATGGCCGAAGCTTCCAACGAGTGGCGAACGCTCGTCCGGTGTCAGAAACCACTGGAAATGCACTTGCAGCGAAGGAAACGGGCTGAGCTCGAGGACTTCCGGTGCTCGTCCCAAGAAAACGCGAGCGGGAATGCCCCGGACTCAGTTTTCTCGTCCTGGGGTAAAAAGCGGTCCCCCGACGGTTTCTTCCCTTTGCTTCGTATTGGTCATAAGTCTTTCGATCTTCGGGTCTCGTGCTCCGAGGACTTCAACACACACTCCTGGCATGCCTTCCGACACGTTTTCCGGAGGTATAGCTCGGGAAGCGAGCTCGTTGGAGGGAGAACTGTGGTGCGACCCAAAACAGTCCAAAAGATGGCCGAAGCTTCCAACGAGTGGCGAACGCTCGTCCGGTGTCAGAAACCACTGGAAATGCACTTGCAGCGAAGGAAACGGGCTGAGCTCGAGGACTTCCGGTGCTCGTCCCAAGAAAACGCAAGCGGGAATGCCCCGGACTCAGTTTTCTCGTCCTGGGGTAAAAAGCGGTCCCCCGACGGTTTCTTCCCTTTGCTTCGTATTGGTCATAAGTCTTTCGATCTTCGGGTCTCGTGCTCCGAGGACTTCAACACACACTCCTGGCATGCCTTCCGACACGTTTTCCGGAGGTATAGCTC
Source organism: Cucumis melo (assembly GCF_025177605.1). Taxonomy (NCBI): domain Eukaryota; kingdom Viridiplantae; phylum Streptophyta; class Magnoliopsida; order Cucurbitales; family Cucurbitaceae; genus Cucumis; species Cucumis melo. The sequence goes on along the minus strand of NC_066858.1, from coordinate 19,876,395 downwards.
GGGAAGCGAGCTCGTTGGAGGGAGAACTGTGGTGCGACCCAAAACGGTCCAAAAGATGGCCGAAGCTTCCAACGAGTGGCGAACGCTCGTCCGGTGTCAGAAACCACTGGAAATGCACTTGCAGCGAAGGAAACGGGCTGAGCTCGAGGACTTCCGGTGCTCGTCCCAAGAAAACGCGAGCGGGAATGCCCCGGACTCAGTTTTCTCGTCCTGGGGTAAAAAGCGGTCCCCCGACGGTTTCTTCCCTTTGCTCCGTATTGGTCATAAGTCTTTCGATCTTCGGGTCTCGTGCTCCGAGGACTTCAACCCACACTCCTGGCATGCTCCCCGACACGTTTTCCGGAGGTATAGGTCGGGAAGCGAGCTCGTTGGAGGGAGAACTGTGGTACGCCCCAAAACGATCCAAAAGATGGCCGAAGCTTCCAACGAGTGGCGAACGCTCGTCCGGTGTCAGAAACCACTGGAAATGCACTTGCAGCGAAGGAAACGGGCTGAGCTCGAGGACTTCCGGTGCTTGTCCCAAGAAAACGCGAGCGGGAATGCCCCGGACTCAGTTTTCTCGTCCTGGGGTAAAAAGCGGTCCCCCGACGGTTTCTTCCCTTTGCGCCGTATTAGTCATAAGTCTTTCGATCTTCGGGTCTCGTGCTCCGAGGACTTCAACACACACTCCTGGCATGTTCCCCGACACATTTTCCGGACGTATAGCTCGGGAAGCGAGCTCGTTGGAGGGAGAACTGTGGTGCGACCCAAAACGGTCCAAAAGATGGCCGAAGCTTCCAACGAGTGGCGAACGCTCGTCCGGTGTCAGAAACCACTGGAAATGCACTTGCAGCGAAGGAAACGGGCTGAGCTCGAGGACTTCCGGTGCTCGTCCCAAGAAAACGCGAGCGGGAATGCCCCGGACTTAGTTTTCTCCTCCTGGGGTAAAAAGCGGTCCCCCGACGGTTTCTTCCCTTTGCTCCGTATTGGTCATAAGTCTTTCGATCTTCGGGTCTCGTGCTCCGAGGACTTCAACCCACACTCCTGGCATGCTCCCCGACACGTTTTCCGGAGGTATAGGTCGGGAAGCGAGCTCGTTGGAGGGAGAACTGTGGTACGACCCAAAACGGTCCAAAAGATGGCCGAAGCTTCCAACGAGTGGCGAACGCTCGTCCGGTGTCAGAAACCACTGGAAATGCACTTGCAGCGAAGGAAACGGGCTGAGCTCGAGGACTTCCGGTGCTCGTCCCAAGAAAACGCGAGCGGGAATGCCCCGGACTCAGTTTTCTCGTCCTGGGGTAAAAAGCGGTCCCCCGACGGTTTCTTCCCTTTGCTCCGTATGGGTCATAAGTCTTTCGATCTTCGGGTCTCGTGCTCCGAGGACTTCAACCCACACTCCTGGCATGCACCCCGACACGTTTTCCGGAGGTATAGGTCGGGAAGCGAGCTCGTTGGAGGGAGAACTGTGGTACGACCCAAAACGGTCCAAAAGATGGCCGAAGCTTCCAACGAGTGGCGAACGCTCGTCCGGTGTCAGAAACCACTGGAAATGCACTTGCACCGATGGAAACGGGCTGAGCTCGAGGACTTCCGGTGCTCGTCCCAAGAAAACGCGAGCGGGAATGCCCCGGACTCAGTTTTCTCGTCCTGGGGTAGAAAGCGGTCCCTCGACGGTTTCTTCCCTTTGCTCCGTATTGGTCATAAGTCTTTCAATCTTCGGGTCTCGTGCTCCGAGGACTTCAACCCACACTCCTGGCATGCTCCCTGACACGTTTTCCGGAGGTATAGGTCGGGAAGCGAGCTCGTTGGAGGGAGAACTGTGGTGCGACCCAAAACGGTCCAAAAGATGGCCGAAGCTTCCAACGAGTGGCGAACGCTCGTCCGGTGCCAGAAACCACTGGAAATGCACTTGCAGCGAAGGAAACGGGCTGAGCTCGAGGACTTCCGGTGCTCGTCCCAAGAAAACGCGAGCGGGAATGCCCCGGACTCAGTTTTCTCGTCCTGGGGTAAAAAGCGGTCCCCCGACGGTTTCTTCCCTTTGCTCCGTATTGGTCATAAGTCTTTCGATCTTCGGGTCTCGTGCTCCGAGGACTTCAACCCACACTCCTGGCATGCTCCCTGACACGTTTTCTGGAGGTATAGGTTGGGAAGCGAGCTCGTTGGAGGGAGAACTGTGGTGCGACCCAAAACGGTCCAAAAGATGGCCGAAGCTTCCAACGAGTGGCGAACGCTCGTCCGGTGTCAGAAACCACTGGAAATGCACTTGCAGCGAAGGAAACGGGCTGAGCTCGAGGACTTCCGGTGCTCGTCCCAAGAAAACGCGAGCAGGAATGCCCCGGACTCAGTTTTCTCGTCCTGGGGTAAAAAGCGGTCCCCCGACGGTTTCTTCCCTTTGCTCCGTATTGGTCATAAGTCTTTCGATCTTCGGGTCTCGTGCTCCGAGGACTTCAACCCACACTCCTGGCATGCTCCCCGACACGTTTTCCGGAGGTATAGGTCGGGAAGCGAGCTCGTTGGAGGGAGAACTGTGGTGCGACCCAAAACGGTCCAAAAGATGGCCGAAGCTTCCAACGAGTGGCGAACGCTCGTCCGGTGTCAGAAACCACTGGAAATGCACTTGCAGCGAAGGAAACGGGCTGAGCTCGAGGACTTCCGGTGCTCGTCCCAAGAAAACGCGAGCGGGAATGCCCCGGACTCAGCTTTCTCGTCCTGGTGTAAAAAGCGGTCCCCCGACGGTTTCTTCCCTTTGCTCCGTATTGGTCATAAGTCTTTCGATCTTCGGGTCTCGTGCTCCGAGGACTTCAACCCACACTCCTGGCATGCTCCCTGACACGTTTTCCGGAGGTATAGGTCGGGAAGCGAGCTCGTTGGAGGGAGAACTGTGGTGCGACCCAAAACGGTCCAAAGGATGGCCGAAGCTTCCAACGAGTGGCGAACGCTCGTCCGGTGTCAGAAACCACTGGAAATGCGCTTGCAGCGAAGGAAACGGGCTGAGCTCGAGGACTTCCGGTGCTCGTCCCAAGAAAACGCTAGCGGGAATGCCCCGGACTCAGTTTTCTCGTCCTGGGGTAAAAAGCGGTCCCCCGACGGTTTCTTCCCTTTGCTCCGTATTGGTCATAAGTCTTTCGATCTTCGGGTCTCGTGCTCCGAGGACTTCAACCCACACTCCTGGCATGCTCCCTGACACGTTTTCCGGAGGTATAGGTCGGGAAGCGAGCTCGATGGAGGGAGAACTGTGGTGCGACCCAAAACGGTCCAAAAGATGGCCGAAGCTTCCAACGAGTGGCGAACGCTCGTCCGGTGTCAGAAACCACTGGAAATGCACTTACAGCGAAGGAAACGGGCTGAGCTCGAGGACTTCCGGTGCTCGTCCCAAGAAAACGCGAGCGGGAATGCCCCGGACTCAGTTTTCTCGTCCTGGGGTAAAAAGCGGTCTCCCGACGGTTTCTTCCCTTTGCTCCGTATTGGTCATAAGTCTTTCGATCTTCGGGTCTCGTGCTCCGAGGACTTCAACCCACACTCCTGGCTTGCTCCCTGACACGTTTTCCGGAGGTATAGGTCGGGAAGCGAGCTCGTTGGAGGGAGAAATGTGGTGCGACCCAAAACGGTCCAAAAGATGGCCGAAGCTTCCAACGAGTGGCGAACGCTCGTCCGGTGTCAGAAACCACTGGAAATGCACTTGCAGCGAAGGAAACGGGCTGAGCTCGAGGACTTCCGGTGCTCGTCCCAAGAAAACGCGAGCGGGAATGCCCCGGACTCAGTTTTCTCGTCCTGGGGTAAAAAGCGGTCCCCCAACGGTTTCTTCCCTTTGCTCCGTATTGGTCATAAGTCTTTCGATCTTCGGGTCTCGTGCTCCGAGGACTTCAACCCACACTCCTGGCATGCTCCCTGACACGTTTTCCAGAGGTATAGGTCGGGAAGCGAGCTCGTTGGAGGGAGAACTGTGGTGCGACCCAAAACGGTCCAAAAGATGGCCGAAGCTTCCGACGAGTGGCGAACGCTCGTCCGGTGTCAGAAACCACTGGAAATGCACTTGCAGCGAAGGAAACGGGCTGAGCTCGAGGACTTCCGGTGCTCGTCCCAAGAAAACGCGAGCGGGAATGCCCCGGACTCAGTTTTCTCGTCCTGGGGTAAAAAGCGGTCCCCCAACGGTTTCTTCCCTTTGCTCCGTATTGGTCATAAGTCTTTCGATCTTCGGGTCTCGTGCTCCGAGGACTTCAACCCACACTCCTGGCATGCTCCCTGACACGTTTTCCGGAGGTATAGGTCGGGAAGCGAGCTCGTTAGAGGGAGAACTGTGGTGCGACCCAAAACGGTCCAAAAGATGGCCGAAGCTTCCGACGAGTGGCGAACGCTCGTCCGGTGTCAGAAACCACTGGAAATGCACTTGCAGCGAAGGAAACGGGCTGAGCTCGAGGACTTCCGGTGCTCGTCCCAAGAAAACGCGAGCGGGAATGCCCCGGACTCAGTTTTCTCGTCCTGGGGTAAAAAGCGGTCCCCCGACGGTTTCTTCCCTTTGCTCCGTATTGGTCATAAGTCTTTCGATCTTCGGGTCTCGTGCTCCGAGGACTTCAACCCACACTCCTGGCATGCTCCCTGACACGTTTTCCGGAGGTATAGGTCGGGAAGCGAGCTCGTTGGAGGGAGAACTGTGGTGCGACCCAAAACGGTCCAAAAGATGGCCGAAGCTTCCGACGAGTGGCGAACGCTCGTCCGGTGTCAGAAACCACTGGAAATACACTTGCAGCGAAGGAAACGGGCTGAGCTCGAGGACTTCTGGTGCTCGTCCCAAGAAAACGCGAGCGGGAATGCCCCGGACTCAGTTTTCTCGTCCTGGGGTAAAAAGCGGTCCCCCGACGGTTTCTTCCCTTTGCTCCGTATTGGTCATAAGTCTTTCGATCTTCGGGTCTCGTGCTCCGAGGACTTCAACCCACACTCCTGGCATGCTCCCTGACACGTTTTCCGGAGGTATAGGTCGGGAAGCGAGCTCGTTGGAGGGAGAACTGTGGTGCGACCCAAAACGGTCCAAAAGATGGCCGAAGCTTCCGACGAGTGGCGAACGCTCGTCCGGTGTCAGAAACCACTGGAAATGCACTGGCAGCGAAGGAAACGGGCTGAGCTCGAGGACTTCCGGTGCTCGTCCCAAGAAAACGCGAGCGGGAATGCCCCGGACTCAGTTTTCTCGTCCTGGGGTAAAAAGCGGTCCCCCAACGGTATCTTCCCTTTGCTCCGTATTGGTCATAAGTCTTTCGATCTTCGGGTCTCGTGCTCCGAGGACTTCAACCCACACTCCTGGCATGCTCCCTGACACGTTTTCCGGAGGTATAGGTCGGGAAGCGAGCTCGTTAGAGGGAGAACTGTGGTGCGACCCAAAACGTTCCAAAAGATGGCCGAAGCTTCCGACGAGTGGCGAACGCTCGTCCGGTGTCAGAAACCACTGGAAATGCACTTGCAGCGAAGGAAACGGGCTGAGCTCGAGGACTTCCGGTGCTCGTCCCAAGACAACGCGAGCGGGAATGCCCCGGACTCAGTTTTCTCGTCCTGGGGTAAAAAGCGGTCCCCCGACGGTTTCTTCCCTTTGCTCCGTATTGGTCATAAGTCTTTCGATCTTCGGGTCTCGTGCTCCGAGGACTTCAACCCACACTCCTGGCATGCTCCCTGACACGTTTTCCGGAGGTATAGGTCGGGAAGCGAGCTCGTTGGAGGGAGAACTGTGGTGCGACCCAAAACGGTCAAAAAGATGGCCGAAGCTTCCGACGAGTGGCGAACGCTCGTCCGGTGTCAGAAACCACTGGAAATGCACTTGCAGCGAAGGAAACGGGCTGAGCTCGAGGACTTCCGGTGCTCGTCCCAAGAAAACGCGAGCAGAATGCCCCGGACTCAGTTTTCTCGTCCTGGGGTAAAAAGCGGTCCCCCGACGGTTTCTTCCCTTTGCTCCGTATTGGTCATAAGTCTTTCGATCTTCGGGTCTCGTGCTCCGAGGACTTCAACCCACACTCCTGGCATGCTCCCTGACACGTTTTCCGGAGGTATAGGTCGGGAAGCGAGCTCGTTGGAGGGAGAACTGTGGTGCGACCCAAAACGGTCCAAAAGATGGCCGAAGCTTCCCACGAGTGGCGAACGCTCGTCCGGTGTCAGAAACCACTGGAAATGCACTTGCAGCGAAGGAAACGGGCTGAGCTCGAGGACATCCGGTGCTCGTCCCAAGAAAACGCGAGCGGGAATGCCCCGGACTCAGTTTTCTCGTCCTGGGGTAAAAAGCGGTCCCCCGACGGTTTCTTCCCTTTGCTCCGTATTGGTCATAAGTCTTTCGATCTTCGGGTCTCGTGCTCCGAGGACTTCAACCCACACTCTTGGCATGCTCCCTGACACGTTTTCCGAAGGTATAGGTCGGGAAGCGAGCTCGTTGGAGGGAGAACTGTGGTGCGACCCAAAACGGTCCAAAAGATGCCCGGAGCTTCCGACGAGTGGCGAACGCTCGTCTGGTGTCAGAAACAACTTGAAATGCACTTGCAGCGAAGGAAACGGGCTGAGCTCGAGGACTTCCGGTGCTCGTCCCAAGAAAACGCGAGCGGGAATGCCCCGGACTCAGTTTTCTCGTCCTGGGGTAAAAAGCGGTCCCCCGACGGTTTCTTCCCTTTGCTCCGTATTGGTCATAAGTCTTTCGATCTTCGGGTCTCGTGCTCCGAGGACTTCAACCCACACTGCTGGCATGCTCCCTGACACGTTTTCCGGAGGTATAGGTCGGGAAGCGAGCTCGTTGGAGGGAGAACTGTGGTGCGACCCAAAACGGTCCAAAAGATGGCCGAAGCTTCCGATGAGTGGCGAACGCTCGTCCGGTGTCAGAAACCACTGGAAATGCACTTGCAGCGAAGGAAACGGGCTGAGCTCGAGGACTTCCGGTGCTTGTCCCAAGAAAACGCAAGCGGGAATGCCCCGGACTCAGTTTTCTCGTCTTGGGGTAAAAAGCGGTCCCCGACGGTTTCTTCCCTTTGCTCCGTATTGGTCATAAGTCTTTCGATCCTCGGGTCTCGTGCTCCGAGGACTTCAACCCACACTCCTGGCATGCTCCCTGACACGTTTTCCAGAGGTATAGGTCGGGAAGCGAGCTCGTTGGAGGGACAACTGTGGTGCGACCCAAAACGGTCCAAAAGATGGCCGAAGCTTCCAACGAGTGGCGAACGCTCGTCCGGTGCCAGAAACCACTGGAAATGCACTTGCAGCGAAGGAAACGGGCTGAGCTCGAGGACTTCCAGTGCTCGTCCCAAGAAAACGCGAGCGGGAATGCCCCGTACTCAGTTTTCTCGTCCTAGGGTAAAAAGCGGTCCCCCGACGGTTTCTTCCCGGTTTCTTCCCTTTGCTCCGTATTGGTCATAAGTCTTTCGATCTTCGGGTCTCGTGCTCCGAGGACTTCAACCCACACTCCTGGCATGCTCCCTGACACGTTTTTCGGAGGTATAGGTCGGGAAGCGAGCTCGTTGGAGGGAGAACTGTGGTGCGACCCAAAACGGTCCAAAAGATGGCCGAAGCTTCCGACGAGTGGCGAACGCTCGTCCGGTGTCAGAAACCACTGGAAATGCACTTGCAGCGAAGGAAACGGGCTGAGCTCGAGGACTTCCGGTGCTCGTCCCAAGAAAACGCGAGCGGGAATGCCCCGGACTCAGTTTTCTCGTCCTGGGGTAAAAAGCGGTCCCCCGACGGTTTCTTCCCTTTGCTCCGTATTGGTCATAATTCTTTCGATCTTCGGGTCTCGTGCTCCGAGGACTTCAACCCACACTCCTGGCATGCTCCCTGACACGTTTTCCGGAGGTATAGGTCGGGAAGCGAGCTCGTTGGAGGGAGAACTGTGGTGCGACCCAAAACGGTCCAAAAGATGGCCGAAGCTTCCGACGAGTGGCAAACGCTCGTCCGGTGTCAGAAACCACTGGAAATGCACTTGCAGCGAAGGAAACGGGCTTAGCTCGAGGTCTTCCGGTGCTCGTCCAAGAAAACGCGAGCGGGAATGCCCCGGACTCAGTTTTCTCGTCCTGGGGTAAAAAGCGGTCCCCCGACGGTTTCTTCCCTTTGCTCCGTATTGGTCATAAGTCTTTCGATCTTCGGGTCTCGTGCTCCGAGGACTTCAACCCACACTCCTGGCATGCTCCCTGACACGTTTTCCGGAGGTATAGGCCGGGAAGCGAGCTCGTTAAAGGGAGAACTGTGGTGCGACCCAAAACGGTCCAAAAGATGGCCAATGCTTCCAACGAGTGGCGAACGCTCGTCCGGTGTCAGAAACCACTGGAAATGCACATGTAGCGAAGGAAACGGGCTGAGCTCGAGTACTTCCAGTGCTCGTCCCAAGAAAACGCGAGTGAGAATGCCCCGGACTCAGTTTTCTCGTCCTGGGGCAAAAAGTGGTCCCCCGACGGTTTCTTCCCTTTGCTCCGTATTGGTCATAAGTCTTTCGATCTTCGGGGCGCGTGCTCCGAGGACTTCAACCCACACTCCTGGCATGCTCCCTGACACGTTTTCCGGAGGTATAGGCCAGGAAGCGAGCTCGTTGGAGGGAGAACTGTGGTGCGACCCAAAACGGTCCAAAAGATGGCCAATGCTTCCAACGAGTGGCGAACGCTCGTCCGGTGTCAGAAACCACTGGAAATGCACTTGCAGCGAAGGGAACGGGCGGAGCTCGAGGACTTCTGGTGCTCGTCCCAAGAAAACGCGAGCGAGAATGCCCCGGACTCAGTTTTCTCATTCTGGGGCAAAAAGCGGTCCCCCGACGGTTTCTTCCCTTTGCTCCGTATTGGTCGTAAGTCTTTCGATCTTTGGGGCTCGTGCCCGAGGACTTCAACCCACACTCCTGGCATGCTCCTTGACACGTTTTCCGGAGGTATAGGCCGGGAAGCGAGCTCGTTGGAGGGAGAACTGTGGTGCGACCCAAAACGATCCAAAAGATGGCCAATGCTTCCAACGAGTGGCGAACGCTCGTCCGGTGTCAGAAACCACTGGAAATGCACTTGCAGCGAAGGAAACGGGCTGAGCTCGAGGACTTCCAGTGCTCGTCCCAAGAAAACGCGAGCGAGAATGCCCCGGACTCAATTTTCTCGTCCTGGGGCAAAAAGCGGTCCCCCGACGGTTTCTTCCCTTTGCTCCGTATTGGTCATAAGTCTTTCGATCTTCGGGGCTCGTGCTCCGAGGACTTCAACCCACACTCCTGGCATGCTCCCTGACACGTTTTCCGGAGGTATAGGCCAGGAAGCGAGCTCGTTGGAGGGAGAACTGTGGTGCGACCCAAAACGGTCCAAAAGATGGCCAATGCTTCCAACGAGTGGCGAACGCTCGTCCGGTGTCAGAAACCACTGGAAATGCACTTGCAGCGAAAGAAACGGGCCGAGCTCGAGGACTTCCGGTGCTCGTCCCAAGAAAAGCGTAGCGAGAATGGCCCGGACTCAGTTTTCTCGTCCTGGGGCAAAAACCGGTGCCCTGACGGTTTCTTCCCTTTGCTCCGTATTGGTCATAAGTCTTTCGATCTTCGGGGCTCGTGCTCCGAGGACTTCAACCCACACTCCTGGCATGCTCCCTGACACGTTTTCCGGAGGTATAGGCCGGGAAGCGAGCCCGTTGGAAGGAGAACTGTGGTGCGACCCAAAACGGTCCAAAAGATGGCCAATGCTTCCAACGGGATGCGAACGCTCGTTCGGTGTCAGAAACCACTGGAAATGCACTTGCAGTGAAGGAAACGGGCTGAGCTCGAGGACTTCCGGTGCTCGTCCCAAGAAAACGCGAGCGAGAATGCCCCGGACTCAGTTTTCTCGTCCTGGGGCAAAAAGCGGTCCCCTGATGGTTTCTTCCGTTTGCTCCGTATTGGTCATAAGTCTTTCGATCTTCGGGGCTCGTGCTCCGAGGACTTCAACCCACACTCCTGGCATGCTCCCTGACACGTTTTCCGGAGGTATAGGCAGGGAAGCGACCTCGTTGGAGGGAGAACTGTGGTGCGACCCAAAACGGTCCAAAAGATGGCCAATGCTTCCAACGAGTGGCGAACGCTCGTCCGGTGTCAGAAACCACTGGAAATGCACTTGGAGCGAAAGAAACGGGCCGAGCTCGAGGACTTCCGGTGCTCGTCCCAAGAAAAGGCTAGCGAGAATGGCCCGGACTCAGTTTTCTCGTCCTGGGGCAAAAACCGGTGCCCCGACGGTTTCTTCCCTTTGCTCCGTATTGGTCATAAGTCTTTCGATCTTCGGGGCTCGTGCTCCGAGGACTTCAACCCACACTCCTGGCATACTCCCTGACACGTTTTCCGGAGGTATAGGCCGGGAAGCGAGCTCGTTGGAAGGAGAACTGTGGTGCGACCCAAAACGGTCCAAAAGATGGCCAATGCTTCCAACGGGATGCGAACGCTCGTTCGGTGTCAGAAACCACTAGAAATGCACTTGCAGCGAAGGAAACGGGCTGAGCTCGAGGACTTCCGGTGCTCGTCCCAAGAAAACGCGAGCGAGAATGCCCCGGACTCAGTTTTCTTGTTCTGGGGCAAAAAGCGGTCCCCCGGCGGTTTCTTCCCTTTGCTCCGTATTGGTCATAAGTCTTTCGATCTTCAGGACTCGTGCTCCGAGGACTTCAACCCACACTCCTGGCATGCTCCCTGACACGTTTTCCAGAGGTATAGGCCGGGAAGCGAGCTCGTTGGAGGGAGAACTGTGGTGCGACCCAAAACGGTCCAAAAGATGGCCAATGCTTCCAACGAGTGGCGAACGCTCGTCCGGTGTCAGAAACCACTGGAAATGCACTTACAGCGAAGGAAACGGGCTGAGCTCGAGGACTTCTGATGCTCGTCCCAAGAAAACGCGAGCGAGAATGCCCCGGACTCTGTTTTCTCGTCCTGGGGCAAAAAGCGGTTCCCCGACGGTTTCTTCCCTTTGCTCCGTATTGGTCATAAGTCTTTCGATCTTCGGGGCTCGTGCTCCGAGGACTTCAACCCACACTCCTGGCATGCTCCCTGACACGTTTTCCGGAGGTATAGGCCGGGAAGCGAGCTCGTTGGAGGGAGAAATTTGGTGCGACCCAAAACGGTCCAAAAGATGGCCAATGCTTCCAACGAGTGGCGAACGCTCGTCCGGTGTCCGAAACCACTGGAAATGCACTTGCAGCGAAGGAAACGAGCTGAGCTCGAGGACTTCCATGCTCGTCCCAAGAAAACGCGAGCGAGAATGCCCCGGACTCAATTTTCTCGTCCTGGGGCAAAAAGCGGTCCCCCGACGGTTTCTTCCCTTTCCTCCGTATTGGTCATAAGTCTTTCGATCTTCGGAGCTCGTGCTCCGAGGACTTCAACCCACACTCCTGGCAAGCTCCCTGACACGTTTTCCGGAGGTATAGGCTGGGAAGCGAGCTCGTTTGAGGGAGAACTGTGGTGCGACCCAAAACGGTCCAAAAGATGGCCAATGCTTCCAACGAGTGGCGAACGCTTGTCCGGTGTCCGAAACCACTGGAAATGCACTTGCAGCGAAGGAAACGAGCTGAGCTCGAGGACATCCATGCTCGTCCCAAGAAAACGCGAGCGAGAATGCCCCGGACTCAGTTTTCTCGTCCTGGGGCAAAAAGCGGTCCCCCGACGGTTTCTTCCCTTTGCTCCGTATTGGTCATAAGTCTTTCGATCTTCGGGGCTCGTGCTTCGAGGACTTCAACCCACACTCCTGGCATGCTCCCTGACACGTTTTCCGGAGGTATAGGCCGGGAAGCGAGCTCGTTCGAGGGAGAACTGTGGTGCGACCCAAAACGGTCCAAAAGATGGCCAATGCTTCCAACGAGTGGCGAACGCTCGTCCGGTGTCAGAAACCACTGGAAATGCACTTGCAGCGAAGGAAACGGGCTGAGCGCGAGGAATTCCTGTGCTCATCCCAAGAAAACGCGAGCGAGAATGCCCCGGACTCAGTTTTCTCATCCTGGGGCAAAAAGCGGTCCCCCGACGGTTTCTTCCCTTTGCTCCGTATTGGTCATAAGTCTTTCGATCTTCGGGGCTCGTGCTCCGAGGACTTCAACCCACACTCCTGGCATGCTCCCTGACACGTTTTCCGGAGGTATAGGCCGGGAAGCGAGCTCGTTGGAGGGAGAACTGTGGTGCGACCCAAAACGGTCCAAAAGATGGCCAATGCTTCCAACGAGTGGCGAACGCTCGTCCGGTGTCAGAAACCATTGGAAATGCACTTGTAGCGAAGGAAACGGGCTGAGCTTGAGCACTTCCGGTGATCGTCCCAAGAATACGCGAGCGAGAATGCCCCGGACTTAGTTTTTCTCGTCCTCTGGTAAAAAGCAGTCCTCCAACGGTTTCTTTCCTTCGCTTCGTATTGGTCATAAGTCTTTCGATATTCGGGGCTCGTGCTCCGAGGACTTCAACCCACACTCCTGGCATGCTCCCTGACACGTTTTTCGGAGGTATAGGTCGGGAAGCGAGCTCGTTGGAGGGAGAACTTTGGTGCGACCCAAAACGGTCCAAAAGATGGCCAATGCTTCCAACGAGTGGCGAACGCTCGTTCGGTGTCAGAAACCACTGGAAATGCACTTGCTACGAGGGAAACGTGCTGAGCTCGAGGACTTCCGGTGCTCGTCCCAAGAAAATTCAAGCGAGAATGCCGCAGACTCAGTTTTCTCGTTCTGGGGTAAAAAGCGATCGCCCGACGGTTTCTTCCCTTTGCTCCGAATTTGTAATAAGTCTTTCGATCTTCGGGGCTCGTTCTCCGAGAAATTCAACCCACACTCCTGGCATGCTCCCTGACACGTTTTCCAGAGGTATAGGTCGGGAAGCGAGCTCGTTGGAGGGAGAACTGTGGTGTGACCCAAAACGGTCTAAAAGATGGTCAATGCTCCCAACGAGTGGCGAACGCTCGTCCGGTGTCAGAAACCACTGGAAATGCACTTGCAGCGAAGGAAACGGGCTGAGCTCGAGGACTTCCGGTGCTCGTCCCAAGAAAACCCGAGCGAGAATTCCCTGAACTCAATTTTCTCGTCTTGGGGTAAAAAGCGGTCCTTTGACGGTTTTATAAGCCCTCAATATTCTTTAAGTTTACAAAGCTAGAGGTTTTTTTAGGATCCTTGTAAACAGACACAAATGAGTCTAACTTACCGAATGATTCCAACCAAGAGTTTATTTAGAGGATGAATCACTCTTACATCAAAGTTAGAATCTATGATGTCTCTCCTAGATCCTAATACGACTCACTCCAGAATTAGATTGATCAAAACTAATCCAATGAATCGATTGAACATCAAACCTAAGACAAGATTTGATAGAAAAGACAACACCAAAGGGGTTGAATAAGAAAAAGCTTTTTAGTACTCATTATGTCCCATTTCATAAGCATACAAGCCTTTTTATAGGCTAAATGGTCATGGATAAACCAAGGAACTCAAAAGTCATTCAAATACACTTAATTGCATATTGTAGAAAATAAGACCTAGGAACTTAAAACTTGATTACACATCAAACGAGCAACCATTTCTCAAAATTAAAAGATAGAATTGTTTTTAAATTGTCTTAAATATGTTCTATGTAATCCACCCCTCATAATGGTAATGTTTGACAACTTTGACATCACGAAATTCCAAGAGATGCAAGTTGGATAGCCACCTCTTCACAAATTCTGCACACTTTTTTCGTTTCCCGTGCCATCTTCCAAATTACACAACTTTTCCCATGCCATATTGACTCCATGCTCTTCTTGACTTGCTGAACTAACATTATACAAGAATTTGAGTTCAAAATTCTTGGTTTCTCGTTGTGCATTTGCCAGCTTTTGAACATGCAGTGTGAAAGCCTCTTGTATCTTCTTTGCCTTGCGCTTTATGATTGGTCCTTCAGGTACATACAATAAATTATTGATTGAATCCACATCACGGTTTCTTCCCTTTGCTCCATATTGGTCATAAGTCTTTCAATCATTGCGGCTCGTGCTCCGAGGACTTCAACCCACACTCCTGCCATGCTCCCTGACACGTTTTCCGGAGGTATAGGTCGGGAAGCGAACTCGTTAGAGGGAGAACTATGGCGCGACCCAAAACGATCAAAAGATGGCCAATGCTTCCAACGAGTAACGAACGCTCGTCAGGTGTCAGAAACCACTGGAAATGCACTTGCAGCGAAGGAAACGGGCTGAGCTCGAGGACTTTAGGTGCTCGTCCCAAGAAAACGGGAGCGAGAATACCCCGGACCCAGTTTTCTCGTCCTGGGGTAAAAAGCAGTCCCCTTACGGTTTCTTCACTTTGCTCCGTATTGGTGATAAGTCTTTCGATCTTCGGGGCTCGTGCTCCGAGGACTTGAACCCACACTCCTGGCATGCTCCCTGACACATTTTCCAGAGGTATAGGTCGGGAAGCGAGCTCGTTAGAGGGAGAACTGTGGCGCAACCCAAAACGGTCCAAAAGATGGCCAATGCTTCTAACGAGTGGCGAACACTCGTTCGGTGTCAGAAAGCACTGGAAATGCACTTGCAACGAAAGAAACGAGCTGAGCTCGAGGACTTTCTGTCACACCCCCTCCCAAACCACCTACTATCTTAGCCCGAAAGACGGCGTGAAGCCAACAGACATCATCTCCTCTAACGATCCCTGCTGAACCTACTAAACGTTAAGCCCGATAAACATACCAATCTTAGATATAGAATATTCAACATGGAACACCACACAGAGGAAACCACGAAAACCTTCCCAACATCCATAAGATACAGCCCTGACATCACTTGGTTTGTATAATAACCTGATTTAAACATCACGACCAAAACCTATACAACTAAGGTTTTATGACCACGACCTCTAAGACGATATTATACAAACCTTACAAAACATTTCAACATGAACAGACTCAATATACAACTCCAACCACGTACTGGAGTTTGATCCGGAACTTTCAGTAGACGTTGGGTGTGTATCAGGCACCGGGAGCTCAATCTCTACCTGAAAAGTGGGAAATATTTTGAAAAGAATGAGCTACGAGGCCCAGTGAGTGACTAAATTTAAAACTCTAAATATGGACGTCGAAACATGTGATAAACCTTTAGACGTATAAATATGTTCAAACAAAGCATTTAACATAAACGTGTAATAAATAAGGCTTTCTAAGATATCTTCCAAGTTCATCATAAAAAAAAATCTAACAAGCATAACAAGTACATCAAACGTTTTAACTAACATGACCGATCTACGTGGTGTAGGACACGCCCAGTACAACCAACGTTTACTAGTCCTATGATGTAGTGGGGCCCGCCCAGCACTCACGACAACATCGTTGTCACGGAGTACACTCAACATCGACAACGGAAATATAACCTGTGTGCACACAGTACCATATAACCTCAGGCTCAATATCTCAGTCATGTAATCAATGGAAAGCTCCGCGAGGTCACATGAAAACATTTAAACATGCCTGTTTATCGTTATCTTTTGTAAAACTCAAGTTTATTCAGTTTGCTCGTGAAAAACTTTAAATCATTATACAATATTTGCTAACACATGCTTTACTTTAAAAGATGTCGGTTCAACTACTTTTCATTAAGCCATTAGCCACGTGCTCGAATATAACCCTCATTAGGAAATCTAAGCTTAAAACTCATGTTTGAAACCGTTTACAAAAACATGTATCATTCATAGAAAAACATGTAAAACATGTAGTTATGAATAATTGTTTAATAACATTTTAGAAATTGTTTTGTCACTCACAGTCTTATCTAGTTTCCCGGTTTGTAGACTCGGTCTATTTCCTCTTGGTCTGTCAACAACCAAAACCGAGCATTAGAATCATAGATAGGTTTTTCCCTTCCATGCTCATGAATTTCTAAACAATTAGATTAAGAATCACATTACAACCCACATTTCCAGATTTTCCAGATTCAATGTCCTAACTTCCAACACCCATAACTTCCTCAAAACGTAACCAAAATTAATGAAATACACATAAAAATCTTCACTTACGAACACTCTACAACTTACCTGAAGAAATGAAAACGAGATTCTCAACCAATTCGTCCAGAATTTCCCCGAACATAGACAATACAGAATTCGAGGTTCTCTACCACTTCTTATCTATCTCCTGCAATTAACCCCACTTAAGCTCATTTTTGGCTCACAAAATCTTCAGGAAAGTTGTAGGATATTGAATAAGCTTTCCAACCATACCAAATAGAGTATCTGATTCGACTCGTGCACATTCAGAATACTCAAAGCATAAGAGAACACCAGAAATCCTCCTGGTTTGCTCGAAAATCCTGTGCTCTGTTTTCCATTTCAAAAACCATTAACTTCTCATACTATTCAGCTCAAGCTTCCTTCATGAAATTTATTTTAAAATGAACTAACTTTCAAGAAAATAAAACCTCACCTCTTAGTCCCTTCTAGACAGCTCAAACCGAACAAAAAAACCAGAGGTTAACAGTTACACCCAGATTCTGCAATGGCTGGCTTTGCATGAACTTTTTCCTATCTTCTTCAACCTCAAACAACGAAATTCTTCTTCTTCTTCTTCCTTCACTCTCTCCTCAGAGTGCTCTGAAAGTTCGGATGGAAAATGACGGAGGAAAGAAATGAAATTGAGCTAAGAAAACAAATGGGCTTGCGGTGGTGGGCTTGCTGTCCAATTCCACTTTCTTTCTTTTCTCTCTTTTTTTTCTCTTTTTAGCTTAGTAATCCCAACTATGATGCAAGAGAAAATGATCCTAGGGAAATCTTAGGTTTACACTTCCGGTACTCGTCCCAAGAAAACGCGAGCGAGAATGCCCCGGACTCAGCTTCTCGTCCTGGTGTAAAAAGCGATCCACCGATGGTTTCTTCCTTTTGCTCCGTATTGGTCATAAGTCTTTCGATCTACGTGGCTCGTGCTCCGAGGACTTCAACTCAAACTCACTGCATGCTCCCTGACATGTTTTCCGAAGGTATAGGTCGGGAAGCGAGCTCGTTGGAGGGAGAACTGTGGTGCGACCCAAAACGGTCCAAAAGATGGCCAATGCTTCCAACGAGAGGTAAACGCTCGTCCAGTGTCAGAAACCACTGAAAATGCACTTGCAGCAAAGGAAACGGGCAGAGCTCGAGGACTTTCAGTGCTCGTCCCAAGAAAATGCGAGCGAGAATGCCTCGGACTCAGTTTTCTCGTCCTGGTGTAAAATTCGGTGTCTCGAAGGTTTCTTCCCTTTGCTCCGTATTGGTCATAAGTCTTTCGATCATCAGGGCTCATGCTCCAAGGACTTCAACCCACACTCCTGGCATGCTCCTTGACACGTTTTCGAGAGGTATAGGTCGAGAAGCGAGCTCGTTGGAGGGAGAACTATGGTGCGATCCAAAACGGTCCAAAAGATGGCCAATGCTTCCAATAAGTGGTGAAAGCTGGTCCGGTGTCAAAAACCACTGGAAATTCATTGCAGCGAAGGAAACGGCTTGAGCTTGAGGACTTCTCGTGCTCATCCCAAGAAAATGCGAGCGAGAATGTCTCGGACTCAGTTTTCTCGTGCTGGAGTAAAAAGCGGTCCCCGACGGTTTCTTCCCTTTGCTCCGTATTGGTCATAAGTCCTTTGATCATCGGGGCTCGTGCTCGGGGAACTTCGACCCACACTCCTAGCATGCTCCCTGACACGTTTTCCGGAGGTATAGGTCGGGAAGCGAGCTCGTTGGAAGAAGAACTGTGGTGTGACCCAAAACGGTTCGAAAGATGGCCAATGCTTCCAACGAGTGGCGAACGCTCGTCTAGTGTTAGAAACCAATGGAAATGCATTTGCAGCAAAGGAAAAGGACTGAGCTCCAGGACTTCCAGTGCTCATCCCAAGAAAACGCGAGCGAGAATGCCCAGACTCAGTTTTGTCATCCTGGGGTCAAAAACGGTCCCACAACGGTTTCTTCCCTTTGCTCCGTATTGGTCATAAGTCTTTCGATCTTCGGGAATCGTGTTCCAAAGACTTCAACCCACACTCTTGGCATGCTCCCTGACACGTTTTCCGGAGGTATAGGTCGGGAAGCGAGTTCGTTGGAGGGAGAACTGTGGCGCGACCCATAATGGTCCAAAAGATAGCCAATGCTTCCAACGAGTGGTAAACGCTCGTATGGTTTCAGACACCACTGGAAATGCACTTGCAGCAAAGGAAACAGGCTGAGCTCGAGGACTTTCAGTGCTTTTCCCAAGAAAACACGAGCGAGAATGTCCCGGACTCAGTTTTCTCGTTCTGAGGTAAAAAGCGGTCCCTCGACGGTTTCTTCTCTTTGCTCCGTATTGGTCATAAGTCCTTAGATGAGGGGCTCGTGGTCCGAGGACTTCAACCCACACTCCCGGTATGCTCCCTGACACGTTTTCCAGAGGTATAGGTCAGAAAGCAAGCTCGTTGGAGTGAGAACTGTGGAGCGACCCAGAACGGTTCAAAAGATGGCCAATGCTTCAAAAGAGTGGCGAACGCTCCTCCGGTGTCAAAAACCACTGGAATTGCACTTGTAGCGAAGAAAATGGGCTGAGCTCGAGGACTTCAGGTGCTCATCCTAAGAAAATTCGAGCGAGAATGCCCTAGACTCAGTTTTCTCGTCCTGGGTTAAAAAGCGATCCCCCAACGGTTTCTTCCTTTTGCTCCGTATTGGTCATAATTCTTTCGATCTATGTGGCTCGTGCTCCGAGGACTTCAATCCAAACTCCTTGCATGCTCCCTGACATATTTTCTAGATGTTTAGGTCGGAAAGCGAGCTCGTTGGAGGGAGAATTGTGGTGCGACCCAAAACAGTCAAAAAGATGGTCAATGCTTCCAACAAGTGGCAAACGCTCGTCCGGTGTCAGAAACCACTGGAAATGCACTTGCAGCGAAGGAAACGGGTAGATCTTGAGGACTTTCAGTCTCGTCTCAAGAAAACACGAGCGAGAATTCCCCGGACTCAGCTTTCTCGTCCTGGTGTATAAAGCGATCCCCCGACGGTTTCTTCCTTTTGCTCCGTATTGGTCATAAGTCTTTCGATCTACGTGGCTCGTGCTCCGAGGACTTCAACCCAAACTGCTAGCCTGCTCCCTGACACATTTTTCGGAGGTATAGGTCGGGAAGCGAGCTCGTTGGAGGGAGAACTGTGGTGCGACCCAAAACGGTCCAAAAGATGGCCAATGCTTCCATTGAGTGGCAAACGCTCGTCCGGTGTCAGAAACCACTGGAAATGCACTTGCAGCGAAGGAAACGGGCAGAGCTCGAGGACTTTCAGTGCTCGTCCCAAGAAAACGCGAGCGAGAATGCCCCTGACTCAGTTTTCTCGTCCTGGTGTAAAAACTGAGATTTTATTCCAAAAGTGAAATCCGAGATTTTATTCCAAAATAAAATAACACAAGCTAATTGAACTTTAATTTTATTTAAAAAATTAAATTATTAAAGTATGTTTAAATATCTCAAAAATGAAATCCGATATTTTATTACAAGATAAAATAACATAAGATAATTCAATGCTAATTTTATTTTATTATTTAATCATTCCAAATCCTCTTAGGAATTGGACTTGTTAGCCTTATAAATAGACTCATACCTAGATCATTCTTTCCTCATCAAGCAGAACAAAGGTATGTGAGAAACAACTTCTCTCCTCCCTCTCTTTTTCTTTTCTTTTTTTTTTTTTTTTTTGTTTTTCTTCTTTTCTCCTTTTTTTTTTTGTTTTTTTTTATGTTTCTTTGCAAGCCTTTGAAGGTCTCATGCAAGTATATATGAGGTCACAGTCTCCTTAACGTCCTACTTCTTTGACCGTCAACTTCTAGAGTTTGTTCATGATAAACGATGCAACTCTATCATGACGCCCTCTTGTTTCTCAGGATTTGTTTGTGATAGACGATAAAACTCTATCATGACGCCCTCCTATTTCTTAGGGTTTGTTCATGATAGCCGATGTGTCTCTATCATGATGCCCTCCTGTTTCTTAGAGTTCGTTCATGATAGACGATGCAACTCTATCATGATGCCCTTCAGTTTCTTAGGGTTTGTTCATGATAGTCGATGTGTCTCTATCATGATGTCCTCATGTTTCTTAGGGTTTGTTCATGATAGACGATGCAACTCTATCATGACGCCCTCTTGTTTCTTAGGGTTTGTCCATGATAGTCGATGTTTCTCTATCATGACGCCCTCCTATTTCTTAAGGTTTGTTCATGATAGACGATGCAACTCTATCATGACGCCCTCTAGTTTCTTAGGGTTTGTTCATGATAGCTGATGTGTCTCTATCATGACGCCTTCCTGTTTCTTAGGGTTCATACATGATAGACGATGCAACTCTATCATGACGCCTTCCAGTTTCTTAGGATTTGTTCATGATAGCCGATGTGTCTCTATCATGACGCCTTCCTATTTCTTAAGGTTTGTTCATGATAGACGATGCAACTCTATCATAACGCCCTCCAGTTTCTTAGGGTTTGTCCATGATAGTTGCTGTGTCTCTATCATGACGTCCTTCTATTTCTTAGAGTTTGTTCATGATAGACGATACAACTCTATCATGACGTCCTTCGGTTTCTTAGAGTTTGTTCATAATAGCCGATGTGTCTCTATCATGACGTCCTCCTGTTTCATAAGGTTTGTTCATGATAGACGATGCAACTCTATCATCATGCCCTCCAGCTTCTTAGGGTTTGTTCATGATAGCCAACGTGTCTCTATCATTACACCATCTTGTTTTTTAAGGTTTGTTCATGATAGACGATACAACTCTATCATGATGCCCTCCAATTTCTTAGGGTTTGTTCATGATAGGCGATGCAACTCTATCATGACGCCCTCCAGTTTCTTACGGTTTGTTTATGATAGTCGATGTGTCTCTATCATGACGCCCTCCTGTTTCTTAGGGTTGTTCATGCTTAGGGTTGTTCATGATAGACGATTGTCTCTATCATGGCGCCCTCCTGTTTCTTTTGTTGCAATCCTTGTAAATGTAAAAAAAGATTGTTGAATGATAATGCAAAAGAAATGGTTTTTTATTCTAGTGTGGCTACATTTACATTTATTTTGCAATTCTTACATATGAGATGACAATGAAACATGATTTTTCTTTTTACGTGTGACTGAACATAAAGTTTCCCTTAAGCTGCCTACGTACCCTTTATAATATAGGGATCAAGTCATAACGTAGTTCAATTTGTTTTTTTTTTACTGGATATTGATGTTAAGCATAAATTTTCTTGAGAAACTTGTCGTTGATTGGGCCAATTTTTAATCCACCTCAATCAACAATCTTGTATGCGCTATTTGTGTAAACTTCTTTGACAATGTAAGGTCCATCCCATTTAGGTGTGAACTTATTTCCTGTATGCCTCGTTGTGATGATCGATCTTCTTACAGCAAGTACTAGATCACCAACCTAAAAGGAGCGAGGTTTAACGTGCTTATCAAAAGCTTTAGACATTCTCGCTTGGTAACATTCCAATGCTTGATGAGCTTCTAATCGCTTTTCATTAAGTGTTTCTAGCTCTTGAAGACGTAACTTGACATTGTCTTCGGTAGTCAACCCCTCTTGCACTACCATTCTTAACGATGGGATTTCTATTTCAAGGGGAAGGACAACCTCTACACCATAAACAAGCGAATATGGTGTAACCTTTGTAGAAGTGCGATAAGTGGTTCGATAAGCCCACAATGCTTCACCAACTCTTTCTTGCCAATCCCTTTTTGACTTGGAGACAATTTTCTTCAGAAGATTGCATAAAGTTTTATTAAATGCTTCTGCTAGGCCATTCGCAGCTGTGTTGTACATAGATGACTTGTATTGCTTGAACTTGAATTTTCACATAATTTGTCTATCATGCTATTGGAGAATTGCCTTCCATTATCTGTCATGATCCGGCGAGGAATACCGTATCGATAGATGATATGGGTACGAATAAAGTTTCCCACGTTCTCTTTCTTGGCCTCTCTCAAGGGAATGGTCTCAGCCCACTTTAAGAAATAATTTGTTGCTGCAAGGATATAAGAATGTCCTGCTGATGATTTTTCATGTAATAGGGTCAACCAAATCAAGTCCCCAAGCCTCGAACGGCCAAGAAGCCACAGATGTAGAGGCTTTAGAGGTTGATGTATGAAGTTTGCATGGTATTGACAAGCTCCACACTTCTTTGCATAGTCTATTGAATCTTGAACCATCTTAGGCCAATAATAGCCCATTCTTCTCAACTGAAATTGAAGCTTTGGTCCCGATTGATGTGCTCCACAAAGCCTGCATGCACTTCCTTTAGAGCTTTTATCGACTCTTTCTTTCCAAGTCATCAAAGGAAGCATCTTTCAAAAGAACGACGATATAAGGTTCCCTTGTAATAAATGAAGTGTGCAGCCCTTCTTCGTACCTTAGTTTTATGACGAGAATCCTTTGGAACCATTTCATGTTCAAGAAACTCTATGATAGCTTGACGTCAATCTTCTTCGTCAAACAAATGGGATGTTGTTATGTTCGCTTCTTGACATTCAGACAAAATTAGAGGCATAATCCATTGTTGAAAAAGTGGTATATTCAGAGCTACGTCATCTGGCATCGTCAAGGAAGTGGCCAAATTTGCCAATGCGTCTACTCTCTTGTTTTCTGTTCTAGGGACATGCTCCAGCATCACACTGTCAAACCTTTCCATCAATTCTTGAGCATAAGTGAAGTATGGCTTCAAGTCTTCATGTTTCACATCATACTGAAGCAAGAGTTGATTAATTATCAACTTTGAATCACCATAAATTTCTATTAATGATACTCCAATCTCTAATGCCATTTGAAGGCCAATTATCAAGGCCTGATATTCAGCCACATTGTTTGAGCAAAGTTCAGCAAGTGCAAAGCTGTAGGGCAACATATAGTTTTTAGGAGAAATGTGAACGATGCCTGCCCCCGCGCCACTTCTTCATGCTGTGCCATCAAAATACATAGTCCAAGGTTCCATAATTTCCATAAAAAAAAACTTCATCATCTGGCAAGTCTTCACATAACTTCCAATCTGAAGGAATTAGGTGCTCTGCTAGAAATTCTGCCAACGCTTGTCCTTTTAATGCCTTTTTGGGAATATAGACAATGTCGTATTGCTGGAGTAGAACCGCCCATTTAGCTAAACGTCCTGAGATAATCGGCCTAGACAAAACATACTTTATAGGGTCCGCCTTTGCTACTAAATGAACTGTGAATGCCGCATATAATGCCTCAACTTATCGATAGAAAAGAAAAGTGCAAGACACATTTTCTCAATGGGAGAATAGTTAACTTCAGCCCCAACTAAGGTTCTACTGCGCCAACAATGTGCCTAGAGACCTTTCCTGTGCAGTAATGTACAAAATTAATGGCTTGCCAGGTATGGAGCTCCTAATATTTGGGGATTAAGCAAATATTTATTTATATTATCAAAAGCATTCTGACAAGCCTCATCCCACACAAAATTTTCACCTTTTCCCATCCACTTTTGAAAAGGTTGGCACCGCCGACAAGGTTGAAGATGAACCTTCGAATGTAAGTCAATCGTCCCTAAAGACTTCTTTAGTCATGCAAACTCTTTGGCCTTGGCATCTTCTGAATGGCATCAATCTTGGACTGGTCTATCTCAATCCCTCGGTGCCTTACAATGAAGTCAAGAAACTTTCCTTAAGCCACACCGAACGTGCATTTGAGAGGGTTCATCCTCAGCTGATATTTTCGCAAACAGTCTAACACAACTTTTAGATCCTTCAAATGGTCTTGTCGTCTCTTGGATTTGACCACAAGGTCATCAACATAGCACTCGACATACTTATGTAGCATATCATCAAACACTTTTTGCATAGCACGTTGATAAGTGGTGCTAGCATTTTTCAATCCAAATGGCATCATTTTGTAACAATATATTCCCTTTGAAGTCCTGAAAGCTATCATTTCTTCATCTAAAAGAGCCATTCGTATTTTGTTATATCCAGACGACCCATCCATAAAGGACAGCGCCTCGTGTCCAGTAGTTGCATCAACCATGATTCTGTGATGGGTAAAGGAAAATCATCTTTAGGGTATGCATTATTCAGGTCACGAAAGTCTACACAAACACGAAGCTGCCCATTCTTTTTTCTGACAGGGACAGTATTTGCTATCCATGTGGGATATTTTACTTCGTGAATGAATCCTACTTCAATCAACTTGTTGACTTAAACCTCAATCTGAGGAATAAGCTCTGGTCGAAAACGTCGTTGTGCTTACTTAATCGGTCGATACCCTGGTTTAATTGCGACATGATGGATTGCTACCTTTGAATCAAGTCCTGGCATCTCCTTGTACGACCAAGCAAAAATGTCCTTATACTTTATGAGCAAACTCATGTACTTACCCTCCTCTTCAGTAGAGAGAGATGCACTAATGAAAGTTGAGCGTGGTTCTTCTATTGTACCAAGGTTTACCTCTTTCAGCTCATCTACGGTAGATTGGCCACCATCCTCTAGACTCTGTGGGCATCTTTCGCATTTACTTTAGGGGTTTCAATATCTAATTCCTTAAAAATGGTGATGTGATGACATGAGATTTCACCTTCTCCTTGTTCTGAGTCTTCCTTTTCAGGTTAGTTAGTATAACATCATGTCTTTTCACCTTCAAGGAACCTTGTCTTGTATTGAGAATAACAAAAGTTTTTCTTTTCATTCAAGAAGGAACATTGCTACGAATTTCTCTCTCTCCCTTTACCTCACAAGAAAACTCCTTACCATGGTAATTCTCAACATCTGTATGCTTAATTCGGCGTCAAACTGACATGCGAGGTGTTGGTTCCTTATTCTTTGTATCTATGGTAGAACCAGTCTTGACATGTGGGCCTCCATCCCCAATACGATTAAAAATTAGATCCCGGGGTGTTTGTACATTTTTCTGTTTAGCCACGCTTAGCCTTTCAAAGGCTGATGGTCTTGTAGCTATCAAGGCCTGACATATGCCTTTCTCTTTTTCAAAAGTCATAGTTAGCCTTTGAAGGGTCGATCATTGGTTAAGGCTAGATGTTGACTAGTGACCTTTTCTTTCTATCTCTATCACGCTTAGTATTTCAAATATTGGGGTGCATGCAACATGCGATCTAATTCAGTCAAATGTTGAGGTTCTATGACTGCTGCCTTCTTTTTCTTCCATACAATCAACCTCCTCTACAGTTATATGATTGTTGTCAACCACTTTTTTCTTCCCCTTTCTAATTATACGGATTGGTTCTGGCGACTTGTATCCGAGTCCTTTTCTTGACACGGGTATAGCATGTCTTTCCCGTAATAGCTTCTTTTGGATTGAGGAGAGCTCGGGTTGTTTGTCAATTTTCAAGCTTTTAAACTCGGTGTGCGTTGTGAATTCATAACCTACTTTCACCATCAATTTGTAAGCCTTGGGGTCCAACCCGTCTTTCATCCGCCTTTGAGGCAAGCTTGCTTCTGTCAGGTCTATCTTTATTTCTTGCTTAGTTATTTTGGTAAGCAGTGTAGTGAAGCTTTCTTTTAGGACTTCAATGTCACCAACTTGCAAGCCTTATGGGGACTATACAAATGGTGATTCGCCTTTCTTGCACCTCAACAAGGGGACATAGCACAAAATCGGTGGGTTTGAAGTCTTTTCATCCATCAAGATCATACTTTTGTGGTGCTCGTGGACGCCTCACCCTTTCCAGAATGAAAGGTTCCTATACTTTTATGTGGTTCCCTACTTGCAAGTGATTTCAGCTGTAAATTATCTTCTCTGTTTACAAGAGGAATTTCTACAGGCACGGCTTCAGGGCTATTGTCATTCTTCAAATAAAACTTTGCATCTGCAAAGTGAGACTCAGCCTCTGAGAACGAGTTAGAGTCGGCCTCAACCTTCTTTATACCATCTTGATAAAATTTAAAGCATGGATGCATTGTCGAAGTTACTACTCCATTTCCATGAATCCAAGGACGATCGATAACAACTTATAAGTGGTCCTCGAATCTATAACATGAAACAATGCACTAGCCTTCAGGTCACCAATTATGAGTTCTAAGCATATCATACCTATTACTCTTTGGCTGCCCTGGTTGAAACCTTGAATTAACAGTTTACTATTTGAGAGTTCATCTATTAAGATGCTTAATTACCTCATAGTCGACTTTGGCATTATGTTGACAGCTGATCCATTATCGATGAGAATTCGGTCGACTCTCTGTTCTCAAACATATCCAGAAACATACAAGGGTCTATTATGAAGTTTAGATCCCAATAGTTGTTCCTCATCTGAGAAGTATATAGACATGCAATAGAAGTACTCTCGTATGTCACAGTTGGAGCACTCGAACTTGATGCTGCTGAATTCAACAATGCATTAATAAGGATGGTTTTGGTTTCTTGAGAAAGTGATAACAAATCATCCACATTGAACCTCGATAGGTCTTTTGACACTCTCTCCTCCTCTAATGATCTTAGTGGGATGCTTTCTTCCTCCGTTGCATTAATAGCATGACATGCAACAACTCCTGGGTTTTTATCCTGATGATCACAAAGGAATCTTGTTGGAAAGAAGTCTGCCAAGGTTACTAAGCGCTGAGGTCGAGGGAAATCCTTATCTTCCTCGTGCATGAGCTTAAGCTTTCGAGTCTTCTTCTTCTTATTATTCTTTTAAGCCTTATTCCCTCTTCTATAATTTCTGTAGAAGCGAGACTCTTTAGATCAGAGTTGACTTTCTTTTCTTTCAGCGGGTCACAACGATCCACCCTTCATCGTCTTCTTTGATTGATCTTTCTTTTTCTTGAGAATCCTAGGGGTGCAACTTTCTGATGGAATTGGACCACTACAGGCTCAAAGGTTCCGAACTGGACCAAGCTTTTCCTTTGCTCAAAAATCAATCTTGGCAAAAGAGCCTCTGACATTATCGTTACCACAACATGGTTTGTTTGAGCTACCTCCTCCAGGTCTAGCTCGATCTTTTTCTCACGAGCTAACCTTAGAATTAGCTCTTTCAACACAAAATATTTCTCTACTGAGTGACTGATGACCCGATTATACTTGCAGTAGTTGGGATCATTCACCTTTTCTGCTTGCTCAGGTCGCTTACATTCCGACAGCTGAATTAGCTGCTTCTCCAGTAGTTGCTCTAGCATGTCAGCAATATCTGAATAAAGAAATGGTTAAACTTTTTCCTGTCTTTCTTTTAAAGTCAGACGTCGTCTCTCGCTTCCATCATCCTTCTTTTTAGCTCTCCCTTCTTTTCTTTTAGAGAACTTCAGTGGGGTCATGTTTACGACCATAGATTCCTTCACAGTGCTCTTCACTACCTTTTCAGCACTCTTCGTCTCCTTCTTATCTTTTCTTACTTTAGAAACAGGAAAATCCTTAGTTCCTCTACTGGCGATGCTCAATTCCATATCATGAGCGCGAGTTGCTAACTCTTCAAATGTTCATGGCTTTATTCCTTGTAGGATGTAGAGGAGTCCCCAATGCATGCCTTGGGTGCACATTTCTACAACTGACAGTTCAGTGAGTTCATCTTTGCAGTCAAGACTTAGAGCTCTCCATCGATTTATGTAATTGATGACTGGCTCTCTCTTCCGTTGTTTGGTGTTTGTAAGCTCCATCATGCTCACAGTACGTCTGGTGCTATAGAAACGATTGAGGAACTCCATTTCTAATTGTTTCCAACTGTCAATGACTTTCGGCTCTAGATCGGTGT
The DNA here is from genome assembly GCF_025177605.1 of Cucumis melo. NCBI lineage: Eukaryota > Viridiplantae > Streptophyta > Magnoliopsida > Cucurbitales > Cucurbitaceae > Cucumis > Cucumis melo. The sequence goes on along the minus strand of NC_066858.1, from coordinate 19,848,830 downwards.
ACCACTCGAAAGCATTTCCTTTCAAGCTTTGAACGAATTGTCTGACAAGCTGGTCTCCTCTTAATCCTGCATTCTCACATGTTTCGACGAAGTAGGCGATATACTGCTTTGGGTTGCCCTTTCCATCAAATTGCTAGAATTTTGGAAGTTGGTACCCAAGTGGCATTCTCAAGTTGTCGATTCTCTTGGTGTACGGCTTAGAGTACATGAAAGAAGTTTACGGCGGTCCTCTATACTAAGTTCTAATGGAATTCGCGATCATATCATGTAGCTGTTGAACTGAGAGAGAAGCAACAGAAGCTGATTGTTATTATGGTTGGTTTTCCTGCACCACATTCTTCCCTTTATCAGTAGCTTTGACAACAGGAGTTTGACTTGACTCAGCAGTTTTAAGAGTTCGCATCTACTCTCTCAAAGTTGTGATTTCATGATCTCGTTCCTCCATAACCTTCATTAGGAAGTTAACTTTCCTCTCCATCTCTGCCATGGCAGCCTAGATCATTATATCAGCCATCATGACAGACATCACGTTAGGGTGTGCTTTCTTCTTTGACTTGCTAGAGGCAGAATTAGAATTATCATACAAAGGATTTTCTTTGAGGACAATCCTAGCTTTAGGAGACTCCATCAATTGCTTAAGAATGCTCTAAGCGACGTTAGAACCTTGATTCTGCTCTTGAGTGATCCATTTAAAACGAATGTGGGTGATGGGTCCTGTGTAAACATCACTTTCCACAGAAGATTTGGATGTAGCCTTCTTTGATGCCATTGATTTTTTTGTAGATTTGGATGACGGGAGAGAGATGAGAGGTAGAGAGGTCCCACTGGACGTGCCAATTTGTTCACACGAGATTTCTAGAGAAAATTTGGTTCGTGGAGTTGAACTTGTGTTGATGTTGTATTTATGTTGATTTGATGTGATGTGGTTCGATCTCTAGAATTTGATCCTCTAATTCTCTCTCGGCTGGATGCTTACGCTTGATTTGAGGAAGCGAAGCATGTGATATTCTTGAAGTTTGAGTCTTGGAAGAAGGCTTGTATCTTTAAAGAAGCTTCAATCTTCAAGGGTGTTCTTGAAGTTGGAGTCTTGGAAGAAAGCTTGTATCTTCAAAGAAGCTTCAATCTTCGAGAGTGGTCGACTTCAGAAGTTGAGGAGTCTTCTATATCTTGGGAGAATTCTCTCTAGACCTTCTAGAGTCAAAAAAAATTTTCCCACGAATGAAGACAACTCCTCTATGTATAAAGTTTCCTAGAGGGCTTTTATGGACTTGAGCTTGGTCTGGTCCAAGAACCATACTCATGGGTTCAATCATATGGATTTAAGTCATATTTAATTTTGGGCTAAATTAAGCTTATTTTTTTTTTTACTTAATTGAATTTTAGCCCAAGTAAATAATATTTAATTGAACCAAAATAATTAATTTGATCCAATTGTCATAACAAAGACATTTGACATCATTAACATTGTCCAATTTGTCTTTAAATTTAATTTGGGACACATGCCAATTTTTAGTTAATCCCAAATACAATTATTTTAGTAAATGACATGGCGATTTGTAATTGGCTTCAAAATTAGATCAACACTCCCCCTTTGGACCAGAAAGAAATAATCATTCAAGATTACGATCCCCTTACTTGTAGAAGGAGCAAACGTCTTCAAATGACGAATGAGAGAGACAACTTCCAACCGACGTTCAGATAACAAATTAATGGAAGCAGAAAGAGCTCGAGACTCAACTGTAAGAGAATTAACAATTTTGGAAGCTAGTTCGTGATCAACAAAGAACCCATCAGCATCCTCATCTCAATCATTTGTGTCGAAAATGCGTGGGCCTTAAGAAGGATGCATATCATGAACTATATCGTGCACAAGACTCCCTTAAAACAATCTGTAACTGAGGGATAAGGTCTTAGGTTCAGGTCCAGGGGCATCAAATTCTCGCAATATAGCAGCATTCAAGTGAAGTAGAACACTAGAGAAGAACTGTGGCAAAGCAATAGGAATTTTAACCCCCAAATGACCCCACATGCCTTAGGAGCTTATTATATATAAACGATCATGTGTCTACAATTTCGTCGTTACAAATCAAATGCAAGAAAGTCCCCAAGGTAATAGACACACTAGAGGTATAGGAAGAACCAATTTGCAATTCCGATTTTATGCAGTATAACATATTTAACACTTAGAGCAACTGCTGGAATACCATTAACAGGCCAAGAAGACAAGGTCCCACCAAATAAAACAAATGTCAAAACTTCATTCGATGGAACAGTCGGAGAGCAGTCAGGAGCAATATTATTACCCAGAAAACCATTAATGACAGCCAGAGAGATTTTGAATTTTAAACATCTAATGTGAACAATCTGAAAATCTGGGCTACTAGGATCATTAAAATCAGCTGGAAAGTTAACTACAAAATCCCTAATTAACTGAGGATAAAATGGGCCAACATTCAAAATAGTCTTGGATAAACCAGCCTTTTTCAATAAGACTCATGATACTTAAGCAAGAATGATGTTTATTTGAGACATTTACCTCATCAGCTATTCTCCGTTGGACCACAAACTTCCAACGCTGAACATTTTCTTCGAGATGAAAAGATATTCCATCAATTGGAACAGATGGAATGTTAGGAGGGATATTCTTTCTTCCAATCTTGGTAGTAATATTTCGCCGGTTCTGCCGAAATTTCTTCTTTGCTGGCCTGGATTCTTCAGGAAATGTATGTCTCAGGTTGAGCATCTGGGTCACTATTGTCACCAACAGAGATCTCACTAGTATGGACGCCAGTGTTGACAGGTTCAACCTCATCTTCATCATTTTGTACATCAATCCTTCCAGTTGCAATAGACTCATCAGCAGGAGCAGATGCAGAGTCAATATGTGGACCAGATGTAGTAGTATTGTCTGGAATGGAGGACCTAACTAGAGAGGAGTAAAGGGATGGATCAGGTTCTACATTTGAAGTATGATGAAGGCCAGAAGTAGGAACAAACACACCTTCAGTCGATGAGCTTTCCTGAGAATGAACTGATATAGAAGGATTAATAGATTTTTCAGCTACAACATCAGGAACAAAATTCTTCTTTAACAATTTGGTCAGTAGAACATTATCTAGGTCATCGGAATCCATATCGGACATATGAATCTCAGAAGCACTTGGTGCATGTTCAGCATTTGTCGCAGGTCCTCAAGAACAAACATCTTCTTACACAGGCTCATGAGGTCTTTCGAAAACATAAGCCTATGATTTTTTTGACGGAAGCCGATAAGGTCTCCATGGCGGAGTACTTTTGAAACAATGACCTCCTATTTCATACCATCCATGGATGTCTTCGAAACTTGAGCTTCAAGAACTTCTTCAGAGGACTTGGCCGCATAATTACCCTTTCGAGTGTTCACCATTTTGGATCCAAGTCCAAATCACAAAGCAGTTTTTCAAAAAAAAAATATGAAGGATGCTGAAGTCGAAACGTTCAGCTTAAATAATTCATAATCCTTCTTAATTAAATTTCTCATATCAAGAAAAAAAAATTTCAGACGCCGTAAAGATAGTCATTAATTCCTAATACGACGCTGACACCACTAAGATTTCTTATCGTGTAAAGGTGCTCCGTCTTTTTAGCTAATTACAAGTTAAATTTTACACACTCCTAATCCAGCGCGTAAGTGCTCAAATGTGTTTGCATCAAGAGGCTTAGTGAAAATATCTGCCAATTGAAAATTTGAGCGAATATGTTCCAGTATAATAATCTTATTTTCAATAAGCTCTCTAATAAAATGATGTCTTATATCAATATGTTTGGTTCGACTATGCTTAACTGGATTTTTTGATATATCAATAGCACTCATATTATCACAGTATAGAGTCATAATATCTTGTGTCAATCTATACACATGCAGCATATTTTTCATCCATATTAATTGAGTACAAGCACTCCCTGCAGTAATATACTCAGCTTCTACAGTAGACAGGAAAACACAATTTTGTTTATTACTAAGCCATGAGATAAGATTATTTCCAAGAAAGAACTATCCTCCAGAGGTGCTTTTTCTGTCATCAGAAGAGCCTACCCAATTAGCATCGCAATATCCAACCAAGATAGAATTTGTATCATAGGAATACAAAATTCCAAAATCACTTGTTCAGTGGACATACTTAATTATCCTTTTAACTACTTCTAAATGTGAAGTACGAGGATCAGACTGAAATCGAGGACATATCCCAATAGCATAAGCAATGTTAGATCAATTGGCAGTTAAATATAATAGACTCCTAATCATGCTTCTGTAAAGTTTGTGATCTACTGTTGTACCATTAGTATCTTTAGTAATTTCAACATGTGTCGCAGCTGGAGTCCTTTTGTGTCGAGATTGTTCCAACCCAAATTTTTTAACTATGTTCTTGGCATACTTTTCTTGAGATATGAATATGCCATCACTTCTCTGTTTGATTTGTAGGCCCAGAAAACAATATAATTCTCCCACCATACTCATCTCAAATTCTGATTTCATGATTTCAATGAAGTTATCAACAATTTCTTTAAGAAACCCCTAAATATGATATCATCGACATAAATTTGTGCTACAATTAGATTATCGTCAGTTCAGTAAATAAATAACGTCTTGTCAGCCCTGCCTCTGAAATATCCTTTGCAACCCACATAAATTGTCAACCGTTCATTCCAAACTCTAGGAGTTTGCTTAAGCCTATATAAAGCTTTATTAAGCTTATACACATGCTGAGGAAATTCAAAATCAATAAATCCTTTAGGTTGCGCAACATAAACTTCTTCGTTCAAGTAACCATTCAGAAAGGCACTCTTGACATCCATTTGATATAATCTAAATTTGCGGATACACGATATCTCGAGCAATAAGCGAATAGCTTCAAGTCTGGCAACTGGTGCAAATGTTTCATCAAACTCAACTCCCTCGTCTTGAGCATAACCCTGAGCTACCAAACGAGCTTTATTCTTTGTTACATACCCTGCTTCATCAATTTTATTTTTTAAAATCCATTTTGTACCTATTATATTTGCTTCTTCAAGTTTAGGAACTAGCGTTCATACATTGTTACGCCTAAATTAGAGTAGCTCTTCTTGTATTGCATTTATCCAATATTCATTCTTAAGAGCAGCATCAACAGATGTGGGTTCAATAGCAGACATATAATATAAATCAGCGATCATTTTTTAATAATCTACTTTTTCTTTCTTTCTGGTGGTAATTCCAGCTGAAGGATCATCAATAATCGAGCTTGATGGATGATTCTTTCTCACATGCGATGATGGAATAGGTTAAGTGACTTCAGTTGTTACATCTTTATATATTGATTTTGAGTTTATGTCAGCACTATCAACCTTAGTATCAGCTTTAGGTCCATCAGTAGGAGCAGTAGGAGAAACCACAGTCACTTTCGGTGCTACATCATCCTCTTCATCAGTCTGTTTGGTAGTGAGTTCAGAATCATTTACCACGACATTAATTGTTTCCATAACTGTTCCAAATCTATTATTAAATACTCTATAAGCTTGGCTATTTTGAGAATATCCAAGAAAGATTCCTTGTTCTGATTTAACATCCCACTTTTGATGATATTCTCTGTCAGCAAGAATATAACAAGTACTTCCGAAAACATGAAAATATTTCACATTAGGCTTTCTTCCCTTCCATAGTTCATATAAAGTAACAGTAGTTCCATATTGAGTTGTAATTCTATTGTGAATGTGACATGTTGTGTTAACAGCTTCTCCCCCAAAATTTAATGGCAAATCTTTGGCATGTATCATGACTTGAGCCATTTTTTGTAGAGTTCTATTTTCTCTCTCAACTACTTCATTTTGCTGAGGAGTTATAGGAGTATAATATTCATGATGTATTCCTTCCGACTCACAGAAGTTATTGAGATCTTCATTTTCAAATTTCTTACCATGATCACTTCTGATTCTAATAATCTTTTTCCCTTTTTCACGTTGCAAATTCAAACATGGCTGATACAAATTTTAGCAGTATCAAATTTACCCTTCAAGAAATGAACCCATGTCAATTTGGAAAATCATCCACAGCAACAAAAACATACTTCTTTCCTCCTAGACTTTCAGTTTGCATCAGACTCATAAGATCCAAATGTAGTAATTCAAGAACTCTATTTGTGGAACATTCCTTTAGACTTTTGTGAGACACTTTAGTTTGCTTTCTAATTAGACAATCTCCACAAAAGAATTTACTTTTGATGTCTATATTTGGAATACCTACAACAGGCCTCATTTTTATAGCTTTATCTATGCTCCTTAAGCTGATGTATCCTAGCTTCTTATGTCACAACTAGGTTTGATCTTCTTTAGTTGAGTGACACACGTCTGAGCTATTAGAGATCCAATGGTAACAATTTTCTGCCTATCGACTACCACTCATAAGAACTCGATTATCTTCGTCAACTACAACACAACTGCCTTTGCTAAAATTCACACTGTAACCTTGATCACATAGCTTGCTCACACTGATAGATTGGCTTTTAATTCATCCATATATCTAACATCATTTAGACATGGTAGATTATTTTTATCAATGTTTCCTTTGGCTATGATTGCTCTTGCACCATCTCTAAATGTAACATGACCCGAGGCACACTCCTTCAACTTAGAGAAGAAAGATCTGTTTCCATTCATATGTCTAGAACATCCACTATCAAAGTACCAGGCATCATTCGTGGCTTGAATAGTTGCAAAAGCAATATTGCAATGTTCAGACTATTTAACTCTCCAGACCATATGACTTCTTTTTCTTCTATTTCAATTTGGCAAATTTGATTTATGCTTTTGACTGCCATACTCTACCTTCCACTGACACCATTTGTCTCTTTGGAGTTTATAACAAAAAGGTCTAATATGGCCTTTTTTACCACAGTGATGACAAATCCATCTGGTAGTTTTAGTTAGAGGGCTAACGATTGTAGTTATAGAAACTGTTTCAGTTTCGTCTTTTACTGAAGCAGAAACAAACTTTACTTCAGTTGTAGGTTTAAAACTTCTTGCTAAAGCATCAAAACCAAGACCATACTTGAACTGTTAAGCCCTGAATTTAGTATTAAGTCTAAATTTCAGTTCCTGAATTTAGCATCTTCACAGATTTTATTGTCTGATCGTAGTAATTCTGGACTTCTTTCAATTTCAGCTTTAGAAATGATATGACAGACATTAACCGTTCATTTTTTTCCATAAGGTCTTGATTTCTTTCTTTTTGTATTGCTTTAGCTTAAGAGTCTTCTTTCTACAGCACTTTGAGTTCCTCAAAAGTCAGTTCTTAATTATCATAATTTTCTTCAGAACACTCACTTTCGTCTTCAAAATCGATTTATGTAATACATGCTATGAAAGCATTCATGCCACTATCATCTTCACTATCATCAGTGTCCTCATCTGACAAGGTAGCACGAAAGTTTTTCTTTTGTTTTCTTATAAACATGGGACATTCATCCTGATAATGACCAACTCCCTCACATTCTCTACATCTGAAAAACCTTCCTTCTTCTTCCTTTTTCTTTCCATAGTCACCACCCCTCCTATTTGAGACTTCATTATACCTTTTTGTAGTGTTTTCACCATATTTTCTTCGATATTGATTTAGGCTTTGAGCATTCAATCCAGTAGTATTCATATTTTTTAATTTCCTAACCACTTTAGAGAATTGTTTCGTCAGTAGAGCTATTAGACATTCATGTAGGCTTCGTTATCAGACTGATTTACTATTGTCTCTTCTTCATATATAGATTTAAAAGTGATCCCCTTGCCCCTCTTGTTCTCTCTATCAGATATAGTCATTTCAAACGTAAGCAGAGACCCAAATAACTCATCAAATTTTAATGTAGTTATATTGTGTGCTTCCTCTATGGCAGTGACCTTCATGTCAAATTTCCTTGGTAGAGATCGTAATACCTTGCGCACAATCTTAGAATCAGGAATTTTTTTCACCAAGCAACAGTGATTCATTAGCAATTTCCAGAACTCTCTCATTGTAATCTGAAATCGATTCATCTTCAAACATTTTCAAGGCTTCAAATTTCGATGTTATCAGCTGCAGTCTGGATATCTTGACTTTAATAGTCCCTTCATAAGCAACTTCCAATATTCTTCATGCTTCTTTGGTTGTACTACAAGAATTTATAAGTTTGAACACATTTAGATCAACACCATTGAATATTGCATTTAGAGCTCTAGCATTCCCAACCGATGCTTGTTCTTCAGCATTAGTCCAGTCAACCTCAAGTTTTGGAATTGATAAACCATCCACAGTAATCATCGAAGGTTCATAACCAGCCACAAGAGCTCTCCAAGCTCTCCCATCTAATGTTTTAATAAAAAAATATCATATGAGGCTTCCAATACGAGTAATTTTTACCGTCCAGTACAGGAGGACATGAAGCTGAAGGTCCCTCTCTGATTATCTTCATGATCTTGCAACCCGCTCTGATACCAATTGAAAAAACAATGTGAGATAATCAAATAATCTTCAGTTAATCCATAAGTAAATAACTATTATGATAGCTAGAGGGACAACAGATAAGAATGACACAAAAAAATTTGGTAACCTAGTTCGGCCAATGATGCCTACGTCTGGAGAGCTGCACACAGTCCTGATGAGTAATTTTATTATGATTCACTTTCAGTCAAAATACATAGAAACAGCATATGAACTTTGTTATACTATATGACTATTTAATATGCTCAATAACTTCAGACTTCAGGCTCCCCCTGAATGCATGAGTAATCCTTCTCGATGGTGTCTGACTTCAAACTCCCCCTAAGTTCATGAGTGAATCTCCTGGATGATATCTTCATACTCTACTAAAATTTTTGCTATGATCATTCAAATCACTTCTTTGTCCTTTTTATTACTCATCATATAAATCAACTTAGATCAACATCCAAAACCTTTAGACATAAGATTGCACTACCTTTTCATACTTATAGCTTCTACGATTGATTCGTACCTGCAACTTTTGCAATTAGTTGTTCTATCGACCTTCAACAATGTATCATTTTTACGTTCCATCGTTAGTCACAACACTTCGATAACCGTCTTTTATATATATACATATGACTTATATATATATTTCCTATTTTCACAAAGATATCTTGCAAGATTCCTAAAATAAAGGAGAATTTTTTTATCTTTTAATTATCTTGTATTTAGAAAAATAATCTCATATTTTCTTTTAGACAAAATCTTCAACAAGTTCAAACGTGTATGTGAGAATCCTGATGTTTTGCCTTCCCCTTTTAAGCCCAGTCATGCTACTAAGTCTTCCAAACCCAAGTCTCCTCGTAAGGGGTTCTCCAAGGGACCTAAGATTGTTGCAACCAAAGTTAGGCACCGTAAAATTCCCCCAATGTCCCATTGTACCCATTGATGGGGTTTCATTTCATTATGAAGATACTTTCCATGATGGAAGTATGTAGCCCAACGTCGAATAGCGAATGAAGTCAACATCTCTAACAAACATCACTCTTGCCTTGCAATCATGGAGCTCATACACCGTGCTTGCCTAACTAAAACAATCTTCTAGGTTAGCCCAATTTATCCCCATTTAATTCGCGAGTCATTGTCAATCTGCCTACTGAGTGTGACGATCTAAACAGTCATGAACACAAGCAGGTCCATGTTCAAGGCTTGTGCTTTCATATAACTCTAGCTCTTATCAATGAATCTCTTGGTGTAGCCCTACCACCTAACTTCACCGTTGTGCAACCATCACACCAAAAAAAAAAATTTCTCCGAACTTTATCCTCCAATTTCCATCTCTCCCTCTCATAAATCTTTCACTCATCTCTCCCTCTCATAAATCTTTCACTCATTGGATCCCACAACTCAATTCTAATTAAGTCAAGAGAATAACGGTTAATTTTAGTGGTAGTTCAGTTTGTACGTGTTCATGAGATTATGAGCAATTTGGGAGCTATGAAGTTATGTTCAACTAAATTCTAGTTTTGAATTAATTAGGTTGATGCATGTTAATTTCTAATTAGATTATATGCAATTAGAGTAAATTTTGATCAGTTTTGCCGCTACGAATGCCTAATTTTCCATCATAAAGTATCTTTTCAATTAGGTCCCAGGCCTCCCAGATGTAGGTGTGATTGCATCAAACTGAGTTACCAACATGATTGTGCTATGCTCTTTTCTTCTATCGTTACTTATGTCATTTACTTTGTCAATAGCCTTGATGCAGATCTAATTCTCCACATTAACATTTTGTTTTTCAAAGAGTAAGAAGTATGAGTAGTAGTGTTTGAAGAAATCGAAACCGTTTTTGGAGGAGCAGCATTCGATCCATTAATAAAGCCATACAGCTTCTATGCTCTCAACATTTGTTCAAATTGGAACTTCTAGAGTGTATATAGTTGGTGGAATCAAAATGAACGGATATCAAAATGCATATATTGGTTAAGACGAAGAGTGATGACAATAACTCTTTGGAGGTTTAAGACGAAAAGCTTGCCTCGGTTCCCATGGCGGAATGAGAGGTTGAAAGGAGAAAAAAAAAAAGATGTAGGTCAGAGATACTCTAATACCATGCGAACTAATGGTCAATGACATTGACTGACGTATTATTTCTCCTTACTTCACAACACATGCTTAAAAGCATTTATAATAACTCTTTATACAACTGATTAATACCAGATTAACTTATAATAGAAACAATAACAAATATTAACTGCCTAATACCAAACTAACTATACATGATAATATAATTTGGAATAAGTAAGTTATTATATAGAATCAAGAAGAAATTAAGAAATGATATAATTTGTTTAGAGTCACTGATACCAAATGGTTGAGAGAATGGCCTCAAATTATGTTTGAAAATTTCCTTTAATTTAGGTGAACCCTCAAACTGATAACAAGAACAATCTTCATTAACAAATTGATAATCAACTCCAAGAAATTTCATTAGATTTAACTCGAAAAGGTTAATCAAAGATCAAGAATAAAGGAAAACTTTGTTCCTGTATTCAAATTTTCAATCTCTCAATAATTTAATTGATCGGATAGTTTGAAAGTTCTAAAGCATAATACATTCTAAACACAAGAATATAAAAGAAAACATAAAATTTTGAGTTATGATAAGTTCATTCAAATTCTAATATAACGATGATACTTCAATTGTGAAAAAATCCATCACTGTATAAACTAAATAAAACACCACTAAGAAAGGTGACAACCTTTTATTTACGTTATCTAGGTTTACCTAACGATCTTCGAACTTCATACATGAACCTTTGTATAAATGTTAATACATGAAGCTAAATTAGAATATAATTCATAATATTAATGAATATGAATTTTTAGATTCATTGTGCTTTTCACCTTCAAACTTGAAAGGTTGTAATGTTTCACCACTGATTGGAAACTTAGTTTGGAAGCAAGTATTTAATCATTCTTGAAATTTTTTAGCTATAATTTTTGCTATTGCCATTTATTTCTGTACGAACATAACAATATGCATTACAATAAAAGCAGACTCTCTTAACGTTTTTTAACTGTTAAGATTATATGGTAAAAAGTTATAATCATTGATAGACTAATGTGTATTACTGATATTATTGATCTCAAAATCTAGATAGAGGAAAGCATATTTGACCTTCATGTATTGACAATGGTAGATCAGTAATTTGGGAAAATATGTAACCTGAATTATGAAAAGATCTCCACGTCCATGTGATGCTTCCCACACCGACATTGATGCTCAAGTCAAAAATCATATATTTGTAGCAAGTAGAGAGTTTTAATATTAGAATGGACTTACTTCCTTAGAGGTCATAATGATGTATTCATAGTAGAATAATACGAGCTATAGTCCTTATCCAAGTTTTCCAATCATATTAGATTATCTCCTGATCTGAATGGGCCCGAACAAGCATTTAGCATGCATGTTTTGCTCTTCAAATTCCATGTCTTATCCTCCACCTCATTCTTGTCTAAGTTCAGGTCGACAAGGATGGTTTTGGCCTTTGGGCTTTTGGCCAAAACCATCCTCATCACAAGGCTCAAATAGGTTATAGTACGCTTTGTTCATTATACGAAGTAGGTCGACCTCAACCTTATCCTTGGACAAGGAGATTGATTTGGACTTTTGACCAACATCATCTTCTCAAGACCCAATTAAATAGGTCGAATAGTACGTTCCATTCACTAAACGAAAAAAGTTGTAGTACCTTAGAGGTCAAGGCCAAAGTAGATCATTTTTCATCCCATAAGCTTTGTTTCGCATAGGCCATGATCCAAGTCCCCGTGGTCGGCTCAAATCAACTATTCCTAATCCTCTTTAGTTTTGAAATCTCAATTCCATTGCATTATAAATAAGGGTCGGATGCATACATAGAGGTAAGTGTTCTTTTGTCCATCTTAACTTTGCTATGATCTTTGACTCAAATATTGACTTAAACATTAAAGGTATATGGCAAACATCACACATTGTTTTCTTTTTTTGCCTTGCAAGTCGTCATCCTTGACCAAAAATTATTATTCACTGTAAAAAAATAAACATGTGTAGATCAGTTAAGTCTTCCTGCCAGAATTTTGGCATCAACCTCTGTAATTCACCAAAAATAGTTTCTTCACAGACAAGATAATTATTCAGCATATCGTTACATCATCTTGGCAAACAATTTTAATTTAAGAGCATATAATTCAAACGTTGTTTTTTAGTACTATATTCAGAAGTCTTTTTATTATTATTATTAATTATGTGCCACCATATTCAAATTTTTATTCATCATGGAATCTTGTTATATTATAACTAAAATAATTGGTGTACTTTTTTATTCAAACAAAAAATTGTTTCTTATTGCAATTGGCAATTATCATAAACAGCATAGTCATTTTGAAGAACAAAAAATACAATGCAGTATAATACAATTAATAAATTAGTTTTTATAATCTAAACATAACTCAATATGTTAGAATAAAATACAATTTATCGATATATCTATAGCTTCCCACTCCACCCAAATTGTATATATATTAATTTTCTAACAAAATTTATTAGTAATCGGTACAGAAACATTAGACACATTTTTAATTGAAATGGAGTATTTCTAAAACATTCTAAAAGAGGAGAACTCTTTTTCATCAAATCCAAATCAATTTACTTTTTTCTTTTCATCACAAAATGTGTTTAATGAAATGTTCTATTGTTATTTTATTTTATTATTTGTTTTAACAAAGGCTGATACTATTTAATCGGTGACTTTAATTAGGTAGATTAAATTACAAAACATGTTTTTGAGATTTTAGACGAACCCCTACTGAGTTTGTTAAGATCCCCTTGTTTGATAACATGAGGTCTCATTTCAAAATCAATTGATAATGAGAAGAGTAACTCAATCTATTTTATAAAAAATGTGAGTCTCGTTGGTTTTTCTAACATGGGACTCTTAACGTCTCAACACCCCTAGCTCCTTACAACAATACTTTTTATAATGTAACACTTTTAGAAGCTTTGTATGAGTTTTCTCAAAACTACTTAGGCTCCCCAAAGTTTAATGAGATCCTTTCATAATAACGATTCTTGAAGTTTTGTGTGAGATCTTCTCAATACAACATACTTAGACTCTCTTAAGTATGAGATTCTCTTACCTTCATAACCTAACTTTTTACAAATTAGGGGGTGTTTGGGCTGATGGTTGAGGTGGAGTGGAGTGAGTTATTACAAAAAATGGGTTGACAAAAGATTTGTTCTTATTATTATTTAACTAACTACAAGAATTTTTATTTTTACCAACGGAAAAAAAGAATCAGCCAAAATATAAAAAACTAACGTTTTATTCGTGTTGGGAGAAGTTCTTGCCAATGAAATTTAATTTCATTGGTATAAGTACCTCTTTCCATAGTTTCGATAAATATAATTATAACAAAGAGTAGATGAATTAAATAAAAGTAGGTGTTATGAAAGTAAAAATGAATTGAAATTCATATATACACTTTATTTTGTTTATTTAAATACAGTGACTAAATACAATCAAATAGTTGATTTAAAACTAAATTTAATGTTTTCTCCAAAGAGAAAAAAAGAGGTCTTTTCGAAAATAGAACAAAACGGTAAAATATTTACACTGTATAGAATAATTTTGAAAACGGAAAAAGCCTACAGGCCCACCGTGTAAAATACCAAAAATGTCCCGTCAACTACGCCATCAATAACGCGTGCGTAATAGATTTGCAATCGTTTAGATATGGTTCAATATATACGCGATCGTTTAGATATGGTTCAATACATACGCGATCGTTTAGATATGATTCAATACATATGCAATCGTTTAGATACGGTTCAATATATATACGATCGTTTAGATATGGCTACAAGGCGATCGTTTAGATATGGATATAATTTATACACAATCGTTTAGATATGGCTATAATTTATACGCGATCGTTTATATATGACTATAATTTATACACGATCATTTAGATATGGTTACGACGCGATCATTTAGATGGTTCAATACATACGCGATCATTTAGATACGGTTCAATATATACGCGATCGTTTAAATATGGCTACAAGGTGATCATTTAGATATGGCTATAATTTATACGTGATCGTTTAGATATGGATACAATCCATACGCGATCGTTTAGATATGGTTCAATTCATACGTGATCGTTTAGATATGGTTCAATATATACGCGATCGTTTCGATAGACTACAATTTATCTTTTCAATTCCATCATTTTTTGTTACACGGTCGTTTAGATTTGGGAACCCAAATCTAAATGATTTTTTAAAAAAAAATTGGTACACAATTTTTTTAATTCTTTTGATACACGATCGTTTAGATTTATTTACACAATCGTTTACTTTTTTTACACGATCGTTTACATTTGGCTACTCCAATCCAAATGATCTTTTTTCAAGATTTTTTATATACGATCTTTTATTTTTTTACACGATCGTTTACTTTTTTAAACGATCGTTTACATTTGACTACTCCAATCTAAATGATTTTTTTCAAGATTCTTTATACACAATCTTTTTTTTTACACGATCGTTTACATTTGGCTACTCCAATCTAAATGATTTTTTTTCAAGATTCTTTATACAGATTTTGCTATTTTGTTGTACACAGTCGTTTACATTTGCGTAAAAAAAGAAAAGAAGAAAGACGATGGAAGGATTGAACGACGTAAAGAAGAATCAGAAAAGAAAAAGATGTAAATATTTAACGATGTAAAAAAAGAATCAAAAAAGAAGAAAGACGATTAAAAGAAATTGCAAAATCAGAAAAGAAGAAATACGATGGAAAGAAATCGCAGCGAGAAAAAAGAAGAAGAATTACGATGGAAAGATTTAACGACGTAAAAAAACAATTGAAAAATAAGAAAGATGATGGAAAAAAAAAGAGGAAAAGAAGAAAGACGATGAAAGAAATCGAGGAGGAAGACGATGAAAGAAATATAGAGAAATCGCGAGGAAGAGAAGGGAAAACCTGAAATATTTAAAAAATGGTTAACTTTATGAGTTTGTTATGCGGGCGTAAATAATTTAGTATTTTGTTACATTTATACAAATTTCCCAAAAAAAAAAACTTAATTTAATTTCTTGAAAACACTAACTTCATTAACAGACAAGTCTAAAGCCATCTCAATCCCCCATTTTAAACTACAAGTCCAACAAGTGATATCATAAGTACGTATAATATTTAGATAGGAAACAAAAACAGTTTTGGAAACATAATCAAAGAATAATTATGGATAAGTAAGTATATACGATTTATTCGGAAAAACCACTAACCCACCAAATTACTAAATTGAGATACAACTATTATTATTTTTGAAGGGACGATAATTAACATAAACCCAATTTAATTGGAAACTAAAAATATACGAACTAAATTCTAAATTTTAAGATTAAGAATGCCTTCAAAATTAAAATTAGAGATTAGAAAGAAGAAAAAGAATTAACGACTCATAATTTACTAAACTCTAAATTTATGGTACCACCATTTAGAAACATTTCGATTCTCTAGGTTGACATTTTGGTCTGTGAGAACTAAAATTGGACAAGGGAAATTCTAAGAGATCGAGAATTTTCTTCTTTAAAGAATTGTAGTACGCATTCCACTGTCAATTGTTTTGCATACCAATATATCTCCAAATAAGAAGGAAATTAGAGAATAAAACGGAGAACGTGGAAAACCACCCACGTTTCTTATTAATTTAACCAATTAAATTAATATTAAATTAAAATAAATAATTATTCAAATTATTTAATTAATTACTTAAATCATATTTAATTAAATAATTAAATCATATTTAATTAATATTTCATTAAAATCATATTTAAATGAATATCTCTCGCATAACCTATAGTTTTAATTTAATTAATTTAATCAAATCAAATTTAATTAAATAAAATTAAACTAAACTATTAATTAATTAAAAAAACTAATTTAAATATACATTTTTTTCATAATCTATAGTTTTAATGTATATCATATGCACATTAAATTGTAACATATAGCTTTAATATGAATCTGATTCACACTAAATTAATATTTGAACTCATTTAAATATTTTATTATCTCGTAAATTAATTTTGAATCATATTCAAAATTAAATTTATATAATAAAGTTTAATTAAAATATAAACTTTATATTATAATATATCACCATACATTATTTTAGTTTCCAAAGTAAATTTGAACATTTCAAATTACAACCAATACAATTAAATCTCATTATCTTTTGAGCTAGGAAGGGGACTTACTGATCAGAAGCTACAACCATATATGCAATTAATTAGCTAAATTCATTAACCACATTAATCAATATTCTTTAACTATGTGTACACTCTACTAAAGACTCACAGTTGAACTATTCTCACAGTAGA
Source organism: Cucumis melo (assembly GCF_025177605.1). Classification (NCBI taxonomy): domain Eukaryota; kingdom Viridiplantae; phylum Streptophyta; class Magnoliopsida; order Cucurbitales; family Cucurbitaceae; genus Cucumis; species Cucumis melo. The sequence goes on along the minus strand of NC_066858.1, from coordinate 19,831,935 downwards.
TATATTTCTATGTTCATAGATATAAGTCAATATCAATAAGTTAATTCTTCATAAATGTTCGTAACACCAGCTGGGTCAAATTACTATTTTACCCCGTGTTACTTCTAGTTCTTAAATATAAGCGATCCTCTAATGAACAACTTGTTTATGGTACAATCAATAAACAGAAACCTCTCTTATGCCATAGAGAGGGTAGGGCTCTTTGAGTTTAAGTCCCGGAGATACCATTTAAGGAAACATTTATCTACTTACCCTAAAGTTAGAAAGGAGTGAATTTCATCTTATATGATTATGTTCCCAACTCTCCACTCGGTTTTGTCCCCAAAATGATAAACATATTGAGTCGGCAATCTGGCCACTCTCACTCGTACAAATCAAAGGACAATCCCTTGCAAACTAGTTATCTAATACACTCAGAATTCATAAACTAGATAATAAACTAGTTATCTAATAATAATTCATAATACACTCAGAATTAAGACTAAGTTATCTATGTCATCCTAATGAAATAAAAACTAAATTAGTTAACGGAGTTACATCTAATAGTTACTATTTCATGGTCCGGTCTTTACGCAAACTCATTGCATAGGATATCCTCACTCGCATGTCACCTACACGAACGTGTTGGATCATGCATTGTGTTTGTATCAAATACAAAGTGAGTCGTATCTATAGTGTTACTAGGATAAGGTACCCAACATTGTCCCTATACGACCCTTTAAGTTGTATCTCGAACATTGGTCATGTATGTCTCTACATATTGTTCAAGATTCATTAAACAACTTAGAATTTTATTTTATTAGATTTAGGTTATTAAGACAAAACTAATAATTTGATCAATAACACTTATTGAAATTATAATAATATCATTTTATTAATAAAAGTCAATTGATTATATTTACTATCTATCAGTTTTAAGGACATAAAACCCATTATAGATTTTTAACTTAAGTTTCATTTGTATGTATGTACTTCAGAAAGATGATTTTTATCCATGTACTTCCAACAATCCGTTAAAAATATAGAAATTGAGTAGAAGAAAAGTTCATTAATCTTAAAAAGAAATTAATAATAATAATCAATTATATTTTGGGATAAGCACAAAACATCAACTAGTAAGTAATTGAGTATCTTTCCTTATCTCCGGTTAAATGAAGGAGATCCCACATCATTTTGGTTATAAAGTCAAGGTGGAAAAGTCCTCCCATAAACCACATATCTTTCGATGGATAACATCAACGGACTTTTCCTTACCACAATAATAAATAATAAACATAGGAAAACTTTCGTAAATATAACAAATCACCAAACTATTTACTGTGTGTAATAAAGTTCATGAAATTAACCATTTTTTAAATATTTCAAGTTTGTCCTTCCGCTTTTTTTCTTTTCTTCGTTGCGATTCTTTCATCGTCTTCTTTTCTGATTCTTTTTTTACATCGTTTAATCTTTCCATTGTGTTCCTTCTTTTCCTCTTCTTTTTTTTCTGCTGTGATTTCTTTCCATCGTCTATCTTCTTTTCCTCTTTTTTTTACGTCGTTTAAATTTGGGTAACCAAATCTAAACGATCGTGTACAAAAATAGCAAAATTTAATAGATCTTGTATAAAGAATCTTGAAAAAAAAATTATTTAGATTGGAATAGTCAAATGTAAACAATTGTGTAAAAAAAATAAATCATTAGGTAAACAAATCTAAACGATTGTGTACTAAAAGAATTAAAAAAAACCGTTTAGCCAAAACTAAACGATCGTGTAAAAAAGAATAGATCGTGTAAACAAATAAGGATCATGTAAACAAATCTAAACGATTGTGTACCAAAAGAATTAAAAAAAATCGTTTAGCCAAATCTAAACGTTGTGTAACCAAATTTTGAAAAACAAATCATTTAGATTTGGGTCCAAATCTAAACCGATCAAATATAAATGATCGTATAAACAAATTTAAATGTAACCATATTAAACGATCGTGTAACAAAATTAAATGAGAGAATTGAAAAAATAAATTGTAGTCATATCTAAACGATTGTGCACCAAACAATAGTCAAATCTAACCGATCGTGTAGCAAATATATTATGCGCCCGTTGTTGACGAGGCATTTAGATTTAGTTAACCAAATATAAACGACGTAAAAGAAGAAAGACGATGAAAAGAAATCGAAAAAAGAAGAGAAAAATAAGGAAGACATATTAAACAACATAAATAAAGATTTGAAAAATAAGAAAAATGATGAAAATAAATCGCAGAAAAAAAAAAGAGGAAAGAATAAAGACAATGAAAGAAATCACAGGAGGAAGATGAAAGAAATCGTAGGAGGAAGACAATTTCATCGGAAGGAAGAGAAGAAAGATGGAAGAGTAAACCTGGAATATTTAAAAAATGACTAACTTTCAGGGCTTTGTTACATAAGCAGTAAATAATTTGATATTTTGCTATATTTACGAGAGTTTCTCTATGTTCGGTTATCAAAATTAATATTTATACCATATAAGGTTAATGTTAATTTAGATGAGTTAAAATACTTTACGTATTTTCTCCTTTAAAATTAGAAGTTTCATCTTTCGTATTTATCATCTAAAAATCTAATTATACCAAAAATGATTACAAGAGAATGAGTAAATATTTTAAGTCAAGTCAACAAGAGAATAGGTAGATATTTAAGTCGGAATTATACTCTTTGTTGTTGATGGATTGATCTCCGTATTATTTGAATTTAAATTTCAAATTGTTATCTATGCTTTTTGATAATTCTATTTTAAGTCCATGCTTTTAGAATTGTGAAACATTTATCATAAATGATTATTTCTAAATGGTTTAATAAGTCAACCAGCACATATAGCTAGACACAGCAAAGAGTAATCTGTTCCCACATGACAAAGGTCATATATTATATCAAAGGTGTAGCTACAATAGAGACAAGACAACTAATTTATAAAAAAAAATTATATTGACCAAATTTAAACTAAATTTTGAATCGAATTATATTTTTATGTTTAGATAACGTTTTTATCTCTCTAACTTTTGATAGGACCCAACTAATATATTAATTATCATCCTTTTGATAGGACCCAACTAATATATTAATTAACATCTTCCTAGGATGATCACCTCCCAAGACAATCAACTAAACAGTTGTACCACCAATTACACCACAAATTAATCACCAAATAATCACCCAAGCAAATCAACGTCTAATAATGGATAAAAATGAAACTATAGAATTTTGGAAGATTAAAAGCAAAGAAACACACGTGAGTTACAAGTGGAAACCCTTTTACCAAGACTTTAAGGGGGCGTCTGGGGGAAGGGTTGGATTATGGGGGTCAGGGTTATGTAATCCAACTCTCGTTTGGGGGAAGGGTTATGTAACCCTAGTTTTAGCCCCGTAACCCTTCCTCAAACCCTTCTTTAATACTTCTTAACCCTTCTTCAACTTTTCCTCAATCATTCTTCAACACTTCTTAACCCTTCTTCAACTTTTCCTTAACTCTTCTTCAACTCTTCCTTAATCTATCATAATCCTACCCACATAACCCTTCTCCCAAACACATCTTATCAAAATATTATCTTAACACTTCCTTCATAACCCTTCCCCCAAACACATTTTATCATAACACTTCCTTCATAACTCTTCCCCAAACACATCTTATCATAATTCTAGGTTTATCATAACCCTAACCCTCCATAACCCAACCCTTCCCCCAAACGGTCCTTAAGAGTTCACCATAATTGTGATCATCTTTCTCTTATTATGATAAAAAGAAAATAAATAAATAAATAACTCAAATTAGTCCTACAAAAATTCACTACCCACCAGTACTTACATACGTATATAAGAGATAACACTTTGAGAGATAAAAAAGAACAAAAAATTACACCAAGTTTTGCAAATTTTGTTCATTAATAATTATGGACAAACCAAAGTTCAAAACGATGATCCCATGAATTTCCAACCAACTAAAGAAATTTGAGCATGATCCAACAGTTTAATTCTGACAACTTCATGAAAATTGCGCTAGAAAAACCGAATTAACTCTATTTCTCTCACCTTTCTATATATCTTTTCTTTTCCTTCTTGTTAGGTCATACCCATACCATATAAAAAGAGAAGGTAATTACAATTGATAGCAATGTTAGGAATAATAATTAAGTAGGTAGTAACATTTTTTAAAAATTAAAAATATAGTAAAATCTATAAGTGATAGACTAATATTTGTAACATTGACAAATTTTGATATATTTATAATTTTTTAAAATGTTAACCTATGTATTAATATTTAAATTCATTACTATATTTGTAAGTACGCAGTTATAACTTTTAAGATGGGTGTCGATTTAAAATTAGTTTCGATTGGGCTAAACATATAACCCAACTTTTGATGCTCACAAAACACAAGTTTTAAAATGAAGTATTGTTTGTGCAATAAGTGGGTTTAAGTACTTTTCAAATTTCTATTTCACTTTATATACTTTTAGTATTTGTTCATTTTAATCGGTATTTTATTCTAAAAATTCTGATTTAGACCCTTGATAATTATCTCAATTGTTTGTTTATGTTTTTTCTGTTTTTAAAATTTTTGTTTATTAAAAGCAAATAAAAATCATATATGTTTAGTAAAGGATTTTATTTTATGTTTTTGAAAACCAAAATATATGTTTTTGAAAGCTTCTTTTTTTCGTTTCTAATTTTCTTTCATAATTTTAATTAAAAACAAAAACGTGTTTTAAAACCGAAAGAGTGAACTAGCTACCAAACACATTTGTTTTTTTTTAAATTAATTTCTTTTAGAAAAAAAGAAAAAAAAATGAGTTGCTAAATAGAACCTTAACTTTTGTATTCCTAGAAAATGATCATTTTAATTAGACTCCAAATTTTCGATAATAGTTTCATTCCATCGTGACACTACACCCGATACCCTAATGAAATCATGCATAGCGTTATATCTTTATATTAAAGTATATTAACATTATTATACATACATTTGGTAAGCCGACTTAAGAACCGACATTAAGGCCAAACCAAATATAATTCAACTAGCATACAAGAACATTCTGCGGTTTGAATTTTCCAATACATATATAATTGTGCTAAGAAGAAATTGGAGGTGTTGATCCCGTCAGTAATAAATATCAATTTTATGACTCCTTAGTCTTGAATTTGAGTTATGCAGAGACTAAACAATTCTTCTAACTTTACAAATTAAACCCCTCAATTTTATGACTCCTTAGTCTTGAATTTGAGTTATGCAGAGACTAAACAATTCTTCTAACTTTACAAATTAAACCCCCCACAGTATACTTTCGAAAAGACCCTCTTTGTAAAGAGTGACCAAAATCATCGATTTTAAAATACACATCAACCAAACAACAAATAATCCTTTTCATTTATGAAGTAAAACATACAAAAATCAGAAAGACATTTTAAAAACAAAAAGATAATGAATATTTCAATTAAAAATCAAGGTTAAAATTATGGTAAATCATGAAATTAGGAATTAAATAAAAACAAAAATTAAATGTTAACATTTTGAAGGTTGCCTTTAAAAATTTAAGAAGTAAATAAAAAGAGGTTGATAGCATGATGGGGAGATGAAAAAAGATAATTATGGGGATAAGAATAATGTATTGGGGTAGATGAAATGGAGATAGGGATGAAGTTAGTAAAAAGAAATTAGATAAAATAGGATTTGGATTGGTTGATTATAAGTTATAAAGTTAGCGAAGTTATAGGGAATAAAAAGTGGAGATCTTACTCAAAACAGCTCGTCAGTTTCATCATCCAGTAATGGGTTGCAAAAACACAGCTGTGTTTCCTAATTTTGGTCATCATTTAGGTGGGGGTAACCCAAGGTTTGTTCACTTTTATAAATAAGATAAGAAAAAGGAAGATCTTTTCTTAAATTAAAAAAAAAAAAAACTTAAGATAAATAAATAGTCAACTCTTGTCTTCACATGCCAATCATGGTCCCGATTCCATTGTCCCTTTGAATCTTCGTTTTTTTTTTCTTTTTTTTTTTAATTTTGTGTGTGTGTGTGTCCATAATTTATATTCGCAATTGGTGGTTGGAGTTTTGACTATTAGCAGTAGCAGCTGCTGTTCTCTTTTTCTGACATTTTTGGGGAGAAAACAGAAGAGAGGAAGAAGGTTGAGAAAAAGAAATAGAGAGAAATTAAAGATGGCTGGTGGTGGATTTGGAGATGGTGGAGCTCCATTGAAGAGAGCTCATCTTTATGAGTATCGGATTACTTCATATTTTATTACCTCTTGCATTGTTGCTGCTCTTGGTGGATCGCTGTTTGGCTATGATCTTGGAGTTTCTGGTATATCTTCTTCTTCTTTTCTTACAGAATTATTTTTTTATTCTAATTCCTGAAGAGTTCTTTTCTGGGTTGTTTTTGTTCATCTCAATCTTTTTTAGCAACCAATTACTTCACCAGAAAGCAAAAGAAAACCTAGAAAATTTCTGCTTGTTCAATTTCAACATGTGTTCATTAGACTGGATTTCCTTTTCCTTCTTTCTTTTTTATTTTATTTTAATTTTTTCCTTTTGCTTTTGGGAACTTTCCTTTGGGTAGAAAGGAAGAAATTTTTTAGCATTACTGTAGATTTTAGATACTCTTTTTTATCATATTACAACAAAAAATTCATAAATCCCTTTCTAAATTCCACATTATTATTATTATTACAGGTGGATCTATGTATATAAAATTAATCCAAAATTTTGATATAGTTTAAATATTTTAATTTATTATATTATATTTAAAAATGTTTCGCAAATTAATATGAAAAAATACGAAATTTTATAAAGATAGAGAAAATATGACCTTTTTTTTTTTTTAGGCTATCTATGGCCATGTGATTTTCTTTCTTGTTTTACGTTTCCAAATTTCTACTTGTTTCTTTCATTATTTCTGTCATTGTTTTAAAATAATGTTTTTCACCCACAGAAGAATTCCAAAATTTTTATAAAGTTTTTTCTTTTCTTTTCTTTTTCTTTTTGTGAAAAAAATGAAAAAGTACAACACGAAAACTAATAGTATTATTTGAACTTAGGTGACGTGATCAACAAAGTAAAATTACCTAAGTACCCATATTCAGGTCAAGAAAACACATTTTCTTTTTTCGTTTCAATCTGCCCCTTTTACGCTTCTTCTTCTCCATTCAGCCCCTTTTGTGATGATTTCCTTTTTCAAACCGCATGTTAAAAGCTTTCTTTTCTTCCTCCCCTTTCTCTCTACTCAAAATTATTCTTATCCAAAAGTGTCCTTAAAGTGATGTTCTGGTGGTTTGAATTGGGTTGGTTCCAAATATTCTTTTAACATAAATCATTTGGTTTAGGTACATTCAAATCACTCCATACATAAAATGTTAATTTGTAAAAAATTTATTTACTTGTTTTTATATATTCAATTAAGATAAATACTTTAATTTGAGTTCAGTAATTGAGTTTTTTTGCCTCATCCAACTCACTCCAAATTGGATACCAAACCTCCAGTGGAGAGAGAATAAAACATTTTAAAGTTGTGCATAAATTTGTGAACAAAAATAAATTTTAAATTTCATTTTTCGCAGTCATTTTCCCGTTAAAATTATTGACCAACACTTTGGTAAGGAAGTCAAATCGTCTCCCCTCCTATTTTCTAATGACGCTACGGATATATATATATATATATTTTTAAATATATCAAAATCTCCGTTCCATTACGAATAGACTTTTAGTGATATTAATGAAAACTTATAGAAGTATATTAATACTTACAATGTGTAGAATTTGAAATCTTCCTTCAATTTCTTTCTATTTATAATCATTTCCATTTTTAATAAAATTTTAGAGTTTTTTTAGATAGAAAAATTAAATACAAGATTTCCCAATCACTGTATTATCTCCTATGCCATATTTTTCAATTACTTTTAACCAAGATTTCCCGTTGCCTTTGATCATATTTTATTTGTTGTGTTTTTTCCCCCTTTTTTTTAGTTTTAAAAATAATTTTTAAAAAAGTTTTATTAGTTTTAAAAAAAACTTACCAATTTCCAACTTAAGGGTAAAAATTAAAAAGTCTGTTTATAAGCAGTATAAAAGACAAATGACATGTATAATATTTAATTTTAAATTAGAGTAAACATTGCAAGTGTATATTTAGGTGTGGTTAAATTTAAAGGTAATTTAATGGAGCGAAAAAAGTTTCACCTTTTATACATACTATAGGTAATTTAATAATTAATAAAAACCAAAAGTTAAGTCTTGTTTGAAAATTGATTGGCAATTTTAAAAAATTTAACTTATAATTACTCCTCCCAATCCTAAATTTCATATTTTTTGTCGGCTACTTTCTAACTATGTTGTCAAATACCAAGTTGAGTTTTTAAAATCTAAAAAATAGTTTCAAACAAGTTGCTATTTTGTTGTTTAACTAAATATTCAACACATTTAATAACAAGAGGAAATCATTGTAAGATATAAAAAATTATCAAGAATAGAACATTTGAAAAACTATTACGCTCCAGAAAAATCTAGTCTAATTAATTTTATTTGCAGTGGTTTTATTTTAGGAAGCCAGATAGTTTGTTAATTTTTTTTATTTTGAAAAATCCCAAAATTTTTTTGGATATATGCCAAGTGTCTGTATCTATATTTGGGCTACACCCAACCAGATGATAAATCTTTTTAATGAAAAATTAAAGTATTATTAATTTTTGCTATGTTATAAAAGGCAAAAATATGAGCTGTATTCAATTTCCAAAAATAAGATAGAAGTTGTATACATCTGCAATACTTTTCCAAACATAAAAGGATGTGTGGAAAAGAATGATGGAGTTTTATGTTGTTAAAAATTCAGGTGGAGTTACGTCTATGGATGATTTTCTGAAGGAATTTTTCCCAAAAGTATACAGAAGAAAGCAGCTTCATCTAAAAGAAACAGATTACTGTAAATATGACAACCAAATTCTCACACTTTTCACTTCCTCTTTATACTTTGCTGGTCTTGTCTCCACTTTTGCTGCTTCTTATGTAACAAGAAATCGAGGCCGAAGAGCAAGTATCCTCGTCGGATCCATCAGCTTCTTTTTAGGCGGCGTCATCAATGCCGCTGCAGTTAACATCGCAATGCTGATCATTGGACGGATTTTCCTCGGCGTAGGTATCGGTTTCGGCAACCAAGTAAGAAACCTACTACTTAATTATGTAATTACGTAATGTAGAATTAACATGAACCATTTAAAACTCATGTCTGAGAGAGAGAAATTGCCCGAAATAACCCTCAAATGTTTTTTCCAGGCAGTGCCATTGTATCTATCCGAAATGGCCCCCGCGAAGATCCGAGGAGCGGTTAACCAACTGTTTCAACTGACAACCTGCTTGGGGATTTTGATAGCAAACTTCATAAACTATGGAACTGATAAGATTCATCCATGGGGGTGGAGATTGTCTCTTGGACTGGCCACAGTCCCGGCAACTTTGATGTTCATTGGGGGACTTTTCCTTCCTGAGACACCCAACAGTTTGGTAGAGCAGGGCAAAATGGAGGAAGGAAGAGCTGTGCTAGAGAAAATTCGAGGGACGAAAAAAGTTGATGCCGAGTTCGACGATCTGATTGATGCTAGCAACGAGGCACAAGCAATTAAACACCCGTTCAAGAACCTCTTGAAGCGAAAAAACCGACCCCAGCTCGTGATTGGTGCATTGGGAATTCCTGCATTTCAACAACTCACTGGCATGAACTCCATTCTGTTCTATGCTCCTGTAATGTTCCAAAGTTTGGGATTTGGTTCTGATGCAGCCCTTTATTCATCTACCATCACAAGTGGTGCCCTTGTTGTTGCTACTTTCATTTCGATGCTTTTGGTTGATAAGTTTGGAAGAAGAGCTTTCTTCCTTGAAGCCGGAGCCGAAATGATATGTTGCTTGGTAACTTCATAACTTCACATCTCCTTTAAATCAACTTTCATTTTTAACGTGATGTATCATAATTAACAGGAATAGGTCCTCACACTATGATATGTTTCTACAGATCGCAGTAGCTGTGACATTAGCCCTTAAGTTTGGACAAGGGGAGGAGCTTCCAAAAGGAATTGGAATCTTCCTTGTGATAGTGATATGCATATTTGTGTTGGCTTATGGAAGGTCATGGGGGCCGCTTGGTTGGCTGGTGCCGAGCGAGCTATTTCCATTAGAAACGAGATCAGCCGGGCAGAGTATGGTGGTGTGTGTCAACATGCTTTTCACGGCTTTGATAGCGCAGTGTTTCCTTGCAGCTATGTGCCATCTCCGGTACGGAATCTTCCTGTTGTTCGCTGGATTGATTGTAATTATGAGCAGCTTCATTTTCTTCTTGTTGCCAGAAACTAAACAGGTTCCCATCGAAGAAGTGTATTTGTTGTGGGAGAATCATTGGTTTTGGAGGAGAATTGTTGGAAAAGAGGGTGCAAATGGAGTGAATGGGAAAGTTAAAGGAGATGGACGAGGGAATCAAAATGTGTAGGAACAAGAACAAACAATACAAAAATCGAAAGAAATGGTTATAACTGAGTTTACAAAAGGCATATTATACTAAATTACTATTTCGTGTTCATTAATTTTCTGGTGCAAATTAAATATATCCCATCCAGTCAATATTATTTTAATAATTTCTTGAGCCAAGTAAAATCCAACTTTAGGATATACTTATTATAAAATATTTGTTCTGTTTTCAATTGATTTGAGTTACATTGTACTTATAATACTTACATTTGGATTTTGAATAATAAACAAACTCTGTATGGATTCTGATTATGGAAATTTCTTCTTTGTACCACTCCCAAATTTGGGTTTTTTTTTTGGGTACTATGAACCAAACCCAACTCCGAATGAAATAGGATCTCAAAAACATAAGTTTTATGTTTTGCTTCATTATCCATCATGAAGTGACATTATAGGTCAATCATTTTGTCCAAATGTCTCTTTAACTTCGTAATTTGTATAAAAAAAATACTCCAGAACTTTTAAAAAGGTAATTAAAGGATACTCTTGAGATTAGTTTCGGATGGAAACACTTAAAATTTTGATTAAAAACTAGGGACATTCGAAAAAAAATGGCAAAACAAGTTATAATAATTAAATCCATAGCACACAAATATATTGTTTGCAAAAATAGCAAAAACAAATCCCAACCCACATATACAAGTCGTAAAATGTTACAAATGCCCTTATTACACTGATATACATTTGATACACTTGATACACAGTTAATACACACTTGACATGCCTAAATATCTCTTGATACACCTGATACTCTTTGATACACTTGATATACATTTGATACTTCTTAATAATATTTGGACCTTGATACATCATGATATGATACTCTTTGATACACTCAATACCATTTAATACACTTGAAACACCTTGATACACCTAATACTCTTTATTACACTTGATTATTTTTTATATACTTGATATTTTTAGGTCTTGATACACTTATACTTTTAGGTCTTGATATACTTGATACCTTTTAAGGATTTCACTGATAAGTTTGATACACTTAATGCATTACTAATAAACTTGTTATGCTTCATTGGTACACTCAACAAATTTGATACGTTTGGTGCACATGATATGTTTGATACACCTGATGAACTGCAGATACACACACTTGGTATTCTTCATTGATGCACTTTATTGATTAAATACATTTGATGTGCTAGAAGTCCTACTTATACACTTGATACACTGTTGATATACACTTGGTAAACTTGATTCATATACTTGATAATGATTCACTTTACTTACATGATGATATGCTTTAATAATATAATGTTGATATACTTGATAATGATACTCTGTGTTATATCATTCATATATCTAATAATACTATAATGAATTGCATAAAATTTGAAAAAATGAAAATTACGTAGTAAGTATATCAACCAACTAATACATACAATATAAGTACATCACAACATATACAAAACTGAGAACAAAGCAAAATCAAAACAAAACCAATGTTAAAAAAATAAAACAAAATCATTTGAAATCAGATTAAACTCAAAATGCATATCAAAGAAAGTAAAGAAAAATCACAAACAAAATTAAATTACTCTGATCAACAACCATTATTTTATTATTGCAATTAATGTACCATTGATATCCTAAAATCAAGATTAAGATAGGAAGAACATATCGGTTTTCCTGTATAAGAAAGGATGATTAGGCCTTAAAAGTGGGAATAAATAGGAGATGATTAGGGCATTAAAAAGAAGAGAAGAAATAAATTATTAAATGGTAGTTTGAGAATAATAACAATTTTAAGATGGAGAGTATTTTAAAAAGTGAGAATTTTGTTATATTTGCAAAATTCTAAAAACAATGTGTTATATTTGCTATATTATATTCTCAAAAGACTATCCATTACAATTTTTTGAATTATTGAAAAGTTTTATACATGAGCTTAAAAATTTTTTAAAAACAATCTCATTGATCCAAAATTTAGACAGATTTTCTTACCAACCAAAACTTTATTTGACTATTAACATAGAATGATAGATCGCAAGCACAATCAATCTCAATAGTTATTGTTGTAATTAACATCCAGTTAATTGTCATATAAAAAAATGTATTTGAATATTAATATGCGTGTGAGATTTTTTTATCCAACTGATTAATGTTTTAGTATGTTTTAAAGGATAATTTTTATTTTCTAATTTATAAAGATTTTGTGGAATTTCGTACTTTAACTAAGGTTTAAAATATCGACATTAAATATACCGAAGTCTTAATTTTACTTGAAATTTCCATTTAGGTAGATATTCTAGAGAAAATTCCATTAGTATATTTTAATCTATTTAAAGGGTTAAAGTATCGACCGATACGATCGCGAAAGAGATGGTCTGAATCAATTTTTTTTTGAAGCAATTCAGAATCAGAAAGAAATGAAGTTTTTTGAAAAAATAGGAAAAATCCATTTTTTCATTTATATGAATAAATTAGTCTAATTCTAATCTCCATTACTATATGCATTTCTTTCCTATCTCCCTATTCTTTGAGATAGAATTCATGTCCGAATTCATGAACTAATAGAATAGCCAAATTTTTTTTCGTAACTGAGAACGATGGGTTATTGATATTTATAATAAATAGTATTTTAGTAAAGAATTAAGTTATTACTCAACAAAGAATTTTTTTTAAAGGATGAGATCAATTCAGAAGTAACATTTTCCTTTATTATTATAATAGACAGAATTTTTGAAAAATCATAAAAACATAAAATTAAAAAAAATAATTAGTAAATATATATTTTATTGTTTTAAAATAAATAAATTTGTCTATTATTTATATTAGTGTCATTTTTATGTTTATGTTTTGTGGTTCGTGGATTTTTCTATGATGTAGTAGAAATATCGATTCTCCCCTTCTATTGATATTGAACCCGTGAAAATGTGAAAAATATTGATATATCGATGTAAATTAAAACAATGGTTTTTGAAAAATAGCACAAACTAAATTTGGAAAATCAATATTACACTAAAGCTAATAATCGAGAAAACAAAATGAGTAACAAGACAAAAAAAAAAAAAAACATAACACAAACACGTAGGTAACCTTGTTTAGTGCAACTACACCTATAATTGGGGGTCTTGAACTAGATTGAAGAGATCATATATTGAATGTTAAAAAAGTTCATAAGTACAAGTTTCTTCTCAAAATTAATATCCTGAAGATACTAAGCAAACTTATACAACAATCCAGATTTACTAAGGGATCTCACAGGATTGCTTTCTGGTTCAGTTTCATATCACATTATAGAGGCTCCCCTGAGATATGATACTTCAATATCACTTTTCTTACTACACTTCCCTAACACATGTGATTTCTTTACTTTGGCTCTCTATTTGCTCACTGCACATACAAAATATATATCATGAACTCTCTAACAAGCACACAAAAACCAAACCTACAACTTGACAGAACCCACATATAAATACTAACATCTGCATGCTATAATCAAGAATAAAATTGTGAGAAACAACAATCGAAAATGATCGTATTTCCTAGTATCTTGCGGTCAGTTAAAATCTTTAAATAAATTAAAAATAAAATAAATGAAATTTGTTAGTCACAAAGTTTGTTAAAAAATTTGGTGTAAAAATTGAATTAATAAGAGTATTTTTTATTTTTTTAGTTTAAGGATATTTATGAAAATTTTCAATAGTTCATGGATATTTGTGAAACAAAACTTTCACTGTTTTTTGAGTCATTATCGGTAGTTTAAGAATATTTTTGAACAATTAGAACAATACCCAAGTATCAACCTCAAAGAAACCTATTTGGTAATTTCACTTCTTGATTATGAAAGCAAAAGGTTCTAAAACTTAATTTTTAAAAAAGTGGGTCCAATTTCGACCTTGTCAAACGAGTCATCCTACAATTTTCTCTAAAATAAAATTTAACCTCTATATTTTAAAAACTCAATTGCTTGCGGAAGTGAAATTACAGAACCGTCCCATTGCATATACGTCGATTCTTGGTTGGTCTCTTGTGTGTTGAATTTTTTCTCTGTTTACATTTTCTTAAGTTATCATTTCTTTAGAACATACCAAGTATTGAGTAGGGAGCATCAAAAACTTCAAAGAGGGAGGAGGGCAAACAAGAAAAAGGAAAAGCAGTTTTAATCCAGATTTAAAATATTGATTCATGTCGTAATAATTTTATTCAAATTTTGATAGAAATAGCAAAATATCAATTTTATTGAACATTTCCAGAAAAATTATAATAAAAACAAAAAACTTCAAAATAATAAATAAATCAGTAAATAACCATTTTTCTATTTTCAAATAGAAAAAATTACTTATTAATGTATATTTTGTCCTTAAGAAAATTGAAGATATTATCTTATTTTATTTTGTATTATCTTGTATTATTTGTTGCTTTTTTCATTCCATTCAACCTTGTATTTATACCCCTTTTTCCTTGATGTAAATATATACAAGAATATTCATCTAAATAAATTGACATGGTATCAGAGCCAAAGTTAACCTAGGTTACTGTTCAAACCGCCGCCGCCGCCGCAACTCATCCGACGCCCACGTTCGCCGCCGCCAACACCCATCTGTCGCCCGCGTTGTCTCTACTCCTTCCAGATCTGTGAAGCCGAGCCAGTCCGTGCTAGTACGAGTCGATCTCCGAGAAACCCACTCCCAGTCAAACAGTCTCTGACCTCCGTCGACGCTCCGATCTCCGTGGAAGCCGAAAGCCGAAACCCAGTTTGTACTAGTACGAGCCGATCTCCGAGAAACCCACTCCCAGTCAAACAGTCTCTGACCTCCGTCGACGCTCCGATCTCCGTGGAAGCCGAAAGCCGAAACCCACTCCACCAGATCTCTTCGCGTTTCGTCTTCGCCGTCTCCTCACAGACCCGAAAGCCAAGCGTGCGACGCCGTCTCCTCACCCGAAATCCGAGCGTGCTCTCCATCTCCGTGAAGACCCGAATCCGAAACCCGCTCCATCTCTTGCTTTCCTTACGCCGAAAACCGACCCGAAAACATCTCCTGTTACCCGAACCCGAACCCAGCCCCAACGCGCGCCCAGTCACGCCGAAAACCGACCCGAAACCATCTCCTGTTACCTGACCCGAACCCAGCCCCAACGCGCGCCCAGTCACCCTAACCCGAACCCGCCCCAGCCCAATCTGAAACCCGACCCGAAAATCCCCTTTTTTATTATTTATTTAATTATTGTCGTTCGCTGACTTGGTTTTTTTTCTCTTGTGAGTAGATGGAGAAGAGTGAAATTGCTCGTCCGATTAGCACAATTCTTGATGGCTCTAATTATATTACATGGGCCAATCAAATGAAAAGCTTCTTAATTGGACGAAAATTATGGCGCATTGTCACGGGAGATATTACCAAACCAACCAAACAAGACAAGGAAGATGATAGCAAATTTATAGAACGCCTTGAAGAATGGGACAGCAAAAATCATCAAATTATTACCTGGCTTAGTAACACGTCAATCCCTGCTATCCACACACAATTTGATGCTTTTGAAAACGCTAAGGAGTTATGGAATTTTTTGTCCACGCGATTCAAGTCCGTCGGATTAGCGCATTACTATCAGTTGCACAATAGCCTTGTTAATCTTAATCAAGAAGCTGGTCAATCGGTTAATGAGTATCTAGCCGTGCTTCAACCTATATGGACTCAACTTGATCAAGCCACCATCAGTAAAGATCATCTTCGTCTTATTAAAGTCCTTATGGGACTTCGTCCAGAATATGAATCTGTTAGAGCTGCCTTATTACACCGCAGCCCCCTGCCCTCATTAGATGCCGCTATCCAAGAAATATTATTTGAAGAAAGACGTCTTGGCATCAATCTCTCTAAACATTCTGATGCTGTTCTTGCCAGCACCTATTCACCACCTGGAGCATCAAGCACATTTTGTAAAAATTGTAAGCTCACTGGTCATAAATTTATTAATTGTCCTAAAATAGAATGCAGGTACTGCCATAAGCCAGGCCACATCCTGGATAATTGCCCCATAAAACCACCTCGACCTCGCAACTATTCTACAAGAGCAAAGAACTTTACTAAACCCAGTAACTCCTCTGCTGCTACTGTTGCTCCGGATAAATCCACCATCCCCCAGTTTCAGATAAGTGATCTTCAAAGTTTACTAAATCAGTTGATTTCATCACCTTCCTCTGCACTTGTCGTCTCACCAGGTAATCGATGGCTTCTTGACTCTGGCTGTTGCAATCATATGACATCTGATTACTCTCTTATGAACACTCCTAGTCCTACTAAATCTTTACCTCCCATTTATGCTGCTGACGGCAATTGTATGAATATCACTCACATGGGCACCATCAATACCCCTAGTTTGAATCTTCCTCACACTTACTGTGTCCCAAACTTAACTTTTAATCTAGTATCTGTTGGTCAATTATGCGACCTTGGCTTCACTGTCTCTTTTTCTTCCAATGGTTGTCAGGTTCAGGATCCGCAGTTCGCACATTTTTTAAATATTTCAGATTTGTCTTGCCGTCTTTCTTCTCCTATTTATTTGTTACATTGTCTTTCTTATTTTCTTTTTTTTTTCATTCCTTCCATCTTTATTTGCTCCTTTTCTTCTTTTTGGTTCATTGGGTATTATTTTTTTCAAACATTCTTATTTAGTTGTTCAAAATCATGTAATAAATATAGAAGTTTTTTTTCTTTTCTTCCATCCTGTCTATTTGTTTTCTTTTTTTTTCAAAATGTTATTTAGTTCATCGTGTATTTTTTTTCAAACTTTCTTCTTTTGTTATTCAAGATCGAATAATAAATAAAAAAGACCGGAAAAAACGAGGATTTGGATAGAAATAGCAAAATCTAAAAAATCAAGTATAAAATATTTTGAAAAAAATCATTTAAATTGGAGTAGCCAAATATAAATGATTGGTGTAAAAAAAGGTAAACGATCATGTAAAAAAATAATGACAAATCTAAAGGAAATTAAATGATAAAATTGAAAAAGTAAATTGTCGCCAAATCTGAGGATCGTGTACCAAATATATTACGAAAAAATAAATTGTATACAGATCTAAGCGATCATCTATCAAATATATATTTTAATGCTTTATTATATTTTTTAAAAAATATATCCTCACTCAAAAGTCAGGTGATAAACCTTTTGGGCAATTCATTTGTGTTTCGGATTGGATTGTTAGAAAAGAACAAATTCCTTTTTAATCAAAACTTCAAATCAACCTCAATGTCATCGATGATTCAAGATTTCCGACCGGAAATGATTGATTCTTGAACTAGTACTTGATCTAAGGCTCACCTCAGCCCCACCGTTTGCCCTGTAAAAAACCTTGCAATGATTGCTGCTACAATCTATTTGAAATGGCAGGCCAACCCATCCACTTTCCGCCATTAACGAACTTGTAAGATGCTCCTCACTCCGGTTCTTTTCCTCTCTTGTCATCATCTACACTATATTCTCATCCTAAAATCATTGGACCTACCTTTTCCTTGGTCAAAAGCACTTTACACATTCATGTAATCCTTTTTTCCTGCTTGTTACCATGTAATGGACACACTGATTTCAGATTTCAGATATAATTATAAAAACCAAGTTCACAATCGATGCGATGGGGATTCATGACTAGAGTTTGCAATTTCTATCTGGGAATAGAGGAATTTGTGTCTTTTTGTGGCAATTTCATGAAGCTATGTTTCTTTCGATCATGAGATTTGGAATATCCATTTGGTAATTGATTAGGTTTTTGGCAATATGGAGATCCGGAGGCGGGTGTTCATTATTACATTTATGATTCTTCTTATTCTATTTGCTTTTCAATATTCTGTGTTTCGTTATACAAAAAAATTATCCCTATCGTTTGGGGATAAGGCCTCAACTTTTATGGTGGTTCAGAATGTCTGTCATTTGAACAATGCTGGACTTTGTAGATTTCATCCAATCGATTCGGGTATTAACAAATTGGATACAAAGAAAAAGTTTGATTATGATAGTAACAAAGGAGTAAGAGATGAAGTAGTTGATTTGACATCAGAATTCTTGAATAAAGATACTGCTAAAAGTGAAACAAATGCAGAATTAAGTTACAATCCCCGGATGAAGGGAGTTTTAGAGAATAGTAACATGACAGCTGATGAAGCTAAAGCCAATAGCAGTCCAGGGATGAATGAAGTTAGAAACCAAATTATGGTTGTTCCAAATCAATCCGAAGGAACTATGAACAATAGCATTAAAAAGGTTGATCAAACATATTCTGACATTTCTGTGATTCCTAACACATCTTCTGACCAAAAAGAGAAGATAAAAAACATTAGTGAAGAATTAGAAAACAATGATAGGATTGAGCTAGTGAAGAAAGGTTTATTTGTCTTCAAAGATAGAATGGTCGGGCCTGACGTATCAACATTGAATGGGCCATTTATATCCATATCTCAAATATACTCAAAGTTATCAAGGGCTCACAAGTCTGCTTGTTCGAAGGTATGGATTACATTTCGAGGTTCCACATTTGAGTAATTGAAACCATCTGGAGTTCTAAAATTTTCACTTGTTGCGCTGGTAGCAGAGGTTGCAGTGTAGGCAGACATCCCAGCGCGACCGAGAACTACTTAATGCAAGACTGGAGATTGAAAATGCTTCTGCGTTAAGGAGCACTCCAGACATTAGTGCTTCTGTTTTCAGAAACATTTCAATGTTTACAAGGTAATTCTATGCTAACAGTATACATGACAATATTTTTGTTTCATTGTTCTTGCATATTCATATGTTTGTTGGAGACAATGTTGTACTTAACATTCTTGATTCTGCCCAATGCCACCTATATTTAACTTGGATTTTAGAATTGAAAACAGTGAAGACTATCCCTGAATATATGGTTCTCTATGGGGAAAAGGAAGCACATTTTTGACGTTTTTTGGGGGTTATATATTTTGCAGTTGAAAGAGAGGCTAATATATTCTGTTTCTATCAAAAGTTCTCCCTATCCTAAAAATTTCTACCTAAATCTCATTCCTGTATCAGTCTTAAAGGTTCTTAATTATATCTAATTACCAAGCTTGTTTTACTTTATCTCAATTAACTTGTATTAAGAGTAGAAGATAACTGATGGAACTCCACCCTTGGTATGAAATTGACTATATTTCAGTATAGAGTTGTTACAATCTCTGTTGTTCTTCTCTAGAATCAACAGCCATTTCTTTACTCAATTTTCTCATACTCTTTCCCATCTTACTAACCGTATTTATACTAACCCCATAACCGATTGGTTCTAACAAACTCCTAACTGCCTAACCTACTAACAGTATTTTATTTTTTATTTCTTCTCTTATATACAAACTTAATAGGAGGAGGTCTAACATTACCCTCCCCTTTTAAATTGACCTTGTCCTCAAGGTGAAAAGTAGGATACAAACGTTGAATTTCATCATAATACTCCCATGAAGCTTCATGTTTGGGTAAATCTTTCCATCAGATTAGGACTTCCCAATCCCCCTTACTGTTTGTTTGGTATTTCACAGCCTCTTCTGGTTGAGCTTGCCATTCCAAATTCTCATTGATAAATTGAATAGTTGGCTGTACCCCAGCTTTGTCTCCCACAAATTTCTTTAGTTGCGAAACATGAAAAACAGGGTGTATTGAAGTAGTAGCTGGTAAGTTTAACTTGTATGCCACTGTTCCCACCCTATCAACAATCTCATAGGGGCCAAAGAACTTGGGGGATAACTTTTCATTTCGTTTATTTCTCAAAGAAAGTTGTCTATATGGCCTTATTTTCAAAAAGACCCAATCACTTACATCGTATTCCACATGTCTTCTTTTCATATCAGCGTACTGTTTCATTTGTTGCTGTGCCAACAACAAATGATCTCGAAGGGCAGCTAAAACAGTATCTCTTTCACTCAGTTGTTCGGCCAATGTTAATTAGATGTAGCTTTGATCCCATATGATATCAATGATGGAGGTTTTCGACCATATAACGCTTGAAAAGGTGACACACCTAATGAGCGTTGAAAGGTAGTCTTGTACCAATACTCAGCCCATGGTAACCACCATACCCATTCCCTTGGCTTCTCACTACAAAAACAGCGCAAATAGGTCTCAAGCCCTCTGTTTACCACTTTCGTTTGGCCATCCGATTGTGGATGGTATGCGGTACTCTTATTCAACTTTGTTCCTGCTAATCTAAACATCTCCTTCCAAAAATTGCTGAGAAAAACTCTATCTCTATTTGAGCCAATTGATGAGGGAAATCCATGCAGCCGAACAATTTCTTTAACAAATGCTTCTGCTACTGTTTTAGCTGTATAGGGGTGTTTGAGCGGTATAAAGTGACTGTATTTACTTAGCCGATCAACCACTACTAACACCACTTCAAATCCCTTAGTCTTAGGTAATCCTTCAACAAAGTCCATAGAGATGTCGCTCCAAACTTGCTGGGGAATTTCTAGAGGAGTTAGGAGGCCCGCTGGAGATAAAGCCACGGTCTTGTTTCGTTGACAAACTACGCATTGTTCACAGTATTTCTGAACATCTCTTTTCATCCCCGGCCAATATAATTCACTTGCTAATCTCTTGTAAGTTCGTAAGAATCCTGAATGTACTCCCACTACTGAGTCGTGAAAGGTGTGTAGCATAGTTGGGATTAATTTTGAAGTCTTCGACAAAACCAAGCGATCCTTATAATGCCACATACCATTTTTTTTAGAATTTAAGACTCTTCTTAGTTGTATCGGTTTGCTCCGTTGTAATAGTCTTCTGTAACATTTCATCCTTTTCTACTTCTTCTTTGATAGTAGTCGGATCCACCAAGGTAGGGACTGACATTCCACAATTCATTATCTCCATAGGTTTTCTTGACAATGCGTCAGCTGCCTTGTTTTCTAAACTGGGTTTATATACCACTTCAAACGAATATCCGAGCAATTTAGCTACCCATTTCTGATATTGTGGCTGAATTGTTCTTTGTTCAAACTTCAATGATTTCTGATTTGTTTTAACCACAGATTTCGTTCCCAAGAGATATGGGCGCCAACGTTGGACTGCAAGCACTACAGCCATGAACTCTCTTTCATACACTGGTTTTGCCCTATCCCTCATAGCCAATGTATGACTATAAAATGCAATAGGCTTGTTCATCTGTGTCAATACCGCGCCTACTCCAACTCCCGAAGCATCCGTTTCTATTTCAAATGGTTGTTCAAAGTTTGGGAGAGCTAATACCGGCAATGAGATCATGGCACCCTTTAATTGTTCAAATGCCTCCTCGGCCTCTTTATTCCACGTAAAACCTCCTTTCTTGAGCAACTGGGTCAATGGTGCCGCTATAGAACCATAATGTTTAACAAAGCGCCTATTATAGCCGGTTAATCCAAGAAACCCCTGGGTTTCTCTAACATTCGTCGTTGTTGGCCAAGCAGCAATAGAACGAATCTTTTCGGGATCTACCTCAACTCCTTTTCCTGATATGATATGTCCGAGATACTCAACCTTCAGTTGTGCAAAGCTGCACTTCTTCTTATTGGCATATAATGAGTGTTCCCTTAAGGAAGAAAGGACTTTCCCCAAATGAACTATATGGTCATCTTCGTTCTTGCTGTAGACTAATATGTCATCGAAAAACACCAAAACAAACTTCCTCAAATAAGGTTTGAAAACAGTATTCATTAAGGGTTGGAAGGTGGCTGGAGCATTAGTTAATCCAAACGGCATGACAAGGAACTCATAGTGTCCCTCATGAGTTCTAAATGCTGTTTTCGGAATATCCTTCTCCACCATTCTTATTTGATGATACCCCGATTTAAGGTCTATTTTGGAGAATAAGCTAGCTCCATTCAATTCATCAAAAAGCTCTTCCACAACTGGTATTGGAAATTTGTCCGGAATTGTGACATTATTGATTGCTCTGTAGTCTACACAAAATCTCCAACTACCATTTTTTTTTAACAAGCAATACCGGGCTGGAGAATGGGCTTTTACTTGGGCGGATTACCTTTGACATCAGCATTTCTTCCACTAATTTCTCCATTTCTGTCTTTTGGTGGAAACCATATCTATACGGTCTAACATTAATGGGGTCAGTACCTTCTTTGAGGTGAATTTGATGCTCAATTTCCCTCCTTTGTGGCAGTTTTTCTGGCCAAGTAAACACATCATCAAACCCTTTGAGTACGTTTTGTATTGAGTTAGTTGCCCAGGGTGATTCTTGTTTCTCAACAATCTGTTGTTTCCTGTCTTCTTTTACCTCAATGGCTCTACATTCGATCAAATACCCTTCATCTTGATCATCCCATGTTTTCAACATGCTTTTGAGACTAATCCGAGTTTTGGTTAAGCTGGGATCACCCTTGATACAAACACTTTTACCATTGCAAGTGAAAGAAAAGGTGAGATTCTTCCAATCTACAATAGTCACTCCTAGGGCGTGCAACCATTGCATTCCCAAAATGGCATCTACTCCTCCTAATTCAAGAGGCAAAAAGTCTTCCGTTACCTTCAAATCAGCCAGTTGAATTTCCACTGATTCGCAAACTCCCTTCCCTTGTATTGCTGTACTGGAACCAAGGATTACCCCATAGTGAGCTGTTTCCTTGATGGTTATTGGGAGAGATTTAACCAGTTTTTCTGAGATGAAGTTATGCGTTGCTCCACAATCGATCATCACTATTATCTCCTTATTATTGATTCTCCCTTTTACCTTCATTGTACCCGGATCGTTTAACCCAACCACTGAATTGATTGACAGTTCTATCACAGTTTGATTACTCTCCTTCACCTCTGATGATGTTCACTCTTTTACAGCTGGTTCCTTTTCTTCGATTATTTCATATTCCTCGTTTTCTCCAGCCACTACAAACATCCTCAATTCACGTAATTCTTTCATCTTGCACTTATGATCTGCGGAGTATTTTTCATTACAACGGAAACAGAGTCCTTTTTCTTTTCTCGCCTGGAATTCCGCATCGGGAAGTCTTCAATAATTCGTCTCTTTTTTAACTTCATTGGCGTTAGAGCTTCGTAAAGTTACTGTTTGAATGGGAAATGTAGTATTCTCTTTGTTTCCCGTTGGAGTGTTTGTTACCGCATTTTTATTTACGGCTGAAGATTGAGAAGAATTTTTCACGCCAAAAGTATTATTCAATTTCGCTTCGTTTCGAATGATCTCTCTATTCTCGACTAATTGAGCTACTTGCATCATTTCTGATAATCCTTTCGGATGACAGAATGCAACCTCTGCTCTAATCCAAGGCAGCAGTCCATTCATGAAAGTGTCTTCAACTACATCTTCTTGTACTTCAGATAGCGGTGCCACCAGCTTATCAAATAGATTTCGGTATTCTTCGACAGTTGTTTCTTGCTTAATTCGGAGAAATTTACCTAACAGAGTTCCATCTCTGCTCGATCTGAAGCGGATTAACAACCTTTCCTTCAGATTAGCCCAACTAAGAAACTTATCCCTTTCTTCTTGCGATCGATACCAATTTAGGGCCGGGCCATCGAAACTTATAGTAGAAACGAGCATCTTTTCGGATTCAATGAGTTTGTGAATTTGAAAGTACCTTTCAGCTTGAAATAGCCATGAATCGGGATCTTCGCCTGAGAAAACTGGCATTTCAACCTTTTTAAATTTGCTCCGGTCTGTCGTAGTGTCATCGTTCTCGGTTTTTCTTTCATTTCGGCCATTTTCGGCGATTCCTTCAATATCGGCCGATTTGCTGGTTGACGCTTCTTTCTCTTTTCCTTTCGTAGATACTGATTCGTGCGTCACTGATTCCATAACTAGCAACAACATCTGTTGTTTATCGGATTGCAGTCGCATCAGCTCCAAATTTCTTGATATTTCGTTTAAGCTTGATTCGATCGCCGGCACTTTCATTATTTCTTTCTTCATTGCGAGAATTTCTTGATCGATCTGCTCCAGCCTCTCTTCAATCCTTGTTTGCACCATTTTGCTTCCCAGATTTCGAAAGCTCTTATACCAAAATGATGGAACTCCAGCCTTGGTATGAAAATGACTATATTTCAGTATAGAATTGTTACAATCTCTGTTGTGCTTTCTAGAATCAACAGCCATTTCTTTACTCAATTTTCTCATACTCTTTCCCATCTTACTAACCGTATTTATACCAACCCCATAACCGATTGATTCTAACAAACTCCTAACTGCCTAACCTACTAACAGTATTTTATTTTTTATTTCTTCTCTTATATACAAACTTAATAGGAGGAGGTCTAACAATAACACCTTTGATTATATTTGCTCATTCCCTGTTACCTTAACAAAATACCAATCACAGTTTACTATGGCGAAGCTCATAGCATGTCATCTTTGCAGGAGTTATGAGTTGATGGAAAAAATGCTTAAAGTCTATATATATGATGAAGGAGAAAAACCCATTTTCCATCAACCTATATTGACTGGAATCTACGCCTCAGAAGGATGGTTTATGAAATTGCTGGAAGATAACAAAAAGTTTGTTGTGAAGGACCCTGAGAAAGCTCATTTATTTTATTTGCCTTTCAGTTCACAGTTTTTAAGGTCTGCATTTGGAAATAAATTCCGCAACAAGAGGGATCTACAGAAACCTCTCAAGAACTACGTTGATGTAATTGGTAAGAAGTATCGTTTTTGGAACAAAAATGGAGGATCAGACCATTTTTTAGTTGCCTGTCATGACTGGGTAGACATTCTAACGCAATAGCTTGATGTAGTTTGAAGTTGTACTATTGACTACTCTTTCTGCCTTTTTTGGTTTTCGCTAATCATATAAATTTTGCTTCAATTCATTATGTGATATCACTGATATGAATGTTTATGTGAATCCAACAGTAGGCTAGATGAAAATGGCTTCCCTTTCTTATTGACACTATCGCTTTAATTTTGTTATCAACTCCAATTCTAGTTGTGTTTTCTGATGCACTTTTATTTATTTTGACTGACATGATCAATTTCAGGCCCCAAAGCTCACTAAACGTTTGGTGAAGAATTGCATCAGAGCGCTTTGCAATGCCAATGCTGCTGGAGACTTCGAAATTGGGAAAGACACCAGTTTACCAGTGACATTTGTACATTCAACGGAAGACCTTATAACCGAAATTGGAGGGAAACCTCCTTCTGAAAGGACCACATTGGCCTTCTTTGCAGGCAGCATGCACGGTTATCTCCGGTCAATTCTTTTACACTACTGGGAAAACAAAGAACCTGACATGATGATTGTTGGCCCAATGCCAAATAGTATTGAAGGGAAAAATGCCTACATGGAGCAAATGAAGAGCAGTAAGTACTGCATATGTGCTCGAGGTTACCAAGTTCATAGTCCTCGAGTAATTGAAGCGATTCTTAACGAGTGCATCCCAGTGATCATATCAGATAATTATGTTCCTCCCTTTTTCGAAGTATTGAATTGGAAATCGTTCTCGGTTTTTGTTAAAGAGAGAGAGATACCGAATTTGAGAGACATTCTCCTCTCAATCCCAGAGGAGAACTACCGTGCAATGCATTCAAGAGTGAAAATGGTGCAACAACATTTTCTTTGGCATGAGAAGCCTGCGAAATACGACGCGTTTCATATGATCCTTCATTCTATTTGGTACACAAGAGTGTTTCAGATCAAAAGCAACTAACATTGGCAAACTTTGGTTATGGGTTGAACAAGGGCAATTAGGCAATTATCAATGATATAGAAGATGAAGTGGGTAGAAAACTAGAAAGACACTGTATTGACAAGCTGTGGAGCTCAAACAGTGAGGTCCCATTGACCCACAAGATATATAGTTTAGTCATATATTACCATGTCAAGAACAAACATTCTTTTCACATAAAAAGATTTGATCATGCTCAGGCCTTGCCGCCTTAGATAGGCCATGAATTAGGTATTTAAGATGACAGTTTTGTTACTGGGGAGTATATTTGTTGAGAATGTAGTATGTACAAATCTTGAATAAGGGAAGGAAATTGGTTTGGTTATACAAAATGATTCTACCTTATTTCAGGTATTTTTTATATTTTATTTTTATAGAAACCTTATTATGATTGTTCATTTGATCTTTTCCATTTTTAGTTAAAAGGGAGAGAGAATTTGAATGTTTAACTTTTAGAACTAGCATGGTTGGATCCATCTTTATCCATCACAAAGGAAAAAATATTAAATTTATAAAATGACAATTTGTAGTTGAGAACTTAGATGAGTTTTATAAATGCGTATCCAAATATTTTTCATAAGGTTATTTCTTAAAAAAGATTTTTTAAGTACAACTTAAGGGTGGAGAGATTTGAACTTGAGATATCTTATTTTTGAAAATATACATATGTCAATAAAGCTAAACTCATGTTGATAGTAATGTTAGGTTATGTTCTAGTTATAACAATGGATTTAAGTATTGAGTAAGAATGTTGAAATTATTAATCAATTTTTTTTAGTACAAGTAATATGAGCGAGGCATGGAAATTTGAAACTTTTAACGTAAGAGAGTATAGGTAATCAATTAGTATAACAAGTGATCATTAGTGACTAATCCCAAGGCCTAAATATAGTAGACATGAAATATTTTTCATATTAAGCTCACCCAAAATTTTAAATTTGGGATCTCTAAGTCAATGAGCGTACAATTTCTTTAAACAATATGTTAGCTACATAAACGACATCTAAAGTTTTCGTATAAGATAAAAAGTGAGACATTTTGCTCAAACAATCAACTATTACAAGTACGGAATCATACACCTTTTGCGTTTTTGGAAGGCCTAGGATGAAGTCCATGGACAAACATTTCCAAATACCTTTAGGAATAGGTAGTGGGATGTAAAAGACCCGTATTCTGTTGTTGTCCCTTAGTAGTTTGGCATGTAAAATGGTGTTTGACAAACTTCATGACATCCCTAGGCAGTTAAGGCCAATAGTACCTTTCACTAAGGAGTTGATAGGTCTTGTCAATGCCAAAGTGTCCCACAAGGCCATTGCTATGAAGTTTTTTAATCAAAGCCTCATGGAATGATGTTCTAGGGATACAAAGAAGGTTATTCTTGAAAAGAAATTCATTAGTCAAATGGAAATCTTTACAATTTACATGATCAACACATAAAGACCAAATATTGTCAATATCTGGGTCATCTTTGTAAAGATTTGGTAAGGAGTCGAAAGCTACAACTTGAGTCTTTAAAACAGTGAGTACGTCAACAGTGAGTCGAAAGCTACACTCTTCTACTAAAAGCATCTGCCACTACATTGATACTACCATCTTTATGTTTTATTACGAAATGGAAATGATGGATAAAAGAAAGTTATCTAGCATGCATCCTACTAATAGTTTTTTGGGTTTGCAAATATTTGAGAGATAGATATGGTCAGAATATAAAATGAATTCATTGCCTAAAAGATAATGTTCCTAAACCTTTTAAGCTCTTACTAGCAAGTTTGTCATACCAGGCCCGAGGTGCTTGTTAAGCCTACAAAGAGCTTTTTGAAGTTTATAGACGTGACCTGGGTGATGTGGATCAATAAAACCTTTTGGTTGAGTAACCAAAATATCCTCTTGCAAATAACCATTCAAGAGTATAATGCACATTTAACATTCATATGAAACAACTTGAATTCTAGACAGCAAGAAAGCCTTAGGAGTAATTTGATGACTTCCAAAGGAGTGACAGGAGCAAATATTTCATCAAAATCTATTCCTTCGATCTAAGCATATCCTTGGTCAACCAACCTAGCCTTATTGCGAGTAACCACACCATATTCATTTGTTTTGTTCTTAAATATCCATTTAGTTCCAATGATGTTTGCATCTGCAAGATAAAGAACCAAAGTCCATACTTTTTTCTTTCAAATTGTCCCAACTCTTATTGCATAGCATGAACCCATTATTTATAGCAACAGGAAGAGAAAGTTTAAAATAAATTGTTTAAGTTTGATAATTATTTATATTAAGAATTAATCTTTAAAGCTTTACTGTTCTGAAAGCATGTTTTAATAAAGCCATCACTCACTAGGCTATTTAGCTCACCCTTTCCAAATGTTTTCCACTTTCTAAGAAGAGATTGTGATCCACATACCTCACCTGTTGTCATCAGTCTGTTGTGCCAGTTGTTGTTAGCTTTTGTTTACTTAGTGGTTAGTACTTCAAGATAAAGCTACGTCATGTCTTAAGTTAAGTTAGTCAAGTTGTTTTGGCTTTTGTTTTGTTCTTCTAGCATTGATATGTAATTAATGACATATAGTCTAACTTGTTTCCTAGATTGTGTAATAAAAATTTCTTTAATCTATAAGTTAGTTTTGACCCACTAATTAAATTCTAAAAGTGTTAAGCTTCATTATTATGTTAAAAGTTAGTAGTTAAGGGCCAGTTGGGTGTTGTTTCAAAACATGAATGATATCGATTGACTTCACGTCATCTTTCGGATTGAGAGTAGGTGGTCTGGAAGGGGGTGTGACATAAACTTTCGTATATATATAAGCAACCAATGCACAAACTTCATCACCAGAGTCATAGCTATAGACAAAATCATCATCTAACAATGTAGTAAACCCTTTCCTTTGACGTCTTAGGAAATTAGGACACTCGACTTGATAGTATCCAAAACCTCCACACTCTTTACACTTGAAATCTCGTGCACTTATGCTCTGGACAACTTCATTGTTTCTATCATTTCTCTTCTTCCTTTTAATTGAAAGTAACTTCTTGTCACATTAGTATTGTTGTGAGTATTCCTTTTTCTAGCATAAGACATTCCATAATTCGCAAGACGTTCATTAAACCTTTTTACGGCTCTAGTGAATTGTTTAGTTAACAGAACTAGAGATTCAGCTAGACCATCATCAACTTCTTTATCTTTGCAGTTTTGAGAACCTTCAGAAGACTATGCAAAGCCAACCCTTTTCCCTCTAAACCAACATTCTCATCTAGGGATAATTTAAACGTGTGTAATGATCCAAAAAGTTCATCAAGTTTCATTTTGGATATATCATTGGCTTCTTCATTAGCTGTCACTTTCATATTGAATCTCTTTGGAAAGGATCGAAGAACTTTCCTCACAAGTATTTCATCCGACAATTTTTCTCTTAAAAGAAAAAGATTCATTTGCAATGTCAAGAAGTTTCACATTATACTCAACAATAGACTCATCCTCCTCATTTTTAGAGCCTTAAATTAAGAAGTTTAGATTGAAGATGAGAGATCTTGACTTTGGAGGTTTCTCTATGAGCAACTTCAAGAATCTTCCAATCATTTGCTGTCGAGACACATGTGATTATGAGTTTGAAGATATTCTGATTAACTCCATTAAAATGAGCATTTAGAGCATGAGAGTTCCAAGAGCAGCATTATCTTCAACATCTTACAATCCTTCTTAGGTTTAGGAGATTAAACACCTTCAACAGTGGTTACAGTGGGATGTGAGACCATTCAGTTACAATAGCTTTCCAGGTCTTGTTGTCAATTGACTTGAGAAAAGCAGTTATCTAGCTTCCCAATATGCATAGTTCGTCCCATCAAACACAAGAGGTCTAATAGTTGATCTGTTTTTCTTGATTGTATTCATTGCTAATGCACATGAACTCGCTTTGGTATTAATTGAGAAAACAACAAGGGTTGACTAACAATATAATGATGGATCTAATTTTGTAACAAGACAATTAACAAATGCAACAAAGAGAAAGTAACATAGGAAAAGATAACACACCACTACTACAAATTTGGGTTTTAACGACACAAGGTTTGCATCATAAAGACTTTCAACGACACAATTTTGGCATCATTGAAGCCACTGTCAAGAAATGCTAACGACACTTTGAAAAACGTGTCATTAAATATGCTTAGATGACACCAAAATTGAGTCATTAATATCTTTACCTTGACGCAATAAATATGTCATCGTTATCTATAACTCGATACCAATATATTGTCATCAATACCCTTATATTGACGCAAATCATGTGTCACCGTTATCTATACCTTGACACTAATATATTGTCATTAATACTCTTAGATTGACGTTTTAAATGTGTTACCGTTATCTATTACTCGACACAAATTTATTGTCATTAATAACCTTATATTGACACTTTAAATATGTCACCGTAATTTAAACCTTGACACAAATATATTGTCATTAATACCCTTACATTGACACTTTAAATGTGTCACCGTAATCTGTCACTAGACACAAATATGTTGTCATTAATACTATTACATTGACAATTTAAATGTGTCACCGTTATCTATCACTCGACACCAATATATTGTCATTAATACTCTTATAACGACGCTTTAAGTGTGTCACCTTTCAATATAACTCGACAATTATATATTGTCGTTGTAAATATTTCGTTACACAAAATTGTTATCAAGAAATGTGCTTTAACAACACTATTTCTGTTTAATAAAGGCTTATATGTCGATACATGTTTGGTGTCGTTATTCTTCATTTTCGCAACACATATTTTTCTGTCATATACTTCTTCTTTCAAAAAAATCAAATACTAAATTTCAGCATTACCCATATATGTTTGGAAAGATATTATATTGATAATAAAAAATATAACTTACATTATTGGTAAAGATTTTACAATAATAAAAAAGATAAATTTACTGTAATATTGTATGTATGTGTGACCTAATCTAATCAAACTGATGCATAAATGAGAACTTGATCGATACCATGGTCCATGGATTCTTCAACTACCTGCAAGTTTGAAGAAAATGAACCTTAGCCAACATTCATTACGGAAAATGCATAAGCATAAGCATAAACATAAACATTAAGTACACGTCAAACAAAAATCACCTTCTTAATAAGCAGACCAATAAACTTTTCAAAATAAGCGTCCAAAGTTCATACATCCAAGGTTTTTAATAAAAGACCCATAAGGAATGCAAAATATTAAAAAAAAAAGCACCGACTACATAAGCCTGCATAAGCATAGTATATAAATGTTGCAAATGTAAGTTTCGATTCAATATTTTACAGACCGAGCAATGTTCTAGTTTGCATCAAGTTGAAACTTAGCATAAACTTACCCTTAGCCCCCCTCCTCCAAAGTAAATACAAAGCAACATGATTCCTATAACATATGTCTAAGCGGATTGAACAAAATAACTTTTCAATGACTACCATAACTGCAGAATAGCCAACATAACAAAGTATCAAATTTCTAAATACATGTCAACATGATTCCTAAAACATATGTCTAAGTGGATTGCACAAAATATATTTTCAATGGCTACCACTGCAGGATAGTCAAAGCAACATTCATAAGTACATGTTATCATGATTCCTAAAATAAAATAGTTAAATTATGTTACAAAACATAAAGCACGCTTACGTCTTTCTTTTACTAAATCCCCACCCCTATATCTTGATTACCCTCCATAGGGGCTTCTTCTTTCTTGTAAGTTCGAAAGCCCTAATAATGAATAGCAAACTACGTAAGTTATACAATTATTGTTTCATATGCAATATATTAACTCACATTATTTGATCTCTAACGGAGTTCATGATAAATTAAGTTAACATCATTCTCAAAGTTATTCCAAGAACAAAAGTTGCAACCAATGTTATGAGAAAACAACAAACAATGTAACAAATAACAAATACTTTAAAATTTTACATACTCC
This sequence comes from Cucumis melo, assembly GCF_025177605.1. Lineage (NCBI taxonomy): Eukaryota > Viridiplantae > Streptophyta > Magnoliopsida > Cucurbitales > Cucurbitaceae > Cucumis > Cucumis melo. The sequence goes on along the minus strand of NC_066858.1, from coordinate 19,799,828 downwards.
AAAAATCCAAATAATATATAAAATCCAGTTGCAAAATAAGTAAGTTTCAAAACTTTCTTACCATGAGGATTGGGAAGTGTTGCTATCAAAGATCTCTTATAGTTCCTCTTCTATCAAATTCAACCCAAAAAATCGAGTAGACAATATATTGATCTAAATAATCCTTGTTTTTTCCTGAGAACCATAGCACAAGAAAATATCATCATTGGCATACAACACATAAGCAAATCTTTAATGGCTTAAATTGAGAAGTCCTAGTTTTCTATCTTATCCTCTTATAGTTTTTAATTTAGTCTATCACTATTCGTAAATGTTAAAATTAGATGATAATGAAACTTACACAGCATGATACTTTATAGATTGACAGAAGTTCGAAAAAGCAAAAAAAGTCACCTAAGTGAGGAAAAATGAAATTATTTTACTAATAAAAAAATGTAACATACTAGTTGCAAGCCAAGAACCATAAAATCCATAAATGAACATTATTCTTTCCTGTCTCAAACTTTTATATCCATATGGCAAAAAACAAATGAATTCTTCATACATTTTGCGCAATTATAGAAATTGAAAAATAAATAAATAAATAAATAAATAAATAAATAAATGATGATGATGATGATGATGATGATGATGATGATGATGATGATGATGATGATGATGATGATGATGATGATGATGATGATGATGATGATGATGATGATGATGATGATGATGATGATGATGATGATGATGATGATGATGATGATGATGATGATGATGATGATGATGATGATGATGATGATGATGATGATGATGATGATGATGATGATGATGATGATGATGATGATGATGATGATGATGATGATGATGATGATGATGATGATGATCTTGACCAAAACTTACCATTTACTATCAGCATGCAAGGCTGAAAATGGTGCAAAAGCATTTCATTTGGCACAAAATTCCAGTGAAGTATGACTTATTTCACATGATTCTTCACTTAGTATGGTATAATCGAGTTTTCCAGATGAAAAGTAATTGATTTATAGAATTAGACTCTGGTGTTGGAAAGCCACATAAATAGGCTATGAATGAGAAAACTGTGAAGTGAAGGGGGAAACAAAGGATGTGGTGCAAGGGCAAGTATGTCGAGCTTCCATAACATCATACACCCTCCTGACAAAAGGAAGCTTGACTTGAATCTCTCCAGTCTGATGTTGGTTAGAGGAAAAGGTAAGCACGACATTCCATCTGTTGTTACACGCATCATGTCATACACTACTGGATAGAAGGTATTATCATTTTGAATTTCTCTTGGGGTGACCAGTGTGTGCCAACTGCCAAAGGTCTTCAATGACAGATTGATAAGTTACTTTTAGCTCAATTAGCTTCTTCTTCACTGAAAGCTTGCTTGTCACAACCTGGTGATGTATTGTTCCAAACTTCTAATTTCAAATATCATCATGTGATACCAAATTATGTGGTGATGTATTGCTTTATCAGGGTATTTGAATTGATCAATTCCCGTCTTCCGATATACTACTACTTGAACAATCATCAGTCTTATATTCCATATGAGATAGTATTCAATTCCAGAGGAATATTTAGTCAAGGAAGACCAATGCCCTCATTTTCTTTGGCAATCGTTTCCACTGTCCCCTACGGGAAGTTACATAGTCAATCTCAGGTCAGTTTTCCCCTTTTGATGTCAGGTCCTATGTTTCACAATTACCTTTGAATATTTGCATTTTATTCGTCCAACACAACATTTCATGCAAAATTTGATGCGAAGAATTCAAATATCTAACCCCGAGAGTCTAGTCTTCGGCTTGACTATTTGATCTATGCTTATGTTGGAATAAATGGTTATTGTTCATGTTTCTTCATGAGCGGATGTATCATGAATGATTGCATCACTTCATGAAAAACCGATAACTATTTATGTTTCTTCATGAATGGATGCATCATGAGTGGATGCATCGCTTCATGAAAAGTGATATAGAAAAAAGGACACGCCTTTTCGAATGGCTACGAATAAGTCTATAAATAGGTCATTTTCTATTTGGTTGAAAAAAGAGAAAAATTTTGATTATCATTTGTCTTCTTCCAAAAACTATTTTCTCTCCATTATCCACAATCTTCACGTTCGGTAGATCCACAAAGTTTTGTTCGCTGATCTTCTAGACGGGGTGCTACTCTTAGAAGAAAGGTAATCTGTTCTATCCTGGAAGACAATTACTCTAAAAACTCAAGCATTAGGGTAAGTAAATTTGTCTTAAGGAGACAACGTGAATTCGTTGGGTTCAGATCTATATACATATATGTTTTCTTGTTTTGTAGTATTGATAATTTTATACAATCTTAAGACAAATTTAGTATATCTTCTTTAGTTCGAATTTAAATCAAAATATGTATTTTTTTTATTTTTCAATATAGTGGTCTTATATGTGTTGATAATGGTTCAATCACGGTGACTTTATTCATCATTCGTAATTTTTTTTATTAGAAATTCTTCTAATTTTTTTTCATAGTTATTTTCCATCATTCACACAACAAAACACTTATGTATTTTTTTTTAAGGATACATCTCTTCTATATTATTTTCTTTTGTTTAATTTTTTTTTGTTTTTATATATCATAGTTTGTTATATATATATATATATATTGTTTAGATTTGTTTCTTTTTAAATTCAAAAATCACAGTAGCATATTAACTTAAGTGCTTTTAATTTGTTTCCTTTTTAATTCAAATATCACAGTAGCATATTAACTTGAGTGAGATTTATTTTTTTTCTTTACATTAGTTTGTATGTGAGAGATTTGCTTTAATTACTTGTTTAAAATTTTCTTGTTTTGAAGATATGACTTCAACAAACTTTAATTCAATTCCTGTAACTGGTGTTTCTCATGGGGAGAATCCTGAAAAATTTGGTGCTGTTGATTTCAAACGTTGGCAAAAAAAAATGTTGTTCTATCTCACCACTTTAAATTTGGCAAAGTTTCTCACAGAGGATGCCCCCATTTTATCTGAGGGAGAATTGACAAAGAAAAGCAACTTGCAGTTGATGCATGGAAACATGCAAAATATCTTTGCAAGAATTACATTCTGAATGGATTGGACAACACACTATATACAATGTGTATAGTAGTGTTGATTCAGCAAAAAATCTCTAGACTTCATTAGAGAAGAAGTACAAAACTGAAGTTGCTGATGCAAAGAAATTTATCGTTGGAAAAGTTTTGGATTACAAAATGGTGGACTCCAAAACTGTAATCAGTCAGGTTCAAGAAATTTAGGTAATCCTACATGATATACATGCTGAGAATATGACTTTGAGTGAGTCTTTTCAGGTAGCATCAATAATTGAAAAATTGCCACCCTCATGGAAGGACTTCAAAAATTATCTCAAGCATAAACACAAAGAGATAAAGCTTGAGGAACTTGTAGTTCGACTTGGGATTGAAGAGAATAATAGAAAGGCAGAAAAGTGTACTATAGATAGTACAATAGATCCCAAGCCCAACATTGTGGAAAATAGACCACAAAGTAACAAGAAAAGGAAATTTTCTGATGAAGGTCCAAATAAAAACCGCGATTCACGAAAAAGTTCAATGGCAAGTGCTTCAACTGTAAAAAAATGGGACATCAATCTAAGGATTGTCGTAAGCCAAAGACCTTTCAGAAAAAACATGCTCAAGCTCATATCACAGAAGTTGATGAAGTATCAGATGGTGTTGCAGATATTGACCTTTGTGCAGTCATTTTAGAGTGTAACATGATGGACAATTCCAAGGAATGGTGGGTAGACACTGGTGCTACTCGTCATATTTGTGTCAACAAGAATTTGTTCATTTCATATGTGTCAGTCTCTAATGGAGAACAATTATTTATGGGTAACTCCTCTACGTCAAAGGTCAAGGGACAAGGAAAAGTAATTCTTAAGATGACCCCGGGGAAGGAACTCACTCTCAACAATGTGCTTCATGTTCCTGACATTCGCAAGAACTTAATTTCTGGTTCATTACTTAGTAAGAATGGCTTTTAAGTTGGTATTTGTATCTGATAAATTTGTACTTTCCAAGAATGAGATGTACATTGGAAAAGGTTATCTGAGTGATGGTCTGTTTAAATTAAATGTACTCACAATTGTACCCAAAAGTATTAATAATAATAAACTATCTACTTTTGCTTATATTGTTAAGTCATTTGTTTGGCATGGCAGACTAGGACATGTCAACTTCAATTCTTTGCGTAGGCTGATTAATATGAACTTGATTCCAAAATTCACCTTTGATACAAGTCATAGATGTGAAGTATGTGTGGAATCAAAAATGACCAAAGCACCTTTTCATTCCACTAAGAGAATGACCAAACCTTTAGAGTTAATTCACAGTGATATTTGTGACTTGAAATTTGTGCAAACTAGAGGTGGGAAAAAGTATTTTATTACTTTTATAGATGATTGCACAAGATATTGTTATGTTTATCTGCTGAAAAGCAAAGATGAGGCAGTTGAAGTGTTTAAGCTTTATAAATAAGAGGTTGAAAATCAACTTAGCACAAAAATTAAGGCAATAAGAAGTGATCTAGGTGGTGAATATGGTCCTCCTTTTGAACAATTTTGTTCAGAACATGGTATTATTCACCAAACTACTGCTCCCTACTCACCTCAATCTAATGGAATTACTGAACGTAAAAACGGAACACTTAAGGAAATGATGAATGCAATACTTATAAGTTCAGGTTTACCCCAAAATTTGTGGGGAAAAGCTTTGTTGACAGCTAACTACTTATTAAACAGGATACCTCATAAGAAGTCACAAAATATTCCTTATGAAAAATGGAAAGGAAGAAAACCTTCATACAAATTCTTAAAAGTGTGGGGGTGCCTAGCAAAGGTTGCAGTGCCTAAACTCAAAATAGTCAAAATAGGACCAAAAACTGTTGATTGCATATTTATTGGTTATGCTATCAACAGTTGTGCATATCGATTCCTAGTTCATTAATCAGATATCTTAGATATACATGTTAATACTATCATGGAATCAAGGAATGCAACATTCTTTGAGAATATTTTTCCACACAAAATGTTTTGTGAAGCAAGGTTACAAAAACGTTCTTTTGATGTTATAATGAGTGAATCTTAAAATAGATCAAATGATGAGTTAAACAAGGATGAGGACCTTAGACGAAGTAAAAGGATGAGAATTTCAAAATCATTTGGGCCTGATTTTTTAACATATTTGTTAGAAAACGAACCAAACATTTAAAGAGGCCATGTTCTCTCCTGAAGCTCCATATTGGAAAGAGGCTGTGAATAGTGAAATTGAGTCCATTATGCATAACCATACTTGGGAGCTAGTTGATCTTCCATTAGGAAGTAAACCACTTAGTTGTAAATTTTTCAAACGAAAGATGAAGACCGATGAGTCAATAGATAAATATAAGGCAAGACTTGTTGCCAAAGGTTATAAGCAACAAGAAGAACTTGACTATTTTGATACATACTCACCAGTTACTAGAATTACTTCCATTCGCATGCTCATAGCAATATCAGCTTTGCATGGATTTGAGATACATCAGATGGATTAAAACAACATTTTTAAATGGTGAGTTAGATGAAGAGATCTACATGCAACAACCTGAAGGGTTTGTTTCCCCCAGTCAAGAAAAGAAAGTCTGCAAATTAATTAGGTCTCTTTATGGACTAAAACAAGCACCAAAACAATGACATGAAAAAATTGACAGTGTAATGATGGCCAATGGATTTAAAATCAATGAATGTGACAGATATGTATATGTCAAAAGCAATCAGAATGACCATGTCATTGTGTGCCTGTATGTTGATGATATGCTAATTATAGGTAGCAATATCAACATTATTAAGACTACTAAACAAATGTTGGCCAATAAATTTGAGATTCTTTACATGGGTATCGCAGATGTTATTCTAGGTATTAAAATTTCTAGAACCCCACAAGGGTTAATGCTGTCTCAATCACATTATGTTGATACAATATTGTAGAAATATAAAAAACATGACATTGTGATTTGCAAAGACCCCAATTGATGCTAGTCTCCATTTAGGTAAAACTAATGGAGATAGTATAGCACAATTAGAATACTCTCACATCATTGGTAGTTTAATGTATATTATGAGTTGTACACGTCCTGATATAGCGTATGCTGTAAACAAGTTAAGTTGCTATACAAGTTATCGAGGTCAAGATAATTGGAAAGCTATCTTGAGAATTTTAGGATACTTAAAGCATACTAAAAATTATGGATTACACTATACTTGTTATCCTGCTGTACTTGAAGGTTATAGTGATGCTAACTGGATATCAAGTACTAAAGACTCCAAATCCACAAGTGGTTACATTTTTACCCTTGGCGGTAAGGCTGTATCTTGGAAATCTTCCAAACAAACATGTATAGCACGATCTATAATGGAATCTCAATTTATAGCTCTAGAAAAGGCTGGGGAAGAAGCAGAACGACTTCGTAATTTTTTAGAAGATATTCCTAATTGGTCTAAACTGGTGCCTACAATATGTATACATAGTTATAGCGAGGCAACTATTGGAAGGGCATGAAATATTATGTATAAGATGAAATATTATGTAAGTCTCGACATATAAGACGAAGACATAATACAATCAGGCAACTACTCTCTAGTGGAATTATCACAATTGACTTCGTGAGGTCAAATGATAATATTGCTGATCCACTTACTAAAGGCCTAACTAGAGAGTTGGTTGAAAGTTCATAAAAAAGAATGGGATTAAAGCCTATAATATGAAGTGACCTAGAGAGGCAACCCAACCTAGTTGACTGGAGATCCCAAGATCTAGGTTCAATGGGAAAACCAATCTCTAGATAACAGAATGAGCACTGCATTAACATCTTTTACCCATTCTACGAATGATGAAGTAGTGCTAGTATGAGTTTAGGGTAAGCATCGTGCTTTTAATTATTTATGTGAGTGATATTTACTAATAAAAAGAGCATATACGATGTTCTGTACATGAATCACCTATGTAAGTGTGAAGCCGCTTCTATGAAATTTTAAGGCTAATTCTCTAAAACACTCATGAGACCAGGCGGTGTTTAAGGCCAAAACGAACACAATTATGAGAACAAACTTTGTTATAATGAGAAGTTGTGTGATATCTATTGTTTTAGTTTACTCTAGAACGGTTGACAGTTCAAGGCATCATGTCCACTGATTAACCAAGTAAACTCGATTGATGTTCACTAGGGAAAGTTCAAAGTTTATACTACCTATCCTCATGCAAGTTCTCCATTAGAAAACATCGAACACTTATTTTCTTCCATTTGTCAAATTACCATTTATGGGGGGGATTGTTGGAATAAATGGTTATTGTTCGTGTTTCTTCATGAATGGATGTATCATGAATGGATGCATCACTTCATGAAAAACCGATAACTATTTATGTTTCTTCATGAATGGATGCATCATGAGTGGATGCATCACTTCATGAAAAGTGATATAGAAAAAAGGACACGACTTTTCGAATGACTACGAATAAGTCTATAAATAGGTCATTTTCTATTTGGTTGAAAAAAGAGAAAAATTTTGATTATCATTTGTCTTCTTCCAAAAACTATTTTCTCTCCATTATCCACAATCTTCACTTCGGTAGATTCACAAAGTTTTGTTCGCTGATCTTCTAGACGGGGTGCTACTCTTAGAAGAAAGGTAATTTGTTCTATCCTAGGAGACAATTACTCTAAAAACTCAAGCACTAGGGTGAGTAAATTTGTCTTAAGGAGACAACGTGAATTTGTTGGGCTCATATCTATATACATATATGTTTTCCTGTTTTGTTGTATTGATAATTTTATACAGCTTATGCGCCACTATAAAAAGTAGTCTTGGTATGTTTAGCTTATCTTTTAAACAAAGTTAGATTGTCTTTGGACTCTAGGCCACAGCCAAAAGTTGATAAAAAAAACTGTTTGATTATTTCAGGAGGATTGTTCATTGAATCTGTTATTATGCACCAACTACTGCAGCTTGGTAGACAACACATCCAATAATTCAACAAACTGGTGCAATTTTTTTTTCAATTTTTTCATCATAATTCAGCTTTATATTTTTTGTCCCTTTCGAGGAACTGGGATGGAATATGAGCTATAGTTGTAACTACACCTAGTTGCCTTCTTGAGATTCTTTTATACCTTTTAATATAACGTTTCTCCCTTATTTTACTATTATTATTTGCTTTCCTATTATAAATTTTGACATTTGTTTTGGTGATTCTCTTGCCCCAAGCCTACCTCTCTCACATTTTCAGCTTGTCGAGTTTGAGCGAATGTCATTTATTCCAAATGTAGTGTCATTGCTCCTGCTAGTCTTTCTATATTGATACTGTGGCGACTAATAAAATAGTTCAAAACGGTTTTAATTGAGTATTGTTTTAGGTAGGGGTGTAATTAGGTCGGGTCGGGTCGGGTTTTCTTCAAACCCGACCCGACCCGACCCAAGTTCGGGTCATTTTTTTTCTTTCCTTCTTCTTCTTCTTCTTCAAACACACAATTCAAAACACAACAATACGAATCCAGTCAAGAGATCTAATGATTTTCCACACAAAATATGTAGTCATCAAATTCCAACAATTTCAAAACGACATCAAGAGATCCTAAACGACATCAAGAGATCCTTTCTTCTCGATGAAAGACAGGTATGCACCAAAAATTGCTCATTCCTCTTAAGTAAACTCATCTAAGAGATTATCAATTGTCATGTGCTTAATATAAGGACGAAAGAAATGGAACATAAAGGGAAATGTGGCAGATCTCTAATCAAAAGCTAAATAAAGTATAGTTAGTACCTAGGAGAGAAAAACATATATCTGCACTTGGATAAAAACTGCACATAAACTATTTGATTTTCTAACTACACATGCACATGATATGAAGATTTCTGGAAGGAAAAGAAAAAAATTATTCAAATCTCAAACAATATGCAAACAAAATAATTCTTCTACAAACCTACGCCATGTAACACATCACTAATATAGAATTAATCTTGCCACAACAATTGTAGCAACCTCTTGATCAAAAAACTTCCTACAGTTAAAGTGCTTCTTGATCACACATCAACCTCTTGATCACAACCTTTACAATTGTGAAGGTACGAATTAATGAACATCTTCACGAGACCACCTTGTTCGTATAACCCAAAGTGCTTCCATCATTGTGCTTCCATCACTGTGCTTCAAGACTCTAAAAAAACAAGATTCGATATTTAACAAGTTAACAATTTTAAAAAAATATAAATAAATATTTGAGAGTAGGGATTTAAACCATAGAGTCATTATTCAAATTCTCAAATGCGGCTTCCATCTCCTTTCTTATGTTTATGAATTCTAGATCAAAATGACAAACAGTTAGCTTATATGGGATAATTGAAAATTTTAAATGTGTACTTCTAAAAGAATATTACCTTCATCAATTTCTTCAGTCATGTCATCCAAAGGTTTAGATTGAATCCAATTCTGAGCACAAATGAGTGCCTCTGCAGTTTGAGGAGTTAAAGAACTTCGAAAAGAATCTAACACCCGTCCTCCAGTGCTAAAGGTGGACTCAGAAGTCACAGTTGATACAGAAATACTATAGATGTCCCTAGCTACTTGGCTAATGATCTTAAATTGAGAGGAATTCACCTTCCACCAAGTTAGCAAATCTAAATATTCATCGCCTATAGAATCTATACGATCCTCAATCAGATAACGAGCCACCTCTGTTTTAGCATCATCTAGACATGTTTTGTTACTTTGTTTAAATCTATCATGAATAGCAACACATGCCTTATAAGATCCACTAAATGAGATAAAAGGTATTTCACTTTGACTTTGAAAGCCAAATCCTTCGATAGGTGTACATGATTGTGTTTGTGAATATTTTTCTTTTGACATTCTCATATAATAATCATCACACAATCGACGAAATGCTTCTTCAACCTTATTCGTCCATATTTTTACACAATCTTCCTCCAAAAATTCATCAAAACAATAATTCACATAAGCTAGCTTGTACGTAGGGTCAAGAACTATAGAAACATACAATAATAAATTGGTCTTCTCACTTGTAGTTATACCTCAATACTTGTTGAATTTTGTCTGCATGCTTAATGTCATTTGACTCAATAATGCATTCTCATACGATGAGTATTCACAAATTATTTCTTGGATCAAACAAAGTTCATGAAAAAATATGTTTGAAGTCACAGACTTAGATGCAGAAAACTTCATTGTTACCTCTAAAAAAGTCTTTAGGAACTTTTCAAACACTTTTGCATTATCCCAATCTTCAGTAGTAGGAATATCATCCTTTGGCAAATAACTAGAGTCATGCTCCTCCAATATTTCAAAAGTCTTTTGACACTTAATTGCTCCATCCAACATAGTAAAAGTAGAATTCCATCGTGTCGGAACATCCATTGTAAGACAATTTTTGTTGACATCTTACCTTCTTTAGCAAAATCTTTAAATATTTGCAATCTAGCAGGAGATGACCTAACATACTTCACAGCATTTCTGATTCGAATGATAGACACATGCAAATCTTTTAAGGCATCACTAACAATTAAATTAAGAATATGGGCACAACATCTAATGTGAATAAATTCACCATCCAACACCAACCCATTTCTGCCTTTAAATTTTTTAACCAAGTAGGCAATGGCTATCATTTGAACTCGCATTATCAACCGTTACAGTAAAGAGCCTATCAGTACCTCAACCTTCTAAGCACTTTTCAATGGCTCTACCTATGGTATCTCCTTTATGATTAGCTACTTGACAAAAGTTCAAAATTCTTTTGTGCAAGTTCCAATCATCATCAATGAAATGAGCCGTTATAACCATATAATTAATATTTTACACAGAAATCCATGTATCCGTTGTTAAACAAACTCTTTTCCACTTCGAGTTAATGCATTTTTTAACTTTTTTTCTCCCTCATATACATTTGAAAACAATCTTTTGCAATAGTTACTCTTGATGGAATCACAAACTTTGGATTTAATGCCCGACAAAATTGGTGAAACCCTTCACTTTTTACGAACTTAAATGGTAATTCATCCAAGATAACCATCCTAGAAAGCATTTTTCTATAATTTTCTTGAGTGAATGATGCAGCCATCAAACTACTTTCAAAATCTCCCTCTCCTTCAACGTTATCTTCCAATGGATTTACATACATCTTACATTTCTCTAAATGTATTTTTAAATTAGTGGTACCATTTCTTTTGGAATCACAAGCATATGAAGCCCCCCCCCCCCCCCCCCCCCCCAACAATGTTTACAAGCAGCCCTAGAATATTCAGGATCACATCCTTCTACTTTTATAAAATGTTCCCATACCGAGGATGGTGGTTTAACCAGTTTTCTTTTTCCTAACACTGGACTAGAACAACTCTGATTTGAAGTCTCATCTACCGAGAATGAAGTTATCCTAATAATCATCAAACAAAACACATAGAAAAAAAAACACTCAAATCAATAACTACGAGTTCTCATACAAACACTTGAATTATAAGCAATAACACAAACCAGCCAAGATCTAATTGACTCCATAATTCAAAATGACAAGGAGAAGGAAGGATGGAATGTTTCATACTATTGGACACCGTCGAGTAAACTTAATTTATTAATAAAATGTGCGTGTATATGGATATAATTAAGACTTCTCTATAGATAAAGTCTTTAGATTTGACATAAACCAAAATACACTTCACTAAAAACATAAACCAAAATACACTTCACTAAAAAAACACTTCACTAAAAACTAAAAACAAAATACACTTCACTAAAAAAACACTTCACTAAAAACTAAAAACAAAATACACTTAAAAAGATTGATTTATGTGAATGGAAATAGAGTGAGGATAAGTCAAATTAATAAACCTCTTAATTGTAATCCATACACAACCCCAAATTATCCACATAACATATAACTTGCTTTCATTTTATATAATCAAAGTAATAAACATAGTACAATTATTATTGGCCAAGGTACGTTTAAGATTCCTTATGCATTGTTCTTTACAGCCAGTGCTTACAATTGTATAGAGAGAGAGAGAGCAATCACATATATGAAAACCAAGTTGAATGGTTGAAAATCAAATTAGCAAATTACTTTTAAAAGTCAACCTAACTAAATATACTCAGAATAAAAAAAACTCTCAAACTCAGTTGTAAAAATTTTAAATTAAATTAAATATACTAAAATATATGAAAATCTAGTCATGAAATCAAACAATGAACAAGTTATCTATACCCAATTAGCATAAATGCCTAACACAATCCATCACAAAGAAGTAAATATAATATTAATGTAATTCAACCTCAAGAGTAGATTATAATTCAACTTGAAGAGTAATTTCACATGGCCATAAATCTTAAAAAAACTACACGATCAGGCCAAAAGTCTATAAGAAAGCCTTCCAAAACAATATTGTTAATAATGATGTAATGTTAAGTTAAATGTGAAGGTAAGAAAATAAAGTTAATGTGCACACGTACACACATAATTGACATGTAAATTATAGAATAACTGTTGGATGAGGAGGTAGATAAATGATAAAGTTAATTAGGAGGATGAGACACACAACACACAACACGCAGTTGAAAGCATGATCTTCACACACACAAACACACAGAGAGAACAGTCACATAGTACCAACTAATCCTAGGTGGAAGTTAAATTAGTGTAGTGAGAGAGAGAGTAGATTTTAAACATCAATGCTGGCTGTGGTCCCTTAACAAAAACACTATTTTGTTTTGAAGAAGAAAGAAGAAGAAAAAGGCTGGCTGTGATTGCTCTCTCTCTCTCTCTATGCAAATGGTTAAGAACAATGCATAAGAAAGGAGAATATACTATTGAAGGATCTTCCTACTTTGTTTAGAACAATAGATCCAAATGATTTCATGCTAAATCTTGTTATTCAATTCATAAACATACGTAACCAAGCAACTGCAATGATATTAAACACATATGATGAACTTGAAAAGGATGTATTAATGGCTAGCACTTTCCCTTTCTCCAATCCTCATCATTATACAGTTGGTCCACTTCACATGATGGTCAAACAAATTGAGGATGAAAAAACAAGAGCAGTAGGTTCAAATCTTTGGGTGGAGGAATATGAATGCATTGAATGGTTGAATTCAAAGGAACCCAATTCTGTGGTTTATGTTAACTTTGGTAGCATCATAGTGATGACAAAACAAGTAGTACTGAAGTTTCGGGCGCAAAAACCCCACATGGAAGAACATTAAAGTTTAGTATTTCTAGACCTCCTCACAAGAGTCCAAACTCCTCTCTATATCTGTTAAAACACTCTGGTTTTCTCGGAGAAATTGAGAAATTTATGAGAACCTAGATGACAAATTGAGAAAACAACACAGTCTACCGATTATATAGCCAATAATTTTTTTAAAAAAAAAACCCAACATCCAAGTTCCTATATGAACATCCAATAGGCAATAACACCAAATAAACAGAAAAAAAACCCAACAATACCTAAGAATCTGAAGATCTTGAAGGTTACGAGGAAACTTGAGAAAGCTTGAGGAAGCTGTAATCGGAGGCCGACATGGTTAGGTAAACACAGAAAAGGTCGAAAAGGAAGGCAAAAACAATAGGTAAACACACCCACCTCCCAAAAACTCAAGTAATGAAGACGATGGAATGGCGAAGCGATGAAGACGAAGAGATGATGCCGACGCTGAGTCTGTAGACGAAGAAGTGAAGAAGAGTCGAAGACAAGAGGAAATGAAGTCGCAGACGAAGAAATAATTTTAACCTAATCGGTTAATTTTAAACCCGATCCGACCCGAACCGAATCAAATCGGTTTGGTTCGGTTCGGTAATGCTGTTGTTACTAACAGATCCAACCAAAACCGAACCGAATCGGTTCGGGTCGGGTCTTTTCACCCCTAGTTTTAGGAAATTGATTTTTTTAAAAAAATTCTTTTAGATATTACTCTAGTTTTAATTAGGGGATCCATGAGTGTAAGAACTAAACCTTTCACATCCTATAATAATGATTTTTTTTATAGAATTATCAAAGTTCATTCTCTTTGTTTTTGAAAATTAAACTTATTTCCTCTTTTTGTCCTGTAACGGTTGCATCTTTGTAAGTACGATGGTTAAATTTTTAGCCAAATTTAAAAAACAAAACTAATTTTTTTGGTAGCTAGTTTTTTTAGTTTTTAAATTTTGGTATAGTTTTTTAAGCTATTGGTAGAATGTAAATAACAAAAGAAGAAGATTTGAAGTAGTAGTAGTGTCTATAGTTTAATTTTCATAAACAAAAATTAAATTTTTTTTTACAAAATGCTAAAAATATTTACAAAATATAGTAAAATTTTAGATTTTATCAATGGTAGGTGATAGATTTGATAGACTTCTATAAATGTCTATCAATGCCACTAATAGACACCAATTTATCAACGTCTATCATTACTTATCATTAATAGAATCTAAAATTTTAATATGTTTTATAAATGTTTTGGTTCATTTTGCTATTTTTAAAAATTTTCAAAAACAAAATAGTTATGGTCTAAAACAATTGTTGAAACTTGAAAGATTTATAAAATTAACTTATCTCATAAGTAATATTTTATATATATCATAAACTTGAATTATATCCTTTTGCCTTCTTTAATTGTAGGTCTTTCCATGTTTTTGTTTAATTCAATCAAACATGTATTCAAATAATTTTCCATTTCCATGATTTTAGTAAATATTTGTTTTAGATCTAAATTTTTCTTTAATCGTATTTGATTGATATTTTTTCATCAATTTTTGGCTTAGGTTATTCTTTATTACATATTTTTTTAAACGAAAAAAATAATGTTCTACTAAATTTTGTAGATTTTGCTTATTAGATGGTAAGACGTCTACTATTGTTCATTGATGGATGGATCCTTGTCATATCTATCATTTATTATAGTTAGTAATATATACCTAATATCCTCATTGACTGGAATTGTAATCTTCTTTTTCATTTATTGTTGTATTTAAGTTTAGGCTCCCTTGTAATTTTCAAGACATTGAGTTAATATAAAAAGCAGGTTAACATTTTCTTCTCAAAACCATCCTCTATATATTTCAAACCTGATATCAATGCTACCATGGTTGACACCAATATCCTGACCAAAGAAACCCATAGACCTGAAGATTTGAAGATGGTAACTCCATCGTGGGTGATGCCTGTGGGGCTTCCATATCAGTAAGAAGCCAACGAAGCCATAGTAATTTCGAAGTGGCATTAGCTAGAGCATGATATTTAGACTTTGTACTGAAACGGGAAACAACAGATTGTTTCTTGCTATACCAGGAGATAAGAGCATCACCTAGATAGAAATAATAACCAGTGGTAGACCTTCTATCAATAGGATCACCCGTCCAATCAGCATCAGAGAATCCAAAGAGAACTAGGGAGGACCGGGAGGAGAACTGTAGACCATGACCCAAATTGCCTTTAATATAGTGAAGAATATAAAGAACGACAGTGAAGTGAATAGTACGAGGAGCAGCCATGAATTGACTAACAATGTGAATTGCATACACAATATCTAGACGGGTCACAATTAAGTAAATCAGGCTGGCAACAAGTTGCCGATACAAAGTGGGATCGTCAAGAGGGACACCATCAAAAGGAGTGAGTCGCACATTTGGATCCAAAGGTGTTAGAATGTGGTCTCAGTACAAGATCGACTGAGGAGGTCAAAAGCTTATTTTGCTTGAGATAAATAGTAGCCACTAGACGATGATGAGATCTCAAAACCAAAAAAGTAGCTGAGTGTTCCTAAGTCTTTCATCTCAAAATGGCTACCCAGGTAACATTGCAAATCAGATATGACTTGCGGATCATCATCTGTAATAATCATGGCATCAACATATAAAAGGAGAACAATACCATTGAGATGTTTGATGAGTAAATAAGGTAGAATCGTGAGAGCTGGACGGAACCCAAGTTGGGTAGTAGTGGAACTGAACGTTGCAAACCAAGCTCGAGGAGCCTGTTTGAGAATGTAGAGAGCACGACGAAGGAGACATACTTTATGAGGTGGCCGAGTAGTACTAGGAGGTGGTTTCATATCGACTTCTTCAGATAGGGTTCCATTGAGGAACGCATTTTAAACATGCATTTGAAGAAGGGGCCACTATTTTGCAGCTACGATGGTTAAAAGACTGCAGATAGATGTCATTCGAGCTAATGAAACAAATGTTTCTACATAATCAATGCCATATTTGTAAACTCAAAATTCTCTTTGGATTCTTTGCTATTGTCATATAAAATAAGAAGTTAAATTTGAGTTGTTAAATAAGAAAATGACAAAGCTTTTGGTTCAAGTTGTGTTACTCAATTTGGAATTAAGAAAAAAAGAAATAGAAGCAAAGAAAAAAAACAAAGGTGGAATATGTATATATATGTTTTTTAAAAATGGAATAAAGGAAAGAAAGAGAAAAAGTGGAAGAGAAGAGAAGTTCATTTAGTTTTTCTTTCTCATTCTTCTTCTCCACCGCTAAACACTTCTTCCCCATTTTCTCATCTCCTAGGGTCCTTAAACTTCAGAGAGATGTTGAGGTAGAATCTGAGAAAGAAAAAGAAGAGGAAAGGGCTGTGAATTAAGGTGAAAGAGATGAAGAAAATCATGAAGGGATAGACAACCATGGCAAAAGCTTGATGTTCACAGACATCTTCTAATTTTTGCATTAGTTTGAACTCCTTCAAAAGAATTAAAAGGTGAGGAATAGTTGAATGTCATTGTTTGTGTGTCACCAAAAGTTCGTATAAAGATATCAGACTATATAAGGTTTTGATGCTTTGTTTTGTTTTGTTTGACAGATAAATAGGAAATAAGTCGAGTTTACACACCAAGGAACTAGCCTAAGGCTGTGAGTGACAAAACAGATTTCAAAACAGATTTCTAAAATGTTATCTATGATTATATTTCTATGAATAGTACATGATTTCTATGAATCGTTTCAAGTATAAGTTTAAGCTTAAGTTTTATGATGAAATTTATATATGAGCACATTATTATTGACTTTCTGAAAAGTAGCTGAAACCATATCATTTTAAGCAAGTATTATTTTTAGATTTTCAGTTTTTTACGAACAATCTGAGTAAGCTTGAGCTTTACGAAAGATAAAGATAGCATACATGTTTTAATGATTTTTTAATGTTTCTATTAACTACATGACTGAGATGTTAAGTCCGAGGCTATATGGTACCCTGTGGGCATAGGTTAGCTTCCGTTGTTAACGTTGAGCGTACTCCGTAACAACAATGTTGTCGTGAATGTTGGATGGGTCCCACTACGACAAAGACGATGGGAGTGCTGGGCGAGCTTCATTACATTGTAGAGCTTATAAACGTTGGTTGTACTAGGCGTGTCTTACACAATGTAGATTTGTCATGTTAGTTAAAATTTTTTGATATACTTGATATGCCTTGATTATTTGAGAAAGCTATTCTTATTAGTATACATTTATATTTACAGCTTGATTAAAGAGATTTATATGCATAAAGTTTTTACGTGCTCTTATCTTTAAATTTATAGTTTTAAATTGAGTCACTCACTAAGCTTTATAGCTTACTCTTCCAAAATGTTTTACCAATTTTCAGGTACAGATCAAGCTCTCAGTGCCTGATAGATAGCCTTAGTTTGCTAAAGCTCCTATATCGATTGTCAGTACGTGGTTGGAGTTGTACATAGAGTCTGTTTTGTTATGTTGTATATGTCTGTAAGATATAGATACTCTACAGTTTGTGTAAGCTCTAAGTGTTGCAGTTATATAAACCTTTGTTGGTTATGTTTTTGGTTAAGGTGTCTCCATCAGGTTTTCTTGCTAAATTAGTTATTTCAAGGCTACACTTCATGTATCTCTATGATTGGTCTAGGTTTCGCTGTATTGTGTTGCATGTAAAGTAGTTTATAGACAAGATTAGCATGTTTATCAGGTTCAAGAGTTTAGTAGAGTCGATAGATATTGTTAGAGGAGAGCAATGTCAGTTGACTTCACGTCGTCTTTTGGGCTAAGCTAGTAGGTAGTTAGGGAGGGGGTGTGACAATATTCTTGAGAATAACCTTAGGCAACAAGTTGTGCTTTAAATTGTTCAATAGTGCCATTAGAGTATGTTTTTATTTTAAAAATCCAATGACAGTCAATAGGTTTCTTTCTAGGAGGTAAGTCAACATAGTCCCAAGTATGAGTCTTCTTTAAGGTTTGAAGTTCTTCATTCATTGCTTGTTGCCACAAGGGGTTAGTACTGGCTTCCTTATACGAGGAAAGTTCAATTAAAGACATAATAGTGGAAAACAATGGTAATCTTTGAGATGTGAAGAAGTTTCTCTTACCTGGTGGATCACCGAACATGTGTAGGTTCAGGTTCCTCACAAGGGGCACATGTAAGATCCGGGAGCGCAAAGATAGTGTAAGACTGAGTGAGCTCAGATGTGAGTGGAGGACAAGGTGTAGTGTCGGGTGGTGAATCAGAAGTGGGGAATAAATTAGTAAACGGATCAGTGAAGAATGGGTAAGGACGAGATAGAGAGGCCTGAAATGAAGAAAGACTATAAAACATACGATGTTCCCAAAAGGTGACATGGCGAGAAATACGTAATCGTTGAGAGATGGGATCCCAACAATAAAAACATTTATGTTCAGTGCCATAACCCAAGAAACAACATAGACGAGCACGAGGTTTAAGTTAGGTATGTTCATGAGGATGTAATAACACAAAGCATGCACAACCAAATACTTTGAGATTAGAGTAAGAAGTGGGAGTATCGTATAGTCGTTCAAAGGGACAAACATTGTGTACGACTTGAGAAGGAAGGCAGTTGATGACATAAATAGAGGTGAAGGTAGCCTCTCTCCAAAAATTTTCAGAACAGGAAGCAGAGAGGAGTTGAGCAAGAACAGAGTTTAGAATGTGACAATGTTTGTGTTCTGCTCGTCTATTTTGCTGGGAGGTGTGAGGACATGAGCATTGAATCAAGGCGCCTTGTTGGGCAATGAAAGAAAGAAAGCGAGAGTCCTTATATTCCATTGCACTATCGGTGCGAAGAATTTTGATTGTGCTAGAGAATTGTGTGTGAACCATATTTGCAAAATCAACATAGATTTGATACAAGGAGGAACAATTTTTAAGAAAATAAATCTAAGTAAAACGAGAATAGTCATCAATAAATAAGACAAAATATCGATAACCATTAACATTAGTACATGGAGTAGGACCCCAAATATCAGAGTGAATTAGACCAAAAGATTTATCACATAAAGAAGCAGAATTAATAAAGGACAAAGCAGGTTGTTTCACAAGTTTGTAAATTAAAAAATTAAAAGGACTAAACTTAGAAACATTATTAAAAATACCAGTAGAAGCTAAACTACGAAGTTTAAAAGAGAATGCATGACCTAGGCGAAGATGCCACTGATATATAATGTTATCAGTGACAGGAGCAGAGATGACTGGAAACATAGGAGAGTGCTAGAGAGATGTGAGCTCAAATAATTGTCCCACCTTCCGTCCCGTACCAATCACTTGTCCCGTCTGAGGATTCTGAACCTGATAACCATGAGAAGAAAAGACAATGGTTAGTCCTAGATTACATAATTGGCCAACAGAGACTAGGTTGAATGTGAGATTTGGGACATGATAGGTGTTGGAAAGATTTATGGTGGATGTATTAACAGTGCCAATGTGAGAAGTAGACATGTGATTACCATTAGAAGAGAAAATTAGAGGAAGTGATTGAACATGAATAGGGAGGATAACAGTGAAATGTCAGTAGTCATATGATTACAACAAGTCGAGTCAAGGAGCCAAAAGGTACCTGGGGTGACAGCAAGGGCAGTAGAGTTGGAAGAGATTATCTATTTCAGTAAGTCATGAAGATCAGTTAACTAAAAGCTTAGAGTTGCAGTGATATTAGATGGTGTGGCAGCAACAACAACTGATGAAAAACTAGCTTTAGGAGAAAACTTGAGTTTATGTGAGTGACTAGGAGGACGAGGTGGGCAAGTTGGATAGTTATCCATGATGTGACCTTGTTTGTGACAATACCTGCAATCAATGGTAGGAAAGTTAGCAAACTTATGACCATGAAGTTTACAATTTTTTGTAGAAAGTGGTCTCATGAGCAGGTTGTGGATGCGTAGTTGCAGGACTGATGTTAGAGAACAAAGAGGAGACAATACCAAGTATTTTCTCCTTAAATAAAATTTCCTAAACAACAATGTCGAGAGAAGGCAGGGGGTTACAATGTAACAGAGCAGCACGATTGATTCATACTCTGGTCGAAGATCCATTAAGACTTTTATGAGGCGAATATGGTCAGGACTGATTTTTGCCTAATCTAACTGAGTCTAAATGGGCTAAAGAGTGGTGAGATATTTGTTCATAAATTGTCCCACCTTTTGATTTAGGCTAACAAGTCTAGAATGTAATTGATAATAATGAGCAAGCCCTATAGATTAAAAAAGTGTAGACAGAAAATCCTAAAGTTCTTTTGCAGTATCAAATGCATCAAATTGAGTATGAGTAGCTGGAATAGAAGTGTTACCCAATCAAGTGATGATTTGATGACTTTTGCTATCCCAGTCCTCAAGTCATTCAATGTACTTAACATCCTTTACATCTTCACCATTATTCTAAATGTTGTTTTTACCGTGATTTTCATTGGAGGAGTGGGTTTGACAGATTTGGTGATATCTTCCCTAACTATTCGCCATAACTTTTGAACGATCAAAAAACTTCTCATCTGATAGGCCTAGGTAATGTAGTTCATGCCATTAAGAATAGTGCTAATAAGACTTGCTATTTCATTTTTCTCCATCCTAAAAATAATAGAAATTAGTCCAAACAAGTCAGATACATATTAAACTTTATATTCAAATCTGTAAGCAAAAGGTTCACAACATAAAGATCACAATTCAGAAATCAGAAATTAAAGAAAATGAAAACCAGAGCACAAATCCAGATTTGATAGCAAGTGATCGCAAAAACCAAAGCAATCATAGGTGAAATAACCAACGCAAAGCAAATTGGACGGAATCGGAGCTGTGTAAAGCAAATCAGATAGATTAAACTGAGATAACCTAGGTAAGATAAAACAGAGCAAATCGAGACCGGAATCAAAACAAAATCAGACTGATATGCTGAACGAATATGAGCACTGTTGGATATGGACTTCGATCTGAGTTTCGTGGGATCGAAATTGAACATGTAAGCTGCGGAAGGTGGATCAGAACTTCATCAAAATTAGAACGGAACCAGAACAAACGTCAGATCTGAAACAGGTGGATCGAAACTTTATCGTCGTTGAATCAAAACGGAATGGCGAAGCGCGACTTTCTTCTTCATCAATACAGCGTGCATAACGGATCTGCAGATCTGAGCACGTCGACGACGGAGTTGGAGGCAGTGGATGGCAAAGCTGAGGGCGGTGGCTAGGTCAAAATATTGTCTCTGATATCATACTATTTGTTATTGAATATCAGTGTATTTGCTTAATCACATTTATAATATACAGACATAATTATAGACAAAGTGAATACAAAATAGGAAATGATATTTGTTGGAATAAATGGTTATTGTTCGTGTTTCTTCATGAACGGATGTATCATGAATGGATGCATCACTTCATGAAAACCGATAACTATTTGTGTTTCTTCATGAATAGATGCATCATGAGTGGATGCATCGTTTCATGAAAAGTGTTATAGAAAAAAGGACACGACTTTTTGAATGGCCACGAATAAGTCTATAAATAGGTCATTTTCTATTTGGTTGAAGAAGAGGAAAATTTTCATTATCATGTCTCTTCCAAAAACTATTTTTTTTCCATTATCCACAATCTTCACGTTCGATAGATCTACAAAGTTTTGTTCGTTGATCTTCTAGACGGGGTGTTACGCTTAGAAGAAAGGTAATCTGTTCTATCTTGGGAGACAATTACTCTAAAAACTCAAGCACTAGGATGAGTAAATTTGTCTTAAGAAGACAACGTGAATTCATTGGGCTCAGATCTATATACATATATGTTTTCCTGTTTTGTTGTATTGATAATTTTTCATAACAATATTTGTGTTAAATACAATAATATACTTTATAATTGAATACCCTAATTACGGTAATACTTTCCATAGAAAAATGTAATCTCTAGCAGTGGTTTAGCGTTTGCTCTTCGTTGCTATCAAGTGAGATCTGAAACTTGGAACTTGTCATGTTGGTAATCCTTCTTTTACCAATTTTCTAAATTAGAACACATCCGTCAAGTTGAATAGAGGGAACTTCCTCTTTTGGAAGAACATTATACTTCCTATTTTGAGAAGTCACAAGTTGGAAAGACACATCACTAGAAAAACCTCTGTCCCAGATCATTCCATCTTCATCCCACCTTGTGAGGATGAACCCAAAGGTCTTCTATTACCAGATCTAGAATACGAAATGTGGCTGAACGTAGATCAACTTCCAATCGGATGGCTTTTACAACTCCATGACCCTCGAAGTAGCAGCACAAGTAATGAAATTTGATGAAGCTAAACCGTCGTGGGATGCTATTTAGGAATACTTTGGTATTCAATCTCGTTCTTAAGTGGATTGCAACAGGAAAATGACGCAATAAACAAAGAAATGAAGCATAAAGATGGAAGATTCTTTTGCTGGGATGAAAAAGTATTATGACAGTCTCTTAATAGTCAGCTCTCCCATGGATTTTCGAAGTTTTAATTTCTCCTGTTTATGTTGATCTTGATGAAGAATATAATGTTTAATCTGTGTAATTCGAGGAGAATATCTCACCTAGAACAAGATCCAATATGAACTGAATTTATATAAACAAAGGCAACAGAAATTGCAAGAAATAAAAGAAAATCTAACCCTTCATCAAACCTTTGTCAACTATGTTGCTACTAACAAGAAGAGGAACTCAACAACCAAAATACCTAAGGAAATCTGTAGGGTTTGACCTTTTTTTACGTTTACTCTCACCCTATTTCATCACTTATTCACTAAATCCACCACCATCACACGAGCTCAATGCAACGAAAATCACTTTAAATAGAGCTAAAACGAACCAGAACAAATCGAGGGACATTTTTGGTAAATATTCAAAGCTCAGATTCCACCCAGCACCTCAATGCCGAAGAATGGCACTTGATAATAGTGGCTTGAAATGGATTAAGCACCGTGGCACCTAGACCAAGTGTCCTGGCACTCAAAAGTTCGAAAATCCTTCATGTGCGTGCCTTTTGCCCATCCAACCGTCATTTTGGCTTATTTAACCCCTTTTCTTCATTGTAAACCCAACCTTTGCACTTCATTTGGGTTGTTTCCTATCTTGCTTTTAAATAAAGAGTTCTTGCTTGATTAGCATGAATTAAGCCTTAAATTTAAATGTGCTAAGCACAAAGTTAAAACATGATTGTTTGATGATTTTAGATTGCTTTTTTAGCATAAAGCATCCTATTGAATTGTCTTTGATTGTCAATTAGAAATTTCTCGAAGCAATCTTTCTTTATATAGAGATATTTTCAGTTTAGGAAGTCTCAACGTGATTCCCTTGTTCTTTATTCAACTTTAATCGAGCATGTGAAAATCGCTGAGATTCTTGAAACACCCAATTCTCATCTTTTACTATTCGAAAGAACCTATATTTTTTAGTTATGCTAGAATAAATCTTGAAAAACTACGAAAACATTTTATTATTTTCTTTACTGTTCTTGTCTTGTCGCCAAAATCCACCCATATGATACAATTACTTGGTTCTTGAAATATTTTAACATTTTTTGATCTCTTGATATTTATGCACTATTCACAAAATCCCTTGGGATTTGTCCGCTTCTTACTCTATTATACTAATCTTTGGTAATAATTATTTTCTGTAGTAAATTGTGTACTATCTTTGAAGAGTTTTTAAGTTGTGGAATCATCTTTTACCCAATTTAATCCTGAGATATTGCATGATATTCTTTTTGGTACAACAAATTCATTAGTGCAGTATAGCCAATTCCTGTATCCTTAATTGATATTTAATCCATGGAAAAAATCCTTTCAAAATCACACACTACATCATTCCAACAATAATTCCAATTGAGAAGGAAATTCAAATAGAGGAAGAGGAAGAAATAGGTATTCACCCTATCCACCACCCAACAAACCTACCTATCAAATTGTGGGAAGTATGGGCATGTTGCTGATGTTTGTAACACAAGATATAAAAAAAAAATGAAGAAAAACATCGGTCCTACGGCTCTTATGGCCTATCTTGAGACTATTGAGGATCCTTTTTAGTACCTAGACAGTGGAGCCACTAACCATGTGACTACTGATGTCACACCCCCTCTTAGACCACCTGCTCTAAGTATAGGAAGTGGCGTGAAGCCAACAAATCTTGTCCCTAGCTACTCGACGACACTTGCTGACCCTAACCTTCAATACCATTACTTAAAAACAACATGCAAAAGTCAATAACACAACTCTAAAGAAAGAAACAATAAACAAGTCGAGTGCATCTCATTTATTAACAAATGTTGAGACAAGTCTTACTTAGACTCTTAACCCAAGCAAACTGACATATACGTTACTAACACACGTTTAACCTTCTTTTACATTGACATATTTACTAACATAGACTTTACAAACCTAATCACTAGATTCGCAAACGCAAACAACAAAACTAGCACAACAAACTATGGATAGTAAGTCAAGCTTGAAAAACACGATCTCTTCCTGGAAAGTGGAAAACACTTTGGAAAGGATGAGTTAAAAGCCCAGTGAGTGATGGTTTTGTAAAACATGCTTTTGAAATAGTTATGCTCAAAGTTTAGCTTTTTAACGTAAGCAAACCATTATATAAATAACATGTATGCAAAAAAGTTTGAACTTCATAAATTATTATTTTCAATAAATAATTCTCTATTTTATAAAACGATTATATGTTTATTCTATAAAACTTTATACTACCGTGATTAACATAGTCATGATATTATCATGCCTGAACTTGATCAAAATAGTAGAGAAAAATCGATACTATCTTGCCTAAACGCGATCAAGATAACAGAGTAAAATCAATAATATCCTGCCACGCGCATTGCTTGCCCCTTAGACCTCAACCTTCTTATCTTACTTTGTGCGCAGCAACACCCTTGTGCTTGACCAAACTTGTTCAATTCTCAAAAACTGAGTTTCCGTCCAGAATCATACTTCCCACTTTGGAGGTTAATAGCTAAAAATCTACAACTAAAATGAGAAAATCTAGTGATTTCTTTTCTACAAAGTTGCTCAGAATTGTCTTAAATATCTTACCTTCAAATTTCAGCTTCAGATTTCAAGTAATGCTTTCTGTAGCCCTCAATGTAAACCCGACATTTTCTTTAGATATTTTTGTTTTAAAAAAGAATATTAAAGGAATAAAAGAAAAATGGAAATTAAGTATATAATTTTTTTATATAGTGAATGGTTTTTATAAAAAGAAAAGAAAAAGAGAAATGAAAGGATATAAAAGAAGAAAAAGAATAGAGAAAAGAGATTCTATTTTTCTTTTTCTTCTTCTTCTTCCCTCAACCGGCAAACTTCTCTCATTCTATTCTTCACCATTTTTTTCACTTACCAAATTTCAGAGGGGTTTCAAAGGGTAGAAGGCTGAGAAAGGAAGAAGAAGAAGTTCAAAAGATGTATGTTGAAGAAGACAAGGAGTTTGCAAGACAAACTTCTCTATAGTTTGTTAAGCACATCTTTGGTTTTTTATTGATTTCGAGCTATACAAAAAGAATCAAGAGGTGAGGTTTAAATTTTCTGAAAGCAAATTCATTTTCAAACAAATTTTATGAAAGAAGGCTTGAGCAAATTCTGATGTCCATTGGATGAATTTTGATAGAGAAGATATGGCAAGTTGTTTTCACGCGAAATCAGAAGATCTCTGGTTGTTTTAGTATTTCAGGGTATACTAGTGGAGTTAGGATATCTAGTTGGTATGGTTGGAAAGCTTATTCAATTTACTACAAATTTTATGAAGAAGGCATGAACCAAAAACAACTGAAAAAAAGTAAAATTGTAAGGACAAGTTAAAGGGGTCGTGGTGTACGTGATTGTTGGAGTGGTTCTGTTTCGAGGGATATCTGAGATTATACACAGGGAATCAGATTTACATATCTTGAGGTAAGTTATAGAGGACCACAAAATAAAGATTTTGACATAAAGAACTCTCATTGTGGTTAAGTATTGGAAGAGTTATGATCATTTGAATTTCATGCTGCGAATCTGGAAAATTTTGAGAAATGTGTGGAATATGGTTTTATTTCTTAAAGTTAGACTTCCTAAGCATCATCTTTATTAGTGAGCCATGTCAAGCATTGCATTTGAAGTTTATAATATTTAGGTTTCTAATACTCAGTTTTGGTTCTTTGACAGGCTAAGAGGAAATAGATCAGGTTTACACATCAGAGAACTAGTCTAAGACTGTGAGTGACAAAAACAAGTTTTGAAAATGATTTTTTTTTTTAAAAAAACCTTTTCTTATAACTAAATGTTTAACGTGCTTGACTATGAGTTTATATATAATAAATGATTTCTATGTTTAGCTTTTGAGTATGAGTTTATATATGATAAATGATTTCTATGTTTAGCTTTTGAGTATGAGTTTCAAGCTTAGATTTTATAACGGAAATCACATGATAGCACATAATTAATGAGTTCTGAAAAGCATTTGAAATGACATTTGTTTAAGCAAAACATAGTTTAAGCAAGAATTATTTAAAGATTTTCGATTTTTCCACAAACAAGCTGAGTAAGTTTGAGTTTATGCAAGGTTAAGATAAGCATACATGTTTTAATGTTTTCAGATGCTTTATGATATTTCCATTGACTACATGATCAGGATCTTGAGCATACCGTGTGCACACAAGTTACGTTCTGTTGTTGACGTTGAGTGTACTCTGTGACAATGATGCTGTCGTGAGTGTTGGGCGAGCCCCACTACGACAAAGATGACGAAAGTGCTGGACGGATCCTACTACATCGTAGGACTAATAAACGTTGGTTGTACTAGGCGTGCCCTACACAACGTAATGAAGTCATGTTAGTTAAATAGTTTATAAATTGGAATCTTGCTAGATTTTATAGATATACGTATTGAATGTTTGAAGGAGCTGTTTTATGAAAATATTTACAGTTAACGCTTTGTCTGTTAGATTTATAAGTTTTCAAAGATTATCATGACTTTTGAATTACAATTTTAAAGTATTGTCACCCCCTGGGCTTTATAGCTTACTCTTCCTTAATGTTTTACCAACTTTCCATGTAGAGATCGAGATCTCGGTGCTTGATAGACTGCTTTAATCTACTGAAGTTTCGATATCGATTGCCAATACGTGGTTAGAGTTGTGCATAGAGTCTGTTGTGTTATGATGTATATATCTTTGTATGATATAGATACTCTACAGTTTGTGTAAACCCAATATTTTCTTGGTCTATTTTATTTTATTTTTTTATGTGAAATGAATAAAGAAAATGGAAATGAAGTATATATATATATACATATTATATATATTTAATATTTTTATTAAGTAAAATAAAGAGAAAAGAAAAGAAAGGATAAAAGGAAGAAAAAAGAAGAAGAAAATTTTCATTTTACTTTTCTTCTTCTCTTCCCTCCACTGCCAAGGTTTTCTCCATCCATTTCCATCACTTTCTTCATCATTTCTGTACCAAATTCCAGAGAAATTTTAAAGGGAAGAAGGCTGAGAAAGGAAAAAGAAGAATTTCAAGAAGTTTTGTTGAAGAAAGACAAGGGAATTGCAAGCAAAGCTTCATTCTTGGCATAAATTGATTCACACAGCACACCTCTAATGTTCTGTTTATTCCGAGCTACACAAAAAGAACTAAGAGGTGAGGTTTACATTTACAGAAAGATAATTCATTTTCAAACAAATTTTAAGAAGAAAGTCTTAGCAAATTCGGATGTTCATTGGGTGATTTTTGATGAAGAAAACAGGGCAGCTGGTTTTCACGCGATTTCAGAAAGTCTGGTTTTTCTTCTTTTGCCGAGAGTACCGGTGGAGTTAGGATCTCTATTTGGTATGATTGGAAAGCTTATTCAATTTACTACAACTTTCATGAAGCGTGAACCAAAAAGGACAAAAATAAGTTAAATTGTAGGAACAAGTTAGTTGGGTCGTGTGCACGTGATTATTGAAGTTGTTCTGTTTCGAGGGTTATCTGAGTTTATTCATAGGGAATCAGATTTATATGTCTTGAGGTACGTTTTATAGAACCTCAAAATAAATATTTTGATATAAAGAAATCTCATTTTGGTTAAGTATTGGAAGAGTTATGAGCATTTGAATTTCGTGTTACGAATGTGGAAAATTTCGAGAAGTGTGTTGAGTATGGTTTATTGTTTTTAAGATGGACTTCTTAAGCATTATCCTTAGTGATCCATGTTAAATATAAAATTTGAAGATCGTAATATTTAGGTTTCTAATACTCGGTTCTGGTTGTTTAACAGGCCAAGAGGAAATAGCTCAGATTTACACATCAGGAAACTAGTCCAAGACTGTGAGTGAACCAAAACTAGTTTTTAAAAATATTTTCTTCCTCCTAAATATTTACTATGATCTACATGTTTATTTATAAAGCATTGAAAACCATCTGAAGTCCATGATTATTTTCAAGTATGAGTTTCGAGACTAGAATTCTTACTGAATGTTTATGCTAGCACGAGATTATTGAATATCTAAAATTTATTTGAACCACTGTATTTCAAACAAAGTATGAGTTACCAAGTTTTGTTTTAAGAACTACAACTTTTCACGAATAATCTAAGTAAGTTTAAGCTTTATGAAAGAAAAGGATAGCAGACATGTTTTAATGTTTTCATACGATTTTTCTGATGTTTCTACTAACTACATGACTGAGGTGTTGAGTCCGAGGCTATATGATAACGTGTGCACACTGATTAGATTTCGTTGTTGACGTTGAGTGTACTTCATTACAAAGATGCTGTCGTGAGTGCTGGGTGGGTCCCACTACGACAAAGACGATGGGAGTGCTGGACGGGCCCCACTACATCATAGAGCTTGTAAATGTTGTTGTACTGAGTGTAGGGACACAACGTAGATTTGTCATGTTAGTTAAAATATTTTGATACACTTGATAGACCTTGCTAGATTTCAATGACGTATATACTGAGTATTTAAGGAAGCTATTCTTACGATTATACGTCTATGTTTATGACTTGTATTAACATATTCATAAGTGTAAGCTTTCACGTTCTCTTACTTTTAAATTTCTAGTTTTAAACTGAGTCACTCACTAAGCTTTATAGCTTACCCTTCCAAAATGTTTTACACACTTTCCAGGTAGAGATCGAGTTCCTGATGCCTGACAGACTGCCTTAGTTTGCTGAAGTTTGATATCGATTGCCAATACGTGGTTAGAGTTGTGCATAGAGTCTGTTGTATTATAATGTATATATCTTTGTATGATATAGATACTCCACAGTTTGTGTAAGCTTTAGGAGCTGCAGTTGTATAAACCTTTGTTGGTCATATTTTGGTTAAGGTGTCTCTAGGTTTTAAGGTGTCTCTAGGTTTACTTGTGAAATTAGTTATCTCCGAGATGCATTTCATGCATGTATATGATTAATCTAGGATTCGCTGCGTTGTGTGCATGTATAATAGTTTATATACGAGATTGGCAAGTTCATCATATTAAAGTTTTAAGAAGAGTCGACAAATACAGGTAAAGAAAAGTGTTTTCCGTCGGCTTCACGCCATCTTTCGGTCTAAGCTAGCAGGTAGTTCAGGAGGGGGTGTGATAGTTTGTTAAGGTTTAGAAGTTGCGGTTATGTAATGTTGGTTATGTTTTGGTTAAGGCGTCTTCAGGTTTACTTCCAAAATCAGTTATTTTCGGGCTACACTTCATGTATGTATATGATTAATCTAGGTTCCGCTGTGTTGTGTTGCATGTATAATAGTTTATATACTAGATTAGCAAGTTTATCATGTTAAAGAATTCAGCAGAGTTAACAGATATCGGTAGAGAAAAGCATTTTCGGTCGGCTTCACACCGTCTTTCGATCTAACCTAGCAAGTAGTCTGGGAGGGGTTGTGACACTCAAGAACTCAACATTGCTTAAATTTGCCTGAGAAATGACCTTTGGACGTGCTTTGTGAAGGGATGAAAACCCTATACAGCGGAAAATTACAAAAACCCAATTTTAATTGGAACCTTAAAATTACCAATACATTGGCAAAAAAATTACAAAACTATTTTTATGGTTAAGCATGGTTTGAAGAAAGATACAGAGAAGAAAACTTACACTCGTTGACGACTCTGAATCTACCAATCACCAATTTGGGCACCACCACTTGGAGACTTCCTATTCTCTGATTGAGATGGTGAGATGGTTTGTGGGAACCAAAAATGGAAGAAGATAATTTTTCTCTACGGAGAGAATTTTTTTTTTAGAGAGAATAGAGAGTCTTCTTCTTCGCAGAACTCACCCATTTGATTGTTACGCAAAGTATTCCCACTTCTTCAGACGAAAGAAGTGTGAAGTTGGAGATAATAAATGGGAACGTGGGAAAACCACTCACGTTCCCTATTAACTGAATAATAATTATTAAATTAATATATATATTAAACTAATTAATTAATTTAATTAAATAATTAATTAATTTAATTTAATAATTAATTAATTTAATTTAATAATTAATTAAATCATATTTAATTAATATTTTCATTTAAATCATATTTAAATGAATATCTCTCGCATAACCTATAGTTTTAATTTAATTAATTTAATTAAATCAAATTAAACTAAACTATTAATTAATTCTCCAATTAATTAATTTCTCAATTAAATATCTTATATTTAATTTAATCTATAATTTGAATCATATTCAAATATAAATTTCTCTCATAACCTATAGTTTTAATATGTATCATATATACATTAAATTTTAACTTGTAGTTTTAATATGAATCTAATTCAAATTAAACTAATATTTGAACTTATTCAAATATTTTATTCTCTCGTAATTTAATTTTGAATCATATCCAAAATTAAATTTATATAATAAAGTCTAATAAACTTTATATTATAATGTATCAATATACATTATATTAATTCCAAAAGTAAATTTGAACATTTCAAATTACAACCAATATAAATAAATCTCATTACTCTTTATGAGCTAGGAAGGGGACCTAATGGACCTACAGATCAGAAGCTACAACGATATGAGATTAATTAGCTAAACTCATTAACTACATTAATCAATATTCGTTAACTGTGTGTACACTCCACTAAAGACTCACAGCTGAACTCTTCTCACTGTAGATATATTTCTGTGTCCACGGATATAGACCAATACCAGTAAGTTAGTCCTTCACAAATGTTTGTAACACCAGTTGGGTCAAATTACCGTTTTACCCCTAGGTTACCTCTAGTCCTTAAATACCAGTGCTCCTCTAATGAACAACCTGTTTATGGTCCAACCACTAAACATAAACCTCTCTCATGCCATAAAGAGGGTAGGGCCCTTTGTTCAAGTTCCAGAGACACCATTTAAGGGAACACTTATCTACTTACCCTAAAGGTGGGAAGGAGTGAATTCCATCTTGTGTGATTATGTTCCCAACTCCCCTCTCGGTCTTGTCCCTAAAATGATAAGCATATTGAGTCGGTAATTTGGCCACTCTCACCCGTACAAATCAAAGGACAATCCCTCGCAAACAGGAGTTCATAATACACTCAGAATTAAGACTAAGTCACCTAGGTCATCCTAATGAAATAGAAATCCAACTAGTTAACGGAGTTACATCTAGTGATTATTATTTCGTGGTCCAGTCTTATGCAAACTCATTGCATAAGATACCCTCACTCGCATGTCGCATACATGAACACATTGGATCAATGTGTTTGTATCCAATACAAAGTGAGTCGTATCCATAGTGTTAACAGGATAAGGTACCCAACCTTAACCCTATACTATAGACCCTTTAAGCTGATCTTGAACATTGATCCCCATATGTCTCTACATATTGTTCAAGACTCATCAAACAGCTTAGGATGTTAGTTTATTGGATTTAGGTTATTAAGACAAAACTAATAAGATAATAAATAACACTTATTGAAATTATAATAATAAAACACTTTATTAATGACAGTCAATTGATTATATTTACTATCTACGAGTTTTAGGACATAAAACCCAATACTTTGTCCATAAATTGAACTCCTTTCACAACTCTTTTTAGTTCGTTAGCCCTACCCTAGAAACTAGACTTATTTTGAGAGATTTTGCAATTAAAATTACTCAAATGGCACTAGTGGTTTGGAATAACTTCTCCTCCAAAGTTCACTGAATGCAAAGACGCTGGTGAAAATGGGTTCAGTGGTCTATTCTGATCTCGCCGGGTACCATGTGGAAAGTACTCGATTGATCAGATTAAGTAGTATGGCGCTGCTATGATATGGGCGTAGGGAGATGGGAGAAGGGATATTGTTCACCCTATGTCTTAGATGAGAAAACTCAGATCATGTAGGATAGGTGGATCTTGGGAGGATTCACTGGCACTGAATGAATTATGTTTCCTGTTGACTTACCAAGTCGCGCAAAAGGCCAAGAACTTTCCGAGCCATATAGTCAGAAATCTATTTCCACTCTATCTATAGCTAGAGCTTGTCCGTCCGTCCCATCCAAGGAATAGGGCTGCTCGCCTTTGTTTTCTTGATGTGGGTTGAGTGCATTGCTTTCAGGAGATGATTGCCGATCCTTTAAGTAGAAAGTATGAAGCCTTTCTACAACCCATATAGCGGTTCAAAGGATTTGCTCAAGACTTATCCCTTATAAGGAGTGCAACGAAAGAAATCCACTAAATAAAAGCGACTAATCGATGTTCTTGGCTGGATCGGATCTCAGATTATCAGAGGGGAGCTGAGTTAGAGAGGGAAGACCCAGAAAAAGAGGGGAATGAGAAAGAAAGTCGCCAGGTATCTATGATATAGGCTTTCTCGGATAGGTTCTCATATCATATCTCAACTGTCAAGCCTATTATTTATTCAGTTTCATTCTCCGTTGAGGAAGAGTCTGAGGAAGAGACGACCACCGGTCGAGTTTCTAGAATCAGAGTTAACATCTCGTCGGATCGTCAACAAGAAGATTCAAATAAAGGAGGAAGGGTGAGAATCCCGATAGTAGGAATCATAAACTGGAGGTCCTCAATGAACAAGGTTCAAAGAAAGCTTGTTCAAAGATCCTTGCATGACTTCCAATCATAACCTCCTACTTGCATGAATAACCTCTTGACACCTCCTACTTGTCACTTTACACCTTATCCTTGATTGATTAACCTCTTAACTGTCACAACCTCTCCCTGAGCTCTTTTCCTGAACCTCTAACCTAGCTCCAAAAGAGGGTGTGAGGGCTCACAAGTATTTCCATACTTTGACAACACTCACTAACCAACCAACCAACTTATTTAACTTAACTAGTAGTCCCGACAATAGATGCGTGTTTCTGAGAACCAATAAGAAAAACTAAATGTTTTTGTTAACAACTTGGACTACTAGCTAAACTTCTATGATACATCAGAAAAAATACGAGCATATTAATAATCTTCTCACTAGATTGACTCACAACTTGTAACTTAAACTATAACATGGACATTTTTTCCCTGGAACCTACTTACTAATCCAAGACTAACACTCATTATACCTTAACAACTCTTGTCATACTAATTGTCCTGGCAGTGGTAAGCTCAACACTGGGAACATACAATCCATACTTGAAAAGTGAGAAATCATTTGAAACAATAAGTCGAAAGACATAGTAGGTGACAATTTTTATATAACATGCTTTCTAAAACAGTTATGCATAAATCCTTCGCTCATAGAAACATTCAAGCAGTTGGAAATCATTTCATAAACATGAAACATGAACTTTAAAACATTCGAAAGAACATATAATAAACTTTACTTGATCATTAATGCATAGCCTATTCTTAACATTAGACTTGGGTGTCAATACACCTCATTGTCAAAAGACAAACTTCTCTCAACATAAGAACAATTTTCATTGTATCCTTCTCATAGGCACAACGAAGTGTACCTTTCCTAGTGTTTAAGCATATGTTCGTCAGCTTTCACATCAGTGGCGAAAAAACCAATATGTGCTCAAAAGGCTATAGAGAGTACAGAAAACATACAGATATAGATTCATAAAAACATGCTTAAAAAAAACTTAGCTTGAAACACATGCTTGATTAAAAAGTCTCTTCTAATCTCTTAGTCATAAACATGCTTTTAATATAACATACATTTTGTAAATCAAGCTAAAATTCATGCTTTGCTAGGCCTTTGAGAAATTAGTTAGATAATATAATTTCATATTTCTAAAACATGCTTGACTTTCAAACACTTGAATGCTTTGTAAATCTCACTATAAATCGATAAAGCTTAAATACATATCTCAAAGCATGCTTGAAATATCACTAATAAAACATATTTAGAAACTATTTTAGAAGTTCTTTTTGTCACTCACAAGCTATTTCCTGTGCAATTTCAAATCCAACTTAGAAATCTTAAGAATTTAGGTAAAACATATTGATGCAAGTCACTCACAAACTTGTGATTCAATCCTTGGCAAGAAAATCCTTCAAACTCTTTTTGTCTTGTAAAATTCATATTTAAGCCTAAATTAATCCTTTAACCATAGAAAATGTTCAAACTTTATTAAACAATTCCAAAAACACCAAAACAACTCCCAAATAGTGTCATGACATTGCTACCCACATGGCATGGGCATAGCAACAAGTGTACGAGCACAAAGCATCAGGATGCCTGGCTGTGTGCTTGCCTCGCACGACTCGCATGTCGCGCACCTGACCGTGTTGCTTCGCGTGTGTTCATCTTCGCATAGATCGTCTCACCTTGCGCACGGCTTGAGTGCATATCCATGCTGCTAAACAGTGTTTTGGCTGTGCCACTTGCCTACAATTTGACTGAAATAACATCTTTACCTAAATGATGCACCTTGACAAGCCCTTCACACCTCGATGCTTGACCACTCTCAAGCCTACCTAGAAACTGTGAAAATTCTATAAAAATACTTTAAACTTCCAATGTGCATAACTTTTATTCCAACCATCAAAATGAAAATGTTCCTGATTCAAACTTACTTAGAATTTTCTTAGCTTCTTTATCTCAAAATTTTAGCTTCAAATTCGAAGGGAATTGATTTGTAGCCTCCAACGACTCTACACTACTCAGGTTCCTCCAAAAAATTGACTTTTCTCTCTTTGTTTAACTCAAACTCAATCTTCCTCACCTAGTTTTTGTCTGGTAGCCCTACTCTATAAATTAGACTCAATTTAGTAACTTTACAAATGGTTTGAAGGAAAACGCATAAGTGATTTGTGAGCTCTCCTCATCTGAACTGAGCCTTATATAGTACACTCTACATGCCATCCCTTTTCCACCTCCTACTTGTCGTAAAAATGGGCTTTGCATGTTGCGGACCTGGAATCCACTCCACCATACATTACTAGAACACACAGAGCTTGCTTGGTTGCATGACATTCATCACCAAAATGCCTAGCCTTGACTTAGCTCACTTGGCCTACTCGTGTGGCTCAAAGTAACATCATCATACCACCCAAACCCTATCACCCCATCCTTGGCACATGGAAATCTTGCCTAGCCACACTTGACCGCCCATCTATGCATCTCGCCTAGCCAAGCCTTGGCTTTAGAGGTTAGTTTTGACACCTCTCTGTTGCACACACACCAATGCACCCTTGGCTGCTCACTCACTATCTTTAAAGGTTCTCATGCCTCATCTTGGCTGCTTAGGGTACCATCTCGCTTAGCTTACACTTAGCGATTTTGTTGAACTTTGTGTTACCAGTTATAACACTCACACCATGTCACTTGGTTATCAACCAACATCCAAATAATTTCCTTTCAACTTTTTGACTAATTCATCATTTTTTCTTTCATCGAAATCTTCCAAATCTTAAAGGTCCTTAAATCTAGGGTTTTACAAATTCTTATCCCCTTAAGAAATTTCGTCCTTGAAATTTTAACAACTTCTCCTTACACCAAACTTACTCTTATTCTGAAACACTTATAGTAAGAAACACACAACTTCAAACTTATAATACTTAAAACAAAAAGATTACGTACTTATAATTTTACAACAAACCAATTTGCTTAAACAACACTTGGTCACTTCATCACTCCTTTTTTCTTGATATCACTAGGTCCACCTCCACTTAATGTAGTAATTTTAAGTTGGTTAACTAACTGAGACACTGTTCTCTATTCTTCCTATTGTCTTGAATTTAAGAATGGACAATCTTTCACAAAATGTTCTGGCTTCCTACAATGAAAGCAAATATCTTCTCCTTTAAGACATTGCCTTTGGTGATACTTGTGACACTCTTTACAAAGTTGTCTTTTCAAATCACTGGCTATAGATTCTTGATAAACACTTTTCAGACTCTTTGATCGAAATGACTTTCCTTTATATTTGTCCTTAAAATTCTTTCCTTTGGACACACCTCGAATAAAACTACCCTTTTGATCTCGTTCCTTCTCGTTATCAGTTATTATAGTGATAACTTTCTTTCTGTCTCCTTCAAGTTCTTTTTCCATCAAGCTTTGCTTTACTCTTAAAGCAGTTTCTACTCACTGTGAATTCAGTCCACTTGGAATGGATGTTACAGCAGTATGAATCTCTTTTCGAAGACCCTTATCAAATTGTTTGCACTTATCATTCTCAAATGCAAGTATTGTTTCAGCATAACGCGAAAGTTTCGTATACTTCTTTTCATACTCAGCCACCGAAAATGATTTATGTGCTAACCCTAGAACTCATCTCTCTTAGCTTCATAGAAAGTACTAGGGTAGTACTTATGTTCAAACACTTTTGTAAAAGTTTTCCAATTCATGGTATTTGTATCTCTTCGTCGAACCTTGATTGACTTCGACCATCCTTCCACCTTATTTTGAAGCAGAAAAGTAGCTAACTTAACCCTTCTTTCTTGTGGACAATCCATCACCTCAAAGCACTTCTCTAACAGATTTAGCCATACCTCAACATCAATTGGATCTGTGGATCCTTCAAATACTACAGCACCTAAAGACTTCAATCTCTCAATATTGTGCTTCTTTTTAGATCTTGCTTGAACTGAACTTAAAGATTCTACTAACTTTTGAACCATCTGCTGATAACCTCGCTCTTCCATCCTTGCAAGCTACTGAGGGATACTTGACTCTACCTCAGGTAACTGTTCCTTTTCCATTTTAATGGTAGAATTATGCACCTTTCCTATTTTCTGTCTATGTTTTTTGCTATTGTGGGGCATAACTATAACTCCTACAACACACCAACATCCTAGATATGCTGTAGACATTTCTGACTTTATGCATGAAACTCTAACTTTTCTTTTCTTTCTTACCCTTGACTTACTCCACCTTATCTGAATCACACATTTGGATTTAGGAAAACATCATTTAAACTTATTTTTACATTACTTAAGAACAAAAGTTATATAACTTTTAACTATAACAAAAGAAAGCAAACTTAAGCAAGACTTTTCTTCATTACTCCTCTTTATTTGTTACTAAGTCTTCTTTTGCCTACTGAAGCAACTCCATCTTGAATTGCTTGGATTATTCGTTGTGGCACCGAACTCATCGCTACTTGCTGAATTATTTATAAAACGTAAACAATCATTCTTGTAGTGCCCCAACTGTTGACAATAGTAACATTTGTTTGCATCAATAAGACATCGTCTTCGATGAAACTTTTGACATTTCTTTCAGTACTTTCTTTTCTCTTTCTTAATTAAAACTTCTTTCATCGCTACCTCCTTTTTCTTTCATCCTAAAGTGATGTTTTGAGAAAAATTCCTATGTAAACATTTCTTAAAATTTTCCCAGTTCTACCTTTCTTTACCAGTCAATCCTTTCTTGACTGCTTTCCTCCAATCTTTTGCTTCTCCTTGTAATATAGTTTTTACTAGTTTGACTTTCTGATTTCAAGACAACTGATAATCTTGAAACATTCTATCAATTTACTAACCCACTCATTTATTTCTACTGAACTAGTTGATCTCCTAAACACTTCAACACCTAAGGCTTCTAATTCCCTGCTTGTAAACCTATTTATAAGATCCATAGGGTCTATGAGTTACAAGAATTCCTTTGTTTTTTAAAGAATTTTAGTGTCATCTTTTTTTTTTAAAAAAAAGCTTTACTTAAGCTTTTTAGTCAAGATTATGTCTCGGTTGCTGCTTACATACATTGCGTATTAATCTGACTCTATTTTATGCATGATGCTCGTCCTTGACTCAGTCTAATTATCTAACTTTTACTTCAAAATTCACAGAAAATTGTTGTATTTTAAACATACTCTTTCTAGTTTCCGTGGAGCAAATTGCTCTGAGCTTTAACTCTTGAGTTATCCAAGAAACTCATTGGCTATAGACTTATTACTCTTTCATTTCCCAAGGAAGTATACTTGTTTGAACTCAATACTTTTTACTTTCTCAAGATAACATATTTTCTCTTATACCCAACTGGTTTCAATCTATCTAAAACACAACTTAGACTTTGTTCCCTAAAGACTGAACTCTTGCTCGGGTATCAAATTGTTACATTAACACCTTCTACTTGGCACTTTACACCTCCTACTTGCATGCTTAATATGTTTTATAGATTATTTTGACATCTTTGGCTACCTATTCTTAGCTTAAAATGCTTGGACTTCTCCAAAACGCCTCTGGCCCCTCTTGGTCGCATGCTTTAGAGGTTATTAACACCTTTAAATGCCTGGGACCTCCACCAAAACGCCTAACAACCTTCTATCGCTATATGACCTTGTCCTTAGAGATTATTTGATACTCCTTGCTGCCTATGACAACCTCTTTCGCCTAAAACAAGCTTGGTTGCCTAGCTCAAGCTAACAACTACACACCATACCTTTAGCCAAAATTTTCTCTTCAAGACTATGATGACACATCAACCATGACACCTAAAATAATGACTCATCAATTATGTCACTCGGGCAACAACCAACATTTAGTATATTTTCTCTTATTTCCTTTTCACCAAGGCTACAATGACCAACCAACAATGAATTAAGATGAGCAACCTCTAGGCGCCTAAACACCACACTTATTCTCCTTTCGGGATATAAATGATTGAATGACAAAATGGATGAATGGACCAAACTCCCTTATGCACGTGTTTAGTGAGGTCCTTGGTACTTACCCTCTCGAGCAATGAGCGACGAGCGCTGATTAGATGGTTGAGTTAAGCTCTGCTAAACACGATGAGTCTTATAATTAAAGAATCCTTATCAAGCATATAACATACACTTAAACTACTTAAAATACTTCAATAAGATGAATAGCTAAGAAATGAGAGAAAAATAGTGGATACACATGCATTGAATTGATAATGTAGGCCTTTTGGCCATGAAAATAAGAATATTTATGCAATGCATTACAAAATACACAAATGGAAAGTAAAGAAATGAGTTGAGTCGCAGAATGCATGAAACATTTCTTTACCTTTCATGCATTCCTTAGCTCTTTTACAAGTTAGGGGAATGGTGGGTGAGCTTCTCTTTCTAAGCTCTCACTCAAAAGTTGACCGAAAAAGTGGGGGAAGAAGAACTACTACTACAGATGGTGAAGGACTCTAAAACTCATCCTTTCATCGGCCTCCTTAAGGGATGACCTCCTTAAATACTTGTTCAAGGTGGAGTTGGAAGTACTTATAAGCATACATTAATTATGCTATGCTACACATTTATTCTTCATGTGCTACACATTTGTCCTTGCCTACAATGTCAGCATAAAAAGTAGTCATTTCTTGTCGCATCAGCTCTAATTATCACTCTTATCTTTTAGCAAATCATCCTACGTGATGTGTTGGCATCTCGTCTTACAATGCAAATCTCAAGCTTCTTGTTACTCGTTGAGTTCTTGCACAGGATTCTTTTTACGATTCGCTTCATTTCTTCTTTTCGCCATCCTCCTAGAAAAATACTTAAAAGCATAGTTAATCAGGCATGATGACTTATGTAAGGTACATTCCCTTAACATTATAAATTTGTAGTAAAAGCTATGCATTCTGATCATTTATCTCGTATTTTGACTCTATTGTTTTACCTTGTATTTTGACTCTATTATTTATCTCGTATTTTGAAATATAAGTTAAAGGATAAGTGACATGGCTTGTGTGTCATTAAAAGCTAAGGTGGAAAAGTTAAAGAATAAATTCTGGCTAAGTAAGAGTTAAGCATGGAAGGAAGACTGTTAGACATCCAAGAAGAGCATTGTGAACCTCTAAAAGAAAGTTTGGGCAACAATAGGTTGATTGTGAATGTGGCTGAGAGGTTAGCAAAAGAACCTCTAGGAGTTCATTCTAGGAGACCAAAGTTGGTTGGGAACGTCCAAGGCATCTAAGTGTTTTGAGTTGTTGGTTGCTAGGCAGCCAATTGTAAAAATTAACCTCTAAAGGAGTGGCATTGGATGGCCATTGTGCTATACGAGGAGACTAGTCATACTAGGTAAGATGATGACTAGGCGAGATGGCTTGTAGACAGGCTGAGCTTGGTTGGGCATTGCAGCAAGATTTAGAGGTTAGCATGCGAGGAAAAAAGGAAGTTTAGGTGTGGAGCTAAGTCTTAGGCGAGATGATGAAGGGTGTAAGTCTCATGGCATGTTAGTTTAGTGGTGTCCAGGTGTCCCTAGCATGCAACGTGCATTTTTGTGGCAAGCATGAAGTAGCTTAAGTTAGCTTAAGGTGTTAACAGGTTGACATGCAAAACTCTTATAAAAAGTTACTTTAGATGACGAGAGGAAGCAAACGACTCATGCGTTTTGCTTTTAACCACTTTTAAATGCCTTTTTTATGTGTCTATATTACTGAGTAGGACTCCTGCACAAAATTATGCGTGGATACTAGGGTTTGTGTTGAAGAAAGAGGAAAAGGTAAATATTGGAGAGAAGTTGGATAGTTTTCACTTCCAGAGGGCTACATAATGCAATACTTGGAATATTAAGCGGAAATTTGATGGTAAGGTATATAAGAGAGACATAGCGAGCATATCACATGCAATAATTATGACCAATGATTTACTGCATAGAATTATATATAGACATACACAACACCAAACGAGCTGAGTTTGAATCAACCAAGTTTTTGACGTCGTTGTTGAAGAATTGATTTTTTCTAAATTAGGAATGAGGTTTCACTTTGATTGTAGGCAAAACATTTAATTCTAGTGATGACGCATTTAGGTGAAGATCGTGTGAAGAGGTCCATGGTACCGAAGTAATTTGTGATTGTGTGGAGTAACCCCAGGATTAAGTGCATCTTTCGGTAAATAACAAGAGGAATCTCAATGGATACGTTTAATCGCAAAGGAAGTTGAGAACTTGAACGCCTAAAATCTTGAATATCTAATTTATTGAATTTAGGAACCCTTATGAACGTGTCACAGAAATTGTCCATGTGATAAGATTTAGTAAGACATCATGTCTTAACTAACTACGCGATGAAAGGATCGAAAATGATCATTTGAATATTGTAAAAAATGGTTGGGAGCAGAGACTTATTGTGTGAACTATCGTTATGCAGAGAGTCATGCAACAAATGATCGAGGAAGTTCAAGAGAAAACAAACGGGATGGGATGACTATGTGGAGCATTATGCGATGAGATTACAATTTTCTTCACTAAGAACCTGAATGCAAGGATGCTTTTGTAACATATAAGCTTTCCCTATCTCTATTACAACTTGCATCCGCAATTTTATGTATATTAATTTCTATATAGCATACTTGTGATTATTTGTATACTTGTAATTATTGTTTACTTTTAAGTTTTGTGCCTTTTAGTTTAGCATCCTTAACAAGTTTGGGAAACTTGAGTTATATTGCTAATCGTTAGGCGAGCTAAATAGTGTTGTGTTATGAAACCACTTTGCGAGATGAATTCGTAGCAAAACGCATTAGGCGTTTTGGTCTACTCACAAAGTGTGTTGAGCAAAGAGTTTCATGCATATTGAGTACGGTTTCGGGGAAGGGCAAACATTTCATTTCAAAATTCAAATTTAAGAGTAATATTGTGCCCAAACTTAAACTTCATGTCAGAACGATCATTTCACATTTATAACGTCTGACATTAACCGTGCAATTGACTAAACCCTTAACCACAGTTAAGTGTCTTTAAAAACCCTAAAAAAACCCTAATTCCAACTTTTTCGCCGCATGATTTCTCGTAAAGTTCCTGAGCTTTCCAATCTATTCGTTCATCTTCTCCAACAACCAAGCTCTTACAAGTAAGATTTCTTGTCTAATCTTTCATTTTCAATTCACCCTCCTCATTCTTTATTGACGATGGCCGAAAACAAGAATATTGAGAAAACCACGAAGAAGGAATTAAAAACCAAGGCTAGCAGGGCTCAAGATGATATTGAAAAGGTACGCTCCGATTGACTTGTGTCGAAGCAGGCTCAATTCAACCCCATAACCATTAAAGATGAAGGAACCAGTTGAAGCATTAAAGCCCCATGGTCATCAACAGAATAGAAGTTAAGATGACTCCTAAAAACATAGATTTGATGCTGAAAGTGTTACTGGAAGAAAAGATGAAAGAGAAATATCCTTGCAAGAAAAATATAGGAAGAAGGAGGAGGAGGAGGAAGATAAGGCGAGAAAAGAAGTGTTAGAAAAGGAAGAGGAAGAAATGGAGAAGAAAAGAGAAAAAGAAAGGGAGAAGAAAAGAGAAGAAGAAAGGAAAAGAACAGAGGAGGAAGTTGAAGAGGAAATACACAAGATAAGTGCCCCTCGTCCATTGTGAAAACATAATTTTAAAGGATGGCAAAGAAAGCCCAGGAGAAGATGGGGAAAGTAGAACTGGGCTTCTCAAAATTAAGGTGAAAGCACAAGGCATTAAGGCCTTGGAGGAAGAAAAGAAGGAAATTAAGTTGAGGGAGAAGGAAGAGCTCCTTAACAAAGTGGACAAAGTAGCCCTCTCTGTAGAGAAGCGTAAAGAAGAAAAGACATTTGAAGAGCATTGTGAGGAGTTCAAAAAGGAAATTGAGGAGTTAAGTCCTTTAGAGGACGAAGTGGTGGAGAAATCCTCAAAGAAAAAGAGGATTATGGAAGGACAAGACGATAAGAGGAAAGAAAAGAAAGAGAAAAAGGCTCAGCAAGAAGAGGAAAGCCAAGAAGGAAAGAGGAAAACGTATTCCTAAAATTATGGCAAATATAATGGGAATACATAAGTTTAGATTCAAATCCCAACTATCCCTAAAATCATGCCAAAACACAAACCGGAATTATCCCTAAAATTGGGAATATTCCTAAAATTGTGATCTATCTTTAATGTTGCCAACAAACCGGAATTAATCAAAACCAAAACACAAGATTCACCGAAAGACAATCTTTTTGAAATTTCACCGGAACGTTCATGGCCATTAAAACATAAATTTTAACGAAGAACGAAGCAAAGCATATTATTTTTGAAATTTTAACATCTTTATATTCTAAACTATTTTAGAAAAATAACTAATATTGCCTTTCCAACATTATATTCATAAGATTATGCTATATACATTTTATTTCTTTGCCCTTGTCTACCATATTTTCGTAATATCCGACCATTACATCAAATTAAAACATTATCCCTACAAATGAAACAGGTACTCGTATAATATATGAAACAATAATTTAATTTAATATTCATCCCTCCTATATACAATCTAGTAGTGAATACTTTATTCGATAAACGTGTTCCCTTTGAATTTTTTCCATGGCTTTACAACGAGTGAAGACCGTATTCGATGGTAGATGGATTAAGTCCTGCCGGTATATTCACTATCGCCTCCTTGATGTATATATTCCAGTTTCATCATCGTTTCAAGAATTTGCAAATTGTATCCAACGTAGACTTTTTCCAAATTCAGAAGTTTCTGTCTCTAGGTTGACCATTTACTGGAAAGATTGCAACAATTCGAAACTCATTCGGATTGTTGATGATAAGGATGTGTCTTAGATTATGTTACTTATATCGAAATTTCCCGATAATGATTAGATAAAACTCAACGGATGAGAACTGTCCAGATTCAAATACAGTATATTTAAGGAGATAGAAAAATCAAATAAAATATCACATATTCGATTACAGTGTATTTGTGAACACACCCACTTATGATAATTATTTAACTAAATCAAAAAATTATTATATTCTTTCAAAGATGATGTAATAATTAACTATTAACAAAAATATTAAAAAAGTAACGAAAAATCATTTAAAAGATTCAAATTTCAAATCTCAAGTAAAATTCAAATTCAAATTCCAACCATTCCCTAAAATTATGGCAAATATAATGGAAATACTTAAGTTTAGAATAAAATCTCAACCCTCCCTAAAATCATGCCAAATAAAATATGATCTATCTTTAATTTTGCCAGCTAACCGAAATTAAGGGAAACAAAAATAGAAGATTCACCGGAAGACAATCAACCAGAATTAAGGGAAACGAAAATTTGTACTAAAAGAAGAAAGTGGAAAGCGACGGTGCAGGTGGAAAGCCATATGAAAATTTGAAGAATGTTAGAATCGAAGAAAATTTGAAGAAAATTTTGAGAACTTGGTATTTTTTACCGATACATGCAGAAAACAGAGGAAAAATCCAAAGGTTGAAGAAGGAACAGAAGCGTGAAACGAAACAACTCACCGATACTTTGGGTGGTGCAAACCGATTAAAAAAGGAAGGGCGTGCAAACGGTGGAAAAGCGACGAAAGAGAAATCGATGGTGGAAAAGCGATGGAAAAGAAAGCGGCGGCGGAAAAACGGAAGAGAAAGAGACAGTGGAAAAACGGAAGAGAAAGCTACGGTGGAAAAGCAACGGTGGAAATG
Source organism: Cucumis melo (assembly GCF_025177605.1). Lineage (NCBI taxonomy): Eukaryota > Viridiplantae > Streptophyta > Magnoliopsida > Cucurbitales > Cucurbitaceae > Cucumis > Cucumis melo. The sequence continues at coordinate 19,754,840 of NC_066858.1, read as the reverse complement.
CGCCGGAAAGCCTTTAAAAAACGGAAGAACAAATAAGCCGGAAATCTTTACAGAAGATGGTTTATTTTTTGGGAGGAAAAATTAGAAAATTGAAGGGAGTGCATATGTATTAATTATAGGGTATTTGTGATTTTTCTTACTATTGTATTTAGGAGTCTATATTGTAAAGTAGGTAGGGGCATTTAAGGCATAGTTATCCCATTTATTATGTGGAAATTAACTGTTTTGCTATTTTGACAATTTAAAAATAAATTTGCCGTTTATCCAAAGTAAACCTTAGATTTTGCTATTATTCTTGTCACCCCTCATTTTTATCTCATTCACTCTACTCCCAAATTAAATTAACACTACTATAATTTTATCATTTTTCTTATTAATTTTTACTTTTTTTTAAAGTAAAGTCAAATGGTTAGGTACATAACTTGAATAAATTTTTTTCTAATATTAAATTAATAAATCCATTTACATTTAAAATTTATTTAAGAAAACCCATTAAATACAAAAGACCAAACGATGTAGTCATTAATTAAATTTAAAATTATTTAATTTATTGTTATATCTATGAGTTATTTAATCAATTAAAATAAAAATAAAAAGTGAATGGATTGATAGTAATAATTAATTTATTAAAATTAATTTGTTAAAAATTATTTTAATAAATTAATTTATTTTAATAAATTAATTTATTTTAATAAATTGTTTATATATATAAAAAATTAATATATAATAAAACATTATACCTCATAGTTATTTAATCAATTAAAATAAAAATACAAAGTGAAGGTATCGGTAGTAATAATTAATTTATTAAAATCAATTTGTTAAAAATTATTTTAATAAAACAATTTATTAAAATAAATTAACTTATTTTAATAAATTGTTTATATACAAAACAATTAATATATAATAAAACATTATATCTCATAGTTATTTAATCAATTAAAACAAAAATAAAAAGTGAAGGCATTGGTAGTAATAATTAATTTATTAAAATTAATTTGTTAAAAATTATTTTAATAAAACAATTAGTATATAATAAAACATTATATCTATGAGTTATTTAATCAATTAAAATAAAAATAAAAAGTGAAGTCATTGATAGTAATAATTAATTTATTAAAATTAATTTGTTAAAAATTATTTTAATAAAACAATTTATTAAAATAAATTAATTTATAAAATTTCCCTCCTAAATCCTAATTTTCATTTTCCCCCTTCTTTTCCCCGTTTCTCTTCCAAATCCATCTTAAGCTATCTCAATATCTCAAGCCTCCATCTCAATATCTCAAGCCTCCATCCAATCTTATCGCCGCCGTTGGACGCCGACCACCGTAACCCATCATCGCCGTTGAAGCCGCAGCAGCCCCACCGTTGAAGCCGAACGCCGCCGCCGCAGTTCGCCCTCCACGCAGTTCGCCGCCCACACACTCCGCGCCCACGCACTCCGCCGCCCACGCTGTCCGCTGCCCACGCTGTCTGCCGCTCACACGCCCAAAACCACCGCCGCCGTTGAAGCAGCAGTAGATCCGCCGCACCCGACTTGCAACGCACCGCCGCCCAAACGCCCAAAAGCCTCTGTCCGCCGCTGCCCCAACGCTGTCCGCCACCTCCCGCACCCGCCGCCACCTGCACCCGATCTGTTGTAACGCGTCGCCGCCTCACCCATTGTAACGCCGCCGCCGCCGCCACTATTCGTCGGTAAGTCTCTTCATCCATGAACTTTGAGTTTGTTACATCGATTTAGTCTTGGTATTTAACTTTAATTTACTATATGTTTAATACCTAATAATGGATGGTTTAGTCTTTGTATTTAACTTAGAGAAGTTTAATTTATTTGTGGTTTAGTCTTTGTATTTTGTTTAATACCTAATAATGGGTGGTTTAGTCTTTGTATTTGACTTAGAGAAGTTTAATTTACAGTTTGTTTGTATTTAACTTAGAGAATTTTAATTTACAGTTTGTTTAATGGGTGGTTTAGTCTTTGTATTTAACTTAGAGTTGTTTAATTTACTGTTTGTTTAATACCTAATAATGGGTGGTTTAGTCTTTGTATTTAACTTAGAGATGTTTAATTTACTGTTTGTGGTTTAGTCTTTGTATTTTGTTTAATACCTAATAATGGGTGGGTTTAATCTTTGTATTTAACTTAGAGATGTTTAATTTACTGTTTGTTTAATACCTAATAATGGGTAATTTACTGTTTAAATATGTTTAGCTTCTATGGTAGAGATGTTTGTTTGGCTTCTATGATAAAGATGGTATTGATCTACATTTAAAGGGATTGATTTTTGTATGAATGAAATGTGATGTTTGAATGAAATGTTCATTGATTTTTGTAGCTTAATATTATAAATATTAAAGGGATTAGGCCAAAGAATTCAAATTTTTTAGGTTGAATACAAGGAGAAAAGAGCATTCTTCAAAAAAGGGAAAAGAATTATTTGTGGGTTTGAAGACGATATTCTTTTAAATTTGAAAAATGTTAACTCAATAAATTCTAATTGTTGTTGTGCATTCCCTCTCCTTCAAGCAAGTGACATTATAATCATAATCATATTTTAGTTATTACTTTATACCTATATTTGATAATCATAAAGAGTTAGAACTTTATACCTATATTTGATAGTTTAGACATTATAATCATAATCATATTTTAGTTTAGACATTAATCTCATAATCATAAGAATATATAGATTTTGTTATTACTTTCTTTTCTTTTCTTTTATTGGATCTCTATATTTACTATAGGCAAAATGATCTCTATATTTTGTCTTTTGGTTTGAGATCGTAAAGTTTGAACTTAAGTTCGTTTATGTTTGGATCCTTGATTTGAGACTACTCTAAGGCTTGACGAAGAGTAAATTTGCTTGTTAGATTTTACTACTAGAACACTTAAGATAGATTGGGATTTCTTTGTTGATAGGATAGTAAGTTGCATGTACATAAAATATTAGTGATGAAGGTGTTAGTTCTAAACAATATATTTATATTTAAATAATTAATTAAAATCAATAGTAATGAATAATTTAAATTACTATATTAATTAATTAAATTATAACATTTATATTTTGATGGGCTTAATTGAATTTATAAAAAACCTAATTTTGAAACTTTTCTCACAGTTGCCATCGGTATGCAGAAGTTTTCAAAACATTTCTCAATTTTCCTATTCAATTGTCGTTCAATCCGCCGTCGTCAACCGAAAACTTTGTTAATTTTACAATTCTTCTACTGTTCAACCCCCGCCGTCAACGAAAAGTTTTTTTTTAATTCTTTTGTTGTTCAACTCCGTTACTATCAACTAGAATGTTCATGATATTTTTATTCTTCTGTCGTTCAACCGCTCCCTATCGATCGAAAAGTTTCCTAATTGAAAATTGCATTGAATATTCCATTTTTTTTACAATTCTCCCCAACGTACTCTTCACTGATTCAACCCACTTGCCCCCTTTTAAAACTAAAATGACATTATCTTGGTTCTTCCAACAAGATTTTGGTTCGCAAGAAAGCTTCTTGACTTGATGGGGACATTAGATGAAAGAAGTTGTTATTGATATGATAGTTTAAAGAAATTTGTTAATTATGAGTTATTTGGTTTGTCTCGTCAATGTAAATACCCCTAAATAAAGAAAATATCAATATCAAAGCCACTTATGTTTCTTTTCCGATGTTCAACTTTTAATAATTTTCATGTTTTGTTTGTTTGTTTCAAGTTAAACCTTCGTGACTTTAATAATTATCATGTAATTGTAATGAAATGTCTAAATTGGTTCGTCTATGAAAATTTAGGAATTAATTTTGATCGAGAGCAAGTAAGTTGTCTTAGGATCTTTGAGTGACTTTCATAGATAGTTTTTGTTTCTTCTTTTTATCTCATGCATTTTAGTTTTCTTTTTTAAAAAAGAATGAATTGTCTCAACTTTGTATGTATATTTATTTATTATTTTAATGTTTTTGTATTCAATTCAGTTTAGAGAAGATTGAATGTTTTTTTTTATTTTCATTTTTATGTTTTCTTTTACCAATTAAGAGTTTGGTTTGTTTATGTTTTTATATTTTACTTCCTATGTGTAAGTAATCTCGTTAGTATAATATGTTTCATCTCATTGCTTGATATGCTTAGAGTAGCTTGAGTTAATCATGATGCTTACTTTGGTGATGCATTAAATGACTATCCTGCAGTTATGATAGTCACTCAATACTTTGTTATTTGATTTTTTTTCATTTTGTTAAGGTGATTTGTCTAATTATTTTCATATAATTAGGTTATTACACAATGGATATGGCGTGGATGATAAAAGATAGATTATCTATGGAATATGAAGAAGGTGTTGATCGATTTATTGAGTTTGCACAAAAACATTCAAGTGGCAGAACTTCTATGTCATGTCCATGTATTAGGTGTGGAAATTGCAAAACACTTAATACTAATAAAGTTAGAAACCACTTATTAATCAATGGTATTAACCAAAGGTATGACAATTGGATTTGGCATGGCGAAAACCTTACTAAGTATTGTCCAACAAATTTAGTTCTTGATACAGACTACAACTCTAAGAAACAATTTTTGGATGATAATGTTGATGACAATATGGTTGAAATGGTGGAAGAGGCACAACAAAATAGTGTACATGATCCCCAAAAATTTAAAAAGTTACTTACAGATGCTGAAAAACCTTTATATCCAGGCTGTGAAAACTTGACCAAGTTGGGTACACTAGTCAAATTGTATCACTTAAAAGAAAAATTCGAGTGGAGCGATACTAGCTTTACAGAACTGTTGAGTCTGTTGAAAATTATACTACCTGAAAATAACGAATTGCCAGCATCGACGTACGATGCAAAAAAAGTTTTATTTACTTTAGGAATGACGTATGAGAAGATTCATGCGTGTCCTAATGACTGTTGCCTATACAGAAAAGAATTTGCCGATATATCTAATTATCCTCATTGTAATGAGTCGAGGTGGAAGAAGCGTAAAAACTCGTCTGGAGTACAAAAAGGAGTGCCTGCTAAAGTTGTTTGGTATTTTCCACCAATTCCACGATTTCAAAGGATGTTCAATAATCAAATACATTCGAAGAATTTAACATGGCATGCAAACGAAAGATTGGTTGATGGAAATTTACGCCATCCAGCTGACAGTCCATCTTGGAAATTGGTTGATCATTTATGGTCTGATTTTGGAAGTGAGGAAAGAAACTTTCGTCTTGCTTTATCTACTGATGGAATTAATCCTCATAGTGAGATGAATAGTAAATATAGTTGTTGGCCCGTGATATTGACAACATACAATCTCCCACCATGGTTATGTATGAGACGTAAATTTATGATGTTAACAATGTTAATTTCTGGGCCAAAGCAATCGGGGTACAATATAGATGTGTATTTAGCTCCTTTAATAGATGATTTGAAAATACTATGGAATGATGGTGTACTTTGTTATGATGGATATCGAAATGAGGTTTTCACATTAAAAACAGTATTATTGTGGACTATTAATGACTTTCCTGCATATGGTAATCTGGCGGGTTGCACTATCAAAGGATATTGTGCATGTCCCATATGCGACAAAAACACATCTGCTATACATTTAAAATTTGAAAAGAAGATGGTATATCTTGGACATAGAAAATTTTTACCACTTAATCGTCCATTTAAAAAACAGAAAAAGGTTTTCAATAACGAAAAAGAGCTTGGAATAGCTTCCCAACCATTGTCAGAAGAAAGTATTTTTGAAATGTTTATCAATAATGATTTCTCTAACGATGAAAATTCATCGAGTACCAGAAAGAGATCATTAGGCTTTTCAGATAGTTGTTGGAAGAAGAAATCCATATTTTTTGAACTTGAATATTGGAAGAAGCTTCACGTTCGACATTGCTTGGATGTTATGCACATTGAGAAGAATGTATGTATGAACTTGTTGGGTACATTGCTCGACATTCCTGGTAAGTCAAAAGATGGATTACAGTCCCGTCGTGACTTAGAACAATTAGGCATTCGTTCTGAGTTGGTGCTAAAGGTTGTGGGAAATAGAACATACACACCTCCAGCTTGTTATACGTTATCCAAAAGCGAGAAACGCACAATTTGTCAATCATTGTCTAAAATGAAAGTTCTAGAAGGGTATTCCTCAAACATAAAAATTCTAGTGTCAATCGATACTTTAAAACTTACTGGGTTAAAGTCTCATGATTGTCATGTGCTCATGCAACAATTGCTTTCAGTTGCAATTCGTGGTGTACTACCTAAACATGTGAGAAATGCAATCACACGATTCTACTTGTTTTTTAATGCTATATGTAGTAAGGTTGTAGATGTCACACAACTAAGTGTCTTGGAACAAGAGATTGCAGTAATATTGTGTCTGTTTGAGAAATATTTTCCTCCATCATTCTTCACCATAATGATTCATTTAACCATACATCTAGTCAGAGAAGTTCGGTTGTGTGGCCCTGTGTATCTTCGATGGATGTATCCATTTGAACGTTACATGAAAGTCCTTAAAGGATATGTTCGAAATCGAAATAGACTTGAGGGTTCTATTGCTGAAGGGTATATTGTTGAGGAAGCTATAGAATTTTGTACGGAATCTTGTCGAGATAACATGTCAATTGGACTTGGGAAGGCTAAAGAACGAGATCAAAATGATGATATTGGACGACCCTCATCTGCAGCTTCTCACATAAGGCCTGAAAAAGAACAACTAATGCAAGCTCATTTGTATGTGTTAGAGAATATAAATGACGTTCAACCTTACATAAAGTACGTCGACTTTAAATATTTACTTTATTTATTTATTTATTATGTTGTACCTGTTAGGATATATCTAACCATCGTGAGTTGATACAATAACTTTGTAGGAAACATATGGATCATTTGAAAAAAATCTACTCATCAAAGGCAAAACATCTAAAATGGCTACAAGATAAGCACAATCAATGTTTTATTTCTTGGATACGTAGCGAAGTATGTATCTAACGATGTTCAATTATTTTTTTTAGTTACTTTGTTAAAAAATTCTTGCTAATTTATATTTACATGACTATGATTTTTAGGTTGCTACAGAACTTGAGTCACCAAACAACACAATATCTGATACATTGAGATGGATATCACATGGTACTTCACCTAGTGTGATAACTTACTCTAGTTATGTTATGAATGATATTCATTACAATACAGAGCATCGTGATGGTGTTTGTAATGTGCAGAATAGTGGTGTATGTTTAGTAGCGAATACGATGTAGATATCTAGTGCAAAGGATAAACATCCTATAGTGACAAACATGTCGTTTTACGGTGTGATCTAAGTGATTTGGGAGTTAAACTATATTAACTTTAAAATTATAATGTTTAAATGTAACTGGGTTGACAGTGTTAGCGGTGTCAGAATAGATGAGTTGGGGTTTACATTAGTTAATCTTAAACGTATTGGTCATAAGACAGATTCTTTTATCCTAGCATCACAAGCAAAACAAGTATTTTTTCTTGAAGATCCAAGTGACTCTCAATGGCATGTTGTGTTGAATCCTCCCAATCGAGAGTATGAGGATCATATTAATGATGATGAGTTAGGTGATATAAGTTTAAATTGTATCAGTTCTAACAATGTTCCTATGAATGTATTTGAGGAAATAAACGACGAAGATGATCCAAACTACATGCGAACTGATTGTGATGGTATTTGGATACAAAATGAAAATGAATAATAGATGGTAAATTTTGTTATTATTTTACTTATTCTTTATGAATGTTATTGGCTTTATAATAATGTTTATTTTCATGACAGGTTAGGTACTAATGGACTGTTGTAGTGATGACCACCTTTCAGTAGGAGCCGACGAGGATGTAGCCCCAAGTTAATTGTTTTTTAGAGACATCTAGTCAAAGGAGTATGTGTGGTCTTACCACGATGATTCATTTGACACAAATTAGCTCTGATGCAAATCAATTGGTTGTTGACTACAATGAACGTGGTGAATGGATTGGTGAAAATGCAACTCAAATGGTGAGTTACATCGGGACATGCGTTCGAAACAACATTCCAATTACATATGCTTCATGGTTAGACGTGCCATTAGAATTAAAAGATAAAATTTCTGTTTGCATTTAGGTAAGCATCTTTTATTCTTAAATTAATATATTGAGATATGAGATTATTTTTACATATGTTACTTTGTCATTTTCAGAAATCATTTGTAACAAACTCAAAGTCCAAGGAAGATATTTTGAAAAAAGCTGGAAGTGCATTCAGAAATTTCAAAAGTATTTTGAGAAACAATTATATTTTTCCATATATAGACGAACCAGAATGCTTAAAATTTCCTCCACCAAACTACCCTGCTATTGATCTATCTGATTGGGAAACGTTCACTATCCATGAGTGAAGATTTTCTGGTGAGTGCTATGACTTATTTCATGTTTCAATAATTATATATATCAATGCATCATTGACTTGTGTTATGTGGTGATATAGAAACGTAGCAACATGCAAAAAGAGAGACGCAAGAATTACAAATATAACCATAGAACGTCTCGCAAAGGCTACGCAAATTTGAGAGAAGAGTTGGTAAGTTTATATTACTATGCACAATATTATCCTATGTTTATCAAATTTAATGTTTAATTTATGTGTATGCATGTAGAAAAAAAAAGAGAAAATTACCACCATCGGTCGATCGAGCTACCCTTTGGAAACATGCTCGTGTGGGTAAAGATGAAGAATTTATGAATAAAGAAGTCAATGAGATTGTAGGGAAAATAGTAAGTAAATTTGATTACTAGCATTTTATATGTTTGAGGCATATTTACAACTTGTGACAAACAAATTTTTAATTATTTGTTCATATTATAGGATAAACTCCAGAAAGATGTCGATAAAACATATAGTGTTTCAGATGATATTTTAACTCAAGGTTTGGGGACACCTGAACATCGAGGACGTGTGAGAGATGTAGGCAGATTGATTACACCTTCGTTCTTCTTTCACAAACATATTCCATCAGAACCCAGAGAAACTCACATTACTGTTGATGTAGATGCCAATTGGAAAAAATGAGAAATCACAGATTTTATCAGAATACAGTCAAATGGCAAAACAAATGCTTAAGTTAAAGTCTTTGAAGAGAAATAGAGAAACAAGCTTAGATGCACACTCTGGATGCAATAAGAATATTAGTGAGAAACAGTTCATCTCGACGTCCATCCATCACACGAAAAAAATCGATCTAGTAAATACTATGTTAATTTCAATTTTATATATTGTATTTCATGATTTATTATTCAACATTGATGGTAAATTGATATGTGAATGTAATTTTTCAGGGGAAATCATGTAGTCTTGCTGTTGGAAAGGTTGACAATATTGTTGCAACAGGAACTGTCTTCGAAAGAATAAGTACGGACCAAATAGTTTATGGAGTACGACTTGAAGAAGGTGATGTGCGGGTTCTCATTGAACTGGCATGTGATAGTCATTCTCTACTACCCATACCTGTTGTTGGAAGCATCTATTCTGTACACGATGCAATTGGTTCACACGTTCCATGGCCAAGATATCTTATAGTTATAGAAGAACAGAAAAAGGTAAAGTTTAAATTTCAAAATATGCATTTTTGCATTAGCATGTTCTCATTTTAATTTTTGACATTCTTTTGTTAGACATCTAGTAAAAAGTCTCGTGAGTTAGAAGCTTTGAAAGGAACAAAGTCGAAAATGAATGAATTAAAACTGCCAATGACAATAAGGTTCGTGTTGAGGCATGTAGAGAAGGATATGAAAGATGAATATCTTACTATCCCAGTCGACACTCAGGAGATTTTTGGGTATAGCTTCAATGTGAACGTGATGAAAGATAGCATTAAACAGCTTTGCTTGATTGAGGAATTAGCTCTTTCAGTGATATTGAGCTACATGATGTAAGTGCACAACTTCAAAATCTTTATTTTTCTTATTTTTTAAGATGCCTATTTTTAATATTATAAGATTTTTCTTTTAATGTTAGATGCTTATATGAATCTGATCCAAGTATTCTAGAGGAATATTCATTCATGAATCCTGGACAAATTTCAAAAGGTTTGGGTACAAACGAGAATAGAGCTCGACACTTGTGTAATAGATTGGTATCAATCAAGAATAAATTATTGATATGTCCATTTAATTGCGGGTAAGTTAGAATCAAAGTATCATTATTTTTCATATGGTTTTTAATTATAAATATTTTTTACTAAATTGAAACATATGTTTATTATATAGATATCATTGGATATTATTTATTATCTCATTACGGGCAAATACGGTGTATGCATCCGATTCGTTAAGACTTGGTAGTGTTCGAGACGAATTGAAATCTATGGTCAACACGTAAGTATTTAACCGTAATTTCACATTAAGTGTATATTTATTATGTATATTGCAGTTTGTTATATTTTTTTTTTTATTCTTTTTAATTCAGAGGCTTATGAATGTTTTATGCTGAAACAAACACAAGAGCTCGACCTCTTACTTGGGTTTCTGTTAAGGTATGAGTACTTAAATTATAAATAAATGATAATGTGCGTTCAGTTTAAATATTTATTTTTATTTTAACATGTGTTTTGAATATATGTGTGCATATATGTGTGCATATAGTGTGCTCAACAGCCGGGCAGTACAAAATGTGGGTATTACGTAATGAAGTTCATGCAAGACATAGTAAGGCAAAAGAGCATTACAATTACAGATGTGGTATGCATTTTATTGCACCATATTTCTTATAACTATTATTCTTACACTTAGTACAATCTAGTAATTAAATTATATTTATTTCATTTACAGCTGATGAGACAAGCACCTTATGCTCAATCTGAATTGGATATGGAGAGAGTGGAATACTGTGACTTTCTAGGACGCTACATATGATACATGTTTTTATTGCAATGAACGGGTAGTTTTTATATTTATAGTTTAGGTATATCTTGATACGATGTCAATTTCTGTAGGGTTATGTCTTGATCATATTTGTTAGATATTGTTTTCTGTAGAACAACATTGGTTTACAGTTGATTAATGAAAATTAATTAGTTCATTTGATGGATGTTTAGTAATTTTATGAAATATATGTTACTTGTGTGTTTCAATTATATGGTATGATACTATGATGGTATGAATTTCATATTTGTGATTGTTGATAGAGTCCTTTGTCATTTGGAAAAAGGAGGAAAGAATTGGTTTTAGAGAAATTCTATAGGGAAAAAAAAAAGGTATTAGAAAGAATTTCTTGGAGAGAAAACAATTTTTTTGCTTAGAGAATCTCTGTAGAACATTTTTTGAAGATACATATTTCTTCACAAAAGGTGGGTTATTACTTCTTTTCGCTTTATTTTTTATATGTTATTTTCATTTTTATCTATTTACTTATCTTTTTTTTTTTCCCTAAATTTAATCCATAGAGGAAAAACTTAGTTGAAGGTTGCATTAAGTAGGAATTTATTCCCCAGGATCCGCACCTCATACAACAAGTAATTTTCTTCAGGACTGAATCCTTATTTTTGTTCTTCTCTTTTCAAATGTAGAGAGAAAGAAAAAAATGTATAAGGAAAATTTCTTTTTTTCTACCTATTTATTGTTATTCTAAAAAAGTCTTTTAATATTTTTCTTCCCTCTAAAAAAATAGAGAAAAAGAAAAAGTTATAAGAAAAATTATTTTTTTGTTTTTTCTTTCTTTTCTTGCTGTCATCCCCTCTGTTTCCTTTTTATTTTTTTATTTTTTTATTCATTTACTTATATAAGTTTAATTTTATATTATTATTATTATTATTAATATTATTATTATTATATTTATTATATATTTTTTCTTTTTCTTTTTTGTTTTAAGGTGGCGACAACTTTGCCTTCACCTTCTGTTTCTTTTATTTTCTTTTTTATTTATTTATTTATTCTCTTATTAAAGTTTAATTTTGTTTATAATTTTGTTATTATTATTATTATTATTATTTTATATATATATATATATATATATATATATATATATATATATATATATATATATATTCTTTTTAACCTTCTAATTATTTTTTAAAAAAATTTATATATGTATAATTTTTGTTTATTTATTTATTTATTTAATCTTCTATATTTATGATTTTTTTTAAACTTTTTGTTATTTTTATTATTATACCATTATTATATTCCCTTTCGTAATTTTTTTTAACTTACTATCATCCCTATATCCTCTTTTCTTCACTTATTTATTTAATTTCTTTTTTTACATATTTATTTATTCATTATTTCATTTAGTTCCTTTTTCATTTTTCTCTTATTTTATTTATCGTTATTATGTATCTTTCCTTTCTTTTTCTTTTAACTTATTCTCATTATACCATAATGATAATTATTATGTATATGACTTTAAATACATATATGTATGCATTAATATCTCATGTTATTTGCTTAATTTATTGTTGGTGTATTTGATTTGACTTATGATGCATTATTCCTATTTGATGTTCATTAAGAATTTGTTGAAGTTTTTAAAAATATTTTAAACCTTAATTAATGTGATCTTGAAATCTTTCTTAAATCTCTTTTTTTAAACCATTTAGAATTTTTTTTTTTTGCTTTAAAATTATTTATTTTAAAACTCAAAATTAAATAGATATTTCACAAGGTTTTCTAATCAACTTCTTTTTTTGTAATAACCCACAGCGATTTCACTAAAAAAAATCCTACGATGGAATCTAGAAATTTCTGGGAGTCCGTTATTTATAGATTCTTGAGGTGAGGGATCAATATCTTTGGGAGTCCGAGATTTGATCCCAAGAAAAAAAAACAAATTTAATCAATATTTTTAAAAAAAAAACTTTATACGAAGACTAGCCTATGATAGAATTTAAGAAATTGTAATAATTTCTCATTCTTTTAAGGTGAGAATTTTTTCCTCAATATAGTCTAACTAATGGGTAAATCCCACTTATTTTATGGGATCATTGCTCCAAATATTGGAGTGGTGAGCAATGAAATAAGACATGGTTCTTTAAAAACAAATGAATTTTATTCAAGACATTAAATTTGGCCACAATTTTCTAAAACGGGTGTTACGGGGTGCTAACACCTTTCCCGTACACAAATGACTCCTGAACTCAACTCTAATTTTTTCGTAGACCAATTTTTATTTTATTTAAAATGATTCACTTTATTTCGATGTCCAATCACACCGTAAAAAAGATTGGTGGCGACTCCTCTCCTTTTTCGTTTTTCAAATAAAACCCTTTTTAAGGATGTCAGCCGCTCCGCGTCGTCTCTAGTACGTGGCGACAGCTTGGCGATTCCACTGGGGACCTGAGAACCACTGTAACGACCCAACTCTTTATACTAAGCTGAGGTCATTACTAAAAAGAAACAATGACAAGAGACACTTTTTGAAACGAGGGAAGAATAAATTTTCATTAAAAACGGAATATTAAAACACTGAAACATAAACGTGGAAGCAAAACTGAGTCCCCATATGGCATGTCACGGATCCTTCTCTGTCGCTCGCCAGCTTTCCTCTACCTTTACCTTCGCCTGAAATGTTAAACATAGAAAGAGTGAGTATAAACATATACTCAGTAAGTGACCTACTACTAGTCCCGCTAGGTGTCTGTTAACTTCCCATTAGAGTCCTGTAAATGGTACCCAATCTCTGGCACGTTCCCGAACACGTGCAGCATGCGCTCCCATAGGAACGAAAATCTGGTCTTCGGTGTCCCGGGGGAGCACCTAGGACATGCTGATCTGTAGTGAACCCGGGGGTAACACTAAGATAATCGGGATGCGAGGACCCCGTCGAATCACTCGAATCATATCTATATCCATGCTAGACTGGCGTCCCGTCGGACCACACAGTCCTAAATAGGTGGTGATCCCGAAGGACACCCATGCAGGTACGACTCTAATAGACAAAGTTAACAGAACACCCTATCCATAGCATGTAGCATAACATAACATCATGACATGACATGGGTATTAATCTTAACGTTCTTAATCATGTGATTAATATATCATGCATTAACAATCATCAACATCAATCTACCAGTCATTAACATAACATCAGTCATCATCATCAATCATCAACATAATAATCTCGGTCATTATCAATAGGCATCAAATTATGCATTTTAGCTACCATCAATGCAAAATCATAATTACATGCAGTCTCTTAAATTCAATTCGAAGGTCTAGTAGGAGAACCTCTTACCTTGAGATTTTAGCCAAACAAGGTACTCCCTAGTTGACAGTAAAAATTCTCCAATTAACTTGATCCTAATCATAAAAGGAAAACTTAGTATCTTAATTAATGAAATTAGCAATTGGCTAACATCCAAAAATCCTCCCAAATTAATTAACTTTCTAAAAATTGGGTTGAAACCAATTCAACCTTGATTGGGAAAAATCCAAGATTTAGATCTTAAAAAGTTGCCAATTGAACCTTTACAGAAACCCCAAATAGATCCAAAATTAAATTAATAAAATATTAATTTAATTTCTTTGGCTTACCAAGGCTACTCAAATGAAGGTTGGAAAATCCTCTTATCCTTGATGAAAAATTCATCACTTTAAATCCTCAAGCTTCCAAAGAGACCAATCTTAACTTCAATTGATGAGGCGGCGGCGACAACAGAGGGTTATCTTAGAGAAGAAGATGAAGAACCTTTTTTTTTTTTCCTTTACTTTCTAACTTAAGCATTCCAATGCTATTTATAGATCCAAATAATAACAATAATATTTATTATTATTTCCTTTTCCTTTTCCTTTTAAGATATATATAATACCAAAAAATATACATATATCTTTATTCCCATTATCTTTCCTAAATAAATGCCTTAATCTTAGGCTTTTATAACCATTAATAATAGTAATTATTATTATTTTTCTCTCACCAAAATCTACAATAAACACATATATATTTATTTAAACCATTATTCTCTCTTTTAAATAAATATATATATATATTTCGTCCAATCAAATCAAACATCTCTCTCCTCATGGATTATCTTCTTTTCCAAACAAATATAATTATATTTCATCATATAATTAACTTTTCACTTTTCCAAATTAATAATTAAATATATATATATATATATATATATATATATATATATATATATGTATATATCCATATATATATACTCAATTAAATCCAATTCCACCAAAACCAACTTTTTCCTCCAAAATCTCAAATTAACTTAAATCCTCAATTATTTTAATCAATCAAATTTTTTCCAATAAATCACTTATAATTTCCAAAATGAATTATCTTAACCCAACCATAACAACTTCACTCTAGAATCAATATTTATCTTTCTGCAGAATAATTAATTATCTTCCACAATAATTAATTATTATTTACCTTTCTTCCAAAATAAGGAATTATCTTCCACAATAATTAATTATTATTTATCTTTCTCCAAAAATAATTAATTATCTTCCACAATAATTAATTATTATTTATCTTTCTCCAAAAATAATTAATTATCTTCCACAATAATTAATTATTATTTATGTTTCTCCAAAAATAATTATCTTTTCCTTAAATAATTATATTTCAACAAATATAATTATCTTTCCCTTTTACATAATAATTATATATATATTTCCATATATACATATAATTATTGAATCTCCAACAAACTTTCCTCCCCACAATTTAATTAAATAACGTCCATAATTATTTAATTAAATTCAACTTCAACAACACTAAAAATCCACAACTTTACTTAATTCTCTTAACTTACCATTTAAACAAAAACTTAACAAATACCACATGCCAAAACCTCTAATTAATTAAATATTCATCCAAGAAAATATTTAATTAATTTCAATTCCCACCTAAATCAAATAATTCTCATTAAATGGATTCAAAATAACGCCCAATAAATTATCTTAATTTTTGGGGCGTTACATCCACCTCGAGAGTTTGGCCTTTTCTTTTGTCTTGATCTTGTATATTTATTTTATTGTTTTATTTTCTTTTCGTTTTAGTGTGTTGTTTATTATTGTTTCACACACAATCACAAGCCTCCTGCACGGGCTCTACCATATAGAATTAGAAACGAGGATGGAGTAGTGTTGACCTTCGAGGAGCTTATGCTTCCGTGTAGGCACACGAAAAATTCTCACTCAATTTGGTCATATAATCACATGTGACGATTATGATCAAATTGAGGACCTTTTATCTGTTATGACTTATATTCAGCTTCACTCATTATGATTCGCATATCGTGCTAATTCATATGTTTTAGAATGTTAATTTTTCTGTCTTATTATATTATTCTCACACACTATCACAAACTCTCTACCCGTGTTGTACCTGTAGGATTAGATTCAAGAATGTAGTAGTGTTTGACCTTCGAGGAGTTGTTGCTCCCGTGCAGGCACACGAAAATTTCTCACTTAATTTGGTTGTATGATCAAGTGTGGCTATACACCATTTTGAGGGCCTGTGTCAGATAGGATACTAGCATTAACTTCACTAAGTTTGTTTGAGCCATTGCATTATTTGATGGTTTTCTTTCTCACATTTAGCATTTACATCTAGACTCCTCCTAACTGAATCATTATTCTCTTTTTAAAAAGATAAAAATCCAAACTTGCAAAATAGCTCAAGGTTCACCTCATCAACATCCATATTGGACAAAGAAGAAAGGCTCAAATAATGGATGAGCAAACCAATGATCAGGTTCAAGTAGTTTGTCAAGATGTTGAAGGATTGAAAGATCAATTGGCAAAGATCTTGGAACTGCTCACTACTGGAAGAGGAAAGAGTGTTGCGGGGATTTCATCACAAGTGGAAGTAGATCTGAACCAGGTACTAGAGGACATAACTGCATACCCTCTAGGTTTTACTCCTTAAAGGTCATCTAGTCCTCGCATGGTGGATATGACTTATCCTACAAAAAATCCTAACACAACCACCTAACAGGCAGCCCATGTGAGCGATCCCATTACGGAAAGTGGTAAGAAAATTTCAGAAGAGTAGGGTAGTAGAAAAAGACTAGAATTTCTAGAAGAAAGATTGCGCGCCATTGAAGGTGCAGACATGTATTGATGCAGCACAACTATGTTTGATATCAGATGTGGTGATCCCTCCCAAATTCAAGATTCCAGATTTTGAGAAGTACAATGGAACCATGTGCCCAAAAAAGTCATCTTGTTATGTACTGTCAGAAAATGTCAGCTTACGCTCATGATGATAAATTGTTGATTCATTGCTTCCAAGACAGCTTAGTTGGCCTCGCTTCTCGATGGTACATGCAGTTGGATGGTTCACAAGTGCATAGGTGGAAGGATCTTGTCGATTCATTCTTAAAACAATATAAGTACAACATTGATATGACACCCGACCGTATGGATCTTCAAAGGATGGAAAAAAAAAGAATGTTGAAACTTTTAAGAAATATGCACAACGATGGAGAGAGTTAGCTGCACAAGTGCAACCTCCCCTAACCGACAAAGAATTGACAGCCATGTTCATAAACACTCTTCGGGCCCCATACTATGATTGAATGGTTGGAAGTGCTTCGACTAATTTCTCGGACGTCATAACAAATGGGGAGAGGATTGAATTTGGAGAGAAGAATGGAAGGATCACCGATTTTTCTTCAGAGACAAGAAGGATGATGACCCCAAAGAAAAAAGAGGAAGAAATACATGAGTTGAGCTTTTCCTCGGTACTTTCATACATTTTTTTACATAAATATGCTTTAAGGACAAAGCAAAGTTTTTAAGTTGGGGGTGGGTGCTTTTTTTTTTTTTTTTAGTATTGTTCTGAATGCATGAATGAAATGAATGTTGTTTGCTTCAATGAATACTTACAAAAGAAAATGCATGGATTGTTAATGTTTTTGCAAAGTTTCTTATGATGATTGCCTATGATACACCTCTCTTAGCAATTTTTGTTTTGATTTTAAATAGGATAAAGAACCATTTATGAAATTGAGGTTAATTTTTAAACTTTTCATCTCTTTGACTCATGAATTAGAAAAAGAAAACCCCTTTGTCGAGCCATGACGAACCTATAAGTCTTTAGAAAAGGATAGAATGCTTAAATTCGCTTGTTGTAACCTCAAAAGAACGGTCAATCATAGAACCTAATTGATTAAATCCAAGATTAGAATTAGCCAAACCGAAGCTAAGCAAAAAGCTTGCTACCAAAAATAGAATCCCAATAAAAAAAAAAGTAACAAAAGCCATACTTTTAGCAAAATACTTTTATCAAAAAAAAAAAAAAAGAAAGAAAGAGTACGATTAAGTCGAACATTAGGATTTTTTCCGTGATCAGTTAGGATTACCCGATGTTAGTGAGATACGAATCCCTACGGAAAAAGCCTATCATTTGCCTTAGTAAAACCCATACAATTCTATCTTAGAATTTTCTAGCTAGTTTCAATGTTTTGACCGAGGGTCGAGTTTAAGGAGGGATCCTTCCCGCTTCAGAGTAGAAGGAAAACAAGCCTAGGGCATTTTTTAATTCTTTCGAAGCATGTCTAGTGAGTCGAAATAGCAAGACTTAGATGTTGTATCTAAACAATTTCAATAAATGAAATTTATTAAAAATCAACCTCAAATTGACTACTTGCTTCTCTTAAATATTTAATAAAAAATTACTTTGTTGAATTGTTAAGGCATGAGTAACATCCTTTGCATATTTGTTAGAAAACATCATCAAAATTTTTGCATGATTGTTTGAGTTTAATTCTTGCAAAATAATGTTGAATCCCTTGCATGATGAATGACTGAATGTTAGCACATTTTTAATTTTCTTGCTCGGGACGAACAAGTCTTAAGTTGGGAGTAATTGTTTTCCTTTGAAAGCTAAAGTGAAAAGTCTAGTCAAGGTCGGATGGTTGAAATTGAAGAAGGTAGGAGAAGATTCTAACGTTAACTGGAACCCTTTACCAAATCATGAGGGTCCCACCATAAATGTTGTTGACATATTTACGGAAAGATACAAGAATAAGGTGTGTGATGTGTCTACTTCAATGAATACATTTTTCCAAATCCTTCGTGGAGCTGGATATTTGTCACCAAGGTTTAACAATGATGAGGGGGAGAAGTTTGGATGCGTCAACGAGAAGCAGTGTTTATTCCACCCGAGATAGATTACCATTTCATTGAGGATTGTTGTGAGTTCAAGAATAAGATACAAAAGCTGATGAATGTAAAAATTCTTTTGGTAGGACAAATGAGCATGCAAGAAATTGAGATCGATATGATTATTGATGCTTCATCTAATAAGAAAACTTCAAAAGATACCTCAATTACGGTTATCTCCGAGAATACTATTTCGCCTAATCCATTGGTTTATCAGTATCCACCAGAATTTGAGTTGAACAATTGGGAGATCAAGAGGACGCTAAAAGTCTCTAAGGGACCACAAAAGTAATAGCGTTTTATGCACCCACTGATTATGCCTAAGGTCACAGGGTTTCTTTCTTTTTGTAATAAGGGCATCCTTCCTTGTTTTTACAAAGCTTCATTTTTAATACCGTAGTCATTATATACTTCCTTTATTTTTCTCTAAGAAATGAAGAATGTTGATTCTATCTCAAATACTGTGTCTATTCTTCTTGTTTCTCCCTTTTTTTGCTTTTTATGGGTGCAATTTAGTATCCGTAATGGGGCACCAAAGTTGAAGGTGACATCGATGATGTTGTTGATTTTGAGGTTTCAATCTGTAATCTTAAGCAGAATATTGAAGAGGATGAATATGATATATCTCCTGAATTACTAAGATTGATAGAGCAAGAAAAAAGACTATGTCATATCAAAAGACTTTGAAGGTTATCAATTTGGGAACACCAGAAGAAGTGAAAGAAGTGTGAATTGACACTTTAGCTCCAGAGTAGGATCAATCAGATCTGGTGATCCTACTACACGAGTTCCAAGATATTTTGAATGGTCCCATCAAAATATGTCTGGTTTTGATACAGAGATTTGTAACACATCGATTACCACTTAAACTAGAATGTAAACATATACGACAAAAGCTTCGCAAGTTGAGCTAAAGGCATCAAACGACCATCGATTCATTTTGGTAGCCCTAGACTATTTCAAGAAGTGGGTAGAGGTTGCTTCAAGCAAGCCGTTGTCAATGGAAAAAACCTAAATAACAAATTAATGGAGGAGTTGTGCAGTTAGTTCAAGATTAAACATTCTAATTTCACTCCTTATTACCCTAAGATGAATGGGGTAGTGGAAGCAGCAAACAAAAATATCAAAACGATTCTCGAGAAAATGTCTGTTCGCACTTCACATTGCATAGAATATCAGTTCGCACGTCAACAAGGGCAACCCTTTTTTTTTACTGGTGTATGGTTTTGAAGCAATTTTACCTATTGAAGTTAAGGTGTCATCCCTTGGGGTAATCGAAGAGGTAGAACTAGATGAAGCAAAGTGGGCTCAAGTAAGGTACGAGCAATTGAATTTCATAGAAGAAAAGAGATTGACTGCTCTATGTAGAGGACAGAGTTGTACGAAAATAAAATTGCACGAGTTTATGACAAGAAAGTTTGACATTGTCGCTTTCAAAAGGGAGTTTTAGTGTTTAAAAGGATCCTACCTTTTCAAAAGGATCATAAAGGAAAATAGACTCCTTATTACGAGGAACGGTATGTAGTAAAAAGAGCTTTCTCAGGAGGAGCTTTGATATGGACGGAGATGACTTGCCTAACCCGATAAGTGCAGACTATGTGAAGAAATACTATGCATAGAGCGACGATTAGCTTTTGGTTCTAGCATTTTCTTATCAAGTCAGTAATATTTCAAGGATATGGGCTTGTACTTGAGGTTTCAATACTCATGAACGTTATTGGGCTATTACGCATGTTTTTTTTTTTTTTTTTCTTTCTTGAGAAAAGTAAACAATGATTCATTTTCTTTTATACACATAATTAACATGTTCATGCATACATGGCGTTTCACATTGTCTGCATTTCCATAGGTGGCATGGTATACATTATTGATATGATAATTTAATATATGACCTCTTGCTTGATTATTCATTCTTTTGTCATGAGGCGCTTGTTTTATCCCTGGCCCTTGGCACCATGTTGCTGCGATGGCGCTTGTTTTATCCCTGACCTCCAGCTTATTTATTCTTTTGTCATGAGGCGCTTGTTTTATTCCTGGCCCTTGACATCATGTTGCTGCGATGGCGCTCGTTTTATCCCTGGCCTCCAGCTTATTTACTCTTTTGTCATGAGGCGCTTGTTTTATCCCTGGCCCTTGACACCATGTCGCTGCGATGGCGCTTGTTTTATCCTGGCCTCTAGCTTATTTACTCTTTTGTCATGAGGCGCTTGTTTTATCCCTGGCCCTTGACACCATGTTACTGAGATGGCGCTTGTTTTATCCCTGGCGTCCAGTTTATTTATTCATTTGTCATGAGGCGTTTGTTTTATCCCTGGCCCTTGACACCATGTTACTGAGATGACGCTTGTTTTATCCCTAGGCTCCAGTTTGTTTATTCATTTGTCATGAGGCGTTTGTTTTATCCCTAACCCTTGACACCATGTTGCTAGATTGCGTTTGGTTTATCCCTGGCCTCCAGTTTATTCATTCTTTTGTCATGAGGCACTTGTTTTATCCCTGGCCCTTGACGCTGTTAATTTATTTAAAATATCTTAGTTTGATGAGTTAGTGGCTACACCTTCGTTCACCTTCTAATTCTATAAAGATGCACGAAGGGGGGCATGCTGTAGCCACCTAATTTTATCCTACATTTTTTTATTATTCTTTAAATTATTAATTGTAGTAATGGTTAACATATTTTACTCATTTATTTTGTTAAAAAAAGAAAAAGGTAAAATCTTTTTGTAATAATATGAAATCTTATGTTTTTTTAATCTCTTTATTCAAATGGAAAATAAAGTTGAGAATATCTATTATTTACAAAAAATTCAAATCATTTTGACTTATCACTTTATGAAAAAAGCAAATTAATTTATGTATACAAAATCTCTTTTGATTTATAATGTTAGGAAAAGAAAATTAATTTAATTTATACAAAATTCTTTTAATACCATATTTGATTTATCTTTATCACTTTAGGAAAAAAAAAACAAATTTATTTTGGACAAAATATTTCAATATCATATTTTTACTATTTTAGAAAAAAGAAAATTAATAAAATTATATAATATCTAATTTGATTTTATACTTATTAAATTTTTCTAATTTGTGGCACACCTCGGTCTATAAATAGAGTCCTTTGTCATTTGGAAAAAGGAGGGAATAATTGGTTTTAAAGAAATTCTCTGGAAAAAAAAAAAGGTATTAGAAAGAATTTCTTGGAGAGAAAACAATTTTTTTGCTTGGAGAATCTCTGTAGAACATTTTTTGAAGATACATATTTCTTCACAAAAGGTGGGTTATTACTTCTTTTCACTTTATTTTTTTATACGTTATTTTCATTTTTATCTATTTACTTGTCTTTTTTTTTTCCCTAAATTTAATCAATAGAGGAAAAACTTAGTTGAAGGTTGCATTAGGTAGGGATTTATTCCCAATGATTCGCACCTCATACAACAAGTAATTTTCTTCGGAATTGAATCCTTATTTTTGTTCTTCTCTTTTCAAATGTAGAGAGAAAGGAAAAAATGTACAAGAAATTTCTTTTTTTTCTACCTATTTATTATTATGCTAAAAAAGTCTTTTAATATTTTTCTTCCCTCTAAAAAAATAGAGAAAAAGAAAAAGTTATAAGAAAAATTATTTCTTTGTTTTTTCTTTCTTTTCTTGCCGTCATCCCCTCTGTTTTCTTTTTTATTTTTTTACTTTTTTATTCATTTACTTATATAAGTTTAAGTTTATATTATTATTATTATTATTATTATTATTATTATTATTATTATATATTTTCTTTTTTTTTTTTGTTTTAAGGTGGCAGCAACTTTGCCTTCACCTTCTGTTTCTTTTATTTTCTTATTTATTTATTCTCTTATTAAAGTTTAATTTTGTTTATAATTTTATTATTATTATTATTATTATTATTATTATTATTATTATTATTATTATTATTATTATTATTATTATATATATATATATATATATATATATATATATTCTTTTTAACCTTCTGTTTATTTTTTTTATAAATTTTATATATGTATAATTTTTGTTTATTTATTTATTTATTTAGTCTTCTATATTTATGATTCTTTTTAAACTTTTTGTTATTTTTATTATTATATCATTATTATATTCCCTTTCATAATTTTTTTAACTTACTATCATCTCTATATCCTCTTTCCTTCACTTATTTATTTAATTTCTTTTTTTACATATTTATTTATTATTTCATTTAGTTCCTTTTTTATTTTTTTCTCTTATTTTATTTATCGTTATTATGTATCTTTCCTTTTTTTTTCTTTTAACTTATTCTCATTACTACCATAATGATAATTATTATGTATATGACTTAAAATACATATATGTATGCATTGATATCTCATGTTATTTGCCTAATTTATTGTTGGTGTATTTGATTTGACTTATGATGCATTATCCCTATTTGATGTTCATTAAGAATTTGTTGAAGTTTTTAAAAAAAATGTTAACCTTAATTAATGTGATCTTGAAATCTTTCTTAAATCTCCATTTTTAAACCATTTAGAATCTTTTTTTTTTTTTTTTTTTGCTTCAAAATTATTTATTTTAAAACTCAAAATTACATATATATTTCACAAGGTTTTCTAATCAACTTTTTTTTTGTAATAACCCACATCGATTTCACTAAAAAAAAAATCCTACGATGGAATCTAGAAATTTCTGGGAGACCGTTATTTGTAGATTCTTGAGGTGAGGGATCAATATCTTTGGGAGTCCGAGATTTGATCCCAAGAAAAAAAACAAATTTAATCAATATTTTTTTAAAAAAAACTTTATTCGAAGACTAGCCTATGATAGAATTTGAGAAATTGTAATAATTTCTCATTCTCTTAAGGTGAGATTTTTTTTCCTCAATATAGTCTAACTAATGGGTAAATCCCACTTATTTTATGGGATCATTGCTCCAAATATTGGAGTGGTGAGCAATGAAATAAGACATGGTTCTTTAAAAACAAATGAATTTTATTCAAGACATTAAATTTGGCCACCGTTTTCTAAAACGGGTGTTACGGGGTGCTAACACCTTACCCGTACACAAATGACTCCCAAACTCAACTATAATTTTTTCGTAGACCAATTTTTATTTTATTTAAAATGATTCACTTTATTTCGGTGTCCAATCACACCATAAAAAAGATTGGTGACGACTCCTCTCTTTTTTCGTTTTTAAAATAAAACCCTTTTTAAGGATGTCGGTCGCTCCGCGTCGTCTCGGGTACGTTGCGACATATAGTTTAGGTATATCTTGATACGATGTCAATTTCTGTAGGGTTATGTCTTGATCATATTTGTTAGATATTGTTTTTTGTAGAACAACATTGGTTTACAGTTGATTAATGAAAATTAATTAGTTCATTTGATGGATGTTTAGTAATTTTATGAAATATATGTTACTTGTGTGTTTCAATTATATGGTATGATGGTATGAATTTCATATTTGTGATTGTTGATATTTTTCATTAGTTTTTTGAAGTTGGGAAGTTAGAAGTTTCGAATTTTTGGAATTCTGGAGTTGTGTGAGTTGTGTGAGTTCTGCAGGTTATGTAGTTGACACGCAGATTTGAAGAAGTTGTTTGAATTAGGTTTGTAGTTGTATATAATGGATTTTACATAAGTTGTGAAATTAGAAGTTTCAAGTTGTTGGAGTTCTGTAGTTGTGTGGGTTATGCAGTTTTGGAGTTGTGGTGGAGGGTTATGTAGTTTACACGAATTTGCAGGAGTTAGTTGAATTAGTTTGTAGCTGTATGTAATGAATTTTGCATATTTTCAGTTTTTGGTGTTTTCAGTTTTTTATATTGTTTGAGGTCGATCAGGTCACATATATGGACGAGTCGTAATGACCCTTTTTTTTTTCTAAAGTTGTTATAGTTGACGGACTAAAAACGTCAATAATAAAGTTTTGTTGACGAAAAAAATCCGTCAATAGAATGGCTATCTTGATGGACTGATCCACTTTCTTGATGGGCAAAAGACGTCAACGTAACCTTTCTTAATGGCCAATCCCATCAAGAATAGGTTTTTGATGACATATTTTGACCATCAAATAAACTGACTTTCTTGATGGCCTTTTTAGTTTTCTTAATGGACAAAACACATCAAAGTCTTCTTTCTTGATGGCCAATACCATCAAGAAAGGGTTTTTTATGGCATGTTTTGACCATCAAGAAAACGAATTTCTTGATGGACTTTTTATATGGAAAAAAACATCAAAGTCTGCTTTCTTTATGGTCAATACCATCAAGAAATAGTTTTTTATGGCATGTTTTGGCCATCAAGAAATGATTTTCTTGATAGGCTTTTCAATTTCCTTGATAGGCAAAAAACATTGAAGTTCCCTTTCTTGATGGCCAATACTATCAAGAAAGAACTTTTGATGACATATTTCAACTAGTTTTCTTGATAGGCTTTTCAATTTCCTTGATAGGCAAAAAACATCGAAGTTCCCTTTTCTTGATGGCCAATACTATCAAGAAAGAACTTTTGATGACATATTTCAACCATCAAGAAAACTAGTTTTCTTGATGGTCGAACTTTCTTGATGTCTGCCTACATGATGGGCAAAGACCATCAAGGTAGATAATTTTTGACGTGCTTTACACATCGAAAAAGACCAAATATATAGTAGTGTCCTTTATGCGGAGGAGTTAGGAAAACATTTCATGATTGAAAAGGAACTCTTACCATTTAAAGATATTCTCAATATTGTTCTTCCCTACAACAGACTTGCTAGAGCAAAAATTATAACTTATAAGATGATGTGTTACATTTGCAAGAGCACATTCAAGTGGTTAACAAGATTTTGACAGAATAAATGGTAACTAAATATTGTTGAAATAAAGAGTTATTTGGTTTAATATTTGGTTGAGAATGTCTTAAGTGAAAGGATAGTTAACTGCACTATAGTGCTATTATTCCAAATCATTGAAGTATCATTGCAAAATCAAATGAGGAAAGAGTTCATTAATTTTTGCTAAAAACTTGTTTTAGATTAAATGAATTTTTGTAAAGTAAAGTTGTCTAATATAAATAATTTATTTTGAATCAGCGATCAGCAATGACTAGTGCTTTAAATACCTTTCTTAGTACTGAAGTGTTAAACAAAGAAAAACATATAAACTGGAAGTCATTAATGGATATAAAGTTAATGATTAGTGGTTTCGCCTTCTACCAAAAACTCTTTTAATCAAAACGCGGGTCTTACGCGGCAAGTCAAATGTTGGATGTCGTTTGCTATCTAGGTGAGAAATAAAACAAAACAATTGAAGATTAGACTAAATGGGTCTAGTGAGTGGGGTTTTTCACCAATACATGTAATAAATAAATTCTCAACATAACGCGTTGCAAAGTTCTTTTCGTAAAACCACACAATACAAATAAGTATGAGTTTTAGTAGAAATATGAGTTCAGATTAGAAGATCATTTCACTGTGTTAGGCGATTTACACATTCTAATTTCATTGGTAAGATAAATCTCATAGAAATCATTTCCTCGTAAAATCATTTCGTCATAATTCATATCACATAATAAAAATACTTTTGCCTTACGTGTTTTAAATAAAATAAGGCAAAAATCACCTCGCATACCAAATTCCATCTTTTGTACCCTTCTCAGCTCAATTGTCAACACACTCTCATCGTGGAGTTGCGGCTGTGCGGCGTAATCTCAACACATACAATAGATTTCTATCAATTACATTATGCATAACGCATCTTCCAATGCTAGATCACAAAGCAAGTATAAGGCATCCCATACTAGATTACAAAGCAAGTATGAGGCATCCTATTCTACATCACACAGCAAGAATAGGGCATCTTATCCTAAGTCACACAAACAAGAATAGGACATCCCACACGAGATCACAAAGCAAGTGTGAGGTATCTCATCGCATAGGGTACTAAAAGCATTTTGCAAAAAACCATTCAAATTAAATTTCAAATCTGATTCATTTGTAAGCCAAATCCATTTTAAAAATTTAACAAACATATTAGAAATCAATGAACTCAAGAATTTAAAAGAGAAATATATAAGGATTCACTCTTAGTTGCATAGTACGAGAGGAAGTATACCAAGTAATCCAACACTAATACTATAGTAGCATCTGAGATTGATAGATGCAAGAGGTTTGAGAAAGGGTTACGGAGAGAATTCATACTTTGATAACAACAATAGCAACGTGGACTGACTTTTCACAGTTAGTTAAGACTATCTAGCGGGTCAAGTAAAGCCTGACAAAGGAGAAGTTGGAGATGAAGCCGGGTCGAGCTGTTTTACTCCTGGAGTATCTAGGAGAAGCGATTTCAAAGTCTGATCCAACAGACAGTCATCTCAACGGGATTGTGTATGGAGTGCCTATCTGAGCTCGAGTTAGAGAGTTTCTGTCACACCCCTTGCCAGACCACCTCCTCTCAGCCCAAGAGACGGTGTGAAGACAATAAATATTGTTCTCCTTTTAACGAAACCTATTGACTCTACTTAAAACTAAAATTAAGCTTGCATAAAACATACAACAGAGGAAATAACAAGCTTTATAATAACAAAAAGTATAACCCAACTTACAACAACCATAACAAGTCTGATATAGACATAAACACAATAACCACATACCAAAGTTCATACAACTCATAGTCTATCTTTGTACAGCCCACAACTATCACAACTAAACCAATACTTCATATACATACTAGAAAATACAACTAAAACAACATATACTAGTATGAAACTCAAGATACTTTAGCAGATAGGTAGATGAAGTGAGGCATCAGGTCCACCATCTCCAACTAGAAAGTAAGAAAATATTTTTGGAAAGAATGAGCTAAAGCTCAATGAGTAATTAGTTTTTAAATCAAACATGCATAACAAATCAATGAGTAATAAACAGCTTTAACAAATATATTTTAAGCTAAGAAAAACAAATATATAGTTCACAAACATAAACAACTGTCTTAAACATTTCTCTTTCATTTGCTACACCTTGAATTCCTGTACTTTATGAGATGAAAGTCCAGGCATCAGTAGTGCCCTATCTCATAATGGCTATTATGAGATGAAAAATCTAGGCTTATGTTAGGTCCTCATCTCTATCTAGTCACAATGACGAAAACTCTAGTGTATCTACTGAATACCCTTATCACAGGACCTCTGTGAATAGGAAAAACTCCCCTGTAGGATTTCCACAAGTAACTAGATAACTCAAAACAATCTCATGCTTTAAATAATTATCTCAAACTTAAACAACATATTATAAATATCTCTTTTATTCAAAAAGTCTTGAATTTGTAAAACAAGCTTTGCTTTAAACAACATTTAACTTAAATACTTTCATAAACACAACATTCATATGGCTACTCATAATTCAATGTATAAAGAAACATTCTCTGTAAACTCATGAATCAAAGTCATGCCTTTCAAACATTTCTAAACTCAAAACACATGCTTTGGACGTCAACTATCTAAATCATATATATTCCTCAAATACGTTAATGCTTGTTTGTTTGTATATATTTACATTTTTATTATTAACAATGCTTCATCGATATGTCATGTTGGGCTCTAAATGAGCGACTTAGTAAGTGATCCTAATAGGGTGATGCGATAAAAGATGCATGTCCTACCTACTACACTTGTTAATTTCCTAATATGCATGCAGTACAAGTTTTCCTCTCTATCACCCAAGTGTAAGCGAAGAGAGGTTTCCTGGTAAGTCCATGGTCGAATTCAGGAAATTGGTGTTCTAATCGATTCTATCGCGTAGCTAATCTTATGTGGTTTACTTTATACAAGGTAGATATGCATTGTATGTTTATACAGTGGAGATATGCATGGTATGTTATCCTAACTATATATACTAAGGTGCAATTGGCAGTGCAAGATGAATATGGTGATAGAGTGTAATGAATTATGAACTCATGTATCAAACATGGTATAAAGAATATTGAACTAATTAATCGCAATGTGTTGTGCATTAATAACTCAATGCGATACAAAGCATCTATTAACTTCAGAATTAAGGCTAGCATCCTCTCGGCGCCTTCGCCATACTTGCTAACATTTCGCAATCTAAATACTTAAAGTTAGGCTATGATTTGTATATAATCTCTATGTATGCATGATAAGAAATTCATTATAATTTAAGGCGAGCATCCTTTCGGTGCCTTCGCCATACACGTTAACATCTCTGTAACTTATGTGAAGGATTAATTCGACGATGAGATTACATTGCTACAATCTCTTCGTCATTCGCTTAGTTAAATACGAGTTTTCACTTGTTAAGTGATTACTGTCAATGCGATTGCTTTTTCTCTCGATAGAACAAAGCATTGATGTCCCCGCTTAGCTAAATAGAACTTATAAAACATACATCCAGATTCTCTATTATTAATAACACATTACATTGTTCGAAAACTAATTAAATGCATTGAAGGTGAATAGTAAAAGAGAAATGGAAGAATTGTAGGAGAAATGTATTAATCTTATAAATAAAACTTTAGGCCTTTCGTACATAGAATTAACATTACAAATCAATACAAGAAATACAACAAAATGGAATGAAAATAAATGAATTGAGCCTCAGAACATGATTTTCCATATTCCTTGGCTCTAATTTTTGCTTGTTGTGATGAGGGAGAATTGTAAAGGAAGTCTCTCTCTCTCTTAATCTAGACTCTCACCTAGAACATTAAGAAAGAAGGGATAAAGGGGAGAATGAGCATGCTTTCTAAGATCTAATTTTTGCACCTTGTCTCTAAAGTAATTGCCTCTATTTATAGTCGAGGGGTGATGTGACAGGACATTTCACACCTCATTAATTCTTCTGATAACTACATTGATGCAGTTAATTCCTTTTGTCCTTTTTCTGACATTCGCGCCAACCAATTTTGTCTGCTAGTGCTTCAGATCGCCTAGCTTGTTGTGATCGTCATCTTACTGGTTGTACGCGTCTCATTGCCTGACGTTTTATCGTCAAGTTGTACTTATTTTTGCCTAAAACTTCTGCGATAAGACAACTAAAATGCAATAAATAGGGATAAAGTTCTTTTGTATTCCACGATACACAAGTTAATCAATTCTTCTACTTTTCTCGATGTTTTCTTTCAATTTTATGCGTTAAGGTTTCATGATTTTACATAAAAAAAACTGCAATAACTTGTATTTCTACAAGTTATCAGTTAACTGAAAGCATGATTAAGCATAATCTTAGTAAATCTTGTTAAAAATCACTTCTAAATTCATTTAGTCACTCACAGATGGTAGCTAATCCTTGGCTTATTTGCCCAATCTTCTCTTACCCTAAAATTAGAGAATTTAAACTTATTTTAAGCCTCTAAAATCAAAAAACATCAAAACTCAACTCAAAAATCTCAAAAACACTAAAATTGCTCAAAACTAATGTTAAGACACGACTGGCCTCTGGACATGGACGGCAAGCAACACGTGCGTGCGCATAGGTCCTCAAGATGGTCACGTGCTTGCCTCGCACTCAGCATGTTGGGTACCTTTGGCCGCGTGACATAGCTTCGCACCTCTTCTCGCATGCAACTGAACTTCTTTGCGCGCATGACCTGCCGCATCGCCTTGACGCAAACCCCACAACACCTGATTCTGCTCTGGCCATGCGACATGAAAGATCCAAGCCAGATAACCTCTTATCTTTGAAACAAGTGCACGCTTAGATCCTCATAACCTTATGCTTCGACCACCCTCAACCTTGTCCTGAAACTGCAAATGTTCTCCAGAAAACCTCTTTCCACTTCAATCATTCATAACTTTTAATCTAGCCATCGAAATGAAAATTTTCCTTCTTCAAACTTTCTTAGAATTGTCTTAACTAGCTTACCTCAAAAATTCTACGTCAAATTCAAAGGGATGTGATTACAGGCTTCAAAAAATCCTCACTGATTAGAAACTTATGAATTATAACTTTCCCTCCTTTGAACTTGATCAACACCTTCCTCACATCTCCTTTGTCGGACAATCTCACCTTACCAATTAGACTCTTTTAATAAAATTTTGCAACTAATTTAAGAGAAAATGCACGAAGGAATTTAGAGGACTACTCAAATGAACTGACCTTAATATAAAGCTCTCTGCATGGCAACCTTACCACCTCTTACTTGATGCAATTTAATTCTTTGTATGTTGTAGATGCTTGTCCTTCACTCAAACATCTTTCTTGAACACCTAAGATTCTTCCTAACACCTAACAACTTGACTTCTCTCCCAAAGTCTCTTAACAAGACCATGTCGCCTAGCTAACCTTAGAAGCTTTGGCCACAAGCCCTCCTCGCATGCTCTTGGCCGCATGGATCACCACGTGTGTACCTCCTTAGCTTGTCATAATGCGTAGCATTCCTTGTCCTCGACGCCAAGCCTCCTCGCCTAGTTGTGATTTGGCCATCTAAAACATGCCTTAGGAGGTGCTTCCGTGCAACTTATGCAAAGCCTTACCTTGACGCCTAGACACGCTCTTAGAGGTTCTCTACATTCCTTAATTGCCTATCATGTCCAAAACACCTAGTCTTCAACACTTAAACTTTTCTTCAACCATTCCTTTAACAAGATAACTTAAGCAATAAAACAACAGCTCAAAGCTAAACTTTAGCTTTCCTTAAAACTTAGAAAATCTTAAGAAAAATGAGGTTTAGGGTTTACAGTTTCTAATTAGTCAATAAAATTCACAATAGTATCCCATTCAAGACAAAAGTTGATAGCTGGCACAACGAGGAGGACTTCGTGCAACAGCTGTGGTAGGATTCACAAAGGTTAGTGCTTGGTAGGAGCAAATATGTGCTATCACTAAAGGCAACCAAGCCATTTCAGGAGGGATTCCCTCAATTGAGATCAAGGCTGCAAGAAGAGCAGAGTCGCAGTCAATGAGGTCTTAGCTACTTGCTCTTTTGAGTAGTTAACTGTCAATATCTAATTCATTCTTTCAAATAGAAGTAGGCATTGAATGTCTCTTTGACTAAACAAGATAAGTAATGAGAACATCCGTGTTTTCTATGAACTACTACTTTATGTCATTCGTAACATAAAGGTTCAAGCATGTGATAAGTAAGAGATGGGCGAATGAAAGTGAAATATCATTGTATTCATAATAAAAGTTTTAGGCCTCTCAGTTATAGAGTCTAAACTATCAATACAACTGAAATACAAATTACTAATGTAAAGGAAAAGAAATGAGTCAAGCTGCAAACCATAATTTATTATGTTCTTTGGCTCCATATTATGCCTAATACAAAATTGAGGGTAAATAGAATATGAATTCTTTACAACTCTCACTCTAAGTTTGGATTTCTTTTACTAGAGTTCACACACACACCTGAAATGAAAAGAGATGCTTTCAAATTTATATGCGTTTTTATGATGGTACTGCACATGATATAATGCGTCATTAATTCCCTGACTTCTAAGCACTATCACGTAGTACAGAAGATGTCATTTTGTCCTTTTTGTTGACAATCTCACCAACTCTTCTTGTCTTCTAACTATTCATATCGCCTGGTATCTTTTCATTGGTGGCTTAGTTGGATGACACGAGCAATGACTGCCTAAGATGATCCATTCACTTCGTTTTTTTTGCTTCTTTGTACCGAAAACATGCATTAAGACAATAAAAAAAATGTGATAAACAGGTGTTTTATCTTTTATGACTCGCAAATCACATTGATCTTATTTCAGTATACTTTGTTACACGTTGTTCCCTATTATATCGCAATTTTGCTTTATTATTCTACTTAACAGGCTACAATAACTTGTATTTCTACAAGAGTTATCAGTTATGCAGGTTTTGATTGGTAGAAAACTATGCGATAAAGTAGGGTCAAGAAGTTGTTCTCTAATCCTTTAACAAATACATATACCATTCATGCATCCAGTTACTAATTAAGGCAAACATCCTTTCAGCATCTAAATACCACAAATACTCTATTTCTAATGTAAAAGATGCATCTAAATACCACAAATACTCTATTTCTAATGTAAAAGATGCATCTAAATACCACAAATACTCTATTTCTAATGTAAAAGATGCATAAGGGTATGCAATAAGTTTACGCTTATCTCTAAATTATGTTCTATCCTGGTTTAACGTGGTTTCAGTCACTTACTCTTTTAAGCAGTTAGCTACCCTTACTTGAATTACTCTTTCGATGCATTCAAACTATTCTAGTTTTACACAAGTCAAACAAAACGAAAGATGTCAATATTTATCCTACTGGATTGAGTTCGACTTCCTAAACCATTGACAAATTTAGCAACTAGTGTGACAAATGGAGACCAGAGATGCACAAGTAATGGAATTTGTAGTGATCATATTGATGTTAAGAATTGGGTACGATGTCAATTTTCTGATACAATCACTAAGTGTAAATAATGCAGACAACAAAACCAAAACAATGATAAATATTTAAACTATGGATCACAATTGCTTATTCTCCAAGGTTATTCAATGACTGCAAAGCTTCTAGACTTGTGGATGAATGGAGTACGACGATAATTTGAGAATTTGAGCATAATATCCGCTTCTAAGAATGTCTGTGTTCATTTTTCTCGATCTTCAATGATGATCTATAGGCTTCCAACGCTAATTGTCCACTAAGCATGTTCCGTGTTATTCAGCAATTACTTTTATACTCGTAGGTCTCGGCCACGTTCCTGAAGAGATGCACTGCATTTGATTCTCAGCACCTAGCTCTTTTAAGCGATGGACTATCTTTGTGTGCTTTAAACGCGTCGTGGGTTCCCATTATGCTTTAAGTGGTTTCACCTCTTTACATTATGTAATATTTCTTGACAGCATTACCTTGAATTATGCGTTGAGAATACTTAGTAGTTGCTTTTAGCCCATTTACTTCATCTTTTTTACAAGTTCTGCAATTAAAAACATAAAAGTTTCATAGTTTCCTAATTTCAATGTTTTGTAAACATCTAAACGCATAGTAAACACGATGCATAATTGCTAAATCTATTTGATGCATTTCTTATTACTTTTCCTTAATTTCTACGCGTTATCAATTTTCATTTTTGTTTTGAAATAAAGGAATCCACACTTCTGCCAATAATAAATTCAAAAAAAAATTAAAAAAAAAATACTATTTATAAGCTTAATTTTGAAAAATGAAAAACAAAATATTTTCAAACCGAAAAGGTTTGTTAATTTTATTTCCCGAGTTGTATTTATCCCTTGAGTAGTGCATTTCAATTTCAAGTAACATCGATTATTCAATTTATGGACCCAATTTGATTATTTAATGAACTTTTACGAGCATCAAATTATTGCTCTACGTACGCTAAAGCTAAACTTTTTTCTTATTATTTAAGAATTCTGGGCTCCATTTTAATCTAATACCAAGCCCGTTTTTTTTATTACTAACTTTTGGTCGCCTATTAATTAAGAAAAAGAAGGTGTTTACGAAACATTTCAATGTATGTAATAAATTTGAATTGGGTAGTTTCAAGGTCTTTTGAAATAATTTTGTTTGAAATACATTTAATTCAAAAATATAATTTTAAAAACTGAACTGCTTGACAACCACATAAATAGTTTTTAAAGCAATGAAATTCTCGTAGCATAAACGTTTGAACGTCGTGCAAATGAAATTCAACTTGGGAAAAAACACAAAATACAAAGAATACAAAATAAGATTAAATCTCAAATCTATTAACATGCTTTTCTAAGGAGGAGAACAACTAACATTTATATATTCTTCTTTTTTCATGTAATATGAAGAACATCCCTACTAGAGTCTTTCTCGTTATTCTCAAGGTGAGAATAACAAAGAGGTGTGGAGTTATGTGATTTTATTTTTGTGGTGAGAAAAATCTTTCCTTTTTTAGAGAGATCTTGAAAACCGAAGAAGTAGAATTTGTCCCACTCTCTCTATATCTTAGCCAACTTAAGAATGATGAAGGGAGAAGTTATCGAATAACTTCGTTCCTCCACTAATATTTGAGTTATTTCCTTGATTAAATTTATAAACCATATTATTTCTTATATAATATAAATGTTATATTATATCATATATGATATTACTTATGATTTAATTTTCTCATATGATTTATATAATTTACGTAAATGTAACAAAACCTAAAAATATTTACGACCCATGTAACAAAAAATTGAAGCCCGTGAAGCCACCATTATTTTTCATAAATTCCATATTTGCCCTTTGTTGGTTTTGAATATGGCGGGACCATTTACACTTCACTTTTTTTCTTCTTCTTTGCAATTTATTCTTCTCCTCTTCATATTATTAATTTCTTCATACTATTATTTCTCCTTCTTCATATTACTACTTCTTCTTGTTCGCGCCTTTTTCATTTCCTCTTCCAGAATTTCTTTCTCGTCATCTATCATCTTCTTTGTTTCTTTTTGGTACAAGATCTAAATGATATTGGTACAGGATATCTAAAAGATCGTGTACTAATATCTAAACAGTCAGTTGTCTATCCCAGATAGACAGACATAGACCACTATCACTAATAGATCATTTAGATTTGGTACAAGATATTTTAAACTGGGTACAAGATCGTTTAGACTGGGTACAAGATCGTTTAGACTGGGTGCATAGGTATAAAATCGTTTAAACTACGTACAAGGGTACAAGATCGTGTACCATGATCGTTTAGACTGGGTACAAGATCGTTTAGACTAAGTACAATGGTACAAGATCATTTAGGTTGGGTACAAGAGTACAAGATCATTTAGACTAAGTACAAGAGTACAAGATCGTGTACCAAGATTGTTTAGATTTGGTACAAAATTTTTTAGACTAGGTACAAGATCGTTTAGACTAGGTACAAGGGTACAAGAACATTTAGACTGGATATAAGGGTACAAGATCGTTTAGATTAGGTATAAGAACACAAGATCGTTTACACTTGGTACAAAGGTATAAGATCGATTAGATTGGGTACAAGGATACAAGATCGTTTAGACTTAGTACAAGGGTACAAGATCATTTAGATTGGGTTTAAGATCGTTTAGATTGGATACAAGATCACTTAGCTGGTTACAAGATTGTTTAGTCTGAATACAAAATCGTTTTTTCACGTGTATATGACCGACTAATCGCGAGGTATTTTTGTTATTTCACGTTGTGGGCTTGTGGGCTCTTTTCTTTTTCAAAATTGTTCTATATGGTGTAAATATTTTAACGCTTCGTTCTATTTTTTAAAAAAATCTCGATATAAATGTTATATTATATCATATAGAATATTACATATGATTTATTTCTCTCATATGATTTATAGATCTAATATGAATCAAATTCATATATAATTTTTACCTATGGTTTATTCATGAATAATATAAATCAAATTCATATTATTATTATTATTTGAATCATATTCATATTGGAAACACGTAATTTGTAATTAAAATTATATTCTATTCAATAAAGTAGTTATTGAGGACTTATTAGTAAAAATAGAATACTAAGGTCCTGAGGCTATCTAGTGTGTAGACTTGAACTTTATGTAGAGACATAAACATGGATCAAGTTTAAGTTTATAGTCCAAACGGTCTATAGTGTATGAATAACATTAGGTTCCTTATTCTGGGAACACTATGGATGCAACCCGCTTTGTAATTAGTACAAACGATGTGATCCTGAATCATTCATGTAGACACATGGAAGTGGGAGCATCCTATGTAAAGAGTTTACATAAGACTGAAACCATGAAATAGTCACTTTTAAGTTATAACATTGTTCACTATACAAACTGACTATTTCGATCAATGACCTAGGTAACTTAATCTTAATTCTGAGCTAACTATGAATTTCTGTTCATACAGTGTTATCTTTAGATATATATAGGTGAAGGTAGCTCAATAGTGCTGACCCAATAAGCCTCCCATTTCAAGGGTAAGACCAGGTGGATGGTTAGGGACATAGGTGCTAGACAAAATTCGCTCCTACTCGCTTTAGAGTTAGTAGATAGGTTGTTCCCTTAAGGACTGAATCTAAGTGTTAAACAAGGGATCCCACCCTCTCATTAGCTCGAGAGGGATTTGGTTTATAGGTTGGACCTTAAACCAATTGTTTAATTGTGGATCAATGCTACTTAAGGAACAAGATGTAGTCTCGTGGGTAAAGCGATATTTTGACCTAGCAAGGTTAAGAACACCATATGATGGATTAACTTACTAATCATGGTTATATCAGATGGACACAAATATATTTATAGTGAGAGGAGTGCAACTACAGGACTTTAGTGGAATGACTCGTTACTTAACTAATGCTTATTAGCTCGGTCTAAAAAAGTTTAGCCAGCTAATCTTGAATCATTGGAAACCATGATCTATAGGTCCATTAGGTTCCTATGC
Source organism: Cucumis melo (assembly GCF_025177605.1). Taxonomy (NCBI): domain Eukaryota; kingdom Viridiplantae; phylum Streptophyta; class Magnoliopsida; order Cucurbitales; family Cucurbitaceae; genus Cucumis; species Cucumis melo. Next base: position 19,717,381 of record NC_066858.1, on the reverse strand, counting down.
TAGCTCATATGGAATTAACTTAGTGATGTTGGAATAATTTGAATTGTTTGAGTTGGGTAGAGAGAGAGAGAAATCGATAAATATATCATATAGTCGTTGGTTATAGAGCTTTATGTTTAAATATGATTTAAATATTAAAAATATAAATATGGATTCATATTCGGAAGCTTGAAATTAAAAATTCAAATTCAAATTCATATAGCAAAGTTGTGAAATTAAACATTATATTAATTGCATCATATACAATTTATTCCCTTTAATTAGTTTAAACAATTCAAATTAAACCAAAATAAGTTTGATTTTCATTTATCCCTATTGAGTTAACAACGGGACCTTATGGACCTACAGATTGAAGCTTAAATGATACGAGATTAATTGATTAAACTCTTTAATTAAATTAATCTTCATTCATTCACTATCAATCGATCCACCAAAGACTAACAGTTGCATTCTTTTTACTGTAGATATAGTTATATGTCTATTAGATATATCTAACCCATAGTACAATTACCCATTACAAATTACTCGTATGTACAACTCAGTCAAAATTATCATTTTTTTCCTATAGTTACATCTAACTTCTTAAGTACCACTAATCTCTCTAATAAACAATAACTTATTGTCCTATTATAACTAAACTTCTCTCGAGCCAAGAGAAGGTGTAGTGCCACGTTGTTCAACCCCTGGAATCAGTCCTTGAGAGACCAATTTCTCACCATACTTTATCTGTAGAGACGAAGTGAATTTCTTCTGGGGTAGTTGTGTTATCAGCTCCTCAATCAAACGAATCCTTAAAATGGAAGGCATATTGAGTCGGCGACATAGGTCACTCTCACCCATGTAGATCAAAAGACCGTCATCATAGACATGAGTTCACAACTCACTTAGGATTCAGGTCAAGTCACTTATGCTCATTGTCACACCCCCTCCTGAATCACCTACTCTCAACCCGAGAGACGACTAGAAGTCAACCAACATCGTTCCTTTTTTAAACAACACCAACTAACCTTAACTACTAAATAATACTAAGCAACTTAACCAATTAAAAACTTAAGTAGTGGGCCAACATTAATTCATAGATTAAACGACCCTGGAAACAAGTTAAGGTTATATGTCATTACTTACAGATCAACACTTAAAAAAATAGAACAAAAATTGAAACAACTTGACTAACATAACTTAAGGCATATGTACGTGACGTAGTTTTATTTTGAAGTACTAACCACTAAGTAAACCAAATTTAACAACAATTGGCATAGCAAACTGGAGGCAGCAAGTCAGGCCTGCGGATCACGATCTTTTCCTAAAAAATGGAAATCATTTGGAAAGAGTGAGTTAAATAGCCTAGTGAGTAACGGTTTTATAAAACATGCTTTTGAAATCATAAATCTTTAAAGGTTAACTCTTAACATAAGTTGTTTATCAAACTCAAATAGTTTATCTCAAACTTTCTCTTTTAGTTGCTATTTCACAAAGAATCATCAGGACACAAACTAGGCATGGAAACCTTATCCCATGATACGATATTTACAAGATGAAAAACTAGGCATCAGTAGTGCCCTATCTTGTTATAGCTATTATGAGATGAGAGACTAGACGTTCGTGCAGGCCCTCATCTCTAAACTAGTACCAATGATGAGAAACTAGGTATCTACCGAGTACCCTCATTAAAAGATCTTTTTACACAGGTAAATTTCCCCTGAAGGGTTGCTATATATCTTAAAAAAATTTAGGTATAGACTAAAACATGCTAAAATCATTCTCAAGCTTAAATACTTTGGAAACTTAGCATAATCATGCTTGCTTGTAAATATCATCAGTAAAGTCATCAATAAATACATGTTTCTCAAAACATTTCTAAACTTATGCTTTTGGAAACACTTTCTAAATCAGTATGCTCAAATATTCAGACATCACAGCATGCTTTAAATATTTGATAGAAAATTATGTTTAGAAATCAACTTTAAACTCATTTTTGTCACTCACAAGCTATTGCTTGAAGCTTAAAACTGTGCTTAATAAATACAACTTTAAAAATTATAGAGTCACTCACAGATGATAGCTTAGGCTCTCGACTTGTAAATATGTCCATTTAATTCTTGACCTAAAATAATGGGAAATAAGTCCATTTAATTTCCTTTGATTATGAAAATACCAAAACTTAACTTAAAGTTCCCAAAAACCACTAAAAAATCCCAAAAATACCCATTTTAGCATGTTGGTGCGTAGAGCACGGCCGCAGGGGCTTGGTTCGCACACGCAGTGCTTGCTCAGACTTGTCGCATCCTAACCTCGTGTGCAACGTCGTGCGCCTCATATAGTGCTTGCTTCTTATGTGCAAGGTAGGCCACATGGCACAGGCACATGCTTTGTGTCACACCCTCTTCTGAACTACTTGCTAGCTTAGCCCGAAAGACGGCATGAAGTCAGTAGACATTCCTATCCTCCAACGATACCTGTTGACCCTACTGAACTATGAAACCTGGTAGACTTGCTATTTTCTACATGAAATATTATTTATGCATAAAACACAACGGAACAATAATAGACCCACAAACACACACTTATACCGATACCCTAACTCACCCACATGAAACATTTACCTGGATAAACTATTTAAATGCAAAAAAATTTTAAAAAAAATTACAAAGTGAACTGAGGAGTTTGCCCAACTAAAAGTTCAACAACTTCAGATATATATATACAGCTATACAAACACAAAAACTCCACCCACGTACTGGAAGTAAATGTGAAACTAGTAGCAGACTATAGATGAGTTTCAAACATCGAAAGCTCGACCTCTACCTGAAAAGTGAGAAAACATTCTAAATGTGAGCTAATAAGCCTCGTGAGTGAAACTGTTATTTGATAAATTTGAGTATGTGATAAATCGGCATTAAAGAAATAAATACTTAAGCAAAGCATTAACCACAAGTATTTTAAAAGAACAACTTCTTCAAATATTCAAATCTATATTTATAAAAGCTAGTAAGACATTTACAACTAACATGACATCATTACGTTGTATAGAGCACACCTAGTACAACTAACATTTATTAATTCTACAATGTAGTGGGGCCCGCCCAGCACTTCCATCATATTTGCCTAGTGGGGCTCGCCCAGCACTCACGAAAGCTTTATTTTCACGAAGTATAGTCAACGTCAACAACGAAAAATAACCTGTGTGCACACGGTATCCTCTAGCCTCAAGCTCAAGATCTCAGTCATGTAGTCAACGAGAAAAACGAGAAAATTTCATAAATCATCTAAAGTATTAAAACATCTCTGCTTATCTTTATCTTGCTAAAAGTTCAAAATTTACTCAACTCGTTCATGAAAAACTATAATTTTTTTTAAAAAAAATTGCTAATTCATATTGTGCTTGAAACACTGTGGTTCAAATACTTTCCAGAAATTCAAAATTCACATGCCAACATAAATTTTTATTAAGAAATCTATTCTCGAAACTCATACTTGAAAATAGTCATGGAATTAAAATGATTTTTATAGCTTCGTAAATAAACGTATAAAGCAGTCAATCATAAATAACAATTATGGAAAATATTTTCAAAACTGGTTTTGTCACTCACTGTCTTGAGCTAGATCCTTGTCTATAAGCTCGATTCAATTCTTCTCAGCCTGTGAACAACCAAACCAAGTATTAGAACCCTAAATATTCTAAAGATAAACTTAACATGTCGCACTAAAGATGACGCTCACGAATTCAAAACTTAAGAAATAAAATTCTATTTCAACAACTCTCTGCATTTTTTAGATTTTCAACATAAACTTCAAATGACCATAACTCCCTCAATAATTAACCAAAATGAGTGTTCTTTATATCAAAATCTTCATTTGGATGTTCACTATAATTTACCTGAAGATATGTAAGCCAAATTTCCAGTTTAAAATCTTAGAAATACCTCAAAACAAAACTACTCCAAGATATGTAATTTAACATATTTCTAGTCATAATTAGCTCTCAGCATCTTCATAAAAGTTATAGCAAATTGAATAAGCTTTTCAACCATATCAAATATAGATTCTAACTCAATGTGTATGCATTGAAACACTAAAAAAACCATAGAATATCTGATTTCGCGTGGAAAGCACATGTTGTCTTCTCTATCAAATATCACCCATTTAACAACAAAATTGACTCAAACTTCATTCACACAAATTGTTAAAAAATGAATTATCTTTCAGAAAATTCAAACCTCACCTCTTAGTTCTTCTTGAGAAGATCAAATCGGATTAAAAACCAGAAGTGTGCAGTGTGTGTCAAAATCTGCCATGGTTGCAACTTCTATTGAGTTTTTCCCCTTCTTCTTCAACCTTAGAACTAAGAAATCTTCTTCTTCGTCCTCAGGTTCTCTCCAATGCTTCTCTCAAAAGAAAACTATGAAAGTTTGGATAATAAAATTGTAAAGAGGTTTGTTTTGGTGGTGGAGGACAACATGAAAGAGAGAAGAAAAAAAGAGTTATTCTTCCCTCTTTTCCTCTTTCTTTCCTTTAATCTTTTCTTTTCTTTTGTTTTGATTTTTTTTAAAAAACAAAACCTTTAATTATATAAAATTATTATATAATTAATTTTCTTCTTTTCTCTTTCTTTCTGTTATATTTTATAAAAAAAATATATCCAAAGAGAATCTCGAGTCTACACTTTGTGCTGCCTGGTCGTGCGTTGTTCTATGCCTTGTGCGCTCAAGAACTTAATGCTAACCTCTTTTAACTTCAAACACATTCCCAACTCACCTCACCCATTCTGACCTTCGACCTAGCTTCAATCTTGACCAGAATCTCCTTTCTCAGCCAAAACCTAAGTCCCACTTTGGAGGTTAATATCTTATAATTCATAACTCAAATAAGAAAACCTCCTAAAAAGTTGTTTAAAATTGTCTTAACTTGCTTACCTCCAAATTCAGCCAAAAACTCCAAGAAATGCGTTTGGTAGCCTTATAGACGTCAAAACTGCTTAGATTCTCTCTAGAAATGACCTTTCTTCCTTTCTACAGCTCAACCCTTATTTTTCTCGCCTCAAAATTAACATGCGCCTCAACTTATAAACTAGAGATTAATTTAGAAACTTTTGAGAGCAATTTGAGCAAAAATGAACTAGTAGAATGAGAGTTCTATTCTGAAGTGACCTATTTATAGTGAACCTTGCATGAGAATTTCTTGACACCTCCAGCTTGCCGTAATTTAACTGTTGCATGGAAAGGACATTTAGAAAGCACTCAACCGACTTGCCTTGGTCAGCCACCTCTTCACCATTTCGCCCAAGTCCTAGTTCCACCTTGCATACTAACCTCTCTTGATATGGCCTCAAGCCTTCCTTGCCTATTTGCGGCACTCAACCAAAATGCTTAGTCCTTGACCGTCCAAATAACCTCTCAAGACTTACTTCTTGCCTAAGGTAGACTTGAACTTTATGTAGAGACTATCTAGTGTAGACTTGAACTTTATGTAGAGACATAAACTTGGATCAAGTTCGAGTATATAGCCCAAACGGTCTATAGTGAATGAAGAAGGTTGGGCGCCTTATTCTGGAATCGCTATGGATGCGGCTCACTTTGTAGTTAATACAAACGAAGTGATCCTAAATCGCATGTAGAGACATGGAAGTTGGGCATCCTATGTAAAGAGTTACATAAGACTGGAACCATGAAATAGTCCCTTTGAAGTTATAACACCATTAACTATATAAATTGACTATTTCGATTATGATAACCTAGATAACTTAATCTTAATCCTAAGAACTATGAACTTCTGTGCAACCGGTATTATCCTTAGATCTGGATAGGTGAGGACAGCTCAATGGCGCTGGCCCAATAAGCCTTCCATTTCAGGGGTAAGACCGAGTGGATGGCTTGGAACATAGGGTGTAAGATGGAATTCACACCTACCGATTTTAGGGTTAGTAGATAGGTTGTTCTCTTAAGGATTGAATCCAAATCTTGAACAAGGGATCCCGCCCTCTCATTGGCTCGAGAGGGACTCGGTTTATAGGTTGGACCTTAAACCAAATGTTCAATAGTGGACAGTGGGACTTAAGGAATAAGAAGTAGTCTCGGGGGTAAAACGGTATTTTGACCTAGCCGAGGTTACGAACAACCTGTGAAGGATTAACTTACTGATCATGGATATTATCAAATGGACATAAATATATCTATAGTGAGGGGAGTGCAACTACGAGACTTTAGTGGAATGACTCGTTAGTTAACGAATGTTGATTAGCTTGGTCTAAAAGGGTTTAGCCAGTTAATCTCGGATCATTAGAGCTCATGATCTATAGGTCCATTAGGTTCCCCTGCTAGCTCATATGGAATTAACTAAGAACAACTTGTTAGAATAATTCACATTGTCAGAATTAGGTAGAGAGAGAGAAATCGACGAATATATGTGATATAGCCATCGTTTATAGAGCTTTATAATTTAAATGTGATTTAAATATTAAAAATATAAATATGATGAATTCATATTTGGAAGCTCGGAATTGATGGAAAATGTCAAAGTTGTAAAAAGTCAAAGTGTTGATGACATTAATGGTCAAATGACCATTTTGCCCATTGACCAAAGATTATTGGATAATCCCACCATCTCTTAGAGGGCCATGTGGAAGCATATGGTGATGACACCAAGCCCACTAAGAGATAATAAAATAGTGATTAATTCCACTAAATGTTAGTGAAATGCTAGTTGTTGAATTTTAATAAATTAAATTACATGCAATTTTGCATGTAATTAGTCTATTTAAGTGGCTGTTTTTCAACTTAAAAAATTAAAATTGCAATTTTGTAATTTTGAATTACAAAGCAAACCTTTGCTCCAAAATTCTCAAATTGCATTCATCCTTCACCTCCAATTTCCATCTCTTTCTTTAATTCCTTCAATTAACGGGTCCCACAACCCGATTCTTAGTCCAGAGAATAGCGGATCAACTCTAGTGGTCGTTCCGGGTTCGTGAAGAAGAAAGATTAAGGACGCCGAGAGCTTCAAAGGTAAATAATTACCTTTTAACCCTAATTAGTGTAATTAGGGTAGTTCAAAGCATGTTAATCACTAAAATGTGTAGTTGCATATAGAGTATTTTTTTATCCCATTTTCCGCTACGTTTGAATGCTTTCCAACATAAACACAATTGATATATATATATATATATATATATATACATACACACACAATGCTATATATTTAGAATAAGTTAATAAGTTACTTTGAGATATTAGAAAGGAGATATGATATATGTTAATATATCTTTATCACGTCGAAAAATAATTAAAGGCTCATAAATGCATAAAAAAGAATAATTACACAGTATAGACAAAATAATTACAATTAAAAAATATGGGTATTTTGGTATTTTATAAAATACCATGCACATGTAGAAAATGTCATTTTCTAGAAATCGAAAGAAAAAGTAGTTTTGCCATTTTCCAAAATGACTCCTAAAAACTATGTTATATCCCATATTATTCCAAAAATTTATATGTACATTTTTTATTTGTTTAAAGTTTGACTGTTTTTTATTGATTAATTTATGAAATTTTAATATTTTTCTTTTAAAATAGTTATATATTTGTTTTCTTTTATTTGTTTAAAGTTTATATTAAATAGTACATATATTTTATATTTTATATTTTATATTTGAATTTAATGAGATTTTACTTAGGGGTCTTTTTAAAAATATAACAAAATGGCAAAATATTTACACTATACAGAACAATTCCAAAAATGGAAAAAGCCCATAATAGAATATACCAAAAATGTCCCGTCAACCACTCCGTCAACAACACGCGTAATATATTTGGTACATGATTGTTTAAATAATCGTTTACATTTGGATAGCCAAATCTAAACGATTTTTTTTTTAATTCTTTGTACATGATCGTTTAATTTGGTTACACAATCGTTTAGATTTGGCTATTGTTTGGTACATGATCATTTAGATTTGATCGTTTAGATTTGAGTAGCCAAATATAAACGATTTTTTTTAATTTTTGGTAGAGGATCGTTTAGATTTGACTGCACGATCGTTTAGATTTGGCTAAAAGAATTTTTTTCAAGACTCTTTTGGTACACGATCGTTTAGATTTGGCTACACGATCGTTTATTTTTTGTACACGAGAACTGATTTAGATTTGGCTACCCATCTAAACGATTTTTTTAAGATTCTTTACTACACGATCGTTTAGATTTTGCTATTTTTATACATGATCGATTAGATTTGGCTACCCAAATCTAACGAATTTTTAAAGAATTTTTGGTACACGGTTGTTAGATTTGGCTATTTTTTGTAAACAATCATTTAGATTTGGTTTCTAAACGACATTTTTTTTCAATATCTTTTATATTTAGTATACGATCTCAAACAACCAAATAACAATTTGAAAAAAATATTTAAAAAAATAGATCTTTTATATTTGATACGATCTTGAACCAAATAAAAGTTTGGAAAAAAATCGCAAAGGAAGAGGAAAAGAAAGACGATAAAAGGGAAGGGTAAAAAAAATTGTCAACTTCATGGACTTTTTTATTTTATTACCCGGGTCGTAAACATTTTACCTGTTGGTTATATTTATGAAAATCTGCCTTTTACTTATTAATAATGTGTTTTTGACAAACTTACATTTTTAAAATTAAAAAGAAAAATAAGTTATAACCCAACAACCCAACCCAAATTTTGAAGCTTTTGTTAGGTTGAGTCGGAGATTTTACGGGGTTTCAACTAAAATAGCCTAAATTATAATATAATATTACACAATGAGTCTTTCTTTCTAATATATTTCATAAAAGTCCTAAATGAGCTAATATTTTTCACAAAAGAATGAGTGAATTTACCTTGTTACCCAAATTTCATTAATCTTGAACAAGATTTTCCTTAATTATGAACAACCATATTTATTATATCAATTATAACTTCCTTAATTATTAATACATATATATTTGTATTTATTAATGTAATATTTATTACCTTTAGAATGATTTAAATATAGTATAAATTATTATCTTATATGGTAATGATATTTTTAATTATCCTACAAAATAAATATTTTCAATTTCATGCTAAACCAAAATTTATTTTCTCACGATCATCAATTTTGGCATCGGCATTCTTCTCCGATTTCTATGACAAAAAAAAATTGTTCTTTCTTCTTTCCTTCTGATTTGCTTCTTTTGATACAGTTAGGGGTTTTTTTCGTATATTATTTATTCTTCCGTTTCGTAGCATTTTTTTTTCCTTCAAAAATTTGTTCTTTCTTCTTCCATTTCGTAGCATATATTCCGGTAATGTTCCTTCTATTTTGATTTTTCACATCTGCTACTAAATAATACATTTATGTTTTGTGATTTGTTACATATATATTACTGCATATATTCAATAATACATATACAGATTTTTTTTCTCATGTTATGTAATTTTTTTCTTATTCAATTTATATACTACTAAATATATTCAATAATTACGACATTTTCCAATCATCTTATTCATATTTTTGTTTAGTGAAGTTTTCATGAACAATATATACATTTATATACCACTGTTTAATCTACTTTTGCTAAATGATTTATTAGATATATGCATTTTATTTATATTTATGTTCTGTGATTTGTTACATATACTACTGTATATATTCAATAATATAGAAATTGAAGTTGTCATCCTCCCACCGAATGTAAAACATTCAGTTGGTCGACCAAAGAAGATTAGAATTCCTTCTAAAATAGAGTTCAAGAGACGCGTTAAATGTGGTCATTGAGACGTGTTGATCATAACCGAAAGAGATGCAAGTTTTTCTTATTGAATTAGTTTCTCCTTCTTATTATTAGACTTTTAGTAAGTTGTTTCAGAATTTTATTTGAAATATTCATATTCCAGTTTTTAGTTCTATTATTTTATTTCCATATTTTTTCATAAATTTCCAACGTACTAATCAAAGTTCCTCAATTTATTATATTTAATATATTACTCTTCATACATAATCACTATTATTTCAAACATAACTTATTATTTTTTACATATAATATGAATATTTCAAATAAAATACATAAAACAATTTAACAAATTGAAAACAAAACCTTTCATTCGTAAAATATACAATGTATTATTTCATATATATTATTCATAAATCAATTTAACATATCCTATCTTTCGGTAAATGTATGTCAATTTATATGTATTATTATATATATGAAAGGGTATATATACACTAAACAACAGAACCGATATATCATTTTTTTTAAAACTGTATGTCCACATATATTTATAAATTGTTGTATCCAGTGGTATATATCTAAATGCAATATTACAGAATCGAAGTTTAAAACGTTCTAGAAAATCTATGATGTAATGGAGTAAGAAAAAAATATGAGGAATTGACAAAGACAACTAACCGAAAGTATGAGGATAACGAAAAAATGAAATAAACTGAGAATAGGTGAAAAACGAAATCGGAATCGGTGATGGAGGAAATAGGATTACATGAATAAGGAAATTGGATGTATCGAAATTGAAAAAATGTTTCGATTTTTCTGTGACAGAATCGGGCTTCCTTGAAGAAAACATATGATATTCTATGGTTACTGGATGTCCATATATATGTATTATGATAAATAAGAAGGGTATATATCTAAAAAAAACATAACACACAGATCATATTCGTCAATTACTGTATGTCAACTATTGTATATTATTGTATATATGAATGGGTATATATTTAAAAAATAACATAACACACATATCATATTAATCGGTTACTGTATCTCAATTTATATACATTATTATATATATAAAGGGGTATATATAAACTAATTCACATAATAGATAATTGAAATTTATTGGGGACTGTATGTAAAAATATATGCATTGTTATATATATGAAGTGGTATATGTCTAAAACAAATATTCCGGAATATAACGTTAAACGTTTTAGGAATACTACGATTTAATCGGATGCATGAGAACGAAAGAAGTACAAAAACATATAACGAATTGAGGAAGACAACTAACCGGATGCATGAAGAGAACGAAAGGACAAAATAAATTGAGATTCTGTGAATAACATAATTGGAATCGGTGATGGACGAAATATAAGGAGATGAAGAACGAAGTTGGATGGAATTGGCAAGAAATTCGATAACTTTTCGACGGAGGATGTACTGGAATTGGTGGAGAAATTGGATAAATTGCAGGTGGCGGATGTGACAGAGAAGAATAACTGTTGACAATGGAGATGGGGATGTAAGAATTATGCAACTGATGAATAATTAAGAAAGAGAATTTTGAAAATTATTTTCATATTCAGAGATATATTATTTGATGATAATTTAAAATAAATTATACAAGGTAATATTTTTTCATTAATAATTAAGATTGTACATTAATTAAGATCATAATCAAGGAAGTTATAATTTAGACAATAATGATAAATATAAAGTTAACAAGGCAAAATATACTTCTTAATTTCGAATTACCTATATAATTAATGTTAATCATAAGGTTAAAATTGTCCTACAAATATATGATTTCCTAATTAAGTAAAAAAAAAGCTTATTTTAAGATATTTATGAAATTTCATAGTCAAATTAGGTCTTTCTTTAAATCTTTCAGATTTTTTTATTTGAGTTTTTTTTTTTTTTATTTTGTCAACCCAACCAATCTGAATTTTCAGATTGGTTTAAAAGCACCCTCAACCCAACCCAACCCAATTTATGTACACTTGTAAAACGATGAGTTTTACATAAGGATTTGATGATTAACCTTAGTAGATACACAAGAGGGATAAGTAAATATGATTTTAGTGTATTTTTTATTTTAAAATTTTATATATTTATTTTTCATTTGTTTTGCTAATAATTATAATATTTTTATGAAAATAAATGAGTTTTGGATTTTAGAGTTAAAATATGGCAAAATATATGAAAAAATGATTGGCATATCCTGTCACACCCCCTCCTGGACTACCTGCTAACTTAGACCAAAAGATGGCGTGAAACCGACGGACAACGCTTTTCTTTACATGTATCTGTCGACTCTGCTTAAAACATTAATGTGATGAACTTGCCAGTCTAGTATATAAACTATTACACATGCACACAATGCAGCGAATCCTAGACTAATCATATACATCATAAAATGTATCTCAGAAATAACTAATTCCATAAGTAAACCTAGAGACACGTTAACCAAAACATAACCACCAAAATTTACATAACTATAGCTCCTAAAGCTTATACAAACTGTGGAGTATCTATAACATCAAGGGTGTATTATACATCATAACACAACAGACTCTATGCCCAACTCGAAACACGTACTGCAATCGATAAGGGAGCTTCAGCAGACTAAGGCAGCCTATCAGACTCGGGAACTCGATCTCTACCTGAAAAATGGGTAGAACATTTTGGAAAAGGTGAGCTATAAAGCTCAATGAGTGACTCAGTTTAAAACTATAAATTTAAAGATAAGAGCACGTGACAATTTTACACAAATAAATATGTTTATACAAGTCGTAAATGTAAACGTATAGTAGTAAGATAGCTTTCTCAAATACTCAGCATGTACGTCATTAAAATCTAGCAAGGCATATCAAGTATATCGAAACATTTTAACTAACATGACAAATCTACGTTGTGTAGGGCACGCCCAGTACAACCAACATTTACAAGCTCTACGATGTAGTAGGGTCCACCCAGCACTCACATCGCCTTTGTCGTAGTGGGGCCCCCAGAACTCACGACAGCATCGTTGTCACAGAGTACACTCAACGTCAACAACGAATCTAACCAGTGTGCACACGGTATTCTCTAGCCTCAAGCTCAAGATCTCAGTCATGTAGTTAATGAAAATTTCATAAATCATCTAAAAATATTAAAACGTGCCTGCTTATAAATCTCACACAAAGCTCAAACTTTACTCAATTCTTTCGTGGAAAACTGTAGTTCTTAAAACAAAACTTCTTACTAATTCATGTTTTGCTTAAAACATTGTGGTTTAAATACTTTCCAAACATTTAATATCCACATGCTAGCATAAATTTTATTAAGAAATCTAGTTTCCAAACGTATACTTGAAAATAAACATGAAATTCAAATACCTTTCATGGCTTCGTAAATAAACATTTATCGCATTCAATTATAAATAACAGTTATGGAAAATATTTCCAAATTGATTTTGTCACTCACAGTCTTGGGCTAGATCCTTAGTCTATAAGCTCGGTTTAATTCTTCTCTGCTTGCCAACAACCCAACCGAGTATTAGAACTCTAAACATTGTGGTTTTCTAAAGATATACATAACATGTCGCACTAAAGATGATGCTCATGAAAACAAAGCTTAAAAAATAAAATCCTATTTGAAAAAATCTCTGCATTTTTCAGATTTTTAACATAAGTTTCAAATGACTATAACTTCCTCAATACTTAACCAAAATGAGTGTTCTTTATGTCAAAATCTTCATTTTGATGTCCTCTATAATTTACCTGAAGGAAAGAAAATACAATTCCCAAAAAATTGCTACAGAAATGGCCCAAAACAGAGAAAGTTCAAAAATATAGTCTTCTGCTATCTCCTGACTTGTTTCTGAAATTAAGCTTACTTCTAATCATATTTATGATGGAAAAAAAACATCTGAGAAGCATGCAGCGGAAGACTAAGGACATGCTTTACTCTATATGCATCTAAACGATTTAGAAATTAACATGCAACTACACAATAGACCTAAACGAAGAGTATAAAAAGTAAACGATGAGCTTACCTTTGTAGTTCACAACTTCTTCTTCGTTCCAAAAAACTTCTCTGCCTGAAGATCACTAGCAACAGACAACCACTAAGTTAACCTACTAATCTTAGGACCAAGAACCGAGTTGTGGGACTCGTTTTTGTGAAGAAAATCATTTAGAGAGAAGGTAGGCGGTTAGGTGTATCGTTTAGGTAATCTTTTTTTTTTAGAAAACATCATCCTTTACTCATTCTATAATGAGAAGTTTATATATGAAAATTACATGCAAATTGCATGCAATTTATGTCATATAATCTCAACACCTAATTAATCCATTAACTCTTTAATGGAATTAGTGGCTTCTAATTCACAATAAGCTGCCACATTACCCACTAACTTTTAGTTAATCAAGAAATTAGTCAAAGGGGCAATTTGGTCATTTGACCAATTAAGTCAAAGTCAAACTTTGACTTTTCTTAGTCAAAAGTCAACTTTTTGACTTTTTGCTATTTTACCCGTCTTGACTAATTCTAACCTCCTGAGTATGAATCCGCATTCATTTTTCTAAAATTCAAATCATATTTGAATATAAATTCCAGTCAAAGTTTTGATTTTTTAAAGTTAAAAGTCAACTTTTGACTTTTACAACTTTGACCGTCTCAAAACTTTTCAAGCTTCTAAATATGAATCTATATTCATATTTATTTAAACCATATTTAAACACAAAACTTAAAGTTTATATCTACCGACTTATATCTTATATACTTGTTGGTTTCTTTCTCTTTTTCTAATTCAAACAATTCGAATTATTCCAACATATTGTTCTTAGTTGAATCCATAGGCGCTAGTAAGGGAAACTAATGGACCTATAGATCATGGGCTCCAACGACTCGAGATTAACTGGCTAAACTCTTTTAGACCAAGCTTAATCAACATTCGTTAACTAATGAGTCATTCCACTAAAGACTCATAGTTGCCCTCCCCTCACTATAGATATATTTTTGTCCACCTGATATAACCATGATGAGTAAGTCGATCCTTCACAGATTGTTCATAATCTTAGCTGGGTCAAAATACCATTTTACCCCCGAGATTACATCTTGCTCCTTAAGACCCACTGATCCACTATTGAACAATTGGTTTAAGGTTCAACCTATAAACCTGAATCCTTCTCGGGCTAATGAGAAGGTGGGGCCCCTTGTTCAAGACTTGGATTCAGTCCTTAAGGGAACAACCTATCTACTATCCCATAAGTGGGTAGGAGTGAATTTCATCTTGCACCCTATGTCCTTAGCTATCCACTCGGTCTTATCCTTGAAATGGGAAGCTTATTGGGCCAACGATGATGAGCTGCCCTCACCTATGCAGATCTAAGGATACTACCGAATAAACAGAAATTCATAGTTAGCTCAGAATTAAGATCAAATTACCTAGGTCATCATAATTGAAATAGTCAATTTATATTGTACGGTGTTAGAAATAAAAGTGACTATTTCGTGGCTTCAGTCTTATGCAAACCATTTACATAGGATTCCCCCACTCCCATGTCATTACATGAACGATTCAAGATTACATCATTTGTACTAATTACGGAGCGGGCCGCATCCATAGTGTTTTTCCAGAATAAGGCGCCCAACCTTATTCATACAATATAGACTATTTGGGCTATTAACTCGAACTTAATCCATGTTTATGTCTCTACATAAAGTTCAAGTATATTGACAAACTTAGTAAAATAGCCTCGGGACCTTAATACTTATTGGTTTTAAGATTATAGCATGTAATAATAAACTTTATTGAATCAAATAACAAAGTACGAGTTTTAGGGCATAAATTCTAATAATTTAGCTCACAATTTCTCATAAAAGTTGTAGTAAATTGAATAAGCTTTCCAACCATACCAAATAGAGATCCTAACTCCATCGGTACTCTCGACAATACAAGAAAAACCAGAGACTTCCTGGATTCGCGTGAAAACAAGCTACCCTGTTTTCTTCATCAAAAATCATCTAATGAAAAGCCGAATTTGCTCAAACTTTCTTCTTAAAATTTGTTTGAAAATGAAGTAGCTTTCAGTAAATGTAACCCTCACCTCTTAATTCTTTTTGTGGTGTTCAAATCGATGCAAACAACCAGAGGATGTCTGTAAACACGAAGCTTCTGCCATGGCTATCTATCCCTTTAGGATTTTCTTTATCTATTCACCTTAATTCTCAGCCCTTTCCTCTTCTTCTTCTTCCTTAGATTCTACCTCAACATCTATCTCAAGTTTAAGGACCAATGGAAATAAGATAATGGGGAAGATGTGTTTGGCGGTGGAGAAAAAGAATGAGAAAGAAAACCAATTAACTTTTCTCCTCTCTCACTTTCCTCTTTCTTTCCTTTTATCTTTTCTTTTCTTTTCTTTTTTCTTTTTAAAATAAAACCTTTAATTATATATATATATATATGTATGTATGTATGTATATATATATATATATATATATATATATATATATATATATATATATATATATATATACTTAATTTCGATTTTTCTTTTATTCCTTTCATATAAAACAAATTCAAAGATAATTTCGGGTTTACATATCTGTTCACGAATTTAATACTTCATTTCACATATCTGATATATATCTACCACGGATCAGGACGTATGAATATCAAATACGTATCTGATACTAATTCTCTGCACGCTTCGAAGAATATGCTTCATGGCCAGACACTCATATTTTTCAAAAAGTTGTTTTAAGCAATATATATATATATATATATATATATATATATATATATATATATATATATATATATATATATATATATATATAGATAATTTTAAAAAATTAAAAATTAAAATAGTTTTAAAAAATTGTTTTTAAATATAACAAAAAAAACCAAAATATTTACCAATATAGTAAAAATTTGACTTTTTTATTAGCAATGGACCATGTTAGGGATGTGATGTATTAAGAATAGATTGTAATATTTTAATATAATTATAAAAAAAATTTAGAAATTTTGTATATATTGAGCGAATTAAAGAAAAAGAGTAGGAAAAATGACAAAAGCAGCACACTCTTTGTTTTCAAAAGTAGCACATTTTTTAAAACTTGTAAAATTATTTTTCTCAGTCCATTTCGGTGAGATCGACCACCGAGATTTTCCTAGAATATTAAAAAATTTCCAACTTATCAATTGTTTTGGGAGTTTTAGGTTTTCACTATGTATCTCAGTAGAAATTAGATCGAGATTCTACCATTTTCAAATCATCTCAAATCTTATTTAATTTACGGGAAACTTACATAAATGTAACAAAACTGTAAACTATTTACGGGCCGTGTAGCAAAACCCATAAAGTTAGCCATTTTTTAAATATTCCAGGTTTGCCCTTTCATCTTTCTTTTCTTCCTCGCGATTCGTCTTCCTCTGTTATTTTGTCTTCCCCGTCTTCCCCTGTGATTTCGTCTTTCTTTTTTTCTCTTTTTCTTTTCTGCGATTTCTTTCCATCATCTTTCTTATTTTTCAATTTTTTATTTATGTCGTTTAATCTTTTCATTGTTTTTCTTTTTTTCTCTTCATTTTTTTCGCTTTGATTTCTTTCCATCGTCTTTCTATTTTTTCTCTTCTTTTTTTCGCTACGATTTCTTTTCATCTTCTTTCTTCTTTTCTTTTTGTTTTTAAGCATTTACATTTGGGTAGTCAAATCTAAACAAACTGTGTATACACTATGTACAACAAAATAGCAAAATTTAAAAGATCGTGTATAAAGAATCTTGAAAAAGAATCATTTAGATTGGAGTAGCCAAATGTAAACAATCGTGTAAAAAAGTAAATGATCGTGTAAATAAATCTAAATGATCGTGTACCAAAAGAATTAAAAAAAATCGTGTACCAAATTTTTTAAAAAAAACATTTAGATTTGGGTCCCCAAATCTAAACGATCATGTAACAAAATTAAACGATGGAATTGAAAAGATAAATTGTACCCATATCTAAACGATCGCGTATATATTGAACCATATCTAAACGATCGCGTTGTAGTCATATCTAAACGATCGCGTATCAAACATTAACCAAATCTAAACAATCGTAAATATATTATGCGCACGTTATTGATGACATGGTTGACGGGACATTTTTGATATTTTACACGATGGGCCTTTGGGCTTTTTCCGTTTTTGGAATTGTTCTATAGAGTGTAAAAATTTTGTCGCTTTTTTATATTTTTGTAAAGACCTCTTAATTTAATCTTATCTTTTCGAAAAAGTTATTTGAACCTTTCGAAATCTTACACAAACATTAACTAATTTTCTTTTTTGTTTTCAAAAAAACTATGGATCTTGGTGATAAAGATTAAATGAGCATTGCGGAAGAAAGACCAAAATTCTACCCTAATTGCAATTAATTAACCATAAACCCTAAATCGAAATAAGATTAAATATAGGATTTTTTAAGAAAAACTTACGTTCGAAGCTCCGATTGATGCTTGAACCACCACTAGGGTTGACCTACTATCCTCCAAACTTATTGTCCGTCAAAGTTTGACTTTTCAAAAGTCAAAAGTCAACATTTTTACTTTTTACAACTTTGATTATTTCCATCTTTTTTGAGCTTCCCAGTATGAATCCACATTCATATCTTTAATATTTAAATCTCATTTAAGCATAAAACTCTATTAGTAATCTAAAAATCGATGGCTATATCACATATACTTGTCGATTTCTCTCTTCTCTCCTATTTCAAATAATTTGACTCATTCCATCATATTGTTCTAAATTTATTCTATATAAGCTAGTAGGGGAACCTAATGGACCTATAGATCATGGGCTCCGACGATCCGAGATTAACAGGCTAAACTCTTTCATACCGAGCTAATCAACATTCGTTAACTAACAGGTCATTCCACTCAAATCCTGTAGTTGTACTCTCCTCACTATCGATATATTTGTGTACATTTGATATAACCATTGTTAGTAAGTTAATCCTTTACAGGTTGTTTGTAAGCTTGGCTAGGTCAAAAATTACTGTTTTACCCCTAAGATACATCTTTCTCCTTAAGTCCCACTGATCCACTATTGAATAATTGGTTTTAAGGTTCAACCTATAAACCGAATCCCTCTCGGGCTAAAGAGAGGGTGGGGCCCCTTTGTTCAAGACTTGGATTTAATTGTTAAGGGAACAACCTATCTACTAACCCTAAAGCAGGTAGGAGTGAATTTCGTCTTGCACCCTATGTTCTCAACTATCCACCTGATCTTACCCTTAAAATGAGAGGCTTATTGGGTTAACGCTAATGAGTTGCCCTCACCTATACAGATCTAAGGATAATCTCGTGTGAACAGGAGTTCACAGTTATCTCAGGATTAAGATTAAGTTACCTAGGTCATCAATAATTGAGGTTGTCGATTCTAAACAGTAAACAGTGTTATAACGTAAAAGTGACTATTTCATGGTTCTATCTTATGTAAACCTTTTACATAGGATGCCCCCAATTTCATGTCTCTACATGAACGATTCAAGATTACATCGTTTGTATTAACTACAAAGTGGGTCGTATCCATAATATCTCTAAATAGACGCCCAACCTTTATTCATATTCTATAGACTATTTAAGCTATTTACTCGAACTTAATCCATGTTTATGTCTATACATAAAGTTCAAATTTACTCAAAAATAGCTTTGGGATCTTAGTTTATTGGATTTAGATTATAGTATTCAATTTCTCAATAACGACTTTATTAAATAGAATATGATTACAAACTACGAGTTTTAGGACATAAATTACAACAAACTCCACTTGGACTAAAACTCATAGTGGGATGAAAATGTTTGAATTTAACTATAAGAGAGAATAATACATATGAGTACAATAAACATACAAATATCATAAACTAGGGCACATGCCCAATAAGTCTCACACTTCTCCTAGCTTACAAACATCGTAGACCTAAATTCCATATGTGGCCCTCAAACACTTTAGTTGTGAGGACTTTTGTAAAAGGATCAATAATGTTTTGCTTGGAAGAAATCTGGGTCACTACAACATCACCACGATGTACAATTTCCTTGATAAGATGGTATTTGCGTTCAATATACTTTCCCTGTTTATGGCTTCTAGGTTCTCGTGAATTTGCAACTGCACCACTGTTGTCATAGTATAAAGTGATTGGCAGATGCATATTTGGAACAATTTCCAGATGTGTCAAGAATTTCCTTAGCCATACTGCTTCTTTTGCTGCTTCGCAAGCTGCTACATATTGAGCTTCCATTTTGGAGTCGACTATACAAGTTTGTTTTACGCTCCTCCATACTACTATTCCTCCGTTTACAGTGAATACTGATCCTTGATGTAGATCTTTCTAGCATCTTTATCCGTTTGGAAATCAGAATTAGTGTACCCAGTAAGGATCAGATCCTTAGTACCATATACGAGCATGTAGTCTTTTGTTCTTCTAAGATATTTTAGAATATTCTTAACGATTGTCCAGTGATCACGTCCGAGATTGGACTGATACCTACTGACCATCCCTACTGAGTAGCAAATGTTAGGTCTAGTACATAACATTGCGTACATCAAACTTCCAACAGCAGAAGCATAGGAAATTTTCCTCATATCCTCAACTTCTTGAGGTGTCTTAGGGCATTGTTCCTTTGATAAATGAATTCCATATATGTACAGTAGCAAACCCTTTTTGGAATTCTGCATTTTATATCTAAACAACATTTTGTCAATATAAGATGCTTGAGACATGGCTAGTGTTCTATTTTTACGGTTCCAAACAATTTAGATTCCAAGAACGTATTATGCATCTCCCAAATCTTTCATTTGAAATTGCGTAACTAGCCATTTCTTGATATCAGTAAGATAACCTATGTCATTCCCAATGAGTAGAATATCATCTACATATAATACTAAGAATGCTATAATGGAATTGATGACCTTTTTGTAAACACAAGGTTCGTCAACATTTTGTTCAAAGCCATAAGACTTGATCGCAATATCAAATCTTATATTCCAGGATCTAGATGCTTGCTTCAAACCATAAATGGATTTCTGAAGCTTACAAACCTTTTGTTCTTCACCATTTTCTATAAACCCCTCTAGTTAAATTTCATAATCATAAAAAGTGACGATGGATAAGAGTATTCTAATCGACTTAAGCATGGCAACAAGAGAGAATATTTCTTCATAGTCCACTCCTTCTCTTTGGGTATAACCCTTTACCACAAGTCGAGCCTTAAAAGTCTGTACTTTACCAGCTTGGTCTCGTTTTCTACAACCAATAGGTTTTACGTCATTTGGTTGATCTACTAGAGTCCAGACAGAATTAAAGAACATAAACTCCATTTCGAGGTCCATGGCTTTGATCCATTAGTCACGATCTACATCATTCATTGCTTGTTTATAGGTTAATGGATCCTCTACGTCATCATCATGTATGACAATTTAAGTTTCACTTAAACCTAAGTAGCGATTAGGCTGATGAACAACCTTCCCACGTCGAGACTCTCTCAATTTTTGAGAAGGATGTGTTTAACCAGATATCTTAGTTTTATCAACTACTTTAGTGGATGAACTAGGTTTATCTATAAAACTCTTGGAATCTCATTTAATACTAATTTACTGTGAAGTTGATGATCCGATGTGGTCTTCCTCTAAGAATATGGCATTTGTTGATACAAATACATTATTTTCTTGAGGATCTAAAACATACCACCTCTAGATTCCTTGGATATCCTACGAATAGGCATAATTTTGAACGATGTTCTAATTTTTTAGGGTTTTGCACCAACATGTTTGTCGGACATCCCCAAATTCTAAAGTGACGTAAACTTTCTTTACGCCCTTTCCATAACTCATAAGGTGTTTTGAAACACTTTTAGAGGGAACGTTGTTCAAAATATAGATCGTTGTTTCTAAAGAATATCCCCAAAAGGAATCTGGCAACTGAGCAAAGCTCAGCATAGAGCGAACCATGTCTAACAAGATTTGGTTTCTTCTTTCTAATACATCGTTCTACTGAGGCGTACTAGGTGTAGAGAATTATGACTGGATTCCTTGTTCTATCAAATAGTCGTGGAATCGTAAGTCTAAATATTCTCCACCTCGATCTGATTGAAGTATTTTTGTTGTTTTACCTAATTCATTCTCAACTTCAGCCTTATATTCTTTGAATTTTTCAAAAGAATCAGACTTGTGATGAATTAAGTAAACATGACCGTACCACGAATAATCATTAATAAAACTAATGAAATATTTGTACCCTCCTCGAGCTTTGACGTTCATTGGTCCACAGTGGTCCGAATATACGAGCTCTAAAGATATTTTGGCTCTGAGACATTTTCTAGTAAAAGATCTCTTGGTCATTTTTCCTTCAAGACAAGATTCACAAGGAGGTAAAGAGTTATTTTCTAACTCACTTACAAGTCCACTTTTAACTAATCTCCCAATCCTATTGACATTTATGTGACCAAATCTCAAGTGCCATAAATAGGCATTAGAAGAAACTTTTTGTCGTTTATTCTGAGTTTCGGTTGTCCTAAACATTTCAGTAGTTAAGACAAAATTTGCTCATGTTGGTCTTAACTTATATAAGTTGTTTTCATGTATAGCAAAACAAATTTGGATACCTTTATAGAAAATGAACGCTTCATTAATTTTAAAAGATATTCAATACATGTGTTCTAAAATACAAGAAATAGATATTAAATTTCTTTTCATTTGTGGTACATACAAGACATTCTTAAGTATGATATATCTATTTCCAAAATACAACTTTAAATTTCTCATTGCTTCAGTTGAGACCATCTCTCCTGTTCCAACCTTGAGAGTGATCTCGCCTTCTGAAAGCCTTTTCCAAGAACTATTTTCCTAAAATGAGAAGCAAATATGGTCAGTGGCTCTTAAATCTAATATTCAGGTTCAATTTTCATATTCCACTAAACATGTTTCAACAACTAGTAAATCATATTTACCTTGTGTTTCCTTCTTTACCTTTTTCTCTGTAAGGTACATTGGGCAGTTTCTCAACCAGTGCCCATTCTGGCCATAGTGCTAACACTTACCTTTTTATGTAGCTTTCTTTCTCTTATTTTATTTGGGAGTCTTCCCCTTTCCCTTCTTTTTTATTTGAGGATTAGGTTTCGAGGTCCAGCTTTGGTTTTAAAGGATGATCCTCTTAAAAAAATTCTTTTTGTGGTAGCAACATTTGCCTCCACTTGCTTCCCTTACCCATGGTAAGAGTCTGGAATAGCTGAAGCTCGTTTAGAAGGGTTGTCAGATTAAGCTCTATCTTGTTCAGAGACGCATTTGTTTGAAATGGTATGAAGCTCTTTGGAAGAGACTCTAAGATAAAACTAACCTGATTAGCCTCGTCAATGGCACCACCATTTACTTCGGCGATGTTGAAGTGCATCATCATGTCCAGGACATGTTCTCTAACAGAGGTCTCCTCCTTCATACGCTTAGTATAAATGTATTTGATTGCCTCGTGTCTTAGGTACCATTATGGTTGCCCAAACATTGTCCTTAATGAATTCATAATTTCTTTAGCCGTGGCTAAGGATTCATGTTTCTTTGCCAGAACATCAGACATGCTGGCAAGAATCTAGACACGTGCTTTTTCATTAGCCTTTACCCATCGATCATATGCTTTCCGACTAGTTCGGTTAGCATTAGAGGCAGGGGTTTGAGGACATTCCTCAGTTAAGAAAAATCTCAAATCATCAACTACTAGTATCGTGTTAAGATTTGATTTCCATGCCGCATAATTATCGCCATTAAGTTTTTCGAAAGCTAACAGTTGAACTATTGAGTTATTCATGCCAAAAAAAACATATTCTCTTTAGAAATAAAACTACAATCCTTTATAAACCAATCTAATTAAGCAAATACTAATAATATACCCTACATTATTATGTTTTGCAACAATATTTCAAAGGTTTAGAATAACCTCTTCCGAAGGGCAGTCGATTATTCCTCCTTTGAACCAAGACGATCTTGTCTAGATGCTAACGTTAGAATAACTTTTATTCTTTATAGCATTTAGTTATCGCTTCTTTGGTCGAGAATGTACTAACAACTTAGTAATTCTTGTAAGTGTAACCCGTCATTTTCGGATCTCAGAGATCAGAATCAATATGCCCCCAAAAGTGGAAAGACTATGAAAACTGATCTAAAAAATACTATCCAACTTTGGAGTTCGCAGTGTTCTGAATCCTATAATACAACCCTCCGAAGGGAACGTTGCTCCAGAACAGACAAGCAGGTGTATTATAGCAATATCATGGTGCGACCTAATGGAAGAGACCGTGGGATGTGTTGTCACATATCCCTTCCCTGTACTGTGAACTACTTCCCCTATTCACCTTGATATTGATCTATGCAAACACTCTCCGAAGGGAGTTTGCTCCTATGTACGGTACAAAGCCCTGCATGGATCTCACGATGTGAACTCTTAAGGATGCTAGAGCTAAAAGTACACTACTTCTCTCTAGTTGAAGTGTCCTATACTAATTTTAAGGGTATTTAAAACTTTAGGATTATATTTAGGCTAACTTAAATAAATCCTAAGTCTAGGTGAAACATCTGAGCATAACTTATTATACTGGATTTTAACCTACGATGTCTAGGTGATAAACATATTTTATTACCCCACACCTCTCACGCATGCTTATAAAACTAGGTTAACTAGGCTCAAGAACTGATTACGATCTCCAGGTAGAAGGAGTTTCGTAAATCGTCAACTGATGAACCTTCAACCTTAGTCATCTTATCTGACTTGTTGACAATATTGAATCAGGTGAGCCTCTTGTAACCAGTTTTACAAGATATCGACCTAATTCTATGAAATTTGGAATATATATTTTTAACCTAGGTGAGCATGCATCTTATCTTTGTTATAGATTTTAAACATCTAATTCATTTTATAACACTAAAAAAAACTTAGACAAACCTATAACATACATCTAACAATATATAACCATTATATAAATAAATTAATTAATATGGATTTAATTTATTTAACTTTCAATTAAATCATATTTAATTAAATTAAATCATAATAAATTAAATAAATTACTAATTAATTAACTAATTAATTAATTTAATCATATTTAATCAAAATTAATTTAATTAATTAATCATATTAATTAATTAACATGCCTACTATACATTATAACCAATATAACATAATTCCAATGCATAAATATGTTAACCTATGGTAGGATTTTAAATCTATATGGTGCTATATGCACATATAATATAAGTTTTAGTTAAAACATACATCAAATGCTTAATTTTAAACACACTAAAATGGATTGGTTTTGGCCCCTAAATTAAGTTACAAACTAAATTATTTCAATAATAATTTGATGGAGTACATAAACCGCTCCTGAACAACTCGAACCGACTGGAAATCCTCTGAAACAGTACAGAACTGGCCCAAAACCCATGAACCGGCCCAAAAACCCAACCATTGGGCTTGAACCGGCCCAAAACTATCAAGGAAATGGGCTAGACATGCGTGGGTCGGATCGGGTCAGGCGGAGCATTCACGTGGCATGCACACGGACGTAGGACGGAAATTGGGTTGTACCCAGTTTTCGGAGCGGGTTGGATGTAGAGACAGACGCGCGGACGCTGGGTCAAAACAAGTAGGCCGCACCTAAACGTTGGGTTAGGCGATCCAAATGGGTGCGCGGGCTGGGCCAAACGGGCCGCACGGGAGAAGGATCGATCTTGGAGCAGGGCAGCTAGAAATTCGGGCTAGGTCTGGGTATCCAACCGGGTCTGAAGCCAATATTTGGGTCTGCCTTTTCAAAAGCTTTGAATTTCTCTCACCTGGTGTAACAATTACAACCTAGGATCAACTCTAATGACTCTAATAAAAATTAGAGACCCTTAAACAAAATAAATTAAGCCATAAGCAAGGTCAATTACAATAATTAATACATAAAACACTTAATTTAGGGTCAAAATCATAATAAAACCATTTTAGTTCCACACACAATTTATCAAATTGATACCCACCAAATGCAATTGAGTAAAAAAGAATATGCTCTAATACCACATGATAGAGATTAAATGAGCATTGCAGAAGAAAGATCGAAATTCTACCCTAATTGCAATTAATTAACAATAAACCCTAAACCGAAATAAGATTAAATATAGGGTTTTTTAAGAAAAACTTATGTTCGAAGCTTCAATTGATGCTTGAACCACCTCTAGGGTTGACCTACTATCCTCCGGACTCATAACCAGGTTGTGAGACCCGTTGAATGAAGGAAACCATGAGAGAGAAAGAAGATGGAAAATAAATATGGAAAAAAAATGTTGGGCTTTTATTTTATAAAAACAGCCACCCAATTTTGTTTTTAAGAAAAATTGCCAATCTTTTTTCTTGAGGTCTTAAGAGCCCAATTTATAGAGAATTTACATGGGCCAACAACACATAACCCACTAACCATTAGTACGCTTAATGTCTTCATAGTGTGTTAACATCTAGCCCACTATAGTTAGTACGTTTATCCAACAAAATGTTGGATTTTCCCACTAACTTTGGTCAAAGGGTAAAATATTCATTTGGTCAAAGTCAAACTTTGACTTTTCAAACCAAAAAATCAACATTTTGACTTTTTACAATTTCGTCCATCTTGACTAATTTTGACCTTCTGAGCGTGAATCCGCATTTATTTTCTCAAGATTCAAATCACATTTGAATATATTGTCGGTCAAAGTTTTACTTTTCAAAAGTCAAAGTTAACATTTTGACTTTTTACAAATTTGACTATTTCCATATTTTTCGAGCTTCCCAGTATGAATCCACATTCATATATTTAATATTTAAATCCCATTTAAGCATAAAGCTCTATTAGTAATCTAAAAATTGACGATTATATCACATATACTTGTCGGTTTCTCTCTTCTCTCCTATTTCAAACAATTCGACTCATTCCATTATACTGTTCTAAGTTTATTCTATATGAGCTAGCAGGGGAACCTAATGGACCTATAGATCATGGACTCCAACAATCCGAGATTAACAGGCTAAACTCTTTTATACCGTGTTAATCAACATTCGTTAACTAACAGGTCATTCCACTAAAATCTCATAGTTGCACTTCCCCCACTATAGATATATTTGTATCCATTTGATATAACTATGATTAGTAAGTTAATCCTTCACAGGTTGTTTGTAAGCTTGGCTAGGTCGAAAAATATCGTTTTACTTCTAAGACTATATCTTTCTCCTTAAGTCTCACTGATCCACTATTGAACAATTGGTTTTAAGGTTCAACCTATAAACCGAATCCCTCTCGGGCTAAAGAGAGGGTGGGGCCCCTTTGTTCAAGACTTGGATTTAGTTATTAAGGGAACAACCTATCTACTAACCCTAAAGCGGGTAGGAGTGAATTTCGTCTTGCACCATATGTTCTCAACTATCCACCTGATCTTACCCCTAAAATAGGAGGCTTATTGGGCTAACGCTAATGAGTTGCCCTCACCTATGCAAATCTAAGGATAATCTCATGTGAACAGGAGTTCATAGTCAGCTCAGAATTAAGATTAAGTTACCTAGGTCATCAATAATTGAGATAGTCAGTTCTAAACAGTAAACAGTGTTATAACGTAAAAGTGACTATTTCACCAGTTCTATCTTATGTAATAAACCTTTTACATAGGATGCCCCCACTTTCATGTCTCTACATGAACGATTCAAGATTACATCGTTTGTATTAACTACAAAGTGGGCCGCATCCATAGTATCTCTGAATAAGGCTTCCAACCTTTATTCATATGCTATAGACTATTTAGGCTATTTACTCGAACTTAATCCATGTTTATGTCTTTACATAAAGTTCAAGTTTACTCAAAAATAGCCTTGGGATCTTAGTTTATTGGATTTAAGATTATAATTCTCAATAACGACTTTATTGAATAGAATATGATTACAAACTACGAGTTTTAAAACATAAATTCCAACACTTTGTTCATCCCAGGCAAAACTGTACGAAGAAAGCCTAAAAACTTGATAATCTTGGTTCATCTCGAGCAAAATCGTACCAAGAAAGCCTAAGAGTTTGATATTTTGGAGCTTTCTCGGTATAATTTTATCAACCGAGATCCACCAAATCTTATACCTGACTCTTGCAAAATTTTCTATTATAATCTTGTTAAGTTTTATATAAAATTGTCGTTGTAAATAAGATTTATATCATAATCTTGTCATCATAATTATAGAACACATATATTAGATTAAATGATTTGAGAAATTGTATCAAAAAAATTTGTATAAAAAGATTAGATCCGAGGAAAATTAGTTAAGATTTAATATAAAATTGAAAAAGATTATAGGATAAAAATTAGTTATTTTTAAATTTAAAAAATTCGCATAAATAATTAAGATTCGGTATAGGATTGAAATCTTTTATAGGAAAAAGATTAGTTATTTTCAAAATTGAAAAATTCGCCTAAATCTATTTTTCAAATTTTAGAAATAAAAAAGTTAGATAAGATTTGTGAAGATCTAAATAAAAATTTAAAAATAACAATTTTCCAACTAATGAATTGTTTTGAGTTTTTCTGATAATTGTACGGTTAAAAATGTTAGTTAAGATTTGGAAAGATTTAACATTAACAATTTTTGAGATCTTCCGAGTCTTAGCTAGCTTTTTAATCATAAAATTATCATACCCAAAAGAATTGATTATACGGAAAATTTTAACATTTTAAGAAAACATGTCTCGTCCGATACAATTTTACAAGTCAAAGAAAATGTGCTAATGAACCAACCAAAAACTAAAAATATGTGCCACTTTTGCCCATTTGCGAGAAAAGTAACTTTTGAAATGAAAAAAGAAATGTTCCGGTGAGAAACATCCAACAATCAAGTTGTCTCCAACAAACTATCTTTTTGTTTCAAATCGCCATTGTCGGAGCATAAAGGGAAAATGTAATGAGCAACAACAATGGAGCTCAGCTCACTACGAGACCATTGCAAACATAAGCTTTCTATTTCTTGAACCTAAATTCAGCTTCCCACTCCACTTCCTTCCTTCGACCAAGGTTAGATTTAATTTAATTTCAACTTAATCGCTTTTTTCTACTTCCCTTTAATTGAAATCACCTTCATTACAACTTCTCCCAAAATGCTTTTACTGATCTCTTTATACTTTTCCTTTTCCCTAATTCTGCAGACCATGAGATTTCTTATGTTGTCAAGTGAAGTGAAGTGAAGTTCATTAGTTAACAAAACATCCTGAGTTTGTTTTCTCATTGAATTCCCTGTTATTATGGACTATCTCTTACCTCTCTGCAACCTATGTCACGTTCAAACTCGTAGATGCTTATTTCTGGTGGGAGTAGTGGCTTTTACTTATCTGATTTTTCAGTTCCTTTTACTTCCTTATGGGGATGCTCTTCGCTCTCTACTACCTGAGGATGCTATTCACAGATATGATCACTATAGCATTCAATTTGGGCCTACTTCACCCAAATTAACTACGGTTCGTAACCCTCTTACGGTTCTGGATTTGGCTAATGTTTCAACAACTCCCATTGGGAACATTGAGAAAGGATTTCAACGAGATAATTTGCTGAATGCCAAAGGAAAGTATGTAAAAGGGGAGGAAATCCCTAGAGAGGTTGATATTGGTTTTGAATCTGGAAACAATGTTGATGCAAATGGTAATTCGGAATCAGATGGCACTAAGAATCGTGCAAATGATTCTATTCTTCACGTGGTTGGGAAAACAAGTTTTGGGTTTCCCTTGAAGCAGCAAGTTGTGAAACCAAGTGATACTAATACTATCACTTCGGAGAATGAGTTAGAAGACTTTGGTCAAATGGATTTGGATTTTGGTGAGTTGGAAGAATTTAAAAACTCGTCATTACAAAAGCTTGAGGATACGGATATGGCTTTCAATTCTTCAACCTTCATGCTACAATTTTCAACTTCTACAGTTAACACAACTCATCCACACCACTTGACATCGAATTTAAGATCATCAGCCTCAGAAACTAATTCTACAAGCGTAGGTAAAAGGAAGAAGATGAAGAGTGAATTACCACCAAAGACCGTAACTACACTAGAAGAGATGAACCGTATTTTATTCCGTCACTGCAGGTCATCACGTGCTATGGTATGGAGGTTTGAGCTTGTTTTAAGCTGTTGGTATGATGGTCATATGCTATTCTTGGTCTTCACCTCGTTCTGTTTTATGTAGAGACCAAGGAGATCTTCTTTACGTGATCAGGAAATTTTTTCGGCCAAGTCCCTGATCATGCAAGCTTCTGCTATAAATGACCCAGAACTGTATGCTCCTTTGTTTCGTAACGTTTCCATGTTTAAAAGGTAAAGCCAACACTAGTTTCCTATTGCAGTATTCACATTGTTAAAATGACATTTCCATGTACAACCATGGTCCATCTGGTTTGGTATTAAAGAAAATGAGTCGAGAAATACTATCCTTTTGGATTTTCTCTGCTTAATCATCCTGATGTGTTTTATTGTTGATTATAAGGATGCTCTTTTTCTCTCTGCCTCATTGCATCTTATTTTCAATCAAATTGTGCCATTAGCTTTGGTGGAATCTATACATGTTGCACACATACCACGAGCCTGTGTTAATTTTGCAATCCACTACGTTTACTCATGTCTTTTAGAAGTTATTTTCATGCTTCAGACGCTTCCGTTCTATCCTATTCATGATAGGGAACACGTAATAATGCTTCCATGTTCATAGCATTAATATAAAAGGAGAAGTGTTAGGATGAACAGAATAATTATTTAAGAAATAAAGTACACAGTGGCACATTCTTTCAAAATCTTAATTTAGGTGGAATACATTATGAGTCTGCTGAAAAAATAGTGCACACAATTGGTTACCTGTGCTGATTTATTGCTTGCTAAGTTACCTGATCATATCTACTTACGTTTTTCCTTTATTGTTAAAATTTAAATGAAGTTTTGACCAAAACTAAAATGTCAAACACACTGTATAGGTCCAATTCAAAACATTTTCTCTGTGATTTCAGGAGTTATGAACTCATGGAGCACACACTCAAAATCTATGTCTATAGGGATGGAAAGAAGCCCATCTTTCATCAACCAATTCTAAAGGGATTATATGCCTCAGAAGGATGGTTTATGAAACTGATGGAGGGAAACAAGCGTTTTGTTGTAAAGGATCCTCGAAAGGCTCACCTGTTTTATATGCCATTTAGTTCTCGGATGTTGGAGTACACACTCTACGTGCGCAATTCTCATAATAGGACAAATTTACGTCAATTTTTGAAAGAATACTCAGAAAATATTGCAGCCAAATATCCATATTGGAATAGAACCGGTGGAGCAGACCATTTTCTTGTTGGATGCCATGATTGGGTACATTCCATGAAACTCTTGATCTTTTCACTTATTTTTTCTTCTTATCAAATTTAGGAAAACCAGTGAGTTAAATGACCTAACATTCACATATGAATTCACTAAGGCCCTCCAGTAGCATACTTGTGATGCAATTGCTCTTGCATTTGAATATGGTCAAATAGAACATCACGTTGTGCTGGATTTTTCATGACTTATTTCAACTCAGTCAATTTGTTCCTTCTAATCATATTGATTGTATGAAGTACCCTGTGGTGGCACACAAGATTAAACAATACACTAAACTTAATATAATGTTTTTGGACTCTTATAGGCTCCTTATGAAACAAGGCACCACATGGAACACTGCATAAAAGCACTCTGCAATGCCGATGTAACAGTTGGCTTCAAAATTGGGAGAGACGTGTCTCTTCCAGAAACTTACGTACGATCCGCGAGGAATCCTCTTAGAGATCTTGGAGGAAAACCTGCTTCACAGAGACACATCCTTGCCTTTTATGCTGGAAATATGCACGGTTATGTACGTCCAATCCTACTGAAGTACTGGAAAGACAAAAACCCCGACATGAAGATCTTTGGTCCAATGCCTCCGGGTGTTGCAAGCAAAATGAATTACATTCAACATATGAAGAGCAGCAAATACTGCATATGTCCAAAGGGCTATGAGGTCAATAGTCCCCGGGTCGTGGAAGCGATCTTTTATGAGTGTGTACCTGTGATCATATCCGACAATTTTGTGCCACCATTTTTTGAGGTATTGGATTGGGAAGCATTCTCAGTGATTGTTGCAGAAAAGGACATTCCCAACTTACAGGACATACTGCTTTCAATACCAAAAGACAGATATCTCGAAATGCAACTCCGGGTCAGGAAAGTACAAAAGCACTTCCTCTGGCATGCCAAGCCCTTGAAATATGACCTATTCCACATGACCCTCCATTCGATTTGGTATAACAGGGTTTTCCAGATAAAACTCAGATAATAATGTTGAATGTTCCTCATTGAAGATATGGAGGAAATCCATGTAAGTCTTGAATCTAACTGCACAGAACAAAATGTTTCACCTTCTCTGCTTTCTCTTTGGAAAGGTTTTCTTCCAACTTCCTGGGCATCGTCATGTCAAGCACCTTGTAAATGGATTGCAACTGTGGTAGTTCTCTTGTATATACAATCCTTAATCCTTGTTCCACTTGTGTAGTAGACTACGATTTTTGTCAATATTGCAGTAGAAACTTTGCAATTTCCTTTTCCCAACCTCACCTCATTGCTCGTCTACGTGGGAACTCATGTCCAGGACCACAATGGGAAGGTATTGCTCTTTCTTTTGGTCATCATCAACCAGGTCCATCCAAAGCAATAAATGTTTTTCACTCACTAGGACCCATCCAGTCCATCAAAAACCGTATTCTCAGGGATCGGATTCAGATACTAGGTCATATATGATCTCTTATATGGCACCACAACATGAAGCTTCCTATGAAGAACAGAGGCAATGTGCAATGGTTGATGTTAATGATCTTGGTGGGTTACCGTCAACCAAAGGGACCATGATAATCAGATATTTAAGATCTTCTAGAGGGTCTACTTCACTAATGAAAGTTCAGATGATCATGGAGAGGTAACCCAAAAGAAACTAGAACCAAAATATTAGTGATTCTGGGTCCCCCTTAATATAGCAATCTTTAGTAACAAATTCGTCTGAGTTTTTCCCATCTTTTCTGGAAGCAGGTTAGTAAGGTTAGGTCAAGAAATTATTCAATAAAAATGTTACAATGTAGTCTCTCAATAATGGTTGATTGCAGCTTAAACAATCTACAGTTGAGGTATTTCTCTCATCAACAAGCAATCAAAACCTACTAGCCAGATCGTGACGGCCTCAGTAAATAGTGAGATGAATTCCTCGCACCTGGGTCCTTCCTAGTTTGTTGTCTGGAATACCCATCACTTCTTTTCTCAGGAGTTCGATAACCATAATAAATTTTGACAGATTTCTAAGTGTCCCCATTGCATTAAAAGATGGGAAATTTGCCAGCCTACCAAGGTTTAAATCTCAGCCCCATATCCACCATTATTGAAAGGGGAGTGAATTTTGAATTCCAATCAAACTTTTTTTTTTCTATTTACTTTTGTTTTTTCAATGGTTCTGATCAAAAGATCTTTCAATCTTTTCTTTAAACTATCAAAGGACGAAAACTAAGTTGCTTCTTTTGACGGCTATTGCAGCACCATTTTGTGGTAAATAAATGCATATTATAGAGCTGCTGCTATATCCATATTCTTATCCATTCACCTTTACTTTTCATATTTGCTTAATCCAAACAATTTTTTGGCACCCATGTTAATAAAACTCTGTTAAATACAACTTTCTCTATAACTTTCTGTTTTTAAATAATTACATTGTTTTTTTAGGCAACACTGATTACATTTATTTTTCAGTCTTTTTGGTATTGTTTCTTCTATTTTGAAATACTTTAACTCGATTTGTAATTATTAAAAGGTATTTAGGACAAGAAATGAGTTATTATAGTTTTAGGTTATTATAGTTTGATTAGAATAGTTTGTATTTAAAGTGTAAATTATTTTAGTTTGGATTCCAATAGTACGTGTTTGATGCATATATTATTTTAGTTTAATAAAAAAGATAGTAAGCATCGTAGTAAATAATAAAGAAATGATAAATGTTAAATAGTAATTATTGTAGCAAATTTGGAGTTTTGAAATAGTGTTTACCATAACTAATTGGAGACTTTTAGCATTCAGGTTTTGAAAATTACATTTACAAAAGCTACTTTTAGCTATTGATTTCTTTGTATCAATATATACTTTTTGGGACAGTTCATGTTCAAGTTGAGTTTCTTGAAGAAAAGTTATGAAATTTGGCAAATAATTGAAGTACTTGCCCAGAAAATATGAAATTCCATGTTAAAGAAATTGGAGGACAATAAGGACAAGTTCCAAAAATAACCGAATGATTACTAAATGGGACTTTATTTTTCTTATTTTTTTAAAGAAAATTATTGTTAAGAATGGGAAAGACTACCGTAAGAAATTGTGAATAAGAAGTATAAATTTTAGAAAAAAAAAATTTTAACTAGATTAAAATTAAAAAAAAAAAAGTCTTGAAAACAATTTTTTTTAATTTTAAATTCGTTGAATATTTTTTGCCAAGGTTTTGTATGGAGATTAACACGTAGATAACAAAATAAAGAATTGGGTTATTAAACAAGAAAAATGAGGAATACAAACAAGTTGGTTCAAACACTTAAAGAATATAAAACAAAAAAGAAACATTAATATCAAATGGTTGGTAAAGAAATGATGGATTTTTTTCTATATATATATATATATATAAATAAAAATCTTATGAGCATGGAGGACACATGGATTTCCATGTGATGGAGATAGAAACATCAAGAGTTTAGATTAAAAAAAATAAAAAAAACGTTTTATTTTTAACTAGAAAAAAAAATAAAAATAGAGAGGGAGAGAGAGGGGGAAAATAAAAAGATGGCTCCACAATATTAAATGGATCATAGGGTTGGATCCATGACCTAATGGGCTAGTAGTACTATTTCAATATTGAAGCTTCAATTCAATCACCATCCCCATTAATATCTTGCAATCATCAAATAATTGTTTATTGTGTTTCCTTCTCATATTTTTTATACTTTGGCCTTACAAATTATGTTCTCTTAATTAATGAAATATACTTAATGCGTATGTGTTTGTATACCTCATCAAACACAAAGCATTCAATTCACTTTTCAAATTATTTCATTTCAACACTCTTCATAAAACAAAAGAATTAAAACTACCTTGCTTTCTCAACATAGCATGTATATCTAAATTTAGGACACTTGGTCTTTTTATCATACTAAGTTTAAAATAGGTGTGATGTACATTAAAATTTATTGTCTTCTTCCTAATGTAATTCCACCATTAGATTGTGATGTTTCATATATATAGTCTAGATTATATTATTATACCATTGTATAGTCAGTATCCAAATTGTTGTAACGAAAAAAAAAAAAGAATTTGTAAAGATCTAATGACAAAATAGGAATACAAAGATTTCTCTCTCGTAACCTCGTTTACATGTGTCAAAGGACAACATGCAATCCACATGGTTAAATGTCTCTTTAGAATCTAAACTTGTAAATGAATATAAAATTTTAAGGTTATGAAAGATCAAATTGTAAAATAGGAATGCAAAAATTATCCTCCATAACCTCATTTATATACTACTTTGAGAAATCGTGCAATGCATTAATTTTTTTAAAAAATTTTAAATGAATATAAATTTAATTAAATTCAAATTGTAAATACCATACATTAAATGTTAATTGTTTTAAATGATAAAACCGCATGTTTGCTTTCTCACATATGCGTTCCACAACGAGGTACAAGAACCTCAAAGAGTTTTTTATGATGAATGACTTCACCATAATCGTGTTGGGTGACAACACAGAAGAAAATTCATCACGTACATTATAATTGTATTGATAACTAGAACGCAATATGATGTTTCCTTGAACTTCTACTAAATGTGTCCAGGAGAAGCTAAAGTCGGCTCATAACTATATTAGTTTATGATTCAACGTGTTGCTCTTGAATATCATGGACTTGTTATTGTTGGCTTATATAACAAACGCATCTTCTATAATATCTTGAACATTAAGCTTACATGTTTGTTAAAAGATCTCTTCTACATTTACAATACATCAGTCACACGTTAAACCTAGTTATGATAAATTATTTTGCATTAAATATTGTTATACATCCAAAACAAAATTATTCTATATGAAGAACACAATTAGTGTAAAAATATTCAAACAACATAATTGAAAAATCAAATAATATTAAATTATTACCATGCAAAAATAACAAATGTTGTCAGGTGTGAAATATATCTTCTTAAAATTTTTTCGGAAATATTTTTGTATTAGGGTAAATAGTCCTCCGATACAACTGGACCATCTACTATATCTCCTCACATAATTTTCATAACATGTTCGCCACAACGATAAACAATTAACATGAATTTGTCACTAGGATTGATCACACTTACCTTGTAAATTAGTTTGATGTAGTTGGTGATTTGTGTAATACACTAGTGGCGTTGTTTGTTGCATTCCATATCTTAATACTCGGTTTGGATAATGTCACTCTATGCTATAAAAGCATATTAGAAAGCTCACCATAAATCAAATATCTTGATCATCGATGCAGTAATTAGGCAATATTGTCATAATATCATGTGTATACGAGGTTCAATAATTGATCTAAAAAAATAATTAAAACCCGAAACTTGCATTATGGTTAATATTTTTTGGCATACGAAAGATATATACACTTACTTAATTATATTGAGCATTAGTTGATCAAATGATGATCATATTTAGTAACAAATTTGTTGAATATTCATATGCTCATATGCAGTTAAAATATCGTTCCATCTATACATAAGTGTAATATAATTAAATTTGCTTATCATATAAAACTATAATAAATGTAACATAAAATAATACCTAACAAAAAAATAAATATTCTGAAGTATAATGAAATAAGAGTCTAGAACATTAAGCATATTTTTAAAGGTAAGATTTAGAAGGTTGGAGTAATCAAATTTTGAAATTTGTTCAATTTTACTCACTATAATAATTAATTTGCATGCAAGAAAATAAAACATGTGAATATGGTTTTAAAAAAATACATAGTAAAAGTGTTATAGCTAAGAAAATGTTTCTTAAAAAAGTCAACAATAAAAGAGTACGAGAACTAGATTTAAGTTTTATTGAAAAAACAGGGACTACAAATAGATAAACTTCCAAATATAAATATAAAGATAGAAACGATATTTAACAAAAACAAAAAGATTTTTTTTAAAAAAAGAATATGGTCATTTTGGAAGGAGACTTGCATATTTGTAAAAAGAAAAAGAAAAGGTGAGAAAAATAGGAATGGTTGAAAAATGTAACAACCAATGTACAAAAAATGTAAAATTAAATAGAAAAGGAGAGAATCTATGAAACATATGGTAGCACTGCAAGTGAATGTTTTTGAGTCTCAAGGCTAAAGAGCTAAAGTAAAAGGTGCCTAATTAGGGAGATGAAGAAGAAGAAGAAGAAGAAGAAGAAGAAGAAGAAGAAGAGATGAAACCTAAAATTTCTCTTGAGGGAGATGAAGGCAATTGTAATAAAGCCTTCCTCCTTGAACTCAAAAGGATTATTAAACATAAGCCTTTGCAATTTGCAACCTTCTCCTATCCTCAACAATGTACAAAAGTTTTCGTACCTTTCTTAATTTGGACCAAACCAATCATAGTTTTTCCCGAAGTTGTCTTTTATTTTTTGAGTAA
Organism: Cucumis melo; assembly: GCF_025177605.1. NCBI lineage: Eukaryota > Viridiplantae > Streptophyta > Magnoliopsida > Cucurbitales > Cucurbitaceae > Cucumis > Cucumis melo. The sequence continues at coordinate 19,679,918 of NC_066858.1, read as the reverse complement.
CTAAGAATCATGATCTGTAAAAAGTTATATATACACTTCATTTTTTTCTGTTTTTTGATAACTTTAGATTTATATATAAATTTTATTCTTATGTACACTTCCTTCTCCGTAATGAAGTAAATAATGAATCAACGTCTTAAAACACATTTAATTTTGCTATTCAATTTAATTTAAAAGATTTGAGAATTTGGATTATAGAGAGATTACAAATGTGTATGTATAAAATAAACATTCCAACAAATAATATAGTATTAAGTGAGGAATTTGTTTTGACGAACTCAACTAACTTTTACAATTATCTATGATTTTTCTTTTCAGACATCATTTGGTACCACTTGTAAAGTATGGTTGATTGACAAATTTACATAAAATTAGGAGTGATATATTATAATTAACTTCTAACATTTAAGTACTGATCCTTGTTGATTAGTGGAGAAATAAAGGACCATTCTTAATTCACAGCTCACTTTATATTTGTCACTGTTGTTGACTTTTGTGATAATCTTTTAAATCTTGATTATTTACTCTTAACAATTTTCATTTGAGACCACTTATTGTTTTTGTTAATATTTATAATCCTTAATTCCTATTTTTCTTTTCTGAGTTGGCTAATCATATGTCACGTCTAATTATTAAATTTTCACAATAAATCTCTTTCAAGATATCTCTTAATTTGCTTGTCTTAATATGGCAGTAATAGTAATTAGGATCTAGAAGTTTTTCTATACTTTGCCATCCATTTATTCCTCGTGTTTAATTATACCTCCAAATATTTACTTCTAATCTATTTTTTTCTTTAAGATTTTTTAATTTATAAATTAAAATAATAATTAATATTAATTGAATGACAAATTAAACATGAATTAAAACTAAACTACGCCTAACTTTGACCATTTGATAAATGGATAAGAAAATAAAGCATCATGAATATAAAAGTTCAAACAACAATGTTCATCATCTTATTAATTAGTAGCATTTGATTTATATAAAAAGAAATTTTAGATGTTGAAATTTGATGTAAATAGGGGAAGATAAAAATGGCTAAAATTTAAAGTGGATATGTGTTGGGCAGTGGTGTGAGAATTAAATGTGTCTTGAAATGTACATGATTCTTGTACTACATTTGCTCAACTCAATTTAATGTACACTCTCATTTGAACAAAGTAAATGAAAATAAAATAAGAAATTTGACTCAAATTTTCTTTTATTATTTTAATAATATATGTAAGATATGGTATGGTTATGGCCAATATATATGGGCTGACTTCAAATATATACACACATATACATATCTCATACTACTTATGTTATTAAATTATAGATTATATTTATTTTACAATATGGTTTGGTTTGGGAGACCAAAACTACTGCCAACAATGCCATATATTAAACCAAACCCATGCCCTTCAATAGTGTCTGATTAAATATATGCTTCTTTTCTTGGACCCCCTTTTCACTATACTCTATTAACCTTTATTTATTATTATTTTTGTTTTTTTCATTTTTTTCACTTTTTCTTTTTTTTCTTTCTAAAAGTTATTTGATTAAGACGATACAATATAATGATTTTTCGTTTTTAAAATAATATATATATATGCTTCTTTCTCTTTCTTTCTTTTTTTTTTTTTCAACTTTTTAGAAACCATTTGCTTCATGCTAATTACAAAACCATTTGCTTCATGCTAATTACACTTACTTTTATATATTAGTTTGATATATTTTTTTTATATAAATATATATATATACATAAAAAAAATGTATCTAAAACATATTCGTATCTTCAATTTTTAAAAATTGACAATATCGTATCTATATCATATATATATATATATATATATATATATATATATATATATATATATATATATATATTTGTATGTTTCAATAGTACGTACAATTTTTAAAACAATTTTAAAATCAATTCTTATAAATAAAAAATTTTTAGAAAAAACAAAATTATCATCCATGAACAACCTCCACACCTTTAAAATGAATAAATTATTTACATTGGAGGTTTTTTGTTTTAGGAAAAATAAAATGGAAGAAGGGAGAATTCGACCATACATTTTCGGTTTGAATGAATACGATGATGATATATTAAATTTTTACAGTCATTTCCATTTCGCAAAGTTCGACATCAAACTAAAGATTGAATTAACGTTGATGATGAAGATGTTAAAATGGATATATTTTAAAATAAGAAAAAAATAATAATAACAACAATTAAACTTAGTTAAATTGCATAAAATATTTAGTCCTTAACTCGAATGTTTTCTTTTTACGTTAATTTGTTGAGAAATGTATATTATAATTGATGTTTTTTTTTTCTTTGTAAAATAGAGATGGTGGGCATTTTTACGGAGATGGATTAGAGAAATGAAATTAAAAAGTTTTTTTTTTTTTTTTAAATTGCGATTAAAGGCAACATAAGACAGGCACGGAAGAAACGAGAAATTTGTAGAGAGTAGAAAAAACACAAGTGCATTGAATTGGAACCCAAAATAATCATAAATATAACACTTTCTCCAATAATTGTTGGTTTAAACACAAATAGTATATATATATATATCTATTTTGAAGACTCAACCTTATCACAACATCCAAATTTTGAGAACTCAAAAAAAGTTATTTTTATTTTTCAAGTTTGGCTAAATTTTCAACCATTGCCCTTCATATATTTAACTCTTACATTGAAACTAAGGTTGAAATTGAGAGAAAAAAAAAAAAAAAAAAGAAAAAGAAAATTGAAGTAGACTTCATTTGTCGATTAAAAACGTGATTTTACTGACCAATCTCTGGTGGTTCGTTAATTTCACTCTTCAATATTCGAGTAATCATATTGCTCATTTGCTGGCCGAAAAAATCTATATTTGATCAAATTTGACTTAAAGATTACCTACTCTTTTTTTTCTGTCTAATATTGTGTTAATTTCTTGTAACATGATTCTTTAGTTCCTTTAATTCTGTACTCTTAATTGATGCTTCTGTTTCTATTTATAAAAAAAAAAAAAAAAAAAAAAAAAAAAAAAAAAAAAACAGAAACGAAAAAAGAAAAATCAAACAAATTTTGACCAACGAACTCTTCAAAAAAATCAAATTGCAAAACAGAGAAAGTAAAAAGGCACCTCTATATACACTTCAATACTAAAATGTCTAAATGTAGCTAAACATAAACACAACTAGATCGGTACGTACAATAATTTTACCTCTTCTTTCAAACCCAATTTTGACAGTAGAAACTTAATTTTCATCCTTTTTAACACTTTTTTCAAAATCCTCAACTAAAAAAAGAAAAAAGAAAAAAGAAAAAAGAAAAAAAGCCTTTACAGTTACAATAATACAATAATATAAGTGAGACATTTCCAATAATTATTTTAGGTAATTAATATAACAATATAATTATTACGAAAAAAAAATGGAATTATAATTATTTACTATCAACATTGTAACAACAGTACATATTAACATTATTATCTATCTCTCCCATTCTATGACTCCCAATTATATCCCCAATTATCCCATTTTAAATTTTTTCTCAAAGAAAATAATTAAAAACAACAAAATTGACCCACACGACTAATCCAGCCTGGGAGGGATCACCTCCCCTAACTCTTTGTACCTTCACCGTCCTTCCCATCTTAACTAATTTCATTTCTTTCCCTTTCTTTTTCTTTTCTTTATTTGTATATATATATATATATATATATATTATATTTGTATATATTAATTAACATTTGAGAGTTTTATCCATCCGGACACTAATATCATAATTGTCCCTTTTAAACCTCAAAATCTCTATAAATATATCAATTTGAATTATTTTTTCTTATCTTGTTTAGAAAAAAAGATATGATGATAGATTTGTAAATTATTTTATAAGTTAATCAATTTAAACCCACGTTGATCGTAAGACTTTAAAAAGAAATCTTAACCAATGGTCCAAACTAATTCACAATAAACTTCACATAATGGAGAGCATAAACGTTATGTACATTTACAAATATAAATGTTCAATATTCAAATTGATTGAGTTATTAATACACAAATTTTGTAAGGGTAATTCTTATGGATAGAAAAAAATATGAAACTATTTATAAAAGATTAAAAAAAAAAACTAAAATGGATTAAAGAGAATTGGATAGATTTTCTTATGTTTCCTAAATAATTTTAATTTTAAGCTATATTTAAAAATGTCTCAAATTTGAGTGAAATAAGTATAAATATATCAATCAAATCCAAAGTATAAATAGATATAAATAGAATAATATATATAACACAATTTAAATACACCATATAATGGATACATTTACAAATTTTTAAAAATATATTGCTAATATTGATTTGGTCTCTCACTCACTCTTCAATATTTAAAATATATAGATTTAAGATCTTTATTTGTAAGAGACAAAGGAAAGATAGACTAAATGATGGGAAAGAGGGTGGTGGGTGAGACTGATATAGAGAGAGAGAGAGAGAGAGAGAGAGATTACTAATATTATTAATAATATCGTTAATAATATTAAATTTATTTTCCCTAAAATTAAATATAAAAAAGAAAAAGATTGAAATTTGGAGTGATATTCTTATACACCCGTTCGTATTACAACCTTCGTGCATCATAAATGAACAGTGAGTAAAGGCATTGATAGGTTATTTTATATAAACCCCTTTATACCCATTCGTGTAGGGGTGACTTAACTTCTTATACGAATGCCCCACTTTTCTTTCTCTCTCTAAAATCAAAACCAAAACCAAAACCTTTTTTTTCTTCTCTCCCTCCCTCCCCACTTCCACAAATGGAGAACGATTCTACAATTTTAAACTCATCTCCGCCGCCATCGCCGTCATCATCTGGCAGTTTATCACCTCCATCCTCCTCATCGCCTGTGGTCGAATCGAACCGGAAACGACTCAAACGGCCTAGGGAGAATAACAATAACAGCAAACACCCGGTCTTCCGTGGGGTCCGAATGAGGGCATGGGGAAAATGGGTTTCCGAAATTCGTGAACCACGAAAAAAAAGCCGGATCTGGCTCGGTACTTTCTCCACCCCTGAAATGGCCGCACGTGCCCACGACGTTGCCGCCCTCACCATTAAAGGCACCTCCGCCATTCTCAACTTCCCCGAACTTGCCCACCAATTCCCCCGTCCAGCTTCCACTTCCCCTCGTGACGTTCAGGCCGCCGCCGCTAAAGCCGCCTCCATGGAAATCCCAACTCCCCCACTTTCTTCTTCTTCTTCCACTTCTACTTCTACTTCTACTACTTCTTCTTCTTCCTCTTCTTCTTCCTCTTTATGTCCTTCCTCGCCGGAGGAACTGACTGAAATCGTGGAGCTTCCGAGTTTAGGAACGAGTTATGAAACAGCGGAGTTAGGAAACGAGTTCGTATTTGTTGACTCAGTGGAAGGTTGGCTTTACTCTTACCCATGGTATAACAGAGTGAGTAATGCAGAGCAAGTAAAGGAAGTACAAGAGGATTATGGATTATTCTTCAAAGACCAGATTCTAATGGCGGATTATACCGATACTTTCTTATGGCAAAATTAAACAAAAAGGAAACCCCATTTTCTCCATTGTTACATTGTGTGATTGTTCTCCATAAATTTTGGCTTGTAAAACAAAAACATTTTCTATTTTTCAAATCCTCTGTTTTTTTTTTTTTAATTTTAAAAAAAAAAACCCATTGAATTTTGTGAATCGAAGAAAGGGGTCTCTCTCCTAAATACAGTTGATTTAGTTGCCAATTAGTGAGCAATGTTTGGTTAAAAAGAAATGTAAGGATTTGGGTTTTGAGGCAGAATTGAATTAATCATCAATCAATCCTGCCTTCATTTGTTCATATAATTTTTGTTTTTACTTGGAGGGTATTAGTTTTTGTGTGCAATATGTTTGTTTGTGCTCTAATTATGCAGCCGATAGGTCCTCTATTTTTGGTTCATTTTATTTTTAACTTTTTTTTTTTTTTTTAATTTTCCTAACTTTATTAATGCCATATTCCACTTTATGATTCACAAATAAAGTTTATCTCTCTCTCTCTGTCTTTATTTTTTGGTTTAAATAAAATGGGAATTTAATTGTGAAAAGTCGTTGTAATTCTTGTAAGAGTTAGGGGACACATGTCACATCAAAATCTGATCAGAATCAAGAGAAAAAGAAGCCTGGTTTTAATTAATTAATTAACTATTAACTAATAATAAATATCTAAAATATTTTGTTAATGTTAATGACCCACTCTGTTGGGAGTAAATGGAAGCTTAAGTCTTTTCACTATCCTAATTACGGGACCAAAATGTTAACTACATTCTTAACATTATTTCTCAAGTCATTATTTATTTAATAAAACAAATAAAAACAAAGGCTTTAAAATAAAATGGCGTGCGTTTCTTTTTTCACATGGTTTGACGCCTAGGAATGCGTTGGATTTTATGCAAAACGACATGACGGCAACTTCAAAATCTCAATCATAATATTTTAATTCAAGTTTTTAAGTTTAAAACTCAGTTCCATAGTAATAATAATAATATATTTTGACTACACATCCCCAAAAGTACTAATTCTTATAATAATAATATGTACTATTAATGGCCGGTGAATTTCAATAAATATTTGATTTCGAAATTCATTTCAAACACTATTTTAATATCAGTTCAGTTAGTGAGTGTAAGTTTGGTGTAAATATATTTTATTCCACAAAGCCTAATTTTTATACTTTTAGTTGACTTTGTCAAACAGACTATCCAATCAAATAATACACTTCCATTTCATTTCCTCCCTATCCCTACTCTATTTTTAAAGCATTTAATAGATCTATTTTCTAAAAGAAATAATAAAAATTTGAAAATCAAATTTATACTTTAAAAATTAAGATACCAAATAGATACAAATCTTAAAATTCAAATATTAAGATGATAGAAATGATAATAATAGTATTTTAACCTAAACAATTACTTATGGATCCTCTACAAAAACTCGAGATGAAACAATTACGTTTTAGAACACTGAAAATTAAAAAGAAAAAAAAAAAAAAGGGACAAGATTTCCATAAATTAATTGCAGTGAGCTTTAATTATAGATGGATTGAAGTAATTGAATTTATGATGTCACAATCTAAATGGCATGAAACCTATGGAGTCTCGACACAAGAAGAAGGCTCCCAAATACAAATAGTACTGCGGCGTAATTAATGGATATTGAAACTCAACTACCTCAACCACCACAAGAATAAAATCTATTCTTCTTTTTTCAATTATTATCATTTCAAATTCATTTTTATATACAAACCTCTCAAATAATATTAATAATAACAACAATAAAAATAAAATTCCCAACAAAATATACCCATACTTTTCAATAATTAGAATATATATGAATTTAATTTTTCTAAAAACATTTGTCGCACCATAATGTTAAAGATTCATATCGTTACCATAACCATGCTATTTTTGTCTAAAATCAATACGGTAGAGTTGTTGTATTTTATTGAAAAATTGATACAACATTTGAATTTAACAAAATGTAATTTAAAAATATGATTCCGATATTTTTATTGATATTGATGAAAGATCGTTAAAATTACAGGTTTGACTTTGCACACATATATATATATATATATATATATAACAAAAAGTCAATAAATATCTAAAGAATAAAAATTCAAATGTTCATATGAATAAACTATTTTAGAGATTAATAAAATGTCTATAGAAAAACCAAAGAAATTAAGAAGGTTCGTGTGTTATACACATTTGATAATCTTGTTGACATTTTTTTCTTTATTTTGTCTCGACCTTAGCTTTGAAATTAACCTTTGTACTTTATTTTATAAATTTTTTTTCACAATAATTGTTTATTTAGTTAAAATAATAGTAGATGACATATGGTTATTATATGTGATCACGTAAATGATGTATCAACTTTATCATCTAAAGAAAAAAGATAGTGTCATATATATTTTCTTGAGAGAATCTCTCCTTATTAGAAAAAAAAATAACAAAAAATCAATCAAATAAATTATATTCCAGGAACAAAATGGTATATCTAATTATTTTTCTTGGAAAGAAAAAAGAGAAAAAAAAAATGGGTACATTTAAATGTACATATGGTGGCCCAAACCCCATTGAAGTTTGAGTATGTAAAAAGTGTCTTTGTCCTTGTATAGTTGAATAAGCCTTTTCTTTGTTTCTGCCCATTCTCTTTTTACAGATCATTGCTTTCAGTCAAAACTTGTGCTTCATTAAAAGCCATTCTTTTTCTTTCTTTTGATTTATTCTTCTTCTTCTTCTTATCATTATATACTGTACAATTTAGGAAAAACCATTTTTCTCACCCCCATTCATTAATTTATAACTAACTTCATATAATTTTAAATTTAGGTATCATTTCCTTTTTAATATAGTTAAACTAGAGCAAATTTTAGATCTATAAATAACAGAGATACTAACACTTTTCTATCCGTTTTTATTTATAATATATTTTTTCTATCTATCTCTTATAAATAGAATCTAAAATTTTATTACCTTTTATAAATATTTTTAATAGTTTTTCATTTACAATGTTTTCTCTGTTTTCTAATTAATTGAAACTTTTTAAAATTAATATTGTTGTAGGTTATTTTTTAATAAATTAATATATATGTTAGAGTTTAATTTACATGTAACGAAATAAAAAATTATTTATTATTTTTACATAAATTTCATATTTGTTGGGATTGTATTTGAATATTGAAGTGCTATTATTATTATTATTATTATTATTATTATTATTATTAGTATTATTATTATTATAACTTCTTAAGTTAAAATATTTATATATTTAAATGTTTTGGTGAAGTGAAATAAACGAGTTTTGGTCGGCGTATAGGTTTTCAAAACTCCACAAAGGTAATTAAAAAGCAAATTGCTGTATTTCTTAGCATAAGAATTATAATTGAAGGGTATGAAAACAAATTAAAGGAAAACCGCTTTTGGTGCATTTTTCTTTTTTTATTTTTATTCTTTCTTTGCGAGGACAAGAAGATACTTTTCCATTCAATGTGAACAGACACTGAGATTTAAACACCCATATAATGGCTTTGGCTTCTTCTCCCTTCCCAAAACCCCATATTATTATTTATTTTTTCCCTTTAATTTATTGTTATTATGATTTTAATAATATTAAATAAAATAAAACACCAAAAATAATTATTTGAAGTCAAAATCCATCAACCCTTGGGAGAATATGTCCTTTTAAATATATATATATACACAATTACTTCGCTAGCTAGCTAGCTAGCTGTTAGATCCATGTGGGAGCTTTTGCCAAGTAAGGGATACCCCACATTCTTGGGTTTACTGTACCCTCCTCTTCAAGGCACTACCCCTTTCCCCCTCTCATTTTACTTAATAATAATTAACCTTTCATACCAAATCCAAGGCTTCCTTTAGGTTTTCAAACAAGTCTAGGTCACTCGTGCACTTGGTATTCACTATACTACTCATCCTTCACAATATTCTCAATATTTAGAAAGAAAAACCATAACTCTACTTATTCCCTTTTTTTCTTAAGAAAATCATAAAAAATAATAAAGTTGACAAAATATTTATATTGATTTTTTCGTCGTAAAATGTAAATAGTTTATTTTTTTTCTCATTATTGTTATTCTTAAAAGAAAACCCTTCTAAATAATTTCTAAATTATTTTGTATACCAATATAGTATATCACTTTTGTTTGGATTTTTAAGAGTTTATTTCAATATATAGGATTTCTTTGTTTTGTTTTGTACCATCAAAATCCTAGTCAATTGGTTTTTTTATTTCTTGGGTATGTGAATTCAAATGTTTTCATATAAAAAAGAGGAAACCCAATGTAAACCATGTTAAGAAAATAAGCCAACATCTAAGACTCTAGAGCGATGAACTAATTAAGACATGGTTTAATAATCATTTTCTTTTGTTTATTTTTCCTTTTAAAAATAAAATAAGCTTACAAACAATTTTTGTTTTTAATTTCTTGAATTTGATATCCCTTGATTATATTCGTATGTGTTATATTTATATTATTTACGATTTTGATCATAAAATTTTTAAAAAATGTGCTATATAAAACTTTCTTTTAACCCTAAAAACATATCTAATTATATATATTTCAAATTTTCTTTTTAATAAAATCGTTTCGTCTCTGTGAACATAAGTAACACAGTTAATAAATAAACATATGATTTTCTATTAAATTACATTTTCTATTTTCTATATTTGTTGAGAGTTTTTTATTCATAAGTTTCTATATTTTGCTATCTCAGTTTCGCTTCTAATATTTAAAAATAAAAACAATATGTATAAAAAAATAATTAAAAGGAAAACTCAAAACAAAGTCATTAAGTAAACAAAGCAGAAATAGCAAAATCTAATAGCTATTAAAATTTATGACAAATCTAGTATATATAGTTATTTAACAATATATTAATTAACACCAAATGAAGTCAATGCAATAGAACAGCCACTATTTGAATGAGAAAAAAAGAAAAGAAAAGAAAAGAAAGAAAATGCAGCATTTTTAAGGTTGGGAACAAAGGTAATTAAGGTTGTTTAAATAAAAGGGGAGGGGAAAAGTTGACCTTAGTATTCCAAAGCAATTAATTGGGATTTGGGAAAACGGGGGAAAGTTTAAAAGTGAAGTCAGTCATTAAGAAAGAAAATTCCACTTGGTTTCCTTTCTCTATAACTGCAGTGTTGTTGTATTGAGTTCTAATTAATTAATAATTAAGCATAAATTTTTTTATTGAGCATAACGATGAATTAATCAGAAATGTGTAAGAAGAAGACACGTGTATTAACGTCAAATGTGAGTCTTAATAATAATAATAATAATAATAATAATGTGATGCAATAATTGCATGAAAGGCAATGGCACGTGCTTCTCAGCAGCCGGTGTATGCGCTTTCTTTAACTCCCTCTCTCATCTGTTTTTATATAAACACACACACACACACACATTTCTTTATAAAACAAAAACAAAATATATCTGCCTATCTCTTTTTAATATTAAGTTTGTTTAACTTAGCTTATACTTTTTTCTTTTCTTCTAAATTTCGTATATCAATAAGACGCGTCCCAAACTAAAGGGCTCTTTAATTACCTTATTATACAGTTGAGAATAGAGTTTGGAATTCAGTTTTGCCACCCACCATAGAATAAATAAATAAATAAATAAATAAACTTTATGCTTTATTTATTAACTTCTTATATAGTGGCTTCTCAACATAATGATGTAGAAAGTAATTAAAAGGAAGACCTATTTTTCAAAAATAATAATAATAATAATAATAATAAAAGCAGAATTTTCTAATCATATCTACATATGTAAGGGAAATTTTAATCATTGTGAGTTGAGTTAGAGTAAATAATTATTGTATAGTTGAGGGTTTCAATGTTGAGTTTGACAATCTATTATCTGTTATATTTTCTTTTGCAAGTTCCTAATTTGAAAAGGTATGCTCTAGATTTTAGTTGTTTCTATTGTTTTATTCTTGTGGTGCATGATTCCACACATTTGGCCAAGTTCCAACATAGCTTTTTCTATGTTTTTATTAATTTCTTGTTCTTTTAATCGGAAACTTTCTTAGTTAAGAGTAGGGGATTGTTTTTAACATTGTTTTTGGTGGTCGGGTTATAAAAAACTCAAGGTCGGGCACCTAATCAAGATTTTCAATGATGGTTGACCAAATTCAATGCTTACTGAAAATATCAATATTTTTTTTACATTACTTCTATTAAAGCTTAGTTGATTAGATGTCTCTTTTTTATTTAAAAAAAAAAACGGTTTTCTAACGTAATATGCATGTACACGATAATTCTTTTAGTCAGCACGCATTGTAAGATTCTAGTTAATTTCTTATGAAAAAATACTTTAAAAAGTTAATTTTATCAAAGCTAAGATGCAAGCATTGAATTGAATGTGAACAACCCTAGATATGCCCTAAATCTAAACAAAGTACTTTTGTGCAAAGTTATGTTGTGTAGAATTCTGAAAAGCAAACTAATATGGAAGGTGAGGAGCAAGAGAGGTTGTGTTAGAGAGGAAAGAAAAAAAGAAGCTTTAAGGAAGAAATTTGGACTATTGTTGTGATAAATTTGTTTTTACAAGGTTTTGAAAGGCGAAAAACCTTCTAGGTTAGAAATAACAATTTTCCAACATCGATCCCACACATTGAACCTACTTTTATTTATATATATGTTTAGAAAATTAATTGATTTGCTAAACTCAAAATTGGTTTTTATCTTTAAAACTATAGTTTTTTATAAATTTCAAATTTTTGCACAGTAAAACAAAACAAAAACATAAAATATTTGAAATCGATTAAACTTAAAATTTAGCTCTATTTTTATTATTTATTTGTTCTCCAATTAAAAAAAATATCATCAGCGGTGGATTCACAAATTGATATTAAAATAAAAAAACTAATAATAAATACTGTTAAAAGAAATCAAATATTAAAAAATTGCACTAACAGGATTTGAACCCACAATTAACTGGTTATAAAAATGGACCATAACCATTATTTAGTATATATTATAATATGACACTTCTAATTAACATTAAAATACAAAAATCAATAATATGAGAGACACGTGTCTTAGCAATTAATAAATATGTTCTTGACCATCACTGATTAAACGATAATTATTAAGTAAGATTAATTTCATTATTACTTTCATACACTTCATTGGTTTGTCTATTTTGAATAGAATTTTGACACGTGTATCGATAAGAGCATATATATATATATATATATGGTGTTTAGGGGTGGGCCAAAATTAAGTTGACGGAACAAGAAAGAGATTTAACTTTTAATTATGGTTGTTAATAGAAAGTAAATTAATTAGTTGAAAAGTAGAGGTAGATAGTAAATGGAAATTGAAAAGATTGCTCATCAACTTTCTCGATAGGACAAAATCTTAATGAAACAAGTGGTAGCCTAGCTACTCCCCTGGTTCACACTAATTTTATCTCCACGAATTTTTTAAAATAATAATAGATTTTCTCTCCTTTTTAACAAATATTCTTAACATGACAACAAATTAATAAAACTAGTCATACTACTAGAAAATTCTTTTAAAAAACAATCATATATATATATATATATATTTATATATATATATATATATATATATATATATATATGTCCTAGGAAATTATATTAGAAATGTCTTCTTTTAATTAAAAAAAGGAAAAAAAGAAACGACGATATTTTTAAACTTCACATAACTATTGAAAAATGTTGATGTGATGGTTAATTAATAAGAATATTATTTATATTGTAAACAAAAATTCCCATACATGATAAATGTAGCTTACACTGCCGACAATTATACTAAATGATATAGTTAATAATACTAAGTACCTAATTTTTAAATCCCATTAATAAGGTTACCTTCCAACCTATCAACCTCTACTAATAACAACATTTTAATATATGATGAGTAGGTGGTTTGGACGGTTAAAATTCTCTTTAAAATAAAAAAGGAAAAAGAAAAAAAAAACTAATCGTAAATTATATATATATCTCATCATTAAAGGATTTTGTTGTTTTGGCACAGTCGTGGGTGTTTTATGGATTATGCATTTATGTTTGAGAAGTCAATTGAGTTAAAGTGTCAAAACATGCTGCATGCAATGCGTAATTTGGTTATATTTCTTTTGAAGTATCAAATTTGGTTAATAATTTCTTTGTAAAAACTAAATATAAAATACAAAATAGTATTAGATTGTGATGGAAATGATGTGTCTAGTGTCGTAATTTTTTTAAATTGCATATCATTAAGCATTTATTTGACATTTAACAAACCATTGTGGATGTATTTAACTGTGACAATATAAAAGTGTCATAATATGCACTTCTATTATAGTAAATAGATGTTGTGGTTTCTTCTTTTAAAAAAGTCTATGTTATGGCCAAGATAAGATATTCCAGGCATTAAAAGGTAACCTTATTAATTTTGTAAGAATGTGAAAATGTTAAATATGTTTATCGTAATTTTTTTCACTATCAACGATACTCACTTTTATAGATAATTTTTCTACAAAGATTAAAATCAACAATGAAAAGAAACATAAGCGACTAGACTAAGAAGATTAAAATAAATGAACAAGCCATAGTTCCCAATAGTAGAATAGGACTACGAAGAAGAGTTAACTTGGTTCAAAGCAAAAAAAAAAAAAAAAAAAAAAAAAAAAACTCGATAACCTTAGCCTGGGTTGAGGGTGAGCCCGTTGAATCATGCATCCCATGCACGATTCAATCTAACATGGGCCCACATATAGAGGTTGACATGACAAAGCTAACTTAGACTCGACCTAGCAAAGGTTGAGGTTGAGCCTCTTGAATGATGGGTTTCATGCATGATATAGCCTAAAAGAAAATATAGGAGTCCAAAAGCAATGTAGAAACCCTAATAAAAAAAGGGATAGATCATCGAACCTTACAAATTAGTTGATGCTCCACTAGAAATTCCACAACCAACCTTAACTTTAGAATTCTTGAATTAAGTATTATAGTGTGTGTGGCTTATATACCGTATCGATACGCAGTTTCTTACTAACTAACAAGTTGCTTTATATATATATATATATATATATATATATATATATATATATATATATATATATCAAATAAATATCGTTCTTGCCCAATTAAGGTAGAACCACTTTACTTATCAAATTTAGGCATCAGTAATTGCTTGTTATCCATGGGAAGGAAGCAAAAGCACTTTAGCAAGAAAATCTAGTCCCTAACAAAGGATGAGTTAATGTTTCAAGGACATGAATCTAAATGGAAAAGATTCTGATCAAGATTGCAACCCATAGATAACTCATAAAGTTGAGGCTTGTTGATTGTGCTATTGCGTTTGCTCAATTGTGTTGTCTTCTACCTAAGATCGTGTTAATGGAGATAAATATCTCAAAATTAACATCTCTTTTTTCATAAACAACCTCGAGTATAAGCTAAGTAAGAGGTAGTCTTGGTAAGGATTGAGGTCGAACACGAGGATTAATTCAGTAATAAAATAATCTTATTAATGGCTATGTACTCCCAAACACAGGGATGAAGTCAACAAATATATAGTGAATTGATTGTAAATTTGTAAAGGCGTTGTTGGAGATATAATTAGTTAGCTTTATATTTTTTTCTATTGGTTTTTGTGGTGGTTCTATTGTTGTCTCAAATATAGTATTAACACCTATTTAAAACGAAAGGTTACTTTCCTGCATAATATTTACTTTCCTTGCTTGGATTATTCGACTATATTTTTTCACATAGTCCTAACAACGACGTAAGTAATTCCTTAACCTTGGTTAAATAAGTTATCACTCTTTGTTCTTTGCCATGTTATTTTGCTATTACTTGTTTTACCACTACTTGTGAGTCAATCAAGATGAGAAGGGTTGAAAATCTATCTCTTTAGTAATTTTTAATCCTAAATGAGTGCTTCATATTCTACCTCATTATTTATGCTCTGAAAATTGAATCTAAGAGTGTACATATATCGTTCACCATTGAGAGATATTAATAAAATCATTGCATCACACCCTTTATATTGAACGATCAATCGACAAAAGCCCTAGACTCATTAATCTAATGAATAAACCTTAGACCTCTTACTTGTACATAGTCGACCTTAGCCTTGACCTTGACCTCGGTATTATCATCATCTATAGTCAATTCTTCTAAAGAATTTTGCCACTACTTGTTCTTTTATTGAAGTCCTTGGTTTGTAGTGAGTATCATGTCCAAATAGTTGAATTGCCCATTTCATTAATTGCCCTGGTCAGACCTCCTTTCAGACCCTCTTCTCTTAGCCTAAGAGAAAGTGTGGCGTCAACAAGTATTGCTTTACTCTATGAAATTCACATACAACTTATTGAACTACTAACTCTTAACTTGGATTCAGATAGAGACGCATAATACTTATATAAACTTACTAATAACTGTTGTACCTCTCACAACATACTCACACCAGAGTCTAATAACTAAAAGTTGACATACACCAAACTCTCTTAAGTTAAAACACCTCAACATATCTCTAGATGCATGATCAAAATAATAAAAACAAAAGAAACCTAAAGACTAGAAAGTAGATCGACAATAGTAGGTCAAACTCGAGAATCACATGATTCTACAAGGAAGAGGCATTATTAGTTAAATAATGTACAAAGGGATTATAAATAGTACTTATTGGTTGATCACTCATGGTGTTAGACCTAGAAGTATAAGGTCTACATTCGGAGTTTGGCTCGCAAATGGTTAGGTTCGTTTCGTTTCTCAGTGTCACAGCCTGACATTGATCCTTTTTGAAACCCCACGCCTAGTTAAGTGTTTCGGTAATGTTCGGGAGGGATCCCCTTGGTCTTTTGGAAAAATCATTGGCTAGCTGCCCCAACTATATCTCTAGATTTCGGATAGATGTGGCTTGACTTTGTAGAAGGACATCATTCTTCTGCATGTATTCTTGGAGGAGATTCTCCATAGATGATGAAAATGAAGATGCAGCGTGGCTTTGTTGTTGTTGAAGTGGATGGTGGTGTGGTTTGTTGTTATGGTGTCTTTAATGATAGCAAGGTGCCTCACCACATCCATTACCATGACCACTTGTCAACCTTAATGTTGTTGACCCATTCCTTCTCACCCAAAGTTGTGATGATACCTCTAACCTGAGTTGTATGTGTTGGAGTAAGGGCCATGCTTGATAAACGTGACATACTCAGTATTTAGTGGGCATGTATCAGTGCTATGAGCACCACCGCATCCTACGCATCCCATTTCATCCACCTGCTTCACTGCCTGAAGCAAACTACTCGCGACGTTGATGTGAGACCCATGTCTGGATTAGAAGGGTCACTTTGGAATACTAGATTGATTAAAAGGATTAGAAGTGTTTTGATGTAGGTGTTCTGAGTAGTGGTTCATGTTGAAGTAAGGTGATGCAAGGAAGGAAAGTTGCGAGCAAGATAAAGAAGGTGTTTTGAGGTTTAACATGAGATGAAGCCAGGCGAGAAGACTTAGGAAAATTATGGGAAATTTCTTAATTGTGCTTAATTAATGGGTCCCGTGTAAAGTTAAACTTAAGCATGGTTAAGAGAAACATTAAGCTTACATGTGTAGCACTTTGAGTAGGAGCTAACAAGCTTATAAGAGTTTAAGAACGACTAATTCAAGTTAGGAACTAATATAAATAAGAGAAGAGGACAGAAGAAAAAGGGTGTGACTTTGATATTTTGTTAAGGAAAAGCTAAGTGCGGTGCTGCTGAAGTGTTATCAGGCGAGAAAGGCTAGGCATTATGAAGAAGGGAATTAGTCAGTGAGTCATTTTCTAAAGTTGAATTGTTTTTAAAAGCTTTTCTTCTAAAGTTTTTGTTGTCTTGTAATATTGTATTTCACGTTAATGTTTATGAGAAAGTTTTATTCTTTAAGAAAGATATTCTATTGTGTTTCAAGCTAAAGTTTCATGTTTGATGATTGTATATCATGCTTATGAGTAAACTATTAGTTTTGTTCTTATCAATGAGCTAGCTATTATGTGCATATAATGAGTAAAAGAAACCATGTAGAAAAGGACTGCATGACGGAGTGAAGCTGGTCATTGCTTAAAAGGAGCGTATTGAGCTTAGCGGCTTGAACAATGAGAAATGAATTAGGAAATTCTCCAAGGGATGTTGTTGATGAAAATGCCATCACGGTATATTATGCATGGGAATGGTTCATGTTCTTGGTGAAAGGAATATGAAGGACTAATGTGTGATTTAGGGTTTATTGGATGAGGTGTTAAAGCCTGTTTTATGAAAATGACTTTACCTATGGTACTCTTAAAGGTTTTCTAAAAACATCACCCATTTAATATTTTGCTTATGTTTTAAGTTTTTCTTCTTCCAGGTAATCAGACGGTAAGGCCAAAGAGAGAAAAGTAAGGCAAGTTGCTACGCTTTAAGGCAAGCAAGCCAAGCGTTCTAAGTGAAGTTTGAGAATAGATGTTTTAAAATCTTATTTTAAGCTTTATTGAAAAGAAGTATGTAAAATGTATTTGGAACGCATATTGTTAAGTAATAAAGTGAAGTTGTGTTAATTATCTTATGTGTTACTTTTCTTTATCGCTTAGAAGTTAAAGATTGTAAGATTGAACTAGGCGATAAAGCCAAGGTTCAAGGTTAAGACCGAGTGTTCTGGCGTTCTGCTTTAGAGGGGTTAGGGCTTCTTAAGTCGTGTTGCATGTCGCATCGTAAGGTTCAAGATGCATTGTTGGTCGGAGCATGACAGTTGACTTGTGATAACGCCATTGATTGCAGTAGATTGTTCATAGCGATCATTTGGCCTTATAAAGCCACCATTGCATTTTTATCAATCTTATCTTTATTTCATCTTTCTCCTCGACGAGAGTCAAAATTAACGTCATCTAACTCTTCACTATTGTTGGTCATAGAGTCCAACGTAGTCTAATATGGTTGTAAGAAATCTTGTGCATAACGCCTATAAACACAGAGCTGGTCGTCTGCTGTGTTGCTTTATTCAGCCTGATATACAATCCCTCAATCAATATGCATTCGAGGATGCCATTGTATGGACATTCTTTCACCAATTGTTTAAACCTGCTCTACGTGTCATGTAGGTTCTCCCTATCCTTCTGATGGAAGGTCATAATTCCTTCATTTGCATGGAATTTTCATGGGGCGGGAAGAATTTTTCTATAAGTTGCTCCCATTTCTCACCTCTCCATTTTCTAGGGAGTTCACCATCTTTTCACCTCATCCCTCTGTGTTAACGGGAAGAGGGCAAAGAACAACTCCTCTTGCAAAATGTCAGACATATGACACACACATATAGAATATAAGCTTTGACCGTGCTCATGTGGATCTTCACCCTAATAACCACCAAATTAGCTGACGCTCTGAACCACTTGGAGCATCACTGCTTTCATTTCAAAACCTACATTTTCACCAAAGATAGGGTAGTTGATTCCTTGGTTGAAGTCGTACAGGCTTGGTGAAGCATAATATCAAATTGGTGTGGCTAAACCATGGGCTACGTAGGTGAAATTTCCTTGTTCATGGGTAGCATTATACAGAGGGACTCTGTTGTTATTATTATTGTTTGCCATTCTCTCGGTTGCTTGTCTCCTCTGTCTTTTTCTTCTATTTCACCGAAAGGTTCATTCGATTTTAGGGTTAAGTACGAATTCAGGTTATCCCCCTTCACTCATAAACCTGTTCACGTGCTCTTCGCCTCAAGCACACCATTGAACTAAATTGGAACTTCTGTATATGATTAGCACATAAATTAAATCTACGATAAATCTATACTCGACAATGGTGCAAAAAACTTGCTTGTTTCTCTAGAACTTGGTTGTTCTATAATTACATCAATTTGTGAATATGTTTTGTTAGGCTCTAAGTATGCGACTAGAGTTGGTGACTAGGCTAGGGTCATGCGATAAAAGGGACACAATCCTACCTATGTGTTGTTAACTTCATTAATTCATCCGTTTGATACAAGTTTTCCTTACTCTTGTCTAACTGTAAGGGAAGAGAGCGGAATCCTAGGTAAGCCAAGGTCAAGCAAATGGAATTAGCGATCCTAATAGGTTAATCATGCATTTTAAACTCATATGGTATCTATACAGTATAGTGATATGTACTGTATATTTTAGTCCTATATATTTACACTAAGTGCGATAGAGTAGCAAGATGGAGATGACAATGAAATGAAATGAAATATTTTCTCATGTATTTGGTGATGAAATGTAGAAATGTCTAACTAATAAAGTGTAAAGCAAGGATAACTAATGCGTTGAGGGGATATAAAACATTTGTTAACTTTAGGTTTAAGATGAGTATCCTCTCAGTGCCTTCGTCATACTTTCTCGCTTTTCAGGATCCAAATGCTTAAAGTTAAAAGATGATTTTGTTGAGGTTGATGTCCTAAATCTCGTGGTCTTGTAGTTTGTAATTGTATGTATTATACAAACATTTTATTTATATAATAAAATAAAGTGTTTTATTTTATTTGACATTTAGTTGCATTAACCCATAAAACCAATAAACTAACATCCAAGGTTATCTTCTGTAACTTAAATATCCATGTGGAGACATACAAGTAGACCATGTTTAAGTGATAACCTAAATGGTCTGTAGTAGATGGATAAGGTTGGATACCTTATCTTGGTAACACTGTGAATACGACCTACTTTGCAGTTGTTACAATTGTTCTATAGTGCTACAAATGATCTGATCCTATTCATTCATGTCGAGACATTAGAGCGGGATATTCTATACAAAGAGTTTGTATAAGACCAGACCATGAAATGAATAGTCTCTCTTATTAACACCGTTACTAGTTGAGACTACATTTCACCAAGATAACCATGGGTGATTTGACCTAAATCCTGAGCGAGTTGTGAACTCCTGCCTATGAAGGCGGTCCTTTGATTTGCATGGGTTCAAATGGCCTATTTCGCAGACTGAATATGCCTACCATTTTGGGGATTTGTTTGATTGGGGAGTTGGGAACACAATTCCACAAGAAGGACTTCACTTCTTCTCTATAGATACAGTAAGTAGAGAAATTGCACTCTTAATGGCTGATTCTAGGGCTTGAACAATGTGACGCCACACCCTCTCTTGGCCTTAAAGGAAGTTCAGTTATAGTAGGACTATAATTATTGTTCATTAGAGGAATCTATGATACTTAAGGAGTTAGATGTAGCTACAGGGGCAAAACGGTAGATTTTGACTTAGCTGTACTTACGAACAATTTGTGAAGGGTCATTGCGTTGTTGATTGGTTACATCTAATGGACATAAAAATATATCTACAGTAAGAAGAGTGCAACTATTAGTCTTTAGTTGAATGACTAATAGTTAATGAATAGAGATTAATTTAATTAAAGAGTTTAGTTAATTAATCCCATATCATTGGAGTATCAATCTGTAGGTCCATAAGGTTCCCTTGTTAGCTCAATAAGGATAAATGAGAACCAAATTTATTTTGATTTAATTTGAATTGTTCAAATTGATTAAAGGGAATAAATCGTATGTGATACAATTAATATAACGTATTTGATACATTATAATATAAAGTTTTTGTGAGAGAAGTTAATATTTGAATATGATTCAAATAATAATAATAACAATATGAATAAGATTCATAAATAAACTTTGGGTTAAAATTAATATGGATTTGATTCATATTAGAACTATAGATCATATGAGAGATCTAAACCATTGGTTATATTATATAATATAAAGTTTATATTATATGAGATATAATATAGATTAAATTTATATTAATTTTGTTTTATTTTAATTAATATATTTTTTAAGGGAGTTATTTTACGTGCACAGAGAGGGAGGGAGTTATTTGATAACTTTTCTCCGTCTCTCTTGATGGTTAAGATAATATTGAGTTTAAGATCTTTTTGCTCTTTGCAATTTGACAATCTCTCTGCGTTCCAAAAAGAAAAAGAAATCTCCTAAAAATTTTTCTTTACCAAATCACAAAAGCCCACAACTCTTTGTTAATTCTCTTCTTGAGAATAATGAGGAAGATTTCATGGTGTTCTTGAAAGATTCGAAGAAAATTTTTTGGAAGTTCTACAAAGGTTAGTTTCTTTCCAAATTTTCCTCCTTAGAAGTATGCTTAGGCTTTAGTTTTGTTTTTTCTATTTTTATATTTTTTGGTTTTACAAATTGAATTTCATTTGCACGACGTTCATACGCTTCCGCTTTGGGAATTCCATTTCTTCAGATTTGTATCTAATCTTTCTAAATTAATTATCAGCAACCCATCCTATATTAAAATGAGCAAGCTTTTAATGTCTTTGCTGTACACACTCGCATTTCTAATATGTATGCTAAGGATAAGCTCAGCGATAAGATTGCATCGATATAGCTCTTTCGTTGTCTATTTAGCTAAATCCAGGTCATCATGCATCAAGTGAAAAAAAATTAATATTTTTTCTTTTCTCTCGTATAAGATAAGACATTAATGGTTGCATTTAACTAAACGAGACAAATAACGCAAACATCCAGATTTCTTAGCATTAACTACGCCTTACATTATTTATCCTTAATTACTTAGACTTAAATGAAATGGTAAGGTAAGAAAATGGGAGAATGAAAGTACAAATTTTTTGCATTCATATATTAAGTTTTAGGCCTTTCGACCATGAAGTTTACATTATAAAGACAAACAAATAAACTACAAATGATGATGATACAAGAAGATGAGACGAGCCGTTGGGTATGATTTCTCATACTCATTGGCTGTGATTTTTTCCTTTTACACTGAGGGGAAGCAGATGGGGAACCTCTCTCTCTGTTCTTCGGTCTCATGTAAAACGAAGAAAGGGAATGGAGGTTGAAAGAACTTGCTCTCCGATGAAATTTTGCACACTTTTCTTAAAGACGCAACCTCTATTTATATATAGGCAATAATTGACAAGATGTGACATCGTCTGGACTTTATTAATTCTTTGATAAAGTTACTTTGTGCCACATACGCCCTTTTCATGCTTTTCTAACATTCGTGCCAACTCCTTTTGGCTGCTAGTACTATAAACACCTAGCTTTCTACTTCTTATTGCCTTGTTGGTTACGTTGTCTCCTTTCTTGACATTTTGTCGCCAGACCACTCTTATCTTTTCACCTAAAAACCTGCATAAAGACATGAAAAATGAAATAAACAGTCATAAAGCTCTTTTGTAGTTCATAACGCGTAACCACGTCATTTTTTTTTATCTATTTTACCATGTGCGCTTTCTTCCTATTTCATGCTTTAAGGCTTCAATATTCTACCTAAATGGCTACTATAACTTGTATTTCTACAAGTTATCAATCCCATTTAACCGACCTAGCCATCTCACCTCAAGGCCTGCCAACTCACCTTGGACGCCTAGCCTTCACAACTTAGCTCGCCTAACCTTATTTGTTCATGTCACATTGACGACAACAAAGGCCAGTGGCTTTCCGCTCAACCCTTTCAACATCTAGCCTCCTTCTTGATGTAACCTAGGGTGTCCCTTAATGCATAATCTGGTTGTTTTCTTTATTGAAGTTGGTCGTGTAACCATCTTGCTCATCCATAAGTAAACATTGAAATGACTTAGTCTTGCTGTCTAACACACACAATATTGGCCACTAAGACATTCAAGTGACCTAACCTTGACCCCTTACTCACACCCAACTTTGCCTGCCTAGAGGTTATTTTAGCCTTCACTTGGTTATATGGCATTAACTCACATTTCCAGCAGTTAGCCAAAATTCCATTATTTTTCTTTTAGTTGTTTATCACTACACTTCAATACACATTGTCAACACTTTTCTTGGCTGCCTACCTTATGCTTAAAGCATTTCAACTGCATGCTTCACACAATAACTTCATCACTTAGGTTATTTTCCTACACCACTCGACCACCACACTTAGCTATGTTTCCTCTTCTAAAACTTAACTAATTCTTCAATCCAGTAATATAACATCATTAACACCAAAGTTCATTTAAACTTATTAAATTAGAGAAAAAACAAAGATAGGGTTTTACAACCCTATCATCTAGGGCTTTTGGAATACTTGTTTTTATAAGGAAAAGTTGGATAAAACTGTAATTCTATGTGCTTGAAAGTATGAGAATATTCTCCTTGCTTAGATGATTAGTGTAGGCACAAGCTTTTCTATCTGTAGATATCTGATTTCAAATCCCATCATTGCTTTTACTTGTATGGTAAATTGAGCATTTATTTTCATTTTCCTCCTTGGTTAGAAATGAGTGTATTGTTATATAATCTACTAAATATAGAAGTAGTTTGTCTCTTGGAATAGGTTTGGTGAGAAGTAGTACTTTACCTAACTAGTCTTCGGTTTTGGAAAGGATTTATCATTTTCTTCTGCCCGTTCAAACTGAGACCCTTTCTTTAAATTCATAAAAATGGTGGACATGTGTCAATTTCTCTACTAACAAATCTATTTAGAGCTACTATCTTGCGGTTTAAATTTTAAAGTTGCTTCAGACTAGTTTGAGTTGTTGAGGATTACTTGAATTTTGTTTGGATTGACTTCTATCTCTCTTTAATGAACAATTATGCCTAAGAACGTCCCTTTTGTTACCCCAAAACTACATTTGGTGGAGTTTAACTTCATGTTATACTTACAAAGGATTTTGCATGCTTCATCAAGGTCAACCTCATGCCATGTAGCTTTAGTACTCTTTACCAACATATTATCTATGTAAAATTTCATCTTTTTTCCAATTAACGGAGCAAACATGCTATTTACCAATCTTTGATATGTAACTTCTGCATTCTTAAGCTCAAATGACATGATAATGTACCAATATGTACCTTTACTTGTAATGAATAAAGTTTTCTCTTGGTCTAGTTCAATCATCGTAATTTGGTAAAACTCTGAATATGCATCCATGAAACTTAACATATCATGGCAAGTTGCATCTTCTAACTATTCTATCAGTGGAAGAGAAAAGTTGTATTTTGGACAAGGTTTATTAAGATTAGTGAAGTTTATATACATTTTCTAGTTATCATTCATTTTTTTCACCGAAACTACATTAGATAACCATTAAGGGAGGTAATGAACTACTTAAATGAATTTGGCTTTCTATAAATCATCTACCTAACTTTATATCATCTCGTTTTGCTCTTGATTACACATTCGCCACTTTCACTTCAATAATCTATCTCCTTTAAGGTGATGTACTATTATGGTGGGATGAATTTCAGACACATCCTCATGTGCCCAAGTAAATATGTTAGCAATCTTCTTTAAAACATGATCAAGGTCTCTCCTTTTGTTCTACTCTTAGTCTTGTTCCAATATTTAACTTTTTTTGGTAAGAGAGATTGATTCCAATGTTTCTGTTGGATAGCTTTCTTGGTTGACTTTGCTCTCTCCCCTTTGGTTGGAGATTTGACCACTTCTTCTTTCTTTTGAGGATTTAAGATTTGTTTTTTGGAAATGGGTCATCCCTTCTTGAAATTTCTTAGGTCAACCTCAACCGCTTTTCTTTCGTTAAGGGACTAGTCATTTTTTTTTCTTTCTTTCGAAGGATTAAGAATCCCTTTTGATTCGAGTCCTCCCCCTTGAGTATCCAAGGGCTAGCCTCGAACTTGACCTCAACCTTTTTTCTTTTGGTTGTAACTAGTTGCTTCTTTTTCCTCTTAAAGGATTGAGAATTTCTTTTGATCAGAGTTTTTTTCTCTTTCCTTCTTTTAATCTGAGTTTTTCCTTGGCTACTTTCCTCTTATTGGGAGAATGATTGCTTTTTCTTTCTTTGGTGGAGTTAAGAATCCATTTCGTTATAGGTTCTTTTTTCGTGAATGTTCAAAGGTCAACATTGGGCTAAATCTTGGCAAAAGAAACATGTTTTTAGTTCCACTTCATTCTCGTCACTAGTGTTCTTGTTTGCTGCTTCAGCAAGTAGCTTCAAAATCTTCAAATTCTCTTGTTGGGAGTCGATAAGGGTCAACTTGAAAAGATATTTGAAGAAAAAACATACAATTAATCTGATGTCTTAAGCTAACATGAACTAACATGAGTAACAGAGAGCATAAATAATAATATAACATAAGAGACTTTATGACCTAATTCGATGTCATAACATCTACATTTGAAGAGGTCTCAAACCCATATGAAGTAATCATATATTGCCTTATTATAAACATCAACATATTATAGAATAATTTAGTTTTTTTTTGGGAAGGTATTGTAAATAAATGTAGTGGGGGAGATTTGAACTTGGGACTTCTTGCCCACTAGTACATACAGGTGCCAGTTGAGTTAAGCTCGTGTTGGCATTATAGTATAATTTTGTAAACTATATCAATTTAAGTTTTACAGATAAAACTTTCTGGCATATTTCAAGCCTAAACTCGTCTCATCAATACCAGAGCATGCTCCCGTTGAATGAGATATCATAATGCAACATAGTTTATCAGACATTCCCTTGACCTTTTTTAATCCCTTCACTTATACTTTTTCAAAAACTTTCCATCATAGAAGCAAGGTATCACATATATGATGGACTCACCAAGTTCAGAGATACAACTCTCAAGTTTCAATGAGGAATCCTCCAAGGTCAATCGACCAGTCCGGTTAGAAAAGCATGCATACAGAAAGCAACATAACCCTACACATTAAAAACCCACAACAAGCCGTAAAACCAACCCAAGAAAATCCTCTGAGTCGAAATAACCTAGAACCACTAATCTTCCAATTAGTTAGAATAAAAAAACTAAACAATTAATGAAATAAATAAATAAAAGAAATGAGATCAACCAAACATAAAAAACTCCCTTTTTAACTACTTTCTTTTATTTATTTAAGCAAACACCAATAGCTAGCCACCAACCAAACCATACGAAAGAGAAAGAACTTGTCGAAGAAAACCAAGCTAGCACAAGCACACAGAAGGCCAAACAAAACCAAGAAATATATTCCAACAAAGAATCAAAGAAATGCATTCCAACAAAAAATGTAATTCAAGATAGTCCAAGAAATAGATATACCTAAAAGATAAAGTAACCACAAAAAAAAAAAGAAAAAGAAAAAAAAAAAACAGTCCAACAACATGTAGCTTAAAGCAACAAAGCAGAAACAAGATAGCCCACAGTTCACCACCAAAACACCACCCAAAACCCTACTTCCCCTTGCTTGCATAGAAAAATAAACTCAAGTGGATGGAGCTTAACCGAATGAACCCTCACCATGAGACGGAAGAAGCTTAGTGAAAGATTGGAGCAATGAATCAACAACAGATTGTTACTAAGTCAACCCATGAATCACACTATCAAGAGATTGTATAACCCCATTGAAAGAGCGTGACTCGACTGTTAGAAGATGCATAATTTCAGTGGCCAAGGCAGAAGGAAACAACACCGCATCATTTGGCATACGAATACCAGCCGAAAGGTCCTGATCAACTCCTCTCGGTGGACAAATATTATGAGGAATGTCAGGAACATGAGATCCTTGAAACAAGCGATAACTAAGGGTGAGAATCTTGAGAGCAATCCGAGAAGCATCCTGTTTAGTCCTAACAGAAGGATGAGATGAGAAAATAAAATGAAAATTTTGATCCTAAACGTTCAACATGTCAGAGAAGATGATTAAACAAAAATTGACTCCCATCCAAAAGAGAGCCAGTACCAATAAGATAGTTCAAGTAAGTCAAGGTGGCCGACACAATAAAAGCATGGGTGGAAGGATATTAATTAGAAATACCAATTTTGTGAAGGATTGCATATTTGACACTTAAGGAGATAATTGGCAGTTGACCATCAATAGGCCACACATTCACAGTTCCTCCAGTTAATTCTAATGCTAACACCTCAAGGGTAAGAAGAGAGGGGAAAATATAAGAAGGCAGACTAACTCCAAGAAACTAATTTATCATAGATTGAGAAATATTGAAACAGAAATCTCAAATATGAACTTTTTGAAATTCAGGAGCACTTAGATAATCAAAGCTAGTAGGTAAATTAACAATCAATTCATGTATCACTGTGCATAAAACCACTCAACAGAAGAAACAATTTTAGTCAAACCAACACAGTTAATAAGCTCCATAACAACTAAACGAGAATGATGTTAATCAAAGATATTTACCTCGTCAACAATATGACACTCAACAACATATTTCCATTTATTTATGTACACTATCTTCAGAATGGAACGAGACCCCATCAATAGAAATATCAGGGACGTTAGGAGGCAACTTTCCATTCCCGACATTAGTAGTAATTACTTTTTGACCCTTGAAAGGAGGACAATGAAGAGGCTTGACCAGTGAAGGAATAAACGAACCAGCCAGAGCATAAACCTCTTCTGTTGGTGCAGAAGCTCCCTTCGTACGAGTAGATGCACTAGCCGGAGCAGAAACTCCCTCAAAAGAGGCAGAGACCTTCTTTGTAGAAGAAGATGCACTAGCCGAAACAAATATATCATCAGTTGGAGTAGAGAATCCCGCAGTGAGTGCATAAGCTTTCTCTGTAAGGGTAGAGGTATCAAGTAGATGGCAGTGAAGAGAGGCTACAAAAGCCCCTCGATGACGACGCATAAGACGAGCAATTGATATGTGATCCTCATCTATCGAATCAGAGGCCACATCAAACACATTAGGATTAGCAAGATGCACATGAGGATCAGAACAACCAGAAGCTGTTGGGTTTTATTCCCAAAATTCGTAGATAGTAAATATAATCAATTGACTGCCATTAATAAAGTGTTTTATTATTATAATTTCAATAAGTGTTATTGATTATATTATTAGTTTTGTCTTAATAACCTAAATCCAATAAACTAACATCCTAAGCTGTTTGATGAGTCTTGAATAGCATGTAGAGATATACGAGGATTAATGTTCAAGATCAGCTTAAAGGGTCTATAGTATAGGGTTAAGGTTGGGTACCTTATCCTGTTAACACTATGGATACGACTCACTTTGTATTTGATACAAACACATCGATCCAATGTGTTCATGTATACAACATGCGAGTGAGGGTATCCTATGCAATGAGTTTGCATAAGATTGGACCACGAAATAGTAATCACTAGATATAACTCCGTTAACTAATTGGATTTCTATTTCATTAGGATGACCTAGGTGACTTAGTCTTAATCCTAAGTGTATTATGAACTCCTGTTTGCAAGGAATTGTCCTTTGATTTGTACGGGTGAGAGTAGCCAAATTGCCGACTCAATATGCTTATCATTTTGGGGACAAGACCGAATGGGGAGCTGGGAACATAACACATAAGATGGAATTCACTCCTTCCCACCTTTAGGGTAAGTACATAAATGTTCCCTTAAATGGTGTCTCCAGAACTTGAACAAAGGGCCCTACCATTTCTATGACACGTGAAGAGTTTCTGTTTAGTGGTTGGACCATAAACAGGTTGTTCATTAGAGGAGCACTGGTATTTAAGGACTAGAGGTAACTCAGGGGTAAAACGGTAATTTGACCCAGCTGGTGTTACGAACACTTATGAATGACTAACTTACTGGTATTGGTCTATATCCGTAGCCATAAAAATATATCTACAGTGAGAAGAGTTCAGCTGTGAGTCTTTAGTGGAGTGCACACAGTTAACGAATATTGATTACTGTAGTTAATGAGTTTAGCTAATTAATCTCATATCGTTCTAGTTTTTGATCTGTAGGTCCATTAGGTCCCATTCCTAGCTCATAAAGAGTAATGAGATTTATTTATTTTGATTGCAATTTGAAATGTTCAAATTTACTTTGGGAATTAATATAATGTAAATATAAAGTTTATATTTAATTAGACTTTATTATATAAATTTAATTTTGGATATGATTCAAAATTAAATTACGAGAGAATAAAATATTTGATTAAGTTCAAATATTAGTTTAATTTGAATTAGATTCATATTAAAACTATAAGTTAAAATTTAATGTATATGATACATATTAAAACTATAGGTTATGAGAGAAATTTATATTTGAATATGATTCAAATTATGGATTAAATTAAATATAAGATATTTAATTTAGAAATTAATTCATTGGAGAATTAATTAATAGTTTAGTTTAATTTGATTTAATTAAATTAATTAAATTAAAATTATAGGTTATGCGAGAGATATTCATTTAAATATGATTTAAATGAAAATATTAATTAAATATGATTTGATTAATTATTAAATTAATTAATTAATTAATTAATTAATTAGTTTAATGTATATTAATTTAATAATAATTATTAAGTTAATACGGAACGTGGGTAGTTTTTCCACATTCCCATTTATTATCTCCAACTTCCCACTTCTTCCATCTGAAGAAGTGGGAATTCTTTGTGTAACAATCACAACGGGTGAGTTCTGCGAAGAAGAAGACTATCCATTCTCTCTGAAAAAATTCTTTCCTAGAGAAAAATTCCTTTATTCCAATTTTGGTTCCCACAAACCATCTCAATCAGAGAATAGGAAGGTTTTCAAGTGGTGGTGCCCAAATCGGTGATTGGTAGATTCAGAGTCGTCAACGAGCGTACGTTTTCTTATCTGTATTTTTCTTCAAAGCATGTTTAACCACAAAAAAAAAAAAAAAAATTGTTTATGTATTTTTTGCCAATGTATTGGTAATTTTTAAGGTTCCAATTAAAATTGAGTTTTTGTAATTTTTCGCTGTAAATGGTTTTCATCCCTTCAGAAACAACCTTTGACGCACACACTTGCACAACCTTTAATGACTTGGTAAACGCATGAGAAGAAGAGATTGAAGGATCATTATAGGACAAGTAGACCTATTAGATATATAAGAACTTGAAGCAGAAGGCCGAGAAGAAGGAGCCAAGAGGCTCGAATTGATGAAATCTTAGCATGCAAGGTTGAAGAAAGACTAGGGTCGAGCTGCGCTGTAAAAGAGCCAATCTTTCAAAACCTAGGACAACGCTGCGGAGTCATCTTGAGATGCTTTGAAGGAGGAAACAAAGCATTATCAGACCAAGTCGATGGAAGTGTAGAGGTATCACTACGACTAACAGATATACTCGAAAAAACTAGGGATGGAACCAAACTGGTATAGCAATAATCACCTTTTTAGTAGTTACCGTTCTAAGTAGCATAACCACATTATAGCAAGGCAAAAAAATAAAAAAAAAAACACAACGAACAAAGAAGCTTGGGAGAATAGCGAGGGACACACATTGTGAGCAGGAAGAGGGAACACCAAATGCCTAAATCTCAAACTTTGAAAATATTTTCAAAATACATGCCTTATGGGTCGGGTAACCTAGTAAAAGCCTAAATTGTTGAATGCTGAATTAAAAGCAAATAAACAAAACTAAGAAGCCTACTCATGATCTGTAATTGCTATGGGCTATATTGACAAACACCAGGCCTAGCCTGAAGAACCTCAAAAGTAGAACATCCAAGGGATTTGTAAGAATATCAATAAGTTTAACAAGGTTACGAACATGCTCCTAAATGATGACCTTGTTTTCAACAAGCTCTTGAATAAAATGATGTCGAATATCTATATGCTTGGTTTTGTTGTGTTGAACAAGATATTAGAAATATTAATGACACTCATATTATCACAATATAGAAGCATAATACTCTAAAGAATCTCATATTCGAATAACATTTACTTCATCCAAAGTAGTTGCGTACAACTACTTCAAATTGCAATATACTTAGCTTCAACAGTGGATATAGAGACATAGTTTTTTTTCTTGCTGAACCAAGTAATAAGGTTATTTCCTAAGAAAAACAACCTCCTGACATGCTTTTACGATTTTTTGAATAACTAGTCAAATCAGCATCACAATATTCAACAAGGATGGAGTTGGTATCAAACAAATGCCAAAGGGCTTACCCAGATGTTCCAAGGACATATTTTAGAATTTTCGTAATAGAATAAAAATGAGACGCCTGAGGAGCAGATTGATAATGAGCACATACACTAACAACATAGCTTAAGTTTGGACAACTAGCAGCTAAATATAACTGCTTATCATACTTTGGTATAGACTTTAATCTACTCTTGCACCAGATGAATTTTTTTTTTAGATTTTAGCATGGGAGGTTGCAAAAGTATGCTTAGATTTTGATTTCTCCAAACCAAATTTTGTAATCATGTTTCGAGTGTATTTCTCTTGTGAGAGAAAAATGTCGTTGTTGTACTATCGAACTTGGAAACCTAGGAAGAAGACCAATTCTCCGACCATACTCATTTCAAACTCTAAGTGCATCTGTTCAACTAACCCATTGACTAAAGACTAAGGTAAACCTTCAAAGATTATGTCTTCGACATAAATTTGAGCAACTATGAAGTTCACACCAGACCGATTAATAAAGAGAGTCTTATCTGCTCCCCCATGTAACTACAAAAAATCGGAGGTCTGTCAAAGCCGAAAAAGGCATCGGAAAAAGGGACGTTGTAAGAAAAACCTTGTCGCGATGCCATGAATAAGGCATCGATAGTATCATGCTCTGGAGACGTTGGACAAATAACGTCGACAGAGGGCGAGGCTTTTACGACGCCGAAAACGTTTAATTTAAATCATAGTATAGACCTTTCATGATGTCATGCATATACACGTCATGGTACCCCCTAACTACCGACATTGTATGTAAGGCGTCGTGAGAGGTCGACCTTTTGCCACGTTGCTTTGACCGCGTTGGCAAAGGTTAAACATTTAAAAAAAACTGACAACCATATCACGACGGCAGATTGCATGGCATTGTGAAAGATCGAATCTCTATCGATGTGGGGTAGGTAATGTTGCGAGATGTGTGATGTTTTAATTGATTTTGATAGGATTCTCACAATGTCATAAGTGACTGCATCGACAATTCTTTGAGAACTGATGACACCATAAGTTACCGTGTTGCGAGTGTCGGGTTCTCCTAACATTTTTTATTTGTGTCGGAAGATCCCTTCTCATTTTAGTTCTGGATTCACAAAACACAGAGGCACACGAAGGAAAGAGAAAGAAAGAGAAGAGAAGAGCGGGAGTCAGTCGCCACCATTCGTTATCGTTCGTCGCTTTTATGTCCGCCGCCATCGCCTACTGCTGCCTACATCCTCATGTCATCGTCTATTTTGGTTCGTCGTCTCTACCGATAAAAATTGTGTATTTTGTTCTTTTTTGTTTTTAAAAAATATATGTTAGATTGTATCTATAAATTGTATATTGTATATTGTATAAATTTTGTATGTGTACGTTAGGAAATAATGTATATCTTAGATTGTATAAATATTGTATGTGTCTGTTAGGGAATAATGTATATTGTAGAATGTATAAAATTTTGTAGATTGAATAAGTAAATATATTTGTAATTTAAATTGTAAATTGAAATTGGTAGAGTTTGTAGTTATAATGTATATTTAGTTGTTTAAGAACTAAATTATACGTGTGAATGAAATTTTAACAATTGTAAGGAATTTGAAATTGTGATAATAATTTTAACCAAATTATAAGGAATCATTATTCTTGAAATTGTGATAATAATGATTGAAATTGTGATATTGATGAAATTTTTAAATTTATGATATTGATGAAATTCAAGAATTTGACACTTTTTATTAATGTGTTGTGGCTATCATACAATTATGGTAACCTATAGTTTATTATCTGTGAACACGAGTTGTTTGTTATAAGTGTTTATGTAGTTAGAATTATGTTCGTCCTTAGTACAAGATAATTACACGTTTTTATGTTTTAGATGTTTAATGATGGACAGTGGAAGATAATTATACGTATTAATGTTCTAGGTCTTTAATGATAGACAAGAGTTGGATGAACATTAGAAATAAATTATCGGTTGCGTATCGAGAGGGAGTTCTCAAATTCTTAGACATTGCGAAGTATCACATCAATGAGTATGGATGGATAAGGTGTCCATGCAAGAGATGTATGAACTCGAATTAGGACTCATTAGGGGATGTGAAGAGACATTTATTAACCATTAGAATGTACCCCTCCTACACAGAATTGGTGTACAATGGAGAGTTAGTTAACTTGTATAGAGGTATTGAAAGATTTGATGAAGGAACTAGTAGTGACCCTTTCCATGAAGGAACTAATAGGGACCCTTTCCACGAAGGAACTAGCGGTGACCCCTTCCATGTTGAAGGAACTAGTAGTAATATGTTTTCTGAAGATAATGAAATGTTGGGAATGTTGCATGATTTACAAGGTCCAATCAAACACAAAGAAAAAACAGCGGAGGAAGCAGGTTTGAAGAATGAGATGTTCAAAAGTGGTGTAGAAGAGGAGATGGCGAATATATTTCAGGAGTTATTAAACCAAGCTCGTCGTGAGCTATATCATTGTTGTTCAGAATTTTCATCCCTCAACATTTTTATTATGTTGATGCACGTGAAGGTTCTTAATGGTTGGAGTAACAAGTCGTTCGACATGTTATTACAACTATTAAAATGTGCATTCCCAATGTGCAATACTGTTATCCCTAGTTCTTTCTATGAAGTGAAACGAAAGTTGTGTGACTTGGGCTTGTGATACGATACTATTCATGCATGTAAGTATGATTGTGAGTTGTATTTGTAGGAGTTTTCCGATTTGACACATTGTCCAACTTGTGGTGAGTCTCGATACAAAGCTAGTCTTATCAAATGGAAAAATCCACACAAGGTATTGCAACACTTTTCATTGATATCGAGATTTAAGAAATTGTTTGTATTATAAAAGGACTTGTCTAAAATGAGATGGCATCAGGTTAAACGAGTCAAATGGATGACGTGTTGAGACATCCAACTGATGTAAAGGGACGAAAACATTTTGATTCTAAATTTTTTGAGTTCGTTTGAAATCCATGGAATGTTCATTTGGGATTAGATTTTGATGAGTTCAATCCTCTTGGGCATGTGAGTACCACCTACAATATGTGGCCAATGGTGTTAATTTCTTACAATTTGTCCCTTAGAAATGCATGAAAGAGTCTAACTTCTTCATGTCATTGTTAATACCCGGTCCAAGATCTACCGATAGGGAAATTGATGTTTACCTCCAACCATTGATTGAAGAACTAAAACACTTACAGAGTCTTGGTGTTCGTACATATGATTTTCTTATCGGTCAGTTTTTTCAGTTGTATGCAACTTTGGTAAGGACTATTAATGACTTTCTAGTATATGGTAACTTATCCGAATGAAGTACGAAAGGGTATCAGGCATGTCCCATCTACATGGGAGATAAATCATCATTCGGGATAAAAGGAAAAATAGCTTTCATGGAACATCAGCGTTATCTTCTAGATAATCATGTATGGCGTAGAAGTAAGTTACATGATAGAAGTGTAAAGCATAGGCCTCATCCAGTTGTTCTAAATGGAAATGATATCTTGGAACAAGTAGATTCCCTTGAGTTTCTAGTGATGTGTAAAAAAGAAAGAGAGCCCTAAACTGGACAAAAAGAAGTTTCTTCTTTGATCTACCTTACTAGCCAAGTCTTCTAATACACCATAAATTAGATGTAATGCATATTGAAAAGAAAATTTGTGACAACTTGGTAGGTACACCGTTGAACATTGAAGGAAAAACAAAGGATACTACTAATGCTCGGAAGGACCTCAGAATTTGAAAATAAGAAAAGATTTACACTTGATAGAAGTCGATAACGGATTTATGAAACCTCATGCAAGTTACACGTTGACTAGTAGCAAACGAGTTGTATTTTGTAACTTTCTGAAATCAATTAAGTTTCTCGATGGGTTTGTTTCTAATACTTCACGATGTATGAATGAGAGAGACAGGTAAATATCAGATCTTAAGACTCATGACTGTCGCATTTTACTTCATCAGCTTCTACCTATTGGTATTCGAGTACACTTGTCTAAAAATGTGTACACTGTTGTTACTGAGCTTTGTAGTGTTTTTTGCGACTTGTGCATGAGGACGATAAGAGTAAGTGATTTGGACCGGTTGCAAGCAGATATCATTATCAAACTTTGCAAACTGGAAGAAATATTTCCACCTGGCTTTTCCTACGTAATGGTACATCATGTTGTTCACTTACTGTATGAAGCAAAGGTGACTGATCCGGTTAATTACACTTGGATGTATTCTATTGAGAAAAGCATGTGCACGTTGAAGCATTACGTTCGAAACAAAGCATGTCCCAAAGGGTCCATTACTAAAACATATGTCATGAATGAATCAAGTACCTTTTGTTCGAGATATATAAGTGGGATTGAAACTCAGTTTTCTCGGGATGAACGAAATAATGATAGAATTCCCAAGCATGAGATAGTTGGTGAGTTTGAAGTGTTTATATAGAAGGTACGATCATTAGGCGCGACAAGTTCAAGATCTCTATCACAAGAAGAGAAGCCCCAGATCCATTAGTACATCTTAAACAATGGAGATGAAATACTTCACAAACGCAGGTTTGTACTTCCAACACTAAATACTTCACTAGTGCTTCATATTTATTTAAGTTATAATCATCACAAACTCACAACAATGAACTTTGGAAACACTTGAGACTGATATGTCGTCAGACAAGCAGTATTGTCGACTTATTCAAAAGACATCAACGGACATTTCCTAATTGGTTTAGAGATCATATGTATGTGGAGTATATAAATCCATTTGGAATTTTCCTAGGCCTATTTCATAGACTTATATAGTTATTAACAAAATAATTTTAGGTCACCGAAACATGTGAGAGGGACAACCTTTCGCATGATTTTTCCTCACTTGCGATGGGACCTTCACTTGACATTCGATCCTACACTAGAGTGAAGCAACCCTACAACCACAGCAGTGGCACCAAGTCATTTCTACAATGACAACACGAGCTCGTTGAATAAGGGGTCATTAGATCGACCGTGTGGAGTTATTCAAGAAAACACACAATCGAGGTGGCTAGTTTTTTTCGCAAGTGGCTGTGGATGCGCATGTAAGTTTATAAGTTGTCATTTGTCTTCTTTCACACAATAGTTGATTTATACGTTTTACTTAATTAACAAAGATTTTATTTGCAGAATCAAATGTTGGAACTTCTATCTCATCCTACCCAGAGGGTTCTCAACCACTCTCTAGGGATGAGAAATGCGATATCATTTTAGGTAGACAATCAAGCTACTCAAAAGGTCTTGGTTGCGGCCCCAAGCCAAAGTCTCAGCACGCTGCTGGCAATTCTTCATCTACATCTGCCGAGTGAAAGCTAGCCCACACTAGGGAGGTTAACAAGTTAATAACTTGTCTTGAGGTAGTAGAAAAAGAGAGTAACAGGAAGCACGAAGAAAGTATTCGCTTTATAGAAGCACATGCTCGACAGATGGAAGAAATAAGGTAAATGATTGAAGACCTCCTCGAATTTTGAGAGGACCTTGATTTGATTAAAGTAGGTAATTTTCAACTTTTACGTTTTTTAATTTCATATTAGTAGTGATATATATTTAAACTTAATTTCGTGCCATTATCGTTTCGAAGGCATTGGGAACTTTTATGGGACACCAGCGCTTAGATTATGTGTTTAGTTTTTCATTTCATTATGTATGTAATTTCTGAACTACGAACGTGTATTTTTGAACTATTTTTAATATAAATTTCATTTGGTATTTTATTATATTTACGTTTACTGTTTTTAGTATTTGAAGGAATTTAAATCGAATTCTATTTCAATTTGTAAAAAACAATTAAAATTAAAATTAAAATTAAAATTAAATAAAAGAAAATTAAAAAATATATTATAATAAGGATTTTGCGACGCACATTATCCATCACAAATTGTCGTTTTGATAACGCGGTGTCGCCAGAAGGTCTACTGACGCCGCATTGATGTTTCATGTACGGCAACGTACTTGACGACGTCGACAGTAACTTATTTGTGCTGCTACCAGATGTTAATAGTTTCCCAATGTCGACGTGTTGACCATGTCAGTGAACATTGTGCCTGGAGTAATCCTTTGCTGATACCATTCTGTTCATGCATCGGGAGTGCCTTTCACGACCCTTTTCGAACGACTTTCTTGCTGACATCCATTTGTGCATTGGTGTGGCCTCTTCCAAAGCAATCTTGGCTTATATCGACGCATCTCTTCATCGATAGACCCCCTTCTTCTTGTAGTGTATGAATAGCCTTGTTGTGAGAGAAATACATTCAGTCTATCATACCTGCTTTAGGAGTTTGCTTGAACCCACACATGGCTTTCTGCATCTTGTACACGTGCTATGGATGGACGGGATCAATGAAGCTTTGGGTTGTTCCACGAAAACATCTTCACTCAGCTATCTATTAAGGAACACACTCTTGACATCTATCTGAAAGAGCTTGATTTTATGAATACATGTCAAGCCAAGCAACAGATGAATAGCTTCCATCTTGGCTACGAGAGCAATGGTTTCTCCAAAATTCATACCTTCTATCTGAGAGTAACCTTGTGCCACCAGTCTTAATTTATTTCTTATGACTATCCCATGCTCATTTGTTTTATTCTTCAAAATCAACTTTGTACCAATAATGTTTACTCTAGTAGGTTTAGGGACCAATTCCCATACTTGATTTCTCTCAAACTGAACCAATTATGCTTGAAAAGTAGAAATCCAAAGTTTATCTTTAAGAGCATCAATGACACTAGTAGGTTTAATAGGAGATGTATAACAAACATTGGCAATCATCTTGGAATAATCTAGACATTCCTTCTTATGAGTTATAATTCCACTTTGAATTTCTCCAATAATACTACTCGTCGGATGGTTCTTCTGAACATGAGTAGAAGGGACACCAACTCGATTCACTATAGAAATAGCTAGTTAGGATGTAGTCCCTAGAGATGTCCCTTATGTTATCAATTAAGGGATCCATTAAGAGCTCGCTATCCATCACATTTGCAGATGTATGGTTTCTCAAGTTATTATTTAAGCTATTAATGGAAGTAACCTCAAACTGACTACATTCAGCATTTGGAGTGCAAGACTCAAGAGTGGGAAACAATGTGTCATCATCATCCCGTCACTTGCGTATGTCTTCAAATGAATCATTTATAAGTACATTGATCGATTCCATGACAATTCTCGTTTGTTTATTTAAGATCCTGAATGCCCTACTACTTATAGAGGAGTATCCTAGAAATATACCCTCATCATATGAGTCCCATTTTCGATGGAACTCTCTGTTTGACAGAATGTCACAAGTACTACCAAAGACATGAAAATATTTCACATTCGATTTTTTACCTTTCCAAAGCTGATAGTTTTTACGGAGAGTTCTTAGATGAAGAGAAATTCGATTATGAATATGACAGGCGATACTAAGGCTTCAACCCAAAGGCATAGTGGAAGGTTTTTTTGCATGAAACATAACTCCAGTCGTCTTCTGGAAAGTTATATTCTTTCGTTTAATAAAAACATTATGTTGAGGGGAGCTAAGAATTCATCAACAATACCTTTAATGCAACAGAACTCACTGAACGTTGGCTTCTTAAATTCTCTATCATGATCACTATGAATTCTACAATCTGTTTTTTTTTTTGTTCTCGTCGTATTGTAGACATAGAGCACAACATACATACTTTGAATGTATCATATTTTTCTCGAAAAAGCTTCACCCAAGTGTATCATCAGAAGTCATCAACATATACAAAAGCATACTTCTTTCCATCTAGATTTTCAACCTTCATAGGTCCCATTAGATCCATGAGTAGAAGTTTGAGAACATGATTGGGAGTACACTAACTACTAGTCTTGTGAGTAGCCTTGACTTGTTTTCCTACCTAACACTCTCGACAAAATGTATAAGTTTTTGTCTTTATATGAGGAATTCCTAGGACAGCTTTAGGACCAAGAGCTATATGAATAGATGGAAGACTTATATGTCCAAGTCCCTTATGATATAACTCAAAATCATTAGATTTAGACAAATTACACACTGACTGTTTTGAACATGAATTCCAATGATAGTCGTTGTCAGAAAAACATGTACCACTTATAACAATGAGCTTTCCTTTATCCAGATCTTCACATTTATCTTTTGAAAAACTTACTTGAAATCACTGGTCACACAGCTGACTGATGCTGATCAAGCTTGCTGAAAGACCTTTGATAAGTCTAACATCTTGAAGTTGTGGTAAGTCAAGTTTGATAATATCTTCCTTTCCAAGTACTTTGACATACCCTAAGGAACATTCCTTGAGATATGGAAAGAAGGCAGAATTTCCTTTCATCTGTCAAAAGCAACCATTATCAAAATATCAGTCTTCCCTACTTGATGCATGAATGGATTCGAAAGCAATATTGTAATTATCAATCCTTTTCACTTTCGATACAGATTAGTTACATGTAGCGTTGAATTAGTCTTTCTATATGCTTCGTCCGAGACTCTATTAGAATAAGTAACATACCCGTGCAACTGAAAACAAAAAGGGCAAATGTGGCTAGGTCTACCACAGAAGTGGCATACCCATCTCTTATATTCTTCTTAAAAACTTTTTGTTTAATTACATTGACTTCTGGAGATGTATGAACTCGTTTTTTGTCTTGATCTTTTGTAGCTCAAACAAATACAATGTTTGAACATCCTTGGATAAATCTTTGTTCATCTTTGTCAAAGAACCATGGTCCCTTTTTGTCTATTCCTATCTTTCCAACTTTTAGAATACTATCCAGAACTTGTGTGCCAAAACTGAGCATCCTGACAGACTTAGTTAAAGCCTCAAAGTCAAAGTGCAAATCTTTCAACTCCATTTTCAAGGCAGAAATCATAGATAACAGGCGATGATTATCTTCCAATAAGACCTAAATCCTTTCCTTTTGTTTCTTCAGCACATTCTGATCCTCTTCTTAATTCATGTATAGTTGGTCAACACTCAGGTTAGAGACTTCATGCTCCACACCAACATCAGTACTATTAATATTACTCTTTTGAGAGTTAAAACTCACTTTAATCGTATTTATTTCTTCCACAGTGCACCCAAGCAAGGCCCTACCATCTTCCTCTCCATCATTATCAACAGTTGACTCATCATATGATAATGTTATCGTCAGACACTGCTTTTTCCTTTTTAAGAAATTTAGGCACTCAGCTTGATAATCCCCAAATCCTTCACACTCTCAACACTTAAAGCTCCTGTCAATTCTTGAAGAATTACTACTAATAGTTTTATCATTATCTCTTAGCACTACAAGAGACGGGGGTACTCCCGACGCCAAAAAACGTCGGTGAAAATGAAAAGAAAGTCGGGATAACCTTTTCTGACGTACAAAACGGCATCGAAAAGAACGTCGGGAGAAAGGCGTCGGCATAGCCTGCATCGAGAATTCCTCTTTCACGACGCACACTATGTCGGCACAACTTCCAGCATCGGGAAATTTTCTTTCCCAACGTTTTTTTCCCGACGTTTCTTTACGTCGGGAATTTCTTTTTATATATTTTTTAATATTTTATTTCTACTTTTTTCTTTATAATATTTTTCTCAAACAGTCACAATGATGTTCAGATTGCTCAAAAAAATTTCCTGACGTTTTGGATTAAATTAAAACAAATTGAATATAAATTAAAATAAATTAAGAAATATACAAACACAAATTAAAAAAATATAATTAAAATTAATAATACGAATAAGTTCACTACGATAAATATAGTTCTCAAAATAGAAAAAACATAAACATAAGAAAAAGTCTCCTAACGAGGTGCGTATGCGCGTCATTCTACACCTTCGGTCCTAAAAATGATATGAAAATAACTAAATTTAGTACATAATCATATATTTGCAAAAACTTAAGAATAATAGAGACATATACGTACCGCAGAGCTAGGAATCATGTGGTGGTCCCTATTGTGCACGAGTAAATTCTTCTATCATCTTTTTCATACTTTCCACTTGTGAAGCTAATGCTTGGTGATTTCTATCTTGTACTTCAATCCGTTCCAAAGCTTCTTGAAGTTTAGCTTGTAATTCAATCTCTTTTTCTGTGGACTGCGAACAAGATGTCGATGAACTGCTTGCACTCACCGTTTTGCGGGCCTTCGGCTTCGATCCCCAACCAAGGCCTTTTGAGTAGCCTAGTCGTCTAGCCAACACCTGATCGCATATCTCATCCTCAGAGAGTGGCTGACTACCCTCTGGGGTAGGCTGGGATTGGAGTTCCAACATTTGATTCTGCAACAAATTTAAAAACTATGTTAGGTAACGCGCAAAATATATAATGAAAGTGGATAATTAATAAGGGCTAAACTTACATGCGCATCCTCGACCGCCTGCGACACGAATGTACCAACTCGAACGTGTGTTTCCTGGAACAATTCCACACGATCGACCGATTCCCCTTTTCTCACAGCGAGCTCATACTGTCGTTGTAGAAACGACTTGGACCCGCTACTATGATTGTAAGGCTGCTTCTGTCTAGCAGCCTTGTTCGTCCGTGATTGCTCATGCATTAAAACAATTATATTGTTTATTTCTTATACATATTAAAACTTGTTATCTTAATTAATCATGACATATACCTGGAATGCACGGCTAATATAATGGTCGCAGAGGAAGTGCCAATCCTCATCACGTCCAACCAATGCGTTTGGTGGGTTGGCACGAGCCTCCTCCGGGTCGCTGTATTTTTTGAAATGTCTATGATAGTCGGCCCGAAACTCTTTAGAGGTCATGACCATCTGATGCTCAACAAACTTGTTCATTGCTTGATCATTGAAATCAAGCACAAAGAATCGCTACACATTACAAACATAACACATTAGATTGGTTAAAGTTAGATATGTTTCAAATGAAATCATATATAAATGTGTAGTGCATTTAGTTACCTGGAGACACCCTTGACGACCTCAATATATTCTCTCCCAACGTCCGCCCACTTAAGACAGCAGATGGGAAATTTCTTTCGCACGCACACGCCTATCGTCTGACTGAAGCGAACGGCGTGTGGAGAAATAGGCTTCTCCGCTCCAGGGGCGATCGTCATCGGAATGCGCCCATTTATTGCAACGTGGCGCTCTAACTCTAAGAGTCGAGATTGCGCACGTCTCCTAAGAGTCGGAGTCGCTTGTTGAGAAGAAGATCCTGCTCAATAAATCGATAATGACATATAAAGTTAGAAAAAAGAACATGAAATATTTGTAAGTTAAAATGAAAAAAATTCTTAGACTCACCCGTATTGTCGCCCACAGATGACGACCCTCCCACGATGTTATCTAAATCCTCCTCAAACTGGAGGAACATATCGTCCGTCTCCATAAAATTTGATCATCGATATGACATAATGGCTATGGACATAGAAAACTAGTATTATAATACTCCTACTGTTATGATAGTATGCGCTTATGTGAAGGATTATGATAGGCGTAGTGTTATGATATGTGTTTGTTTCTTTTATAATATGCTTGAACAATTTTTTTTTCTAATTTTACTTAGCTTTTCTCATGGTCATGTACCACAAACAACAACAAAAAAGACCTAAACTTCTTTATATCTAATTTTATGACTAACTCCAAAGAAAAATACAAAAAAAAGAAAAAAGTTCAAAACTAACATATAAAATCCAAGAAAAAGTTTATATACACCAAGCGAAAAGGAAGATAGCAAGCTATCAAGTTAAATAAGCAGTATTCTTAAATGAATTTTAATTTCAATACTTCAAAGCTCCATGAACCATAATCAACAATAGTACCTAAACGTCTTTCTACCAAATTTTAAGACAAGCTCCAAAGAATAACACAAAAAGTTCAAGACCAACGTATAATCAAAGAAAAAATTTATATACACATGAACCACCAAGCAACAAGACCTATTTTTTTATTTCAAATTTCAAGATAAACTAAGAACTTATGAACCATAATGATTGAAATAAAAAGAGAGATTAAAAATAACTTTAAATTACTAAATTGGAAAAACAAAATTTAAAAATTCACTTTGCTGGTGTTTTAAGATATGAAAGGGGTTTTACTCAAAGGGGAACTTGTTGATAATGAGGTTTAACTGCAATGTCGATTTAAAATTGCTGGTGTTTGTTTAAAATCAACATTAAAAATCACTTTTTTCAACTTACATTACACACCGTGTCTATTCTTTTCATTTGGCATTGATCAACCAAACATGTATGAGAATGATAATATAGATGGTATAAGTTCAAGAATAATAAAATTTTTAGATTTAAATCTTGAAGTATTCTAAGAGTTGAATTTCACGGAGACTATTTATGCATTTTGTTTTTTTCTTTAAGAAAGTGTTTTTTGATACAACCATGGGGTAACTTAAGTGAAATTTTGTGGTCAGTGGACATGAATCTAAGTAAAAAAAAACAATAATTTTAATTTCCCACTTACCTAAATTGGCAGACGGAGGCGAGGGACAACGGCTGGACGGTGGTGACAGAACAGCGGCGGAAGGGCGACGGAAATGGCGACAGCTCTCAGCTTCTCCTCTCTTTTCCCCTCTTGGTTTCAGTTCTATAAAATACAGAACTGAAACAATTAAAAAGGGAATTTCCCGATGCAGTGCCGTGGCATCGGGAAATCCCCTAAAAAACGAGAAATCCCCGACGCGCATTAAACGGTTTTTCCGACGCTTAAGGCTGCATTGGGAAAAACCCTATTCCCGACGCCGCTCCTGATGCACTGTGCACGACATCGGGAATTGTTCGTTTTTTAAAATTAATTTACCCTTTTCTCGACGAATACTTGCCGACGCTTCGTTATGCGTCGGGAAAGAGTGTTTTCCCGACGCTTCTCCCGATGCGGTGTTGATGGCGTCAGTAAAGCGCTTATTCTCGATATTCTTTATGTCGACGTTCTTTTTGGCGTCGGGAATGCTCCATTTTCTTGTAGTGTAGTTGTTTCAAGAATAGGACCTAAAGCTGGAGGTCCAAGGGATGCTCGCACATTGTACTCTTATATCATCTCATCCTCTGTCATTTTAAGAGATTCATAAACTTTAACTTAGACATTTCCTCAAAGGAAACTTTCACTATCCCT
This sequence comes from Cucumis melo, assembly GCF_025177605.1. Classification (NCBI taxonomy): domain Eukaryota; kingdom Viridiplantae; phylum Streptophyta; class Magnoliopsida; order Cucurbitales; family Cucurbitaceae; genus Cucumis; species Cucumis melo. Next base: position 19,635,478 of record NC_066858.1, on the reverse strand, counting down.
GGCCCCATTGGCTGAAGTACACGTATTAATCAATTTGAAGACATTTTGATCTACACCATTGAAAAATTGCATTTAGTGCACCAGAACTCCTTAGAGAAGTTTCATCCTTCGCACTAAACCAAGATAGTTGGTCAACATCGGTTACTGTGGGATGCTTCCATTTAGTCACCACTACCTTCCAAGTTTTACTATCAATAGAATCTAGAAAAGCAATCATTCTGGCCTTCCAACAAGCATAATTTGATCTATCAAGCACTGGAGATCTAGTAGTAAAGCTACCTTCAAGGATGATATCCATAGCTTAACACTTGAAACAACGGTCTAATGCTAAATGAAGAAAAAACACATAATTAACCTTGTGTCTTTAGCTAACATTAAGGCTAATAATGGATGAAATAACTCGAGTAACTGAAAGTAAAACTAATAATAGAACACAACAAATTTAGTGACCCAATTTGATGCAACAACATCTACATTTAAAACCCCAAATCTTTAGAGACCATTAAGACTTACAAGGACTTGGTAAAAGAAAAAGAGAAAATGAGATTAAAGTATGTGTCATTAAAATAAAAAGTGAAAGACAAGTTAAAAATTGGATTAAGTATGAAAGTTTGGAAAGGAAGGTTGGCGGCCAAGGCATGTTGAGTGAGGTGTGGGCGGCAAAGGTTGCTAGTGAGCATATGCTGAGAGGTTGGTTGGGTCAATAACCTCAAAAAGTGCATGGTAGGCTTTAAAAAAAGTCAAGACAACCTTCAAAGTTCTATGCGATAATGCAAAGGTTGGGCAGCCGCATGTCAAGTAAGAACCTCCAAACAATTGGGCAAGGCTTCAAGCAAAGTATGTTAGGTGAGATCGACATACCATGAACAAGCAAGGGACTATGCAAAAAGTCTGGTCATGTGCTAGACGAGGAGGCTTAATAGTGCTAGGCCAGATGATAGGTTAAAAGGTTACTAGGTAAGGTGATTAGACGTCCAAGAGGCTAGGAAAGGATTTGTGTATGCATGATGAGGTTTTCGACCATGCCTAAGAGGTTAGTGTGCGAGCAAGTGGGTGAGGAATTAAGACTTCAACATTATTGTGAAGAGCTGGCCGACTTAGTCAAGTCGGTTGAATGTTTTTTAGGTGTCAATAACATAATATGTACATACTAGCAAGTAGTATGTTGCTTGGGTTAGCTTGAGGTGGCAAAAATTAAACATGCAACGTTCTCTATAAATAAGGTCACTTTGAACATTGAGAGAAAATAAACCACACAGACAATTTGCTTCATTCCACTTCTAAACATCTTGTCTAAGAGTCTAATTTGTTGAGAAGGACTGCTGTGAGAAAACTGGGCAAGGAGATCTGGGTTAGACTTGAAGGAAGACGAGGTAATTTTTGAAAAGAATTTGAAAAAATCCTGACTTTCAAAGGGCTAAAGAATGCAATAGTTGGATTCTTATGCTGAAATTTTGAGGTAAGAAAGTTAAGGCAATTGTAATCAAATCTGTAGAAGGAATTTTTCCATTTTGAGGTCTGGATCAAAAGTTATAAGAATTGAATGTTGATTGATGAAATCTGAAAAATTTCACAGTTTTTGGGCAAGGGTTAAGTGGCCAAGCATCATCGCGTGAAAGGGCTGGTCGCGTGCGAGTAAAGCAAGTAAAGAGGTTATTTTAGGCATTTGGAGGTACATGACACGACCATGGCACAACCAAACTGCAAAGACATGCTCAAGCTACAAGCATGGTCATGCGCTCGAATCTTAGCACACGTAGGACAATACGTGCAAGGCATGTGACAATGGGGAGCGTGGCCATGATGCATGTGACCGTGATGTGTCCATCACACAACTATTAGATTAGCATGCTGTAAGTCTTGCCCAGACCATGCGCACGCGCCAAGCTTTTACCGTCGTGCCATTATGCACTAGCATGCTTGACATTGCATTTTGGGTTTTTTTTAGTTGTTTTGCTAATTTTGAGTTTTTTTTAGCAATTATCGGATATTTTCCTTAATCATGGGATAAATTAGGACTTAAATATGAATTTTTCAATTCAAGAAAATTTAGAGGAGATACTAAACCAAGAGTTAAAGCAAACTGTTGTGAATGATAAAATAATTTCTATTATGTTTCTTAAATCAGGATCTATAAGTTGTTGATCAAGCATGTCTCAAGAATATTTAAGATTTTTTTATTTCTATTGAATTTACAAAAGCTGAAATGTTAAAGTATTTACAAGCCTATTTCCAAAGACTATGCTTTGTTCAATTGAATGTTATGACGACATGTTATGAAAGCAAAAGTATGTTTCAAGGTTTCCAAATATGTTTTATCCTAGCCATAGACATACTGTGCATGTGTGGTTAACTTTGTATTGATGGTAGAGTTGACAAGCCTACTTAACTGTGGGCCATAAAAAGGGTATATTTTACTATGCCTTAAAGAAGAAGGATAATAATGAGAGTTGTATCCTATTGACTGTTCCATCTTAGGACGAAGAGGTTTAATACTGCTTGAAGCTAAGGACCGTGTCTTACAAAATATCCATGATTTAAATGATTACAAGTGTCACGTTATAAAATAATGTTCTATTGATAAAGGTTTCTTGAAGCCAAAGTTTTATGCTAAATGACTTACTAAAACACGTTTTATAAAATCGTCACTCCTTAAGTCTTTCGACTTAATCTTTCAAAATGTTTTGTGCGTCTCCGAGTACTGAGCTTGTTGTTACAAGACCAATTAGTTTTAATAGTTAATAGAGTTAAAGAAGTACCTAGCTAGAGTTAAAATGAAATTGTGGTTTATAAAAGTCGTTCTATTGGTTTTCATTAAAATCTGGATTGTTAAATGCCTTCTGTAAGATAATTGCATTTATAAAAGTTGTTTTATTAAATGGGTTGCATTTTCAATTTTAATTAATATTACTATTTTTGGCTTCCGCTTGCAAATTGTTTAAGGTTAAAGGTCAGCTAGTGTCATTGAGAGGGGAACGATGTCGGTTGACTTCACGTCGTCTCTCGGGTCAAGAATATATGATCCGAGAGGGGATATGACACTATACCTAGAGGGTCTTAAACCCACACGAAGAGATCATATATTGCCTAATGAAATAGTTCATGAGTACAAAATTATTGTCAACTATATGAACATCAACATGATATAGAATAATCTTGTACACTACCAATCTAACTTTTACAGATACAACTTCCTTGGATAGTTCTAGTATGAACCTGTCTCATGAATATCAAAGCATGCTCCCTTGACTCTTTTCAATCCTTCGCTTCTACTTTCTCAACAAATTTCCATGATAGAAGCAAGGTATCACATATATAATGTTCCACCAAGTTCAAAGATACTGCTGTGAAGATTCAATGAGGAACCCTTGAAGGTAAATTTCTCAGTTTGGTCAGAAAAGCATGCATACAAAAATCAACATAACCTTGCACATCAAAAACTCACAACAAGCTAACAAAACCAACCCGAGAAAATTCAGTCGAATCTGAACAACCTTGAACCACCAATCTTTCAGTTAGTTAGGAAAAATAAAAAAACTAACCAATTAATTAAATAAATAAAAGAAATGAGAGCAATCAAGCATAACAATATTGAAATCCAAAGACAGAGGGTGGATGAATTAGATCTCTACTTCACCTTGGATCCTTAATGGATGATGATCTTGATTGCTTCTTCCTTTCAAACTTGCCTATAGTTGCATTCTTGGTTCAATTCGTTTTTATCCTAATTCATGTTCATGAACCTTTGACTCATTCTAAGGAGATCTTTTAAAGCTTCCTCTTAAGTATTCTTCGATCTCAAATCTTGACTAAATAAGACATACTTAATCTTCACAAGCAACAACAGTTGTATTTTAAGGAAAGAGAGCTCGCTTGCACGCAAATAGAAACCTAGACATCATAATGGTGTAAGCTTCAGCCACTATGATACCTAAATGAGAAGGTTGGAAGAAGAATAAAGTATTTTTTACTGGTTTGAAAACTTACTTGGTTTCGCCCACCTTTCATTGTTTTATTTTATAGGCTCAAGCCCTTCTTCTACTTTTTATTTAATGAAGGTATTTGTTTGGACTAGTTATGTATGGGTCATTCTTGGAACGAGGCTGAAAAATCCAACATTCTTGCCAAGTACGTTAAGGTTTCATCCCTTTAAGGTATGTTGAGGATTTGGAATTTATGCTTACATCATGGGCTCGACCTCCATTGTGGTCGAGGCCGGCTAGGCCCACTTCTCTCTTTGGCTCATTCTTTTATTCCTTTTTTGCTCTTCTTGAATGTTTTACCATTGATTTTGAAATCCACCCACAATATCATTCATGATTGAAGCACTCGGGGCAAAGGTGATCTGCTTTAGTACCACTTGAAAAAGCACTAAAGTGACTCGTCACACAATTACTGATGTTAAACGAAAAGTATAGATAACAACTGTAACAAGAAAATATCAAAAGCACATAAACAGAGAAAAAAACACAAAAGTTAGAACCCAATTCGACAATATACCACCTACTTCTAAGGTGTAGTGTGCTCAAGAAAGATAATTCTCTAGTATTAAACTGTTAAGCAGTTTACAATGTAAAACTTATTTGCAATACTCGAATATTACAGTAATTCACATAGAGTTCAACTCACTGATCACCTAGACTTCCTCTAGATACGAGACACTCTCTCAATTGTACTTAGGCAGATTCCACTTGTTTAGGCTCCCCTAAGAGTAATAATATTAGCGGTGTATATTTTAGCTTCTGATAGTCTATGAGATTCTTCTCAATGTTATCTTCCCTTCAAGTCATGGAATTCCATTTAATAATGAATCTTAGAATACCTGGTCATCTAGCTCAAGACATTAAAACCAACGGTTCTGAAGAGGCAACACAAGCTTTACATTCTTTCATTTATTTTACTTTATTTTTGTTTTTAGCTCAGCTCTCATGGTGTTTGGTATTATATATTTTGAGTCTCTGTTCTACAAGTGCCCTTAAATACTGCAATTATTAACAGACCTTACACATGTAGATCACTTCACTGATCAAACTAGTTTTGTTTATTCTTATGCTTTATTTTTATTTTATTGCATTGAGAAGAATGCAGGTTTCAATGTTTGGGGTAGGAGAAGTAATGTGCACTTTTGTTTGTCTGTTTGTTTTTATTATGCTATGCATGTTAATTAGGAAAATATGAATTTATGCATGTTGATTAAATACTTATATTGAGTGGCTAAAATTTCGGAGATAATTTTTTTTTTATGTTGAGTAAGAAAATATGATGTTGTGCTTTAATTGTGAAATTTTGATGAGCATGTTATTGCTATGATTGCTCGTGAGTTATTATAAGTATGTGTATGAAATAATCTCTTGTGAAAATAGAATAACATACTTCTAAATTAATTTATCTTTAAACGGTGGTAGATCCAGAAATTTGGTATACAGGTACTATATAATAAATAAACATACTAAATAATGTTTTAAAAGATACTAATAGCTTCAAATATTAATTAAATTAATACGTATTACAATTGTCCTCTACGAATTTTCATGTTTTGGAATCGATCCATGTTAAGTTTCTTATCTAACTTATTCAATAAATCTTTCTCAATATAAGCCATAAGACAATCATTTATCCATTGATCTCCCATTCGATTGCGTAGTTGAGTCTTCACAATATTCATAGCAAAAAATGTTCTCTTTACAGTAGCTATTGCAACCGGTAAAATCAATGCCAATGTGAGCAACCAATAAACTAATGAGTAGACCTTATCTCTTTTCGTAACGACCATCTTCACTGCAAGATCACCAATGCTTTTTAGTTCAACAAACTCTAAACTCATATCAATAATGTAAAGAAGTTGATCTTCAAGCATAGATAGTTCAATAACTGAAGAGTCTCTTGGATAAAACTAAGCAAGCCAACTAAGTTTTTGTCTACCAAAAGCAGCAAATGAATTACTCAGATTCAAACAGGCCACATAGAGAAGCAATTCAATACTTGTTTCAATAAAATGATTATTCAATTCTTGAAGTTGCATATTGATGACAACATAGAAGACTTCAATAATGATGCAAATTTGTAATTGGTTGAGATTTTCGACTTTTTCATCCTCAAACTAAAAACATAGAATCCATTTTAAGAACTTCAATGTCATGACTATTGCAGAAATTAGAAACTCTTTCCAATAATGAATCCCAACCAGACTCTCTCATTGCTTGCACTCTACGTTTACAAAAGTTGACTAAATTCATTCCAATCATAATTCCAATCATTTTAAGACTTGAGACAAATCATTTGTGATTCCCAATATATTTTTCATGAGATGCATATTGAAAACAAAGTCAAATGACAAGATTGAATTTATTAGAATCTGTGCTTCATATTTTTGTTCTGAATTTGATCCATCGTCCACAATTGTCTCAAGTACATCAACTACTGAAGAGAACATTGTAACTAAACTCATTAAAGTGTTGTAATGTCCACATCGAGTATCTTTTGGTCTTTTAAACATTATTTCTTGATTTAATCCTCGTCCACTTGATATTTCACCATTATTTAAAGCTTCAAAAATTTTCATGCTATGTTAATCTCACAGAATATCTCGACGTTTCGCTGATGCTCCAATAAAATTCACTACATTTGTAGCAATAAATAAAAGATCGAAAATTTTCACATGATTTTTTGTAATATTTATAAGAGCTAATTGAAGTTGATGAGCAAAACAATGAATGTAAAAAGCACATTCATTTTCTTTCAAAATAAGTGCTTTCAAGCCATTAAACTCACCTTGCATATTACTTGCTCCATCATATCCATGTCCTCGCAAATTAGCAATACTTAACCCATGTTGAGAAAAAAACCATCAATATCTTCCTTAAGTGATGGGGCACTTGTATTATTGACATGGATGATTCCAACAAATCATTCAATCACATGACCTTCATCCACATATCGTAATACAACCTACATCTGCTCCTTTGAACATATATCTTTTGATTCGTCTGTCAAGATAGAAAATTGTTTGTTTGTAGTTTACTATATCTTTTTTTAATATCAGTGCAATCAATTTCATAAATTATTTGGAGCATTTTCCAAAGTCGCAGTTTCAATATCCTTGTTATGACTTGAATATCAAGTGCAATCAATTTCAAATTATTGATATTTTGGTTATAAAGTTGGAGCACAACCACTACACCAAAACCAAAATTTGGAAAAAAAATGAACCATTATTAATATACTGTAATCTAACACTTCAAAACTAATATTAAAACACAAAAATCGATAATGTGAGAGGGGACATGTGCCTCCACTGGCCCCTTAATAAATCTGTTCCTTTCTTTAAATCCCTGTTTGAGTCCCTTCCTTTTGAGTTCTTATTAGTAAATCATATGTTTACTTGAATTAATCGGGTTGTCACCTTGGAAGGTCGTAAAATGAGTTAGGAAATTTTCTATAGGTTGTATTGATCTATCCGGTAGATAATTGAAAAGAATGGAGTATATATATATATATATATATATATATATAAAGATTACTCCTCTATCCTTTTTATGCTTAGGAAGTGAGTAAGCATAGATACTTCAATTAAGACATCTCCATGCATCCTATAGTTGGCAAGCCAAAACGAAAATCATGCTGTTTGTAAAAGAATAGAAAAAACCAAACCAGAGTAAGGAAAAATTAGAGGTTTGTTTAAATTTATGACAAGATATTAGGAATAATTGAAAAGGTGTTAGTGGGAAAATACCAAGGTGTCGTTAAAAAGATAATAAATGCACATGGGTTCAAGAACCCTCAATTCTCTATGAACAAAAGAAATTTATAACCCAAATTTAAATCAAGAAGATAGTTAAAAATGTAGTGAAAAGCAAGTTTAGGATCGAACCACAGAGAATCTATATTTAGGTATTCAAATCTTGAATTAAAAATACAAGAGTTCGGGGGAGGGGGTGACAATGCAAGAAGTAAATGAAAGCAATAGATGTTTTTGGATTTTCATAATTAGAGGGCACAAACAAGAAATAGATTTCTCTCAATCAAATTTATAATCGAAATGGATCATTTTAGTATTCTTTCCGTCAAAGAACAAGTAAATTCTTTGCAATCTAATTCTATCTACAACTAATTGGTTCAAGAAAAATTAATTAATCTCTGGTAATGAATCAAGAATCAAATTTAACCCACATTGAACTTTTAAGAAATCATTTTCATCTTAGAGGTTTAAATGAATTCTATAGAGTTTACATCAAGCTTTTAAGTTTCAACGTTATAACATTCAAGAGTAAGAAAAGCTTCTATCTCAAGAATGATTAATTAGTTGAAATTCTAATTGAAAATTAAAGAAAAGTCTAAAAGGAAGATATGCTTGAGACCAATTCTACAATTCTCAATCAAGCTCCCTTCAAAAATCATATTTAGCACCACGAAAGATTAAAGTAAATTTATGCAACCATGAGAAGGCCAATTAAATCAAACATTAGTTCCTTACAAAAGCAAGATTGAAATTAGAAAGCAAATTAGACGTAACTATCAAGAAAGAAATGCTAGAATTTCCGTTTCCAAAGAAAAGTACTTTTTGATAACGTTCTCGTTCCTTGTTTTCTGTTTCTATTTTCAATTTTTTAAGAAACGGAGGTATTTGGTAACATTCCTTGTTTCTCGTTCTCAAAAAAAGTAGAAACGTTTCTCATTTTATAAGAAATTATTGAGAACAGAAAAAAAGTAGTTTCTTCGGGCCCGTTTGGTAACGTTCTTGTTTCCTGTTTCTTGTTTCTGTTTCCATTTTTTAAGAAATAGAAGTGTTTGATAACGTTCCTTGTTTCTCGTTCTCAAAAAAAGTAGAAACGTTTCTCATTTTATAAAGAATTATTGGGAACAAAAAAAAGTAGTTTCTTCTGTTCCGTTTCTTAATTGCTTTTATTGGTTTCCTTTTTCTCAATTTATTTCTATTCGTTTCCTTTTCCTTTTTCTCAATTATTTTTTTTCCTTTCATTTTTTCTCAATTATTTTTATTTCTTTTATTTTCCTTTTTCTCAATTATTTTTATTGGTTCATTTTTCTTTTTTCAATTATTTTTATTGGTTTCCTTTTCCTTTTATCTCCATGGTCTTCTCCAAATAATCATCCTCTTCCTCTTTTACTCATCGTTTTTCTTTACACACCGTCTTCCTCTTCACCTCTCACCGTCTTTCTCGACAACCCGAACTCTTCCTCTTCGTCGGATCCATAGTTTTTGCCTGATTGTTCCTCTTCGTCGGATCCATAGTTTTCATCTTTCTCTTTGTGCAAATCTGGATTTTCGTTGTGGGTTTTTCTCTAAAGCATCATAGGTTAAGAGTTAAAGGTTAAATTTTGTTTTGTTTCTTTCAATTCTGAATATTGAAGACATAATAACTTACTTTAAAATTAATATTAAATTCTAGATGTCACGAAATAACGATGAGATTGTAGAAATTGATGGATTAAAAAGAAAAATTGCCTGAGTAAGAGATGATATTGCCAATCAAATTTGGTAACATTTGAAGGATAAATAAAATTTTATGTTTATGTTATTATTTTTATTCGTGCATTGATACTTCTTTGTATTAAATGAATAAACTTTTGATAATTTTATTTGTTATGTTTGATGGATAGACCTATATTTTTGTTTAATGTTTAATTGAAGTAGATGTGAAAAATAAAAAATAAATCTAGAAGAAAATCAATAAATAAGAAACAGTTATCGAACACTTTTTTGTTTCTGTTTCTTTTTTTTTTCAAGAAACAAAAAATAGAAACAGTTATCAAACGCATTACTGTTTCTTGTTCTAAAAAAAGAAGAAACAGGAAACAGGGAACAAGGAACAAGAAACAAGAAACAGAGAATAGAAACGTTACCAAACGGGCCCTTCATTTCTATTTCTCAATTATTTCTAGTGGTTCATTTTTCTCAACTTAATTCTATTTGTTTCCTTTTCTTTTTTCGCAATTATTTTTATTGGTTTTCTTTTCATTTTTTTCAATTATTTTTATTTGTTTTGTTTTCTTTTTTCTCAATTATTTTTATTGGTTCCTTTTTCTTTTTTTGCCAATTATTTTTATTGGTTTTCTTTTCTTTTTTCTTAATTATTTTTATTGGTTTCTTTTTCCTCTTATCTTCATCGTCTTCCCCAAATAATCATCATCTTCCTCCTTCACTCATCATCTTCCTTTGCACACCGTCTTCCTCTACAACCCGGACTTTTCCTCTTTGCTAGACTGTTCTTCTTCGTCGGATCCATAGTTTTTGCCTGATTGTTCCTCTTCGTCGGATCCATAGTTTTTGTCTGACTCTTCCTCTTCGTCGGATCCATTGTTTTTTCTTCCTCTTTGCATGGATATGGATTTTCGTTGTAGGTTTTTCTCTAAATGATCATAGGTAACAGAGTTAAAGGTTAAATTTTGTTTGGTTTCTTTCAATTCTGAATATTGAAGACATAATAATTTAAAATTAATATTACATTCTAGGGTCTTTTCAAAAATATAAAAAAAACGGCAAAATATTTACATTCTATAAAACAATTCCAAAAACGGAAAAAGCCTAGAGGTCCACCGTGTAAAATACCAAAAATGTCCCGTCAACCCCGCCGTCAACAACGCGCACGTAATATATTTGCGGATCTAAATGATCGTTTAGATATGATTATTTTTTATACGCTGTAGATACCATATTTTGACCATTTATTTTTTACATTTACTTTACTTTATTTTATTACTTTATTTTATTTATTAATTTTAATTGAATTAAGTTGATTTGAATTTGAATTTAATTTTAAAAAAAAAAAGAAAAAAAAGAAAAAGAAAAAGAAAACAGTAATTAAAAATTCATATCTTTTCCCTGTTTTATCTCAACCACTTCCAGTCCTACGATATTCCCCCCTCTCCACGCTCCCTCTCCACGATTCTTCCTCTCCACGATCCTCCCTCTCCACGTTTCTTCCCACGATTCTTCCCACTTTCTCACTATCACAAACACGATCTTCATGATCTGGCAATCTTAAAAAAAAGTTACCATCTCAGTGCCCTATAAAAATAGAGAAAAAAAGAGAGAAGAGGAGGATTTCTTGATTACTGGAATAAGAGATAGATCAATTAAAAGGGAAAGGCAAAAAAAAATTTCAGCCAAGGTAATTTTTTTTTTTTTTTGTTCTTCCATTCTTTAAATTTAATTCGTTTTAATTCGTTTTGATTTTATTCAGACTGTGTTTAATTTTTTTAGGATTAGGTTATTTTAATTTTGTTAGGTTTAGACCAATTGAGTCTATATCGTTATCTTGTATTCTAATTTTGTTGGGTTAAACTTTGCATCAAATCTTGCCTAGGTTTAGGTATTTTAATTATGTCAGGTTTAGACCAATTGAGTCTATATCGTTGTTTTGTATTCTAATTTTGTTGGGTTAAACTTGCATCAATTTTTGCCTAGGCTGTAGTGTGTGGTTTAGGGTGTTTTAATTTTGTTAGGTTTAGACCAATTGAGTCTATTTCTCAAGCCTCTTCTATTCCAATTTTGTTTGGTTAAACCAATTGGATATTATTGTATCAAATTTTGGTAGTGTTCAATTTTTTTTAAAAGAAAATTATGGCTCTTTAGGTTAAACCAATTGAATACCAATAGAATAGTGTTACATCAAATTTGCCACTGTGTTTAATTCTGTTAGGAATACTATCACATCAAATCTGCTTGTGTTACATCAAATCCCCATGCTTTAAATTTGATTTAAAGTAAGCAATTTGTTTAAAATTTGTTAAATGGAGGGTTTAATTTGGTTGTTTTTACTGTTTGATTGATTAGATTGGTTGAATGGCAGAGTACTTATTTCAGCACTGTATATTATTTACTTTCTAAATATTATTTCTCAAACATTATATATTTCTAATATAGTATATTATTTCCAATATTTTATTTTTGAATATGTAGATATTATCTCCAACTTTTATTATTTGGCAACATATATTGTTGGTTGTATTATTTGTCATATTTGCCAACTATTTTATATTGTATTATTTATGGGAAAGAGTAATGTTCATTTATGGTTAAAATTCCATAAATACATGAAATTTCTCAATTTTTAAAAGTTAATACAATTATTTTTAAACAAAGTATATCTAACAATTTTGTATTTTAAAATGGGACTGACTAGTGTTTTCTTTAGAATTCATTAATTCTTTAGATACATGAAATTTTCAATTAAAGGCCTATGATGGAGATCAAAATATCAAAGTTTGATATTTTAATATTCTTGAGGTAAATAAAAAAAATCTTTTTAAGTAAAAATTAAATTCTAATTTTCTAATGGCTCTCATGCCACCCATATAATCATCAATTCAGACTTAGTTTTTTTAGTTATGAATTGATAACAATGGGACATTAAAAAAATATCAAACAAAAAACTTTGTTATGTGAACCTCGTTAATTTAGTTTAAAAGATAAATTTTGGTAATCATTTTTATGGGTGTTGTGGGGTGCTAATACCTTCCCTACACACAACTGACTCCCGAACCTTAAATCTGAATTTACGTAGACCAATTTTTTTTGTGGTGACCAATCACACCTTAATATGATTGGTGGCGACTCCAAATCTTTTAAATATTAAAGATTAAATGAAAGGAGGATGTCGGCCGCTCCGCGTCGCGATCACGTCGCGACATACGCGATCATTTAGATATGACTACAATTTATACGCGATCATTTAGATATGATTTCTTTTCAAAATTTGATACACGATTGTTTTAATTCTTTTGGTACATGATCGTTTAGGTTTCTTTATACGATCATTTACTTTTTTTACACGATCATTTACATTTGGCTACTCCAATCCAAATGATTTTTTTCAAGATTCTTTATATACGATCTTTTATTTTTTTTACACGATCGTTTACTTTTTTTAAACGATTGTTTACATTGGCTGCTCCAATCTAAATGATTTTTTTTCAAGATTCTTTATACACAATCTTTTTTTTTTACACGATCCTTTACATTTGGCTACTCCAATCTAAATGATTTTTTTTCAAGATTCTTTATAGACGATCTTTTAAATTTTGCTATTTTTTGTAAGAAGAAAGACGATGGAAAGAAATCGCAGCAAAAAAATAAAGAAGAGGAAAAGTAGAAAGACGATGGAAAAGCGAAAAAGAAAAGAGGAAAAGAAGAAAAATGATGGAAAGATTAAACAACGTAAATAAAGAATTGAAAAATAAGAAAGATAATGGAAAGAAATTGCATACAAAAAAAAGAAGAAAGAAGAAAAACAAAATCGCACGACGAGGAAGATGATGAAAGAAATAACAGAAGGAAGACGAATCGCGAAGAAGAAAAGAAAGATGAAAGGACAAACCTGGAATATTTAAAAAATGACTAACTTTATAGGCTTTGTTATACATGCTATAAATAGTTTGATGTTTTGTTACATTTACTAGAGTTTCCCTTACATTCTAGATGTCACAAAATATCGATGAGGTTGTTGAAATTGATTGATTAAGAAGTGAGTCGGGATCATCTAAGAGAAATGGCCCGAGTGAGAGATGATATTGCCAATCAAATTTGGCAACATTTGAAGGATAGATACAATTTTATGTTTATGTTATTATTTTTATTCGTGCATCGGTACTTCTTCATATTAAATGAATAAACTTTTGATAATTTTATTTTTTATGTTTGATGGATGGCCTAATTTTTGTTTAATGTTTAATTGAAGTAGATGTGAAAAATAAAAAATAAATCTAGAAGAAAATCAGGAAACAAGAAACAGTTATCAAACACGTTTTTTGTTTCTGTTTCTTTTTCTTTCAAGAAATAAGAAACAAAAACAATTACCAAACACATTCATGTTTTTTGTTCTAAAAAAAGAAGAAACAGGGAACAAGGAACAAGAAACAGGGAACAAGGAACAAGAAACAAAAAACAGAGAATATAAACGTTACAAAATGGGCCTTAGTTCCTTGATGACTTCCAAAGTAGCTTCAAGAAGAAATTCAAACTAAGGAGACATTTCTTGAATGAATTTAAGAGAGAATTTTATTGATCTTGAGAGAGAATAATTTATAATAAATTTATGCTAAGTTTGTGGTAAATTGAAAAATAAACTGTTAATTATGAAAATACAAGAGAAAAATGGCTTAAATAAGCCATTTAGGTTGTCTGGGCTGAGGGAGAGGCATGTTGTGTGCATCTGATAGACAGACAAAGTTTGTAACATTGCAACGTTGCAAAATGGGCCTTAGTTCCTTGATGACTTCCAAAGTAGCTTCAAGAAGAAATTCAAACTAAGGAGACATTTCTTGAATGAATTTAAGAGAGAATTTTATTGATCTTGAGAGAGAATAATTTATAATAAATTTATGCTAAGTTTGTGGTAAATTGAAAAATAAACTGTTAATTATGAAAATACAAGAGAAAAATGGCTTAAATAAGCCATTTAGGTTGTCTGGGCTGAGGGAGAGGCATGTTGTGTGCATCTGATAGACAGACAAAGTTTGTAACATTGCAACGTTGCTCCACCGACTTTTTCAACAACAAAGGTATGAACACTCGAACATTACTTTTTGTTCTTTTTTGAAAGCGTGTTTAACCCTCTAAATTAGTGTAATTAGGATGATATTAGTTCCAACTGCTTCCACTGCATGATATAGACATCCTTTAGCACTCAACAGATGAAGAAATTTCACAACAAAATATAGTGAGCAAAGGGCAAGAACACAGGTTACACAATTCTGCCAAAGAGAACATAAAACCATAGGTACAATAAACAAAAGTGACAACCCTAAATGATCAGCATAATTCGTTCTTAATAATCAAATCCAACAAAGGAAACAAATCCCCATTTTGAAAAAGAAATGTCACATTTCAATAAAGAAAAATATTGTGCAGAATAATACAACCAAAAAATCCAAATAATGAAAGAAAATATTCAACAATAAAATAACTTCTTATCTGAATTTTAAAACTTTATTTGAGACAATTTCATAAACCACAGAGCATCGTTAAAAATATAAAGTTAAATCTCTCTCCAGTTAATATAAATTCTTAGATATATATATTATATATAAGAAAAATATATGTATTCGATAATCGTTTCTATTTCTAGTTCCAAACTTTTAAAAAATGTTTCTCAAAAGTGGTAAAAAATTTGAGAAATTATGGAAAACCATTTTATTTAATTTGAATTCTTATTTTGATATAATTTGTAATTACCGGTAGGAAGTACGTATAAATCCATTTTTATCCCCAAATGTTGGGTTCAACTCCCAATAATGATGATTTTGTATTTTTCTTCCTTAATTTTTCATATATGTTTAATACCTTTTTCCTTTCTTTATTATTTTTCATATTTATGTATTATTTGATTTTCAAATGACATATTTAATTTTAAATTTTCTTTTCTATTTAGAGATTTAATTTTTACTTCTTCGTATTTACCTCTTTAATTCAATTTTTTAATTTTAAACGGTTGAATATTTAAACTTAGATATTATTTTGATCATTCAAATTTAAATATTTTTTGAGTTTTCAATTTTCAATTTTGTAATAGACATGTGTGTTATTTTAAACTTAAATTTATTATTTTTAGTTCCTTCTAGATTAGATACAATTTTACCTAATTATATAAATTCTTGAGGTTTTTTTAAAATTATAATAAACTGGCAAAATATATATACTGTATAAAACAATTTTGACAACAAAAAAAGCCCACAAGTCCATAATAGCAAATACCAAGAATGCCCCAGTCAACACGCGATTAATCGACCACGCGCGAGCATAATTCATCTTCTAAATGATATCATGGTGTGCGGTCGTCACTACAAGAAATTAGAAGATTCCCAACGTCGCAAATCACGTCTGGAATGAGTACGTCGGGAATGTCCTACCATTCCTGACGCCTACAAAGCAGCATCAGTATAGGGGAGCAATCTCGATGTCTTAATTTAGATGTCAGGAATGCTAAACCAATTTGATTTTTTTAAAATTATTTTGAAATTTATCTGACACCATGAAAACAAACGTCAGAGAAAGTAAAAATATTTATTTAATTGTTTAACTTTCCCCGACGTCTACATTGTTTAATTTTTTTCGACATCCCTGCATGGCATCGGGAATAGTGCCAACCAATACCGACGTCATTAGTGAAACGTTGGAACTATCTTGTATAGAAGACCATTTGTGCGTCAAATTTGAAATATGTATGCATAAAGTTTCAAGTTTATATATATAGTTTGTTTATGCTATGACTATCATGCAATTACGATATAACTCAATAGAAACCATAAACAAAAGATCAATAGAAAAGATCAAAAGAACTCAAATTCACTTGGCAAATGCATAAACAAAAAGATCTTACAACAATTAAATGAAAACAACTTAACTTATTAAAAATAAATAAACTCAACATGTATGAGATATAGTGATACTTTCACTCTCCAACAAAACCTAAAAAAAGTACCTACAAAGTTTCCTAAGAGTGTTTAAGTCAATCTTTAATTATCAAAAAAAACTTATGAAACAAACACATTGTAAGCTACAAAAAATGCTTCATCACATAGCTGACCATGGAGAAAAATGGAGATTTACATTAGGAAGATGATTGTAAACAACAATATTGAGTAGGATGGTTCATACAAAACCAAAACTACGAGGGATATTTTTCCTACAAAGAACCGTCAATATATCACTAAACCATCAATCTATTTCACAAAACCATCAATATATTTCACAAAACCATCAATATATCCCCTTCTTAAATCAATTATCACGATATATAATATCTAAATATCAATCATCAATATGAATAAGGTTGATACCTTTAAAGGATTACAAAATAGTTAAAATGACTAAAAATAAGCAAAAAATTAAATGAAGAGTGTTGAACGATACTTGAATTTTGTAGTATATGTTCATAGGCCCAACCTGAAAATCAAAACCAACCAATTAACATTCATTCTAAAGTCTTTGAATATCAACCAACAATGATGTTTACCAAGAAAACTTTAAAAGACTAACAAACAAACCAATTCACAAAAAAATGAAACAAAAGGCATATGTTTTCCACTTTAAATCAAGTCAAGAGTAGCTTTTGATAATCTAGTTGGCTCAAATTTTGATGAAAATTTGAAGTGCAACATATTATTACATGTGCAACTTTCATAAAAGAAATCTTGTAATCAGTTGCTCTGCTTTACTGTACTCAAATCAATTCTTAGCCCATCCATAAAGAACATGTGAAGGTCATTCTATGGAAGCCCATTCATAAAGGAACATGTGAAGGTCATTCTATGGAAGTTGAACATAAAATGCCTACAACATCAAAAACTTACAAACAAACAACAAATATTATAAGTAGCCTTATTGTAATCAATTCTTAGCTTTACTTAACTCTATTCATCTCTAAAAGGGAACATCCAACTAGACTATTCCTACATAAAATAAGCACCCTGCATAGTCAAGTAATCTAAGCACCTAACTATGAACTTGTCTAACCATAAATCATATGATGAGTCATTCAACTTTTAATAATCTGAACAATCAATGGACATACAATACACAATAAAAAAGAATTTGGGATTTTCCTTTGTCATATCTCGTGTTAATGTTTTCCTTTAATTATTTAGACACCATTGAAATTGTTAGAATAAATGGTTATTGTTCGTGTTTCTTCATGAATTGATGTATCATGAATGGATGCATATTTGGAATAAATGGTTATTGTTCGTGTTTCTTCATGAATGGATGTATGAATGGATGCATCACTTCATGAAAACTAATAACTATTTGTGTTTCTTCATGAATGGATGCATTATGAATGGATGCATCACTTCATGAAAAATATTATAGAAAAAGGACACGATTTTTCAAATGGCCACGAATAAGTCTATAAATACGATCTTTTTCTATTTGGTTTGAATAATCATTTTGTCTTCTTCCAAAAAGATTTTCTCTCTATTATCCACAATCTTCACGTTCGATAGATCCACAAACTTTTGTTCTCTAATCTTCTAGACGGGGTGCTACTCTTAGAAGAAAAGTGATATGTTCTATCCTAGGAGACGATTACTCTCAAAACTCAAGCACTAGGGTAAGTAAATTTGTCTTAAGGAAACAACGTGAAATCATTGGCCACAGATTTATATACATATATGTTTTCCTGTTTTGTTCTGTTGATAATTTTCATAACAATCTTAAGATAGATTTATCTTTTACGATAATATTGAAAACCCCATTATTTTTCTTTTATGAGACTTCGAATTACTGAAATTGAAAAATTGTAGAAATATTCATATATCGATTTGTTGTTGGATAATGTTGAGATTTTGTTTTAGAATTTCATATATATGTATATTATTCCACAAAGGTGTTCTATGTGCAAATCATGACAATTATTATTACAATTTCATATACTGTATATTATTCCACAATGGTGTTCTCTATGCAAAACATGAAAATTATTGTTAGTTTCCATTCAATTGATATTTGCATGAAGAGTTTCAAATGATTCTAAATTTTAGTGGATTGTTATGTACTTTACTCTTGGGAAAAGGACTTTTTGAGATTTTCTCTTTGGCAAGATTTTAATAATTTTCTTTTGCCACTTATATAATTTTGGCATGAGTTCGCGATTTGGCATATGTGCATGATTATTTTTGATGTTCTGCACTAGTTTTGTATTAATACATGTGGTGTATTTGATAATAAGTCATAAGTATTGTATTATTTATGTCATTATTGGCTTATTTTTGTATATTGTGTATGCATATTGGGTGTTAAGCCTAATGTTCTCGTGACATTTTACATTTCAAGTCTAATGGAATAACGTCTTCAGTTTTATTTGTTGTGCTTTATTTGATTTTGGTTTGTGAGAACCTGTTTGGTAAAGTTATTTACTTTGTTTCACAAATATTCGGTGATTAATTTCACATAAATGGTATCGACAATTTAAAATTGTTGTACCATATATTATTGGTGGAAATCATGGAAGTTTATATGAGAAATTTAATGGCAATAATTGCAATTGATGACCATAAGAAATGTTATTCTTTGGCTTTAATATTGAAAATTCATGCTATTGCAATATTGAAGGAGAAGCCAATAAAGCAAAGTTGCTTGCACTTGAGGCATAAAAATTATATTCAACATACGTATGCAACAATCACACTTGGAGTGGATTAGATAACACACTATATAGTGATTATTGTGGTGGATTTGACAAGAATTTATGGGAATCATTAGTGCACTATATATATATATATATATATATATATATATATATATATATATATATATATATATATATATATATATATATATATACACACACACATACATACATACATGCACAAACACGAAAGAAAATGTCATAAAAATCAAGTTTATGGTTGGAAATTTTATGATCTTTTAAATGAATGATTCCAAATTTGTGATATGACACATTTTGTGATATGTCTCCCCATGTTTGAAGGTTAGTTATATATTGTATGAGGATTTCCTATAAGAAAACATAGGAAATTTCTTGTGAAAAATGGAAAGGAAGAAAACCTTCATACAAATTCTTAAAAGTATAGGGTGTCTAGCCAAAGTTGCAATACCTAAACCTAAAATGGTTAAAAATAGGACAAAATTGTTGATTACATATTGATTGGTTATGCTAGCAACATTTGTGGATATCAATTTCTAGTTCATAAATCAGATATTTCAGATATACATGTAATACAAACATGGAATCAAGGAATGCAACATTCTTTGAGAATGTTTTTCCACACAAAATGTATTGTGAAGAAAGATTACAAAAAACGTTCTCTTGATGCTATAACGAATGAATCTATTAATATGAGTGGTTACATTTTTATCCTTGGAGATGGAGCTATATCTTAGAAATCTTCCAAACAAACATGTATAGCACGATCCACAGTGAAAATCTGAATTTATAGCTTTAGATAAGGATGGAGAAGAAGTAGAATGGCTTCAAAAAAATTTAGAAGATATTCCCAATTGGTCTAAAACGGTGCCTGCAATATGTATACATAGTGATAGCCAGAAAGCTATTGGAAAGACACAAAATATTATGTATAATGGTAAATCTCGACATATACAACAGAGACGTAATACAATCAGGAAGCTACTCTCTGGAATTGTCACAATTGACTTTGTGAGGTCAAAGATAATTTTGCGGATCCACTTTCAAAAGGCCTAACTAGGAAGTTGGTTGAAAGTTCATAAAAAAAATGGGATTAAAGCCTATAATATGAAGTTACCCAGAGAGGCAACCCAACCTAGTTGATTGGAGATCCCAATATCTAGGTTCAATGAGAAAACAGATCTCTAGGTAACATAATGAGCACTACATTAAAATCTTTCACCCATTCTACAAATGATGAGATACTGCTAGTATGGTTTTAGGGTATGCATCGTGCTTTTAATGATTTCTGTGAGTGATAGTTATTAATAAAAAAAAAGCATATACGATGTTCTATACATGAATCACCTATGTGAGTGTGAAGAGGCCACTTCTCTGAGAATTTAAGGCGAATTCTCTAAAACACTCATGGGACCAAGCGATGTTCAAAGCCAAAACGAACACAATCATGAGAATAGACTTTGTTATAATGAGAAGTTGTGTGACATCTATTGTTTTAGTTTACTCTAGAACGGTTGACTGTTCAAGGCATCATGTCCATTAATCAACCAAGTAAACTGGATTGATGTTCACTAGGGAAAGTTAAAAGTTTATACTACTTATCCTCATGCAGGTTCTCCATTGGAAAAATACCGAACACTTATTTTCTTTCATTTGTCAACTTACCATTTATGGGGGTGATTGTTGGAATAAATTGTTATTATTCGTGTTTCTTCATGAATGGATGCATATTTGGAATAAATGGTTATTGTTCGTGTTTCTTCATGAATGGATGTATGAATGGATGTATCATGAATTGATGCATCATGAGTGAATGCATCACTTCATGAAAAGTATTATAGAAAAAGGACACGACTTTTCGAATAGACACGAATAAGTCTATAAATATGGTCTTTTTCTATTTGGTTTGAATAATCATTTTGTCTTCTTCCAAAAAGATCTTCTCTCCATTATCCAGAATCTTCACGTTCGGTAGATCCATAAAGTTTTGTTCACTGATCTTTTAGACGGAGTGCTACTCTTCAAAAAAAGGTGATGTGTTCTATCCTTGAAGACAATTACTCTCAAAACTCAAGCACTAGGGTGAGTAAATTTATCTTAAAGAGACAACATGAAATCGTTGAGCTCAGATCTATATACATATATGTTTTCCTGTTTTGTTGTGTTGATAATTTGTCTCCATGTAGCCTCAACTGCAACTACACATTAACCACAATTAGAAGGAATTTGGGCTTTTTTCTTCATGGAATGGAAGGAAACAGAAGCAAAGTGTGCGATATTTTTACTTGGTAAATTATAAAAAAAAAATCATTTTAAAAGAAAATGTTACTTTTGAAACAATCAAATAACGCAACCCATAAGAATGAAGCTAAATTACCACATTGACGATCAAATCGAAAGACCCACACATGTAGATTAGGCAACAGGATGATGGATTTTAAATACCCACGACCAAATCTGAAAAAATCAAAACCATATCTCTAAAATATGTCGTTCTAAACGACATGACCACCCATACCCAAACATGACCTTCTGTGTGTCGCCGTCAACAATGGGTTGTAGTCAATGAGAAGACGTTAATGAGTCGGTCGGTCAAAATGTGAGAGCTTCTGTATGGTGGCCACTGAAACGTTACCTCTGTGTG
This sequence comes from Cucumis melo, assembly GCF_025177605.1. Classification (NCBI taxonomy): domain Eukaryota; kingdom Viridiplantae; phylum Streptophyta; class Magnoliopsida; order Cucurbitales; family Cucurbitaceae; genus Cucumis; species Cucumis melo. The sequence goes on along the minus strand of NC_066858.1, from coordinate 19,613,710 downwards.
TGGCCAACCGAAACGTCTCCTTCCGTGGGTGAGTTGCTGTCGGTTGCCGTAGGCTGAAAGGTGGCAGGTCTGTGGTGACGGAGAGGATTGAGGTTGAGAATTTTGGGATTTTTGTCGTGGAGATGGAGAGAAAAGAGTTTAGATAAAATTTAAAATATATATAAAATAAATTATTAAATGAAAAATTGGAGGGAAATTAAAAAGAAGGAAAAATTTTGGTAAAGTTTTAGCAACATTCTTATTTATTACTAAAACTATTGAACTTTTAGTGACATTATTGTTGTGTTACTAATTCTTTAGTGACGCGGATTAAAACCGTGTTGCTAATAATAATAGTTTATGGGAAAACTTTCCTAAATATAACAAACTACTGAAATATTTACGGCCTGTGTACCAAAGTCCATAAAGTTAGCCATTATTTAAATATTTCAGGTTTTCCCTTCCATCTTTTTTTCCTCTCTGCAATTTTTTTATCGTCTTCCTCTGTAAAATTCTTTTCTAGCTGCGATTTCTTCCATCTTTCGTTTTTTTTTTTAGATTTGCATAACCAAATCTATTTCTTTCTATCGTCTTTCTTGTTTTTCTCTTTTTTTTTAGGTGTGTGCATGTCTTTCTTCTTCTTTCTTCTTTTTCTTTTTCTTTTCATTCACTGCATGCATCGTATCATCTTTCTTTTTTTCTTTTTTTTACATTTATATTAGGTAACCAAATCTAAAGGACGGTGTATAAAGAATTTTGAAAAAATTGGTTAGGTATTGAAATTAGGGTAACCAAAACTAAAAGATTGTGTATAAAGAATATTGAAAAAAATCGTTTATACCAGATTTTAAAAAAATAAATCTTGGGGTAGCCAAATCTAAATGATCATATACCATATTTTGAAAAAAAAAAAATCGTTTAGATTTGGGGTAGCCAAATCTAAACGATCGTGTAACCCAATTAATTAAAAAACGATCGTGTAACCAACCAAATTAAACGATAGAATTGAAAAAACAAATCTAAACAATCGTGTACCAAACAATAGTCAAATCTAAACGATCATGTACTAAATCGCGTTACCAAATATATTACACGCATTATTGACGGGGCATTTTTGGTATTTTACACGATAGGCCTCTAGGCTTTTTATATTTTCAAAATTGTTCTATACAGTGTAAATACTTTGCCGCTTTTTTTATTTTTGAAAAGTCCCTTAGTTTGTGACTTTTTTTTTTTTTTTTTTGCGTTGCTAGAAATGATCATTTAATGACAAATTACTTGCGCCACTAAAACTTAATTTTTCACTGAATAATGAATTTCTTGTAGTGATAATAGAGATATATAATTTTTTTTTCTTTAACAACAATAATGGTTGGTGCAAAATTTTGGCCAAAGAAAAACTCGTCTAACCTTCACATGGCAGCGATGATAAATTTGTAATTTGGAGAAAAAGTTACTTGTAAAACAAGGAAAAGATAAAACATTGGTGTATTGTTTGCCATTTAAGTCAATATTTTGCACAAAATTTAGGGCAAGTAGTTTTTAGGAATAAGAAGTTAAGCTTTTATCACATGCAGTGTGTTGTGTTCTATTTACACACTTGAGTTTAGGGGTTTTCTTTATACATTTCAAATTTGGTATCTACTTGAGATATTAGACATTTAGATCTAGATTTTGGCCATCTAGGGATCTTTTAAAGTAGGGAGCAGATCTAGAGTGCCCACTTATGTGAGGTTACTTGGCTCGATCTCGACCTTAGGCTTCAAGGACAAGGCAATTCAATTTGGATTATGGTCTAATTTTCTTATCCTCTTATTTGTTAGAAACTCTCATGGATATGCTTTCTACAACTCTTGGGTTCATTCTTTGGGTTGAAGTAACTCTCTTGGTTTTACATTTTCCAATTTTAGGAAGCCATTTAGTTTTTTATTTTTATTTTTTATCTTTTTATTTTTATTTATGTTTTACCGGTCAAAACTACACATAACAATAATAAAACTAAGACCTTGTGTGTGGTAATCATTGTTTAGGTTTTTCACTTTTTTGCTTTTGGGTTTTTAAAAGTAAGTCTATTTCTCAAAAATAAACTCATAAAACGAAGAACCTATTTAGCAACCATTTCAACTGACGACCAATGACCCATCTAAATCAATAAATCGATGATCAATGTCGATTTGAGCTCAAAGTCGATGCCACTTGACTAATGATCACTCCCAAAAAAATTTTTACCATGATTTGTATCAATCGTAAGTAGAAGAATGAAACTCTTAGTCAAATTCAAAATTAAAAAAAATAATAATTAGTAAATTGTAGTAGGTTACAATTTGAGTCTAGGAATTTTGTAAGCTTGGGCTTGTCACATGTTCATTTTTTCCATTAGATTCGACAAAACAAAAACAAATCCAACCTAAGTGATGCACCTGATATATACTTGATACACCTGATGGTTGATGCACCCGGTGCTTCTGAAACACTAGATATGCACCTTATACACATGATACACATATTTATATGCATAAATGTTGAAAATGACAAAATGTAAAAAGTTTTAAATTTATTGGCAATTAAGTAAATGTGCCTAATGATATTTGGGTAAATAAGTAATGTGCCATTTTTGTAAATAAGTTGATCTTTATCAACTTTAAGGTTAAAAAATGTGAAACATTTTTTTGGGGGAGTGTTTGAGTAAAAGAGTGAGTTATTATAATCTTAGGTTATAATAGTTTGTATTTAATGTATAAATTATTTTAGTTTGACTGATAATAGTATGTGTTTGTGATTTATATCTTTACAATAAATATATATTTTTATTTTCACAGTCTCTTATGAACTTTGTTCAAATTATTTTATCATAAATCTAAATATTTGGTATTTCAAGTGTGTATATATTAAGTGTATCAAGTAAATATTATTAAATGTGTACCAAAAATATATTAAGTGTCTAATAGAAGGATATCAAATGTTTAACCAAGTCGGATCAAGTATATTAAATATGAATAATTTATATATTAAGATGCGGATAAAATGCATCAAATGTATATGAGATGTATGACGTGAGTTGACTTTTTTTCCCCTATTTTCACAAAAGTAAATAATCATGTGTTATCTGGTTAATTGTTTAAATTTCTTTTTGTCAGACATTGCAATAATCCTTTTTAATAACTACTTTTTTAGTTTTGAGAAATTAACATTGTCTTTTAGAAATATGTATAAAAAGTTGATATCAAAACAAAACATTTGAAGGGCAGATGGAATATCGTGTGTAGACTTAATTTTCAAATTTTAAAGTATTACTAAACACGGCTTAAATAATTATTAAACATATTAGTCGGTGATACAAACCTTTAAAGTTTAAGAAAATAGAATAAATGAAAAGGAAAAGAGCTACATTGAAGCATAATGCATGAATTTGAGTAGTTTATATATTTTAATTAAAGAATTATATGTATAATATAGAAAAGGAAAAATGATACCGATCCATTGAATTCCAATTTGCTAAAAGAGCAAAGAAGTCCCACAACAAATAAAAAAAAAAGAAAAAACAAAAATAAAGGGACAATGATTTTCCTCGACAAAACACTTAATTAAAAACACATTCAATGAAAGAGGATCGAATTCTCTGTATCAAATGAGGAAAAATAATTATAAAAAAACATAAACATTAAGAACAATAATTTCTTGTACCATCAAAGTATAATCTTATCAACTAATAAACATTTGCTTATAAATACCAATTACCAAACTCTATAGGGGGATAGAACAGAAATTAAACCTAACTCTTGAAAAAGCAAAAAAGAAAAAGAAATTATTTTAATCATCTGTCATATTGTACTTTAGTTGGAAAGAAATAATGTATGGACTCTATATATGTCCAAATGGTCTCACCCAATTTCTTCCAATCATCATGTTTTTGACGTTCAAATTAACACATATGTTTTCCCGAGTTTATTATTTCTTAATTCACCTAATTCCCCAATTAAAGCTGAAATTAAAATAATTGTGCATGAGACAATTTAATTAATACATTAATACACAAAATCACAAAGTTGCCTGACCATAAAGTTATACAAATAAATCTCTCTCTCTCTCTCTCTCTCTCTCTAGAATCACTAAGAGAAAGAGACAAACTCCACCTTTCCATTTTGGTCATATATGGGCAACTCACTTCATTGGTGAACCTTTGTCTCAAATAACTTTTTATGTATGCACATTTAATTTAAAGTTCTCTATGGTATGCCAAAAATGTCATAAATTGCTTCTCCATGCTATCATTTTGTGGACTTGGTTAATTTTAGTGTTACATATATGTGTGTGTGGTATATTGATCATTGGCAAGTCACCTCAATCAGTGTCTTGATCATAAAGTAAGAAAAAATAATTTAGAAAAATCACCCAATCATGTTAGCCTCAATTATATGTTTGATGTGTATGACTTCTAATTACTAATTGTAATGTATGCAATAATTTAGTCCTTGTTTAGTTTTTTTTTTTTTTTTTTTTTGTTAGATGTTATACTATTAATTTGTTTTCACTCATCCAAGTTTTTTATTAATGGGTGATTTATGAATTTTTTATTTTTAAAAATTAAATTTATTTTCCTTTCATTAGTATACTTGAATTCAAAATTAAAAACATAAGTGTTAAATATTTTTTTATAGGTTCCCAAATTTAGCTTCGTTATTTAAAATGTTGGTAAAAACTAGCTAATTAACTATGTAAGGCGATTTAGAAGTAAAAAGGATGATTTAGACTTAGACTTTTAGAAACAAAAAAACATAGTTTTGAAAACCTAGCTTATATTTTATGATTATTTTATTAAAAATTATCAAATGATTAGAACTCCACAGCTTAAATATTTTGAGAGTAACAATTGAAAAAAAAAAAGAAAGAAAGAAAGGGAAAAAATCTGAGTATGTGAACACATTGAATGAATATTATTCTGGTGTCGTAAAATTAGAACTAAAATATGTTTTAAAAAAAAAAAAGAATTAGAAGAAAGTTGAATAAATTAATGAATATGTTTGCAATGGGGTCGCGGTGGAGGTGGTCATAAAAATGTGCACGTGGTTGAGATCGGATAGGGGCCCATCGGGGAAACGTTCGCGGCGGTGGCGCCGGAGCAGTGTTGGGTTGTCAAACACTGAGTAGCGGCGGAGGTAGCGGTGGTGGGGTTCACAAGTTGGAGAGACAGACGGTGACAGAGTGGGAAGAAGAAAGGGAGAAAACAGTAAATGTCGGCAGTGTCAGGTAAGTGCACGTGCCTCTCAGGTGATTGAATGAATGATAAACTGCCTATTGCCGGTTTCCTAGATCTTTCCATTCACATAAAGCTCATTTTCCCATGATCCCCCTTTCTCACTTCTCCTTCTTCTTCTTTTCTTTTTTATTTTCAAGATTTGCGGCTCTCTCTCTCTCTCTCTCTCTCTCTCTCATATTCCACATTTTTATTTATTTTTATCATTTATTTTTTCTCTTTTTGGCCACTGACAATCTTTTGACTCTCTTCTCTCTCTCCATAATTATTTTTTAAATATCAAATTATTATTTTAGACTTTCTAATCTTCCATGTTTTCTCTTTTACTCTATGTATTTCAAATGTTTAGTTTCATTAGAAATTGGTTGAGAAAAAAAATAATTTCTAGATTAAAAAAGTACAACATGTGGATATGTTATCAAAATTTTAATAATTAATAAAAACATGTAAAAAAAAAAAAATAGATTTGTCCTATTATCAATTCTTAGGATTTTTTTCACCCGTCTATCTAAAAAAACTAAATTTAATTAAGAATTATCTAAAAAATATAAGATCAAAATTGGACACTAAAAATATATATACTGAAATTGAATTAAAGAAGTCAAATATAAAATATATTTGTTTCAAGAAAGACATTATATTTTTATACCCAAATTTTCTGTTTCTTTTTTAAATTTTTGTTTCCAGTAATAGTGTGATATGTAATGGTACTAGAATCGAATATTTAATAGGTGGATTTGTTTTTATTTATTTAAGAAGAAGACAGGACGAAGGAAATTTCCTAAAAGGCCTATTCTACTTTTCTTTTCTTTTTTCTTTTCTCCTCCATTTTTTTTCCAATTGAACAAATAATTGATCTAATTTATATTTATTATTTTAGTCACTGTGGGCTGCTGTCGTGGGGCCATTGGCCGTACCCATCAAGATGAAGGAATATAAATAATGATATAGTTTTAACGCTTTAAGTTTTAACGTAACCCATCAACTTTTCTAATAATAAGTAATATCTAGCCATGAAATTTATAGAATTATAAATGATATATTTGTTTTAATGTATTTGTACTTGAATCTCAACTGCTTATACATGTTATGGCCGCATGCTTGACTTTTGGTCCACTTCTTCTCGTCTTGAACTCTAATGTCTAAGATATTTAAATAAGTACAAAAAATTATGTCAGAACTACTTACTCTTATATTTTGAAGTCGTTAAATAGAGTTACACATAGTTTCTTTCTTCGACACCCACTGCCACCTCTAGATATGCATAATATCATTGATGTTAAAGTTATTTCTAATGCTAAATTTTGTATAACTAACATTTTTCTTGTGAAATGTACGTTCTTTTATGCATCTCCTTAATATTTTATGGGTTTGGGTTTGCCACAAAGATTTAAGTCTTATTTTCAACAACTCTCAACAAAGAATGCTTTTGAGTTATTTATGAAAAAATATGTTTTTTAAGAATACATTTTATTTAAACACTTTCTTTCAAATGAGTTTAAAGTTACACTTATATGTTTGGTTAGATCATTTTATAAGTGTTTACATACACAATTTTGTTTAGAAACCTATTTTCTCAAAATTTGGTTTTGAGTATTATCTTTAAGATGAATTATTTTTCAATCTCACTTTTTAAAAATGTATTTTAAAAAATTACCTAATACCTCAAATTTTTTGAAAATGATTTTTATTTTTAAATTTAAACACTTTAAAAGTAATTCAAACCGTGAAAATATGTATTATAAATGATTTTTGTTATGAGTTATATTATTAAGAATATATATATACTATCGCGGTTAACTATACACAGCATAACTATTAATGTTATTAAATGAAAAACAAAAAAAAGCATTATCTAAAAATGTTCACATATTCTAAGTGAAACTTTCCATAAAAATGCAGAAAAAAACCAAATATAAATATAATATTGTGATTAAGAGTTTACTTTCTTTTTAAAACCGAGTCTAATCCACCAAAATTACACATAATGAAAAAAAGGAAAATATGTGAAAACATCTTTTTAAGAACAACGTCCTAATTTTAATTTTAAATTAACTAATAGTTAACTACAATAACTTATCTTAGAAGCCTTCTTTAGTGTTTGTGTGACATCATTATAATCCAATATATATATATATATATCATTTACAAATAAAAAAGTATAATAGTAAATAACAATAAAAAAAAAAAAAAAAAGTGAATGATTGTGTTTTGTGCTCAAAAGGAGGGCTCAATAATTCTCCAAAAAGTTTGATAATTAAAGAAGTGATTATGATTCCATTTTACACTCTCTCTCCCCTTCAGATTCAACACATGAATGTTAATTAATTAAATAAAGGCTAAAAACTTTATGTGGAATATTTCAATAGTGAAAATGCATTAAGATATAATATCAAAACCCATTTAGCCAAGTTGACAATTAATCTTTTTATAGTTTCATTGATGTAGCTAGATTGCAAACTAAATTCTAAACCTTACTTCCATTTTCTATGTATTTACAAAAACAGTATATTAAAGTAAAATAAATAAAAAGAGTTGACACATAATGGACAATTTTGTTGGTAGAGTTCATTCTAATTTTTTCGCTTTTAATTTTTTAATCTTACTAATTAAAACAACAATTATTGTCTTTTGTTAATAAAAATTTGAGTGTCTAAAATACAACTCGACACCAACTACGGTGCAAAAACCACACAAAAAATATTAAATTTGATTATGATAAAACCATTTCTGACATGTGTATATTAAAAAGTGGAACAAAATATTGGAGGGGCCATATTCATAGAAAATTATGTTTAGAATTTCAAAAAGGTAACATAAAAGAATAAAAAGAAAAATTACAATAAAATTACAAACTTAACTTTTAAAAAACATGATAATGCAGGGGGCCATAGTACCTTTTTATATTTCCAATAATTCCTACAAATCCATTTGCTTTTTGGATGAACCTTTCATGTTCATAGTCAAGTTGTTCATTCTCTTCTTTTATTTTTATTATAAACTTGTGTGTGTTTCCAAAAGCTCAACGTTTCCTTTTCTTAGACAAGTGCTTGACCATATATATATGCTTATTTGAAAAGTTCAATATTTACGTATGATTGTTTTCATGTTTAAACAACTAAAAAAAAGAGACAAACTCTTTACCATAATTAAAATATGCAATTTTATTTATTTTAGACAAACGAGCGGCAAATAATTAAAATAAAATAAAAAAAGAGTCTATTAGAGAAGGGAGGGGAGAATAGGATGAAAAATAGAGAGGTATGATGCTACAATGAGAGCAACTTTTATTTTTATTTATTATTTATTTTTTTACTTTAAAAATAATTTTGAAAGTTTAGAGATATTTTGACACAAAACATTTTGGTCCTATAAGTGATTTTTGGAAGTTCTAAATATATTTCTTTTATAATTTACCCTAATTTATAAATCAACTTTACCATGAAAGAATTTTTCGTGGATGAAAATGTTACTAACCTATAATTGAATAATGGAATAAAATTAAGTAATTTAAGAGAGAGAGAGATTGTGAGGAATTAGATGCCGACGAAATGAATATGGAAGTAGGTTTTGTATGAAGTTTGGGACCCATCGGCTCAGCCGTCAAAGTCATACATACGGTCATTTTCCGGCCACTATTTGTTGTTTTTTTTTTTCTAATTACCCTTTTTATAATTATTATTCTTTTTAGCGTAGGACAACTAAATGATTTCAACTTTCAACCCTTCGTTCATTTTTGTTTATCAATTTTATGTCCTTTTTTTTTTTCGTCTTTATAATTTTTTCATTATATCAACTTACAATTTTCTCTTTAGATTTTATTACTTAAAAAGTCTTTAAACTTTAAGGGTGCATTTGGAAAAGGATTGATTTATGGAAGGGTTAATATTACGATAAAACTAGTATTATGATAAACCTAATTTTATAATCTCTTGTTTGGGGGAAGGATTTAGAAATGTAATTTTATGATCAGAGGTGTTTGTGAGAGGTTATGTGGGAAAGGTTATGATAGTGTTATGAATAAGATGTGTTTAGGAGAATGATTATGAGAATTTTATGATAAGATGTGTCTGGGGGAAGGGTTAGGCGGATAGTTTTATGGGAAATTTATGATAAGATGTGTTTAAGGGAAGGGTTAGATAAGTAGGTTTATGTGGAATTTATGATAAAAAATTATTTGGGGAAAGTGATATGCATTGGGTTAATAATTTTTTTTATGTAGTATAATATTTGTTAAATGAGATTGTAAATATGATAAAAAAAATTCTTATTGCATATTTTTTACGAAAGCGTCGAATCCGTCTTATTGCAAATAATTTATTCTATGTGTAATGTTATTAAATTAGTAAAGACAGTTGTCCAATTTGAAATTAATTTCTAAACATATTGTGAAAAATTTATTAACATTCATTTTTTAGAAATACAAATTAATTATTTTCTATTTGTAATTAGCGATAGCGACGTCCCCCTATTTTGAACATATATAATTACGTGGTATAACGCCTGGGTGAAATTGTTACTATTTTCCTTAATTTTAAATAAATATTATGAACGGAATTGAACGGGTGTAGAAGGGACAAAAAAAATACATATGCATAAACAACTCAAGTACATAAGAAAAAAATAGTTGTCTACAATAACAAAAGCATAAACAGTCAATAACATAGAGAAAAGTGAAGTAAGCAAAGAAGAAGCAACCCAAGTTAGTACAAACATAAACTATCTCGTCATATTTTGTAGGAGGACTCTACAAAAATCCTCTCTCTCATCTTCAGGCATGAGTACGAAACCCTGTAGGTCGTGAGATGCCTTTGCCAATGACAACCATGTGCGCACGGAATTCTTTCGCATATTGCATGAGATGTCGAAACTAACGAATTTGGATAGGGCGTAAATATTTTAGTGGTGTGTTATATTTATGAAAATTTCTTTTTCAACCATGGTGGTTTCTATTAGAATTACCAAGATTTTACATTAATCAGATGCTCCAAGATTATCTTTTTGTATGTACATTTTATAATAAACTATCTACCATTATCTTGCCAATATTTCATGCTCTCAATTAATTTTGTCTTTAATTACCAATATTTATATATTTTGTAATTATCTTTCTATTGTTTTAAGTTTTCTCACGCATTGATATTAATATTAATTAACAGTTAATATACAATTAAAAGTTGAGTTAGATTGATAATTAAAAACCCTCGAACTTTAAATGGTACAGTGGCTTTTTTAATAAATTTCTTTTGTTTTAAAGAAAAATATCTCAACCAAGGTTCATCATTAACTAATTATTATAATTTTCATCTAGTTTCAAAAATTTTCCAAAATTTTCATCAACGTGGATATTTCCATAAAATCAAAATCTCAATTTTCATCAACGTCAATCAAAATCTCGATCTTCATCGACATTGATTTTCCAAATCCTCGTCATAAGTTCAATCTATCGTCTTGTATAGATTCTATTAAATGTAACATTAAAATTTAATACCAGATCAAATAGTTTCTTAAAACAGTTTTCGAAAACATAAGGACCTACCGAAATGCAAATCGAAAGTTTCAATGACTTGACTTTTTGATGTATTTACTCTGTGGATGAAAAGTTGAAATTCCTTGTAACGACCCAACTGCTTATTCTAAACCGAGGTCATTATTAATTAAAAGATAAATAAAATTTCTTAAATTAAAAATAGAAAATAAAACAAAATCTCAAATTACTCATTAAAATCATAAACAAATGTATGTATAAATAAATTTAAATAAAATCCTAACTCGGACCCTATCTAGTTTTAAAAGGAGAAAGTTAATAAAACAAATACATAAATACTGAAATCTGAACAAATAACATAAGGTGGAAGCAAAAGTGTTCCCTATGGCTCGCCACGGTCATTTTTTGTCATTCGCCAACTTTCCTTTGCCCTTACCTCTACCTCTGCATGTAAAATTAAATAAAAAAAAAGTATAAAAATATACTCAATAAGGGACCCACTACGAGTCTCATTAGGTGCCTGTTAACTTCCTATTAGAGTCATATAAAGTGGTACCCCTAAACTAGTACGTTCCCGAACATGTGCGATCTGTGATCCTGTAGGAACATCTCTGGTCTTCGGTGAACCCAAAGGCCCTAAACCCTAGAACAAACTAGTCTTTAATATACTCGGGGGAAATACTAAGATAATCAGGTTGTGAGGATCTCGTCAAATCACTCATAATCATGTCTATATCAAACTGGACTGGTGATCCCATCGAACTACACAGTCATAAAAAGCTGGTGATCCCGAGGGACACCTATGTGGGTATGACTCTAATAGCTAAAGCTAACAGCACAACCTATCCATAGAATGTAGCATAACATACATCATCATAAGCATGACATAAGTATCAATCATATCATTCTTAATCATACATCCTCATAAAAAACATAACGCAGTCGTCATCATCAATATACTACCAGTTATAAAAATAATATCAATCATCATCAATCATCAATATAGTGCCAGTCATCATCAGTAGTATCGAGTTATGCATTTTAGTTACCATCATGCAATAACCATAAATACATGCGGTCTTTTAAATTTTGATCGAAGATCTAGTAGTAGAATCTCTTACATGGAGATTAGCTTAACCCAAAATTATCCTAACAGTCACGGTCAAGCTTTCCAACAGTCAAGTCGTAAACAACAAGGGAACTCAATAACTAAAGTAAATAAATTAATTAACAGTCGCTTAAAGATTAAAATTTCAATTGTTTCAACTTACCCAAAGTTGAGATCGAATCTGATTTACTCTTTGTTTAGGAAAATTCTACGGTGCAACTCCCAATTGATCTATCATGACAAAATAATCCATTTTAATTCAAAATTAAATTATTTAGGGTCCAAAATTAATCTTTATTGGGAACTAACCAAAACCCAATCAAACTTACCAAAAATAGGTGAAAAGAACCAAACATAGGCTAGGTAGATCAAATGGCTTGGTCAAAAGGGGGCTCGGCTCAGCTGGAGGCAGAAAACGGCTTGCGGATGCAGGGACGACTCGGGTAAGGATCGACTCGGTGGCTGGGAAGCGGCTCGCACACTCGCGCATGCCTGGGATGGGACGCGGCTGGGAGACAGCTCGGCGCGAAGACATGCGCGCGGCTGAAGGAAACGGTTACGTGACTCGGCAGCTTCATGCGTGGCTTGCAAAGCAATTAGCAAGCGCTGCTGAAGGACAACTAACAAAAAGTGAAGAAACGCGACGGGGAGTTGCAGCAGACAGCTGGCGAAACACAAAGACAGCTTGACGAAGGTGGCTACGTGGCGGTACACCTGACTGTGGAACAAAGACAGACACTTATGACGGAGCTCAACGGAAACGATCGGAGAACTCGACGACCGAATGGAAGTTTACGGTGGACAGAGATGGTGATTGTGATGGACGACGGCGGCAAGGAGCTAGGGTTTTTCTCATGGAAGAAGAAGATGAATAGGGTTTCCACGTTTTCCAAGACTATTTAATAATAATAATAATAATAATAAATTATTATTTTTCTTTTTTTTTTCTTCTTTTCCCAAACAAACCAACCATATCTTCTCTCACTTCATTTAAAACCCATCAAATCCTCCTTTTAAATCAAATATTCTCTCTCTTTCCAATCACATTACTTATCTTTCCAAAAATATAATAACCTTAAATAGTTACATTATCTTTATAATATAATTATTTTATCCTCAATTCAATTAATTATATACCCAAACATATAATTAATTAAAATTCTTTCAAAGAATAAAATATACCCTTAAATAATTATATTATCCTTATAATATAATTATTTTAACTTCACAATCGATTAATTATACAATCATTTGTACAATTAATTAAATTTCCACAAATACAACGGAATATTTTTCTAAAATATCTAATAAATTGTAATTTCTACAAATCAAATATTTTCACAATTAAGTAACTCCCAAAAATTCAAATTTTAACTTAAGGTAATTACAAATAAATTACCTTAAATTTGGAGAGTTGCATTCCTAAAGATTTGTTTTATCTTTTTTTTAAAAATTAAATATTCAGCGTACACAAAATTAAAATTACAAACACATATTAGATGTTTTTATATATACTAGTTAGAACTATGTTTCATAAACTTATATATATAAGTTGAAATAAGAGTTATATAAATATAAAGTGTAACGAAGCAAATTTAAGTACTTAAATGAAAGAAAATTGAAACCAACTGTGAAAGGATGTCATCTTCGAGGAAAAAAAAATCTTTTTATGAATTTAAAACTTTGCATTTATAATAAGAACATTAAAATAATACCTATATATGTGCCATAATTATAAGAAAAATTTGAAGAAAACATCTACCTATAAAAAAACAAAATAGAAAGCCAAATCGTTAATGAAATATAAAAGAAAAGAAAGAGACATCACTTCAACGAAGTTTTATATGTTAACAAAATTAAACACTATAAGAAATTTTGGATATCTCAACGTTGCTTTAGGAGAAAAGGTATCGGAAGATAGGGTATCTCCTGACGCACTAAAGGCGCTTTGGAAGATCGAGTCTCTCTCGACGCCTAACTTTATGTGTCAGCAGTCAGAGGCAAACTACCGATGCATTAGCAAAGGGGTCGGGGAATAGTGGATTACTCCTAATGCATGCATGGCGTCAGCAGAAAGGAATCATTTAAATAATGTTTGTGTTTATCCTAACGCCATGCATGTATGCGTCCGGATTTGTGTGGGAACTCTTGATGCCATTAGTAATGCGTCAGGAGTACGTGAGAACTCTCGACGCATATTGTGGTGCGTCAGAGGTTTTCCTTTAAAAACCTTCTTCCAGATATGTACATTACAGATTTGGAAGAGAAAAGGAGAAGAGAGGAGAATGAGAAGACTTGCAAAAGAACAGAGAAGTAAGCCGCTTGCCGCCTGGGCCACCGTTGTCCGTTACGCCTTCACCCAAGTCCTCCCCTACTGCCGCCGCTAGCTTCTTCTCTGATAACTATAATTTCTTTTATTTTTTTTCTTTTTATTTTGGTTTAACTTAATAAATAAAATTAGATTTGCTTTTTGTAATTATTTGGTTGATGATATATGTCTTTGATGCTTGACATATTTAGGTAGATTTTTAATTTTGTCCTAAAATCACTTTGAAGGTTAAAATCTCCCTAAAATTACTCTTTTTTTTTTTAAGATTTTGTTTGATGAATTGTTGATCCTAGAAGTTGCCCTAAAACCTCTTTGTTGAAGTTGGAGAATCTCCTTAATTTGTTTGATTTCATGGGATTGATGTTAGAATAAGTTTTTATGATTAGTGCTAAAGAAAAAATGTCATTGAGGATGGAAACTTTGGAGATTGTTAACTTGATTTGGAAATTCAAAATCTAAATTGTTGTGGAAGCTCAAAAAATGGAAAAATTAACCACAAAATAGGATGGAAAAAGTGGCTATTGATTTACAGTCTTATAAATCAAGTTTTAATATGTTGAAGAAGAATTAACTTTGAAATCAATTTTGGTGAGCTTAAGTTTTAGTTTCTGTTATTCTTTGTCCATTTTGTAGATTAAGTCACATATTATACCATTATGGATAAATCATGGATGAAAAAGAATATAATGTCAACTAAGTATAGCTTAAAGGTTGAGATGTTCATTAAAAATGGTATTGAACATTTGAGGGGCCGTATGGGTTCAAGGAATTGGGAAGGACATAACATTGCTAGGATTAAATTATGCTTGGGAATATAATGCATGGGAATAAGATGCCCTGAGATGAAAAACATAAGGATTTACATTTTAAAACTCGGGGCAAAGTTATCCCAAGATGCGCTATAATGGAAACATAAGGATTTACATTTTAAAATTTGAGGCAAAGTTGGTATGAGATGCCTCGAGATGAAAACAAAATGATTTAATTTAGATTTTGAAACTTGAGGCAATGTTGCCTCGAGATGCCCTGAAATGAAAAAACTGACGCAAAATGTTTTAAAACTCGAGGCAAAATTGCTCTGAGATGTCCCGAGATGAAAACAGAAGGATGAGAATTTTGAAACTCAGAGCAAAGTTTCCCAGAGATGCCCCAAGATGAAAATAGAAAGATACGAATTTCGAAACTCGGGGAAAAGTTGCCCTAAGATCACCCCGAGTTTTTAAAACTCGAGGCAAATTTGCCTCAATCTTGGATGAACTTTATCCCGAGTTTCAAAACCTGGGGTGATCTTGGTGTAACTTTGCTCTAAGTTTCAAAATCCTTATCCTTCTGTTTTCATCTTAGAGCATCTCAGAGCAACTTTGCTTCAAGTTTCCTTTTGTTTTTCATCTAGGGGCACTTTCTAAACTACACACCCTTCCTAAGTTCCTCCTTATACCTAATATTTCATTAAATATCAAGTGATACTAGTTTTGATCCTACAACTCCATTTTTGGTAACTTTCAATAATCAAACTTATCTTTTAGGTCTTTAACGATGAACAAGGATTGGATCAAACTTAGAAATAAATTATGGGTTGAGTATAGAGAGGGAGTGTTCCAAATTTTAGAGGTTGCAAAGTTTCATGTTGGTGATTACGAACGAACAAGGTGTCCATACGAGAAATATATGAACTCAATTTGAGAGTCATTAGAGGGTGTGGAGTGAAATCTATTAACAATTAAAATATCCCCTTCCTATCCATAATAGGTGTATCATGGAGAGCTAGTAAACTTACATAGAGGTTTAGAAAGAGTTAATGAAGGAACTAGCAACCTTTTTTAAGAAAATAAAATGTTGGATCTGATTAATGATTTACAAAATCCAATTGAACATGAAGAAGCAACGAAAGTAGGTTTGGAGAATGAAATTCCCACTAATGGTGAAGAACAAGATACAATAAATTTATTTGAGAATTTAATAAATGAAACATGTAATGATCTATATCCTGGTTGTTCAAAATTTTTCTCCTTGAACTTTTTAGTTAAGTTGATGCATTTCAATGTTCTTAATGGTTGGAGTAACAAATCCTTTGACATGTTACTTGTTACTAAAACTGTTAAAAGCAGCGTTTCCAGCTAGTACTACTATACTACTTCATTCTACGAAACAAAACGTAAATTGTGTGACATAAGCCTAGTATACGAGTCTGTTCATGCTTGTAAGTACGAGATTGTGTATTGTTTAGGAAGGAATTTGGAGATTTGCAAAATTATCGAATTTGTGGTGAGTCTTGGTAGAAAATTAATAGTGGCAGAGGAAAAAATATATGCACAGGTATATTGTGCCACTTTCTGTTAATACTGAGATTAAAGCTATTTTTTTGCATCACAAGAAAGCGCTTCTGACATGAGATGACATAAAGATAAGCAAGTTGAAACAGGTGATGTGTTAAGACTACTGGAATTTATGTCCTTAAACTCGTAGTTTGTAATTGTCTTCTTTTCAATAAAGTCATTACTGAGAATTTAAACACTATAATCTTAAGGCCAATAAACTAAGGTCCTGAGGCTATTTTGAGTAAACTTAAACTTTTTGTAGAGACATAAATGTGGATTGAGTTCAAGTATATAGTCTAAATAGTCTATAGGATAAGAATAAGGTTGGGAACCTTATTCTTTGGACATTATGGATAACACCCGCTATGTAGTTAGTACAAATGATGTGATCCTGCATCATTCATGTAGAGACATAAAAGTGGAGACATCTTACATAAGACTAGAATAATGAAATAGTCACTTTTAAAGTCACTTTTAAGTTATAACATCGTTGACTTTATAAAACTGACTATTTCTTTAATTAATGGCTTAAATAACTAAATCTTAATCTTGAGCTAACTACGAACTCCTATTCATATGAAATTATTCTTAGATCTGTATAGGTTCTTTTACCTTATAACATTGTTGATTATATAAAACTGACTATTTTGATTGTGAATATCCTAGGTAACTAAATCTTAATCTGACCTAACTATGAACTCTGTTGACACAGAATTGTCCTTAGATCTGCATAGGTGAGGACAGCTCAACAACTCTGGCCCAATAAGCCTCCCATTTCAGGGATAAGACCGGGTGGATAGCTCGGGAAGGTGTAAGATGGAATTCATTCATACCCATTATAAGGTTTGTAGATAAGTTGTTTCTTACAGACTGAATCCAATTCTTGAACAAGAGGTCCCACCCTCTTATTGGCTCGAAAGGAATTTGATTTATAGGTTAGACCTTAAACCAATTGTTCAATAGTGAATTAGTGAGACTTAAGGAGCCAGATGTAATCTTGACCGTAAACGGTATTTTGACCTAGCCGAGGTTACGAACAATTTATGAATGATTAACTTACCAATCATGGTTATACCATATGGACACAAATGTATCTATAGTGAGGAAAGTACAACTGGAACTTTAGTGGAATAACTCATTAGTTAATGAATGTTGATTAACTCGGTCTAAAAGGGTTTAGCCAATTAATCTCGAATCGTTGGAGCCCATGATCTATGGGTCCATTAGGTTCCCCTGCTAGCTCATATGAAATTAACTTTGGAACAATATGTTGGATTAGTTCGAATTAGGTAAAGAGAGAGAAACTGACAAGTATATATGATACAGCAATCGATTATCAATTTAGAGTTAGATAGAGCTTTATATTTGAATATGATTTAAATATAAAAAATATGAATGTGAATTCATATTCAGAAGGTGAGAAATGATGGAAATAGTCAAAGTTGCTTTGAAAAGTGATCAACAATATATTCGAATTAGTTAAACTTTGATCGACATTGTAATTTTTAATATATTACATAAACATGCTAGATACAATATTAAAAGTTCGGACACCTATTTAACACTTTTTAAGTTATTTATTGAATGCATTTAAAATTAGAAATATATATTAGAGGATTTTAAAAGTTGGTATATACAATAAACAACATTGGAAATGAAGAAAAAGAAAAAGTAGTAAAAGTAGGAGAAAAGTAAAAGTGAGGTTAGTTGGATGATATGCAGTACTTTTGAAAGTATAGAAGTTTAATCCCCATTCCATTTTGATATTTGTAGGGCGTGGAAAGGTGTGGGTCGTCGAGAGTAACTGTAGGCGTAGGAGTGGCTGGCCGTGGATGGTGGGGCGGTGGCGGTGGTCGGAAGGTAGCCGGCAGCGCTGGGACCTGAAAATATATGCGGCGTTGAAATCAAAAAGAAAATCAACGAAGGAAAGGTGGGTCCCACAGACATTTATATATATTTGTATTAATATTATCATTATTATTATTATTTTAGAAGTTCAAAAAGTCTTCCCACGTGTGCCCTTTCCTCACTGCTTTCACCTTGCCGACCGCCCGACGGCAACCAACAAACTCCCCCACTATTTTCTTTACCTTTCAATTTCTTTTCTTTTTTAGTCTTTTCCTTCTAAAATTTGTTGTTGATTTTTCATTCATTTCTGCACATAAATATATTATTTATTTTTCCTTCCGATATTATTTGTTTGTCCCCTTCGTGTTCCTCCTTTCATCTTCCTTTTTTTTTTTTTTAACTTCCAATTCTTCTTCTTCTTCTCTCTTTCCTCCATCTTTTTTAATATTATTGAAAATCAAATTGATGAAGTGGTTATATATATATATATATATATATATATATATATATATATATATATATATATATATATATATATATATATATATATTGTTGATTTTTTTTCTTTTTCTTAAAGAAATAAATTGATCAGATGAAATTATATTTCAAATTAGTAATGATTTTTGGGTCATCATTCATCTGTCTTCATTGATTGTTTTTTTTTTAACTTTTTGTACAGTTATTCCGTTGGAATGATGAAAAAGGAATTCAAATTGAATTCATTTTCTGGAAAGGTTTGGGTTAAATTACAAACAAATTGAGATTGAAATTTTGAATAAATAATGTAGTTTTGAAAAATAATTATTTATATATTGTAGTTTTGAAAATATTTAGAAGAACGAGGTAGTTTTAGTCTCTCCGACCCAAGACATTGCTAATACATTTTATAATTTAAATTTGTTGTTTAAATTTTTTGTCTTTCTTTGTATTCATTTTAATATTTTTTGTCAAACAAATTTAAATTTTGTTATTACTCTTCGATATTAAAATTCAAAATTTATATGAATATTTCTAACTAATTAAATAATTAGATAAACCGTTTTTAATAATGACGCGTAATTAAAAAATTAAATGTAAATTAAAATAATTTTTAATAACCAAATTACATTTATTTGATTGATAAAAGAAAATCAATGTGTTCCACAACCCGGACGTCGTCGATTTCGAGTTGGTTGTCGACGTCGACTTTGAACTCTATGTTGTTCTCGGTCCTCTTGGTTCTCTGGTTCTTGTTGGTACTCTTGTCGATCTGATACATCTGCAGGTGCTTCATGATACAGATATTCGTTATGTTCCCCATAGCCACGACTATGTCCATGCATGTAAGAAGTTGATGGACTTACATCCACGTATGAAGACGATGGACCGACCCCTGCATCATAATATCCTATACCGACCTCAAAATCACAATATCCTGCCTCAAATGTTGGCATCATTGTCATCGGACTACCATAACCAGTTTGACTTTGTGTTTGTGTCGTAGAAGGCACTTCTTCCACATTATGGTAAACTTTATCGAGTTCAGCTTCTTCCACTCGAACACATCCCCTATGAACTGGTGGAGGTACAATAGGTAGATCGTACATATTATGTATCTCCTCCATGTACCTCTCATTATTATTACATATATCAAGGAATTGTTGTAGATCATCTGCTACATCACGAAGTCTTGCATTGTTCGATCTCCCTGTAAATTGTAAAAAAATTAGAAATATTTAATTGAATAAATAATTTAAGTAATTATACAATATTTAAATATGTACCAGATGACCCACGGCTGCTCCTGGTCGAGTGATGTAGAGCCTCGTAATATTACTATACCAATGGATGTATTCTTGAGTCACATCCTTATCAAATTGTTGAATCGAAACTCTTATTGCCATAAATCTTTTACGAGATCGCCATCGCACTACTAAATGTGCAACCCTGTCGGACCAATTTGTAACTCTCAAGTCAATGTTATGTAGAAGTGGCTCAGTATTGCATACTGATGGGATATTTTGTTTAAGGACGAACTGTCTAAGCACCCTATCGGGATGATACCACTCACTAATATGGAAACATGTGAGAGGACTGATGGTCCGCCATATATATTGACCATTCTTACAAAAATTTAGCAAATTATCAATCACATCTTTATAAGGCTCCCAAATAATCTGAAACATCACACATTACATTAAAAATAAATAAATATATGTTTACTAATGAATAAAGAAATTAAAATTTCAATATCAACATACCTGATCACGTTGAAGAAGGTCGAACATGTACTTATACTGACTAACTACATGAGTAGCCGATCTAGTTACACAAAATTGTTCTCTCCAACTGTATTAATAAAGTAAATTTTAGATTTTGATTTAGAGGTCTTTTCAAAAATATAAAAAAACGACAAAGTATTGACACTGTTCCGATCATTTAATTAATTGGGTTACAGGATCATTTAGATTTGGTTACACGATCGTTTAGATTTGGCTACCCCAAATCTAAACCATTTTTTTTTTCAAAATTTGGTATACTATCGTTTAGATTTGGCTACACGATCATTTAGATTTGGCTACATGATCTTTAGATTTGGCTACACAATCGTTTAGATTTGGGTTTACAAATCTGAACGATTTTTTTCAAAAATTTGGTATACGATCGTTTAGATTTGGCTACATGATCTTTAGATTTTGGGTTCAAAATCTAAATGATTTTTTTAAAAAATTTGATATACGATCGTTTAGATTTGGCTACACGATCGTTTAGATTTAGCTACAAGATCATTTAGATTTGGCTACACGATCATTTAGATTTGAGGTTCCAAATCTAAACGATTTTTTTCAAAATTTGGTATACGATCATTTAGATTTGGCTACACGATCGTTTAGGTTTTGCTACACGATCATTTAGATTTGAGGTTCCAAATCTAAACGATGTTTTTTCAAAATTTGGTATACGATCGTTTAGATTTGGTTACACGATCATTTACATTTGGTATACGATCGTTTAGATTTGGTGTTTTGTTACATTTGTGTAAGTTTCCCTTTGATTTAATTATATCACTCATTTAGTATTAAACTATTGTTTGATATAAATTAAAATAAAATAGCATACGGTGAACCAAGTTCTCGTCCCAGTAGTAGATGATCATTTGCATGTGTAAGCTGTGGAGCTATTGTGGGAAATCGTTCCCAAGCCCATATTTGAAGAAGTATCAACGGACCAACAATGTCACGAACATCTCGCTTTGATGCTTTGCATAGTTGTCTATACAGGTGTGATCCAACAATGATGGGTCAGGATGTAAAACGGGCATAACAGGTGTGATCTAGTAATCTTCATGTGATACTGGCTGAAACTGAGGAGAGTAACATGAAACATACGTTGAAAGTTTGTCGTAGTTCATGTTAAATCGCGAACAAACCGCCATAAAATGCGAACATGGTATGCAAAAAGCTTGCCATTTGTTACATGAACAGTATCATTCTAAAGCATTCAACATTAATATTTGAATATTTCCTCCTTTCGCATTAAGGCTATGGCGTCCAGTTTTCACATGAAACACGCCTTCGTGTCGATCATATGATTGCACCTCATGTTTACTAGATCTTGCAGATCATTTCAAGATTTTATCAAGTGCGTACCTGCAAAGTGACTTCACTTAGTACATTAGACTTATTAAAAACTAGTTGCATGTTATAAATTATTACCGGGTGTATTTATCTCGGCGTTCCAATGAAACTCTGATTTCTTCTCTTCTTTGCTCAAAATAATTGACACATTTATAGAATGTTGCTTGAGCAAGAGCATTTATCGGCAATATTCGAGCTCCTTTTAGGACTCCATTCATGCACTCTGATAGATTTTTCGTCATCCATCCATATCTAAGTCTGTTGTCATGTGCTTGAGTCCATTGCTCAATACCAATGTCGTCAAAAAAGCTCAAACAGTTGCTGTTAATTTGTCTGATGTCTTCAATTGCTTTATTAAATTTTTGAATTTAGAATTGACATCCGACAGAATATACATAATTTTTCAATGTATTAAACTTAAACTTTTTATTGAAGTTGCTGACAATATGACGCAAACAGAACCTATGGTGACACTGAGGTTCTGTCCATCCGTTTGTTGGATTTTTTACAGCTGATGTAATACCAGCATGTCGATCTGAAACTAAACATACCTCATCATGGAATACAACTTTTTTGAGGTGCTGCAAAAACCACCCCCAGGAATCTGCAGACTCCTCATCTACAATGGCAAATGCAAGTGCGAGAAGATGTCTATTTGAGTCGACGGATGTGGCTATTAGCAACTTGCCTCGATATTTTCCATATAAGTGAGTGCCATCTATCTGAATAACCGGCTAACATCGACTGAAGGCTTCTATACAAGGACCAAAGGCCCAACATACAGAAGTGAGAACAACATGCCCTTCAATGTTTGTGTCACGCACTTT
The DNA here is from genome assembly GCF_025177605.1 of Cucumis melo. Taxonomy (NCBI): domain Eukaryota; kingdom Viridiplantae; phylum Streptophyta; class Magnoliopsida; order Cucurbitales; family Cucurbitaceae; genus Cucumis; species Cucumis melo. The sequence continues at coordinate 19,590,942 of NC_066858.1, read as the reverse complement.
CCATTCCACGCATGTTCCAGGATTAGTGTGTTTAACCATATACAGCCACTTGGGCAAAAGTTTATATGATTCGTTCCAGTCACCGAACACTTTTTTCACCGCTTTTCTTTTACCATCCCATGCTCTGTGATAAGGAACATGATATCTAAATTTTGTTTTCATGTCGGATTGTAGTTATGCGATGCTGATTGATGGTTTTTCTTTTACAGAATCACAAAACTCTCGGGCCATCATTGAAGAATCCAATTGTACATGACTCTGACTAGGTTCAGAATAAAAACACGTGTGTTGCTCGAGTAATTTAGTAATCTCGAACATACCATGTGCTTTTTTCTTCGATGCACGAAGCCTCCACGTGCACCCTTCTACCCACTTCTTACATCAAATTGCCCAGATAGTCGGTGTTGATTCCACTACCTCATATGGTGCATAGTTCTTAATGACAAAATATTTTACCATATGTTGAAGTGTTTCTCTATCTTGACATATCATTCCCTTATACGGTTCTAAATTGTCAACAACCACAAGGGCTACAATCGAGTCGTGTTCACGAATACTATCTATTACATCCATATCTATCTAAGTGAGTGTATTTGAAGGTAATTCATGTTCACGACCATCAAAGTCAAACTCTTCAAACTCATCATATGTTTCTGTTTAAAGTCCATATATTCATTATTAGCCACCATTTCTTCATCGTCGTGTACCGACGATGCAACTAGTTCAGAGTCAGAGACAATAACCTGAGTTCGATTCAAAGTCAGAGACAATAACCTGAGTTCGATCTTCGAGCTGACCAAATGGTTCTGAATTTAGGTTTATATCCAAACCCACTCTACTCACATTGACATATAGATGCACCATGTTCGGGATTGGCATTACAATTGAAAACATAGTTTTCATTGCTTGTCCATTTGGTATAGGGAATGGCATAAACCTTATTAGTCTCGAGGGAGTTAGATTTTGATGTCCATATATAATTTCTATATCACTTATGCGTATATCTATACCAACTGATGATCCTACGATTTCAATAAATTGTTCAAAGACAATTCCACTGTTTACACTTATGGTAAAACCTCCACAAGCTCCGGTCGTAATCGATTCCATCAATACCATCAATCATATTACCATACATAAACAACATAAATCCCAAAATTTTGTCCATCATTTTCTAAGAAAAGAAAAAAAATGAACAATATATTATAAAAATATATAAAACAACAAAATTATCTTTGATTATTTAACAACAAAATCTAATAAAATTATGTTTTACAAAATTATGCTTAATAATTAAACATAAATCTAAATCCCTTAAATTTAACAAAATCTAACAAAAATTAAAACAATTATAACAAAATTATCTTTAATTATTTAACCACAAAACTAACCAAATTTGATGTTTAACATAACTAATAAAATTTAACAAAGCTTAATTAAATAAATATAAATCTAAACCTTTTTAATTTAACAAAATCTAACAACAATTAAAATAATAATAACAAAATTATCTTTAATTATTTAACAACAAAATCAAACAAAATTATGTTTAATAAAACTAATAAAATTTAACAAAATTATTTTTAATTATTTAACAACAAAACTAACAAAAGTTAATTAAACATAAATCTATAATCATTCCCTTTAACAAAATCTAACAATAATTAAAATAATAACGATAATAAAATTAAAAAAAAAATACTCTATCATCGATGAGGGAGATCTCGTTCTTCGTTGGAAAGAAAAAGAAGAAGATAACTAGTGGTTAATTCACCGGAAGAAAGAAAAGAAAATATGTGGGAAAGAAGAAGATGGGAAAGAGATGAGAAAATATGTGGGGAAGAAGAAAATTGGAAGGAGATTTAAAGAAAGAAAAATGATCACGGGTAATATTTTTTATGGAATGGCCGTGAAAGACCATTCACGTAAGCAGAAGAAGGCAGAGGCGCCAGGAAGAAGCAAGCGTGAGATTTAGATTCTTTTTTTTTTTTTTTCATCATAGGTTAGGTCTTTAAGACCAGACCTTTGTTTTGTTTTCTTTTTTAAAAAAAATATGGGAAAAAATCGTTTATACCAAACTTTGAAAAAAAATATCGTTTAGATTTGGCTGGGGCCAAATCTAAACGATCGTATACCAAATTTTGAAAAACAAATTTTAGATTTGGAACTCCAAATTGTCTTTCTTCTTTTCTTTTTTACGCAGATGGTGTCTAAAGAATCTTAAAAAAATTGGTTAGACATTAGAGTAACTAAAATTAAAAGACTGTGTATAAAGAATATTGAAAAAAAATTGTTTATACCAAATTTTGAAAAAAAATTAATTTGGAACCCCAAATCTAAACGATCGTGTAGCCAAATGTGAACAATCAAGTAGCCAAATCTAAACGATTGTATACCAAATTTTGAAAAAAAATGGTTTAGATTTAGGGTAGCCAAATCTAAACGATCGTGTAGACAAATCTAAATGATCCTGTACCCAAGTAATTAAACGATCGTGTACCAAATCGTGTTACCAAATATATTACGTGCATTGTTGACGGGACATTTTTGGTATTTTACACGGTGTCCTTTCCAAGGTCAGGCCTGTTTTCTTTTTTTCTATTTTTTTTAAATATAGGTCGGGTGTTAAAAACTACAATATTATAATAAATATTTTCAAAACAACAATATATATCTAAATATTTTCCTTATTTACTATATTTAAATAAAAGGTCCAATTTAGATCACAAATTTTTTTGGTTTTATCTATATTTTCCTTTCAAATTTAAACGTTTCAAATAAATTTCTAAATTTTTTATTTCTAGATTTTTGTTAACAACTTTGAATAGAAAGACATGTAACGACAGCCGTAAATTTGTTTGAAGGAAATAAAATACAACTTGCAAAAGAGAAAACTTATATGTCAACATGATGTTTGTCATACATTTGATTCTTAAATCAAAGAGTGGAAGAATGTGAAAGTTATGAAATTTGAGAGTAGTATTTTAATTAGCTACCGCGTATAAAGCTATAATAATATACTATAGAGCTTATTGATTTGGGTTGTTTTGATAAGGTTCCAAACCCGTTTTAGGATAATTATAAAACTTATTGAGTTGTTGTTTGTGTTTAGTTTTGTATTTGGCTAGGCTTGACCTTGGTCCAATTTGGCTAGCTCATCGCTTTGAGCCATCGTGAGACATATTGCACTAGCTATTTTACTAAGTTAGCTACAACCCACTGCGAGGTTTTCGAAGAAATTTGATTCATGGAGTTGAACTTGTGTTGATGTTGTATTTATGTTGATTTGATGCGATATGGTTCGATCTCTACAATTTGATCCTCTTATTCTCTCTTAGTTGGATGCGATGTTCTTGAAGTTGGAGTCTTGGAAGAAAGTTTGTATCTTCAAAGGAACTTCAATCTTCTAGACTTCTTGGGAGTTGTGAAAATTTTCCAACTACAAATGAAAAGAACTTTTCTATTTATAGAATTCTCTGATGGACTTTTATGGTGTTAGACCTAGTTTGTCCATGGACTAGACTCATAGGTTCTATTGCATGGATTTAAGTCATATTTAACCTTTGAGCTAAATTAAACTTATTTTAAGGTGAATTGAATTTTGGCCCAAGTAAATAATATTTAATTGAACCAAAATAATTAATTTGATTCAATTATCATTATAAAGAGATGTGGCATCATCAAAATTGGCCAATTTTTCATTAAATTTAATTTGGGACAAATGTCAATTTTTAGTTAATTCCAAAAGCAATTATTTTAGTGAATGACTGACAATTTGTGATTGGTTCCAAAATTTCTTGCTCAACAAATGTCCCATTTTCAAGATTTATACACGTGTAAGAGTGGGTAAATCTCGAAAAAGATAAATTTGAAGTCCAAATACGAGCATTTTTTTACTCAATTTGACATATCAAATTAATCAAACTATGAATTTAGTACATGAATTTGATTTAAATTTGAAATATTGTCAATAAAGTTTTGTCCACAAATTACTTTGATTTAAGGATAAAGAGTTGAGGACAAAGATTTAAATTTGATGATTTTTTTTTATAAAAGTTGGAACCAAATTTTAATTTGAGATAAGAATGAGGTTTCTACCATACCCTAATTTGTCCTGAGGATGCAGAAGAACTTAGAATGACCAATTTTAATTTTGGGATAAAATGACCAAATTTAATTTTGAGATAAATATAAGAAATCAATCTTTGTGATAAAGTTAGATTTATGGCTCCAATTTAAATTTGAGATAAAAATGGAGGTAAAATCTAAATTCCAATTTTAATTTGGGGTAAAATCTAAATTTTGAAATATTTAAATATGCTTAATTATCTCAAAAAGTGGAATTCGAGATTTTATTCCAAAATAAAATAACATAAGATAATTGAATTTTAATTATATTTAAAAAACTAAATTATTAAAACATATTTAAATATCTCAAAAATGAAATCTAAGATTTTATTCCAAAATAAAATAACATAAGATAATTGAATTCTTTTTAAAAAATTAAAAAATTAAAATATGTTTAAATATCTCAATAATGAAATCCGAGATTTTATTCCAAAATAAAATAACATAAAATATTTGAATTTTATTTTTTAATAAAAATTAAAATATTAAAATATGTTTAAATATCTCAAAAGTGAAATTCGAAATTTTATTCCAAAATAAAATAACATAAGAAAATTGAATTTTAATTTTATTTATTATATAAAAAAATTTAAAACATTTTCAAATCTTATTATGAATTGTACTCGTTGGTCTTATCAATAGACTCATAGTTTGATCATTCTTTCCTTATCAAGTAGAACAAATGTATGAAAGAAAAAACTTCTCTTCTCCTTCTCTCTTTTTTTTTCTTTTTTTTTCTCTTCTTCTTTTTTAGCTTTATTTTTTTATTTTAAACTTTCAATCCTTTCTTTTTTTTTTCTTTTTTCTAGGAACTAGAGTTGTCGCATCTCCCATTTCTTTTCAACGTATTTTCAAAATGTGAGATTTTTTACTTCTTTTTTTCTTCTTCCACTTCTTTTTCTTTTTTCTTCGTAACCGTTTGCAGAGGTGACTCCGTCGTCAGCAATCCGATTTCTACTAAGGGTGATCAGACTTTTGTCATTGGATCCAACTCCTAGTAGGAATGATCGGGCATCTTCGTTCTACTACGTCGTCAGCAATCAAATTTTTACTAGGGACGATCAGGCTTTTGCCGTCATATCCAACTCCTAGTAGGAACGATTGGGCTTCTTCGTTCTGCTTCGCCGTTAGCGATTCGATTTCTACTAGGGGTAATCGAGCTTTTGCCGTCAGATCCAACTCCTAATAAAAATGATCGGGTATCTTCATTCTGATTCACCATCAACAATTCGATTTCTACTAGGGACGATCGGGTTTTTTCCGTTGGATCCAACTCCTAGTAGGAACGATCGGGCATCTTCATTCTCCTTTGCCGTCAGCGATCTGATTTCTACTAAGGGCGATCGCACTTTTGCTGTCAGATCCAACTCTTAGTAAGAACGATCGGACATATTCGTTCTGCCTCATCCTCAGCGATTCGATTTCTACTAGGAGTGATCAGACTTTTGCCGTCAGATCCAACTTCTAATAGAAACAATTAAGCATCTTCGTTCTGCTTTGTTGTCAGCAATTCGATTTGTACTAGGGGCGACGGCTTTGGCCGTCTAATCCAATTCCTAGTAGAAATGATCGGACGTCTTCGTTTTGCTTGGCCGTCAGCGACTTCATTTCTACTAGAGGCGATCAAGCTTTTACCATCAGATCCAACACATAGTAGAAACGATCAGGCATCTTCGTTCTGCTTCGTCGTCAACGATCCGATTTCTAATAAGGACGATCGGACTTTTGTAGTCGGATCCAACTCTTAGTAGGAACGATTGGACATCTTCGTTCTACCTCGCCGTCAAGGATCCAATTTTTACTAAGAGCCATCAGGCTTTTGTCGTCAGATCCAACTCCTAATAGGAATGATCGGGCATCTTCTTTTTACTTCGTCGTCAGCGATTCAATTTTTACTAGGGATAATCGAACTTTTGTCGTTAGATCCAACTCCTAATAGGAATGATCGGGCATCTCCGTTCTGTTTCGCTGTTAGTGGTCTGATTTCTACTAGGGGCGATCCAACATTTGTCGTCGGATCCAACTCTTAGTAGGAACAACCAAGTATCTTCGTTCTGCTTCGCCGTCAGCGATTCAATTTCTACTAAGGATGATCAGACTTTTATCGTCGAATCCAACTCCTAGTAGGAACAATCAGGCATCTTTGCTCTACTTTATCATCATTCTAAAGAGTCGAAACTGCACCATCTTCATCTTGGACGGACAAAGGCAGAGGTTCGCCATCGTCATCTTTTTGGAGAAACTTAAAGATGGAACCAACGAAGCAACTCTCGAATTAGGACATGGAAAAGCAGTATTGCAATGCTCGAAGTTGGAGATGAAAAAGCATTGGCGAAGTCTCCAACTCTGCATTTGAATGAGCCTCGATGAAATCTTTTGAACTTGAACTTCAAGAAACATTAACAATGCCTCAAAATTTGATTCTGAAACACTTCTTGACTTGTGTGAACTTAAATTTCAAGAAATATTAATAAAGCCTCAGAATTTGATGCTTAGGAACTTCTAAACTTGACGATGGAGTGTTGAACTTCAAGGAATGATGCACCTTATAAGCATCTAACTTTGCAGTATCTTGCTCCTAACGCAATACCTCTTTGATTTGTTATATTGCCCCCAACAAGATATCTTCAACTTTAAGTTGAAACTCTTCAAGGAGAATAAACACCATTAATTGCTAGTGTCATGCTTTATGTGATTATTACACTACTCTTGTTTTCTATTCTTCTCAATTGAGTTTTTTTTTTTTTACTAGACTGAACTTAAAGTTTCCCTTAAGCTGCCTACGTACCCTTTATAATATAGGGATCAAGTCATAATGTAGTTCAACAGGTTTTTTTTTGCTACATAATGAGGTTAAGCATAAAATTTCTTGAGAAACTTGTTGTTAATTGAGCTATATTTTAATCCATCTCGATCAACAATCTTCAATGCGCCATTTATGTATACTTCTTTAACGATGTAGGGTCCATCCCATTTAGGTGTGAACTTATTTGTTGTATGCCTTGTTGTGATGATTGGTCTTCTTGCAACAAGTACTAGATCACCAATCTGAAAGGAGCAAGGTTTAACGTGCTTATCAAAAGCTTTTAACATCCTCACTTGGTAACATTCCAATGCTTGTTGAGCTTCTAATCACTTTTCGTCAAGTGCTTCTAACTCTTAAAGACGTAACTTGACATTGTGTTTAGTAGTCAACCCTTCTTGCACTGTCATTCTTAATGATGGGATTTCTCTTTCGATGGGAAGGACAGCCTCTACACCGTAAATAAGCAAATATGGTGTAACCCCTGTAGGAGTGCGATGAGTGGTTCGATAAGCCCACAATGCTTCACCGATCCTTTCTTGCCAATTCCTCTTCGACTTGGAGACAATTTTCTTCAGAAGATTGCACAATGTTTTGTTGAATGCTTTTTCTAGGCCATTTGCAGCTGCGTTGTACATGGATGACTTGTATTGTCTGAACTTGAATTTTTCACATAACTTATCTATCGTGATATTAGAGAATTTCCTTCCATTATCTGTCACGATCCAATGAGGAATACCATAGTAATAGATGATGTGGGTACGAATAAAGTCTGCCACATTCTCTTTCTTGGCCTCTCTCAAGGGAATGACCTCAATCCATTTTGATAAATAATCTGTTGCTACAAGGATATAAGAATGCCTTGCTGATGATTTTAATGTAATAGGGCTAGTCAAGTTTGCATGGTATTGACAAGCCTTACACTTCTTTGCATAATCCATTGAATCTTGGATTATCTTTGGCCAGTAGTAGCCCATTCATCTCAACTAAAATTGAAGCTTTGGTTCCGAATGATGTGCTCCACAAACGCCTGCATGTGCTTCCTTTAAAGCTTTTATTAACTCTTCCTTTCCAAGACATCGAAGAAAGAGTCCTTCAAAAGAACGACGATATAAGGCTTCTTTGTAATAAATAAAGTGTACAACTCTTCTTCGTACCTTAGTTTTATGACGAGAATCCTTTGGAAGCTTTCCATGTTCAAAACACTCTACGATGGGTCGACACAAATCTTCTTCATTAATCAAATGAGATGTCATCACGTTCGCTTCCTAACATTCTGACACAATTGGAGGCACAATCCATCGTTGATAAAGTGGTATATTCAGATTTACGTCATCTGGCATCGTCAAGGCAGTGGCCAAATTTGCCAATGTGTCCGCCCTCTTATTTTCTGTTCTAGGCACATGCTCCAACATCACACTATCAAACCTTTCCATTAATTGTCGAGCATAAGCGAAGTATGACTTCAAGTTTTCATGTTTCACATCATACTGAAGCGAGAGCTGATTGATTATCAACTTTGAATCACCATAAATTTCTATGAATGATACTTCAATCTCTAATGTCATTTGAAGGTCGATTATCAAGGCTTAATATTCAGCCACATTGTTCGAGCACAATTCAGCGAGCACAAAGCTATAAGGCAACATATGTTTCTCAGGAGAAATGAGAATGATGCTTAACCCCGCACCACTTCTTCGCGATGCACCATCAAAATACATAGTCTAAGGTTCCATAACATTCGTGAAGAAACTTCATCGTCTATCGAGTCCTCACATAACTTCCAATTTGACGGTACTGGGTGGTCTGCCAGAAAGTCTACAGACGCTTGCCCTTTTATTGCATTTTGGGATATATAGCCAATGTCATATTGCTGGAGTAGAATCACCCATTTGGCTAAGCGTCCTAAGCGTCAAGAGATAATTGACCTGAATAGAACATACTTTATAGGGTCTGCCTTTACTACTAGATGAACCATGAAGGCCTGCATATAATGCCTCAACTTATCAATGGAAAAGAAAAGTGCAAGCTGCCCGTTCTTTTTTCTTACAAGGACAATGTTTGCTATCCATGTTGGATATTTGACCTCGCGAATGAATCCTGTTACAATCAACTTGTTGACTTCAACCTCGATCTAGGAAATAAGCTCTAATCGAAAACGTCGTTGCACTTGCTTAATCGGTAGATACCCTGGTTTGATTCTAAGATGATGGACTCAACTTTTGGATTAAGTTCTGGCATCTCCTTCTACAACCAAGCAAACATGTCTCTGCATTCTGTGAGCAAACTCATGTACTTACCCTCCTCTTCACTAGAGAGAGATGCACTAATGAAAGTTGGGCATGGTTCCACTATTGTACCAAGGTTTACCTCTTTTAGCTCATCTACGGTAGATTGGCCACTATCCTCTAAACTCTATGGGACATCTTTCGCGTCTTCTTCAGGAGTTTCAATCTCTGATTCCTCAATAATGGTGATGTAATGACATGAGGTTTCACCTTCTCCTTGTTTTGAGCCTTCCTTTTCAGGATTAGTTAATATAGCATTGTGACTTTTCACCTTCAACGAACCTTGAGAGTAACAAAAGTTTTTCTTTTCATTCAGGAAGGAACCTTGCTACAAATTTCTCCCTCTCCCTTTACCTCACAAGGAAACTTCTTATCATGGCCAATTCTCAATGTCTGTATGTCGGTGCCAAACTAACACGCGAGATGTTGATTCCTTCTTTGTATCTATGCTAGAACCAGTTTTGACATGTGCGCCTCCATCCCCAAGGCAATTAAAATTTGAGCATGGGTGTTTGTACATTTTTCTTTTTAATTATGCTTAGCCTTTCAAAGGCTTATGGTCTTGTAGTCATCGAAGCCTGACATGTGCTTTTATCTTTTCTAAAGGTTGTACTTAGCCTTTGAAAGATTGATCGTCGGTCAAGGTTAGATGTTGACTGGTGATCTTTTCTTTTTGTCTTTATCATGCTTAGTCTTTCAAATATTGGGGTTCATGACACATGCGGTCTAATTCGGTCAAATATTGTGGTTCTCTAACTGCCACCTTCTTTTTCTTCCAAACTATCAACCTCCTCTATAGTAATATGGTTGCTAACTACCACTTTTTCCTTCCCCCTTTCTAGTTATACGGATTGGCTCTGGTGACTTGTATGCAAGTCCTTTTTCTGATACGGGTATAGCATGTCCTTCCCGTAACAGCTTCTTTAGGGTTGAGGAGAGCTCAGGTTGTTTGTGAATTTTCAAGCTTTTAAACTTGGTGTGAGTTGTGAAGTCATAACCTACTTTCGCCATCAACTTGTAAGCCCTAGGGTCGAAACCGTCTTTCGTCTGCCTTTGGGATAAGTTTGCTTTCGTCAAATCTATCTTTAATTTTTGCTTTGTTATTTTGGTAAGCGGTGTAGTGAAGCTTTCTCTTAGAACTTCGATATCACCAACCTTCAAGCCTTTTGGGAACTCTACGAATGGTGGCTCGCCTTTCTTGCATCTTGAAAGAGGGACATAGCGCAAAATCGGTAGGTTTGGAGTCTTCTCATCCATCAAGATCATACTTTTTGTGGTGCCCATGGATGCTTCACTCTTCCTGTATTTTTATGTGGTTCCCTGCTTGCAAGTGATTTCAGCTGTAAATTATCTTCTCTATTTATAAGAGGAATTTCTACAAACACAGCTTCTGGCTATTTTCATTCTTCAAATAAAACTTTGCATCTGCAAAGTGAGACTCAGTCTTTGAGAATGGGTTAGAGTCAACTTCAAACTTCTTTACGTCATCTTGATAAAATTTAAAGTACTGATGTAGTGTCAAAGTTACTACTCCATTTCCATGAATCCAAGGACGACCGAGTAACAACTTATAAGTAGTCCTCGAGTCTATAACATGAAACAATGCAATAGCCTTTAGGTCACCAATTATGAGTTCTAAGCGTATCATACCTCTTACTCTTTGGCTACCCTAATTGAAACCTTAGATTACCAGCTTACTATTTGAGAGTTCATCTATCAAGATGCCTAATTGCCTTATAGTCGACTTCGGCATTATGTTGACAATTGATCCATTATTGTTGAGAATCTGATTGACTCTCTGCTCTCGAACATATCCAGAAATATACAAGGGTCTATTATGAAGTTTAGAACCCAACAGTAAATCCTCATCTGAGAAGTCTATAGACATGCAATAAGGAGTACTCTCGTATATAGCAGTTGGAGCGCTCGAACTTGATGCTCCTAAATTTAACAATGCATTAAAAGGGATGGTTTTGGTTTCTTGAGAAAGTGATAACAGATCATCCACATTGAACCTCGATAGGTCTTTTGACACTCTCTCCTCCTCTAATAATCTTGGTGGGATGCTTTTCTCCTCTATTACGTTAATAGCATGACACACAACGACTTCTTGATTTTCATCCTGATGATAACAAATGAATCTTATTGGAAAGAAGTTTGCCAAGGTTACTAAGCGCTGAGGTCGAGGAAAATTCTGTCTTCCTCGTGCACGAGCTTAGGCTTTCGAGTCTTCATCTTCTTCTTATTCTTTTGAGTTTTATTCCCTCTTCTATAATTTCTATAGAAGCAGGACTCTTTTTGGATCAAAGTCGAGCTTCTTTTCTTTCGGTAGGTCACAACGATCCACCCTTCATCATCTTTTTCGATCGATCTTTCTTTTTTTAGAATTTTGAGTGCAATTCCTGATAGAATTAGACAACGATAGGCTTAAAGGTCCCAAACTGGACCAAGCTTTCCCTTTGTTCAAAAATCAATCTTGACGAATGAGCCTCTAACATTATCATCACTGCAACATGATTTGTTTGAGCTACCTCCTCCAAGTCTAGCTCGATCTTTTTCTCATGAGCTAACCTTAGAATTAGCTCGTTCAACACAAAACATTTCTCTACTGGGTAACTGATGACCAGATGATACTTGCAGTAGTTGGGATCATCTACCTTTCTTACTTGCTCAAATCGCTTACATTTCGACAACTAGATCAAATGTTTCTCCAGTAGTTGCTCTAACATGTCTACAATATTTGAATAAGGAAATGGGTAAACTTTTTTCCGTCTTTCTTTTAAAGTCAAACGTCGTCTCTCGTTTCCATCATCCTTTTTTTCCGCTCTCACTTCTTTTCTTTTAAAGATCTTCATTGGGGTCGTGTTTACAACTATAGATTCATTCACGGTGCTCTTCACTATCTTTTCAGCACCCTTTGTCTCTTTCTTATCTTTTCTTACTTCAGAAACAAGAAAATCTTTAGCTCCTCTGTTGGCGATGTTCAACTCCATATCGTGAGCACAAGTTGCTAGCTCTTCAAATATACATGGCTTTATTCCTTTAGAATGTAGAGGAGTCCTTAGTACATGCCTTGGATGTACATTTCTACAATCTATAGTTCGGTGAGTCGATCTTTGCAGTCAAGACTTAAAGCCCTCCATTGGTTGTTGATGTAGTCGAAGACTGACTCTTCCTTTCATTGTTTCATGTTTGTAAGCTCCATCATGCTTATGGTGCGTCTGGTGATGTAGAAACGATTGAAAAACTCCTTTTCTAACTGTTTCCAACTGTCAATGACTTCTGGCTCCAGATCAATGTACCACTCGAAAGTATTTTCTTTTAGGCTTCAAACGAACTGCCTGACAAGCTGGTCTCTTCTTGATCCTAGATTCTCACATGTTTCGACGAAGTGGACGATGTGCTTCTTTGGGTTGCCCTTGAGCGGAGCACGTGATGTTCTTGAAGTTGGAGTCTTGGAAGAAAGCTTGTATCTTCAAAGGAGCTTCAATCTTCGAGAGTGGTCGACTTCAAGAGTTGGGAAGTCTTCTAGCTCTTTGGGAGAATTCTCTCTAGACCTTCTGGAGTAAAATTTCCAACCCACAAATGGAGAGAACTTCTCTATTTATAGAGTTCCCTAGTGGGCTTTTATGGACTTGGGGCTAATTGGTCCATGGATTAGACTAATGGGCTCAATCACATGGATCTGAGTCATATTTAACTTTGTGTTAAATTAAGCTTATTTTTTTCTTAATTGAATTTTAATCCAAATAAATAATATTTAATTGAACCAAAATAATTAATTTGATCCAATTATCATAATAAAGACATGTGACATCATTAGAATTGTCCAATAATTTAATTTGGGATACATGTCAATTTTTAGTTAATCCCAAATACACTTGTTTTAATAAATGATGTGACAATTTGTGATTGGTTCCAAAATTTCTTATTCAACACTACTCATTCCATTTTAAAATTTTTTTTTATTTACTACCTTTCTACAAATGTTCTTAACAAACAAGACTAGTTTAGAAATAGGGGCTCTTGCAGGTATAGCACATTTAATTTAATAAATTAGGTTTATAGCACACAATCTTTTAAGTTTGCAAACATAGCAAATTAAAGCCCAGCCCACGTTTAAAATTTGTAAAATTACAAAATTACCAATATAATTCCCTTCCCGTGCTCCCTCCCGTGCAATTTCCCTTCTCGTGCTCCCTCCCGTGGAATTTCCCTTTCATCCCCAAAATTTAGGGTTTTGCTTCAAATCGGACGAAAAAAAAACTTCAACCGAACGAAGAAGAAAACGAACAAACTTCGAACGAACTTGTTATTTTCTTTCTCCCCTTCACGTTTAACAAACTTCGGACAACATCTTGTTGATACACTTGAGAACTTCAGTCAAAAAATGGCAAGGTATTTCATATTCTACACTTTACAGAAACCATTATTTGATTTTTTTTTTCTAACTTATACACTTGAAACATCCTGTTGATACACTTGAGAACTTCAGTCGAAAAATGGCAAGGTATTTTTAGTTTCTTTTTCTAGTATTTTATATTTTTGTTGAATACAAACAATTTGGAACTAATATTTTATATATTTTTATGGTATACAAACAAAACAGGGAAAAGATTGAAAAAGTTAAAACAAAAAAATGAAAAATAAATTTTGAGAATGGTGAAGAAAGTTCAAAGAGTAGAAAAGGACAAAGAAAGAATAAAGGATCATTGAAGAAAGAGGTAATTACTGATATCAATATATATTGTTGATACACCAATATATGTTGTTGATACACTTGCTCAACTATTTATACACTTAACCAATTAAATGCATTTGATGCACTAAGCATGATACACTTTATGTACTGTTGATACACTTGTTATGGTTTGCTGATACACTTGATAGATTTAATACACTTAATCACTTACTAAACTTTCTTGATACATATTATTAGTTTGAAACGCTTGCTATGTTGTTGATACACTTGCTCCACTAAGCATGATATACTTTATATACTGTTGATACACTTGTTATGATGTGCTGATACACTTGTTATGATGTGCTGATACACTTGTTATGATATGTTGATACACTTGTTATGATTGCTGATACACTTGTTATGATGTGCTGATACACTTGTTATGATATGTTGATACACTTGATATATTGTTGATAATACATTGATTTGTATGTTAAACAGGTTAATGCTGAAGAGAACCTTGCAAACAAAGTTCATTACTATTCAAAGTTGACAATAATAGAGTCAATTGTCAAAAAGCTGTCCAAAGAGCAAATGCAAATGTTTAGGAAGGGTTCATTTGGGCACCTTCTTGATATTCAAATCAAAAAGTGTCATGGACAATTGTTAGTTTATTTGATTAGAAGACTGTCTAAGCAGTCAACTGACAACACTTTGATTTTCAATCTAGAGGGTAATATAGTAAAATTTGGATTGAGAGAATTTCACTTAATAAGCGGACTGAATTGTCAACCATTCCCACAATCCACAACTTCAAATATCAAGGAGAAATTCAATAGTGAATTGAGAATCGCCTGCTTTAGTAATATTGATATATTAGACAGAAACAAAATTATTGCAGCCTTTAGTATAGCACAACTTAGTGACCAACTCATGGTTAAATTAGCAAATCTTCTTATTTTAGACTGTTTCATCAACTGCAAACAACTCCATAATGTAGTAGATTGGAAACACCTTAAAATGATAGATGATGAGGAAACTTTGCTAAACTTTCCATGGGGTAGGTTGTCTTTTAACTTAACTGTTGAATATATGAGAAAAGCTGCAGAAGACTTGACCGTCAATTTCTTACTACAAGGATTTCCACACATTTTAGTTTGTTGGGCACTAGAAATCATCCCAAAGCTTTTTGAAAATCCAAATGGGATAGCCACAAGAATTGGACATCGAAGCCCAAGAATCATAAATTGGAAATTAGAACAGCAACCTGTTTGGACATATCTGCAATGGAATTACTTCAAGTCAAGTGATGTAAGTTCTTTTTCTTCTACAACCTAATCAGTTATATACTACATTGTAGATATATCACTTTGTTTATGTACCTAGTTAACTTCATATGAAGTGTATCTACTGATGTAACTTTTATTTTAAAAATACAGTTTAAAGTTATCCCTTTCCCTCCAACTAGCGATGAACTAATCTCTCCAAACTTTCAATTCTTCCTAAAATGACGCACCAAATGAAGTTGAGAAAGAACAAAGTGAAGAAATAGAAGATGAGAATGACAAAGGTGATGAGGAAGAAACTGTAAATGATGAGACAAAAAAATCGTTGAGAAAAGAAATTCAAGAACTGAAGAAGGACTTGGAAAGCTTGAAGAATACCGTAGAAAATAGAAAAAATGAAGTATTGGAATTGTTAAATAATATAATCACCATAATCAATGAAAGAATGCCAACAGAAAAACAATCACAAGGATCGTACCATGAAAATCATGCTCCAACTTTAAGTTTGTAATGTCTTGAGGAAAGAATGAATATTCATAACTTGGATGATGCAGAGGTAAATATATTATTTTTCTTTTGAATTGAGGTAAATTTATTGTTGTTTAAGGTATATCAACATACCGATATAACATACAACTTATATAAATCATACTGATATACATCATTTGTTGATACTGATATACTGATATTACAGATTAATGAAGAAAAAATTGAACAAGAACGGAATGCAGAAGAGCTGGAGCAAGCAATCAAGAATATTGATAAGTTCATCAACAATGTAATATACATTTAGTTTACCTGCAATAATTTTATTTTTCTTATGGATATTAATTGTTCAATTTACTTATACATTTTCATAAATCATAAAAGAATCAAGAAAATGCCAAAAAAAATGAGGAAGAAATGGAGAATCAAGAAGTTAATGCAGAAGATCAACTAATGAATCCAGAAAATGAAGACAAAAATGTAAGTAACTTATAATATACTTTCATAGAACAATAAGGTATATCATTTTATTGTTACGCTTGTTTTAATAAAATTTTCTACTTATTTATTAAAGAATGAAAAAGACAATGAAGAAAAACAAATGAATGAAGTTTCAAAAGAAGCACATCACCCAACCGTAAGTAATTTAGTGTACGTCTTGATACATTTTGATAAAATATATAATATTAGATATATCATCTGACTTATTCACATATTATACTTTTCATTTAAAGATTAAAGAATCTGAAGAACAGCCAAATGAAAGAGAGTTACATGGAAAGGAGTTAATGGAAACAAGCCTCAAATTAGTTGAAGACATCCTCAAAATTCAAGAGGTTATAACTAAACAATATATTTCTAAAATTAAGCTTATTGACTGATACACCTTATTATTCTACGTACATAAACTTGCTGATACATGTTGATTTATTATTATACATTGGATTTGGGTGATAACACAGGAAAAACACCAACAAAATGAAGAAGGGAGGACAAAGGGAAAGAACGATAAAGGCAAACAAGTGGTAAAATCATTTTTAAACTATAATATTTTTACAATTTTAATTTTCTTTTGTAAAATATTAATAAATAAAATTGTATATTTTTAGGCTACTCAAAATAGAGTACTTACAAGGAAAGCTTCACAACTTGCTGCCAATGATGAAAAGTGTAAAGTGCAACATGTACAACATGTGCAACATGAGCGGCCGAAAAGGAAATTGAAACCCACACCAAAAGCTATTGATTTGGAATTGGCCCAAAAGCATAAATCTCCCAAAAAAGGGAAAAAAGTCAAACGTTGCATTTGAACCACCAAGTTTTGCTTTGCTACCTTGATAAACTTTTCTTTTGGACACTTTTGAATATGTTTTCACATGTGATATACTTTATCTCAAATCACATAGGTATTTATCGTATGTAATATACTTCATCTTGAATCACATAAGTATTTTTCGTATGTGATATACCTTATCTTGAATCACATAGGTATCTTTGGTATTTGATGTACCTTATCTTGTTTTGGTATCTTTGCATTTGAAGTATCTTATATTGCATATATCACTTAGAAAAAGAATGTTTCTCTGATGTTGATAGACTTTATATTGGGTATATCACAGGTATATTGGACTTTAAATACCTTATATCAAGTGTATCATTAAGAACAAAAATAAAAAAAAAATTAAAAAATGAAGTAGAGAAGAAAATATTCGAAAATAAATTGTTCAAATAATACATCACTGTTAATTGCTAAATTTCAAAATAAGTAAATTGTTCAAATAATACATCATTGAAAATTGCTAAATTTCAAAACAATTAAATTGTTCAAATAGGTTCAAATGTACAAGTTCTAATATTATGACCGGCTCTCTTACAACGACTACATTTTGAGCTCTTTGAAACTTCACCAATAGAAGGAATCCTTCTTTTTCGAGGCCTTCCTGTTGGACGTCTAAATATTGGAGGCAATATATTGTCGTTCACCTCCACAACACTCCAATCAGTATGGTTACCAATTGAACGAACTAAACCACCATAAGTTGCACACAATACAGTAGCATAGTAATACTGTGAAACAAACGCATAAGGATTCAAATTAAGACTACGAATCACAATAAGAGCATGAGCACATGAAATTTCTTCTAGATCCCAAAAAAGGCAACTGCAGCTATTACAATTCAACTTTACTAGAAAATTCTTGCCTCCATCAACTACTTGAAATTCAACTTCACTCACAGGATTCACCTGAACACAAAAAATTATGGTATATCATCAGTGTATTAACTAATCATTACACTTCAACACAGTATATCGATAATTGACTATTATAAACAAATATATAAAACATAACACTTACAATGAAGCTTCTTGATTCATCAACTAGCTTTCTTATTAGTCCTTCAGCCCAAGAACTCAAAACACTCTTTAAACATGAGGCTGCTTTTCTTCTCTCATAAAACCACCGTTGAAGAAACTCTCTAATGGCCTCAAGCAAGGATGCAACCGGTAAGTCTCTATCAATCTTCAACTTAGAATTCAAGCTTTCACAAATATTCGTTGTCATTATTTGATATCTTCTTTTTCTAGAGTATGCGCATGACCATCTCTCAAAACCAACTTTCAAAAGATATCCTCTAATAGATGGGTATATCGACTCCATCCATCTCATATATAACTCAAAATCATCTATTGTATACGAGTATGCACATTGACGAAAAAGCTTTTCAATTAAAGAGTCTTTAAATGACAACTTCACACTTTTTAAAAGATGTTCTACACAAACGCAATATTGTACCGTTGGAAACACATCTAAAACACCCTTTGGAATACTTATATGTCTATCAGAAATAATAACCAATCCCTCTCGATCCAAAAGAAAGTTTTAATTGTTCAAAAAACCATTTCCAAGAAGCATCATTCTCCGAATCTACTATACTAAATGCAAGAGGGAAAATTTTACTATTACCATCCATAGTTGTTGCAGTTAACAATGTTCCACCATACTTACACTTTAAAAATGTCCCATCAACGGCTATATTTGGTCTACAATATCTCCAACCTTCAATTGATGATGCAATAGCCATAAAACAATATTTGAAATGGCCATTTGGATCTATTTCGTATGCAGTAAATGAACCTACAAAAAGGGAACAAAATAGAATAATCAATTTAATAAATGCACTAGATAGTAAAACATATAATTAGTATTGCATACATCATGCAATGAGTATACTTCATAATAGGTATATCAGTAAACTGATATAAAACACTAAATAGTAAAACATATAATCAGTATTGTGTACATCATACAATAAGTATACTTCATAATAGGTATATCCGTAAACTGATATAAAACACTAAATAGTAAAACATATAATCAGTATTGCATACATCGTACAACAAGTATACTTCATAATAGGCATATCAGTAAACTAATATAAAACACTAAACACTAAACTGGTATACAACAACTAGTTAGTATACCAGCTATACAAGTAAAATAATGAATGAAAAATAGCAATAGTATAAAACGAAATAAATTGAACAATATAATAAATTAAGTTGTAGAAAAACAAACCTGGATTTATTTCTTTTAGCTTTGAGAAGAACTTTGGAATCAAAGCATAAGAATCATCGGCATCTCCTTTCAACTTCATAACAGATTCTTTTGCTCTCCAAGCCTTATAATAACTAACAGAAACTCCATAATTCATACGCATATGATGGATGATATCTTTTGGTGTTGAATGAGAATAACTATACCTCAAATAATCAATCATACAATGACTAACAAATTCTAAAGATGCTTGCTTATGAGAAGAATGAACAATCATTGAGCAACTATCATCACTAACGTATTTCCGAATCATCCATGATTCACTTCTTTTATAACGCGATGCTCTAACAAACCAAAGACAACCATCTTCATTACATCTCAACTCAATTGATCTTGAATTAGATCTCAATGTCTTAAATTCAAAATTACTCTTGACAGCTATAAAGCGAAATGACTTGAGCAAAATTTCTTTACTACAAAACAAATCCTTCTCCTTAAAAGTCAACCCATCCTTACTATTAGTAATATCAACATCTCTAAAAATTACTAATTCATCTCCCAAATCAACCTCAACTATGGAAGAAGAACAAGAAGAACCAACTGAAGCATCCAAAACTGTATTTACAGAATGAGCAACTAAAGGATATTGGGTAGATTGATCCTTAACCAATGTCAAGAACCAAGTCACATCTTTATTTTCAACAATCTTTAGAACATGTTGAACACCATTACTACCTATAGGCAACAAAACCGAAAGTTCAATACATGACTCAACTTGAATTTCAGTACGTATCAAGTTCACAAAAGAATCAAATGATGATATCACTTCATCAACCAAAACACAATTTGTTTTGTAATCCACATAGGACTGTTGCTCATCCCATTGACCACTATGAAAAACAATTACCGCAAGCTTAACCATAACTACAATGAACTGCAACAATTTAGGAAAAATAAAAAACACGTAGTAAGTGTATCAGTCAATTAATACATATAATATAAGTATATCATACAACTGATATAAAAAACTGATACAAATTTAAAAAAAAACAGAACCAAACAGAACCAAATCATGTTGGGCCAGGAAAACAGAACCAAATCGTAGATATTAGGAACAAATAAAAGAGATGAGTAATAACAAATCGTACCCCTAATTTTAATAAATAATATACTAACAATTCACAGAAATAATATTAGGGCTTTAAAAAGGGGGAAGAAATACATACATGATTCTTGTTTTCCCTGAAGAAAAAATGAGGAGAATAGAAGAAGAAGACGAGGAGAAGATGATAAAAAAAAAAAAAAAAAAAAGCCGACGAAGAGGGAGAAATCTAAAAGAACAAAACTGAAGAGAGAAGAGAAGGACGGTGGACAAGAGGCTGAAGAAGACAAGAAGAAGAGAAGTCGGCAAATAGGAGAAATCGCGAAGAAGAACGACGCATTAGAGAAGAAGAAAACGAAGAAAGAACGGTGGACAAGAGGCTGAAGAAAACGAGGAGAAGAGA
Organism: Cucumis melo; assembly: GCF_025177605.1. Lineage (NCBI taxonomy): Eukaryota > Viridiplantae > Streptophyta > Magnoliopsida > Cucurbitales > Cucurbitaceae > Cucumis > Cucumis melo. The sequence continues at coordinate 19,570,206 of NC_066858.1, read as the reverse complement.
AGTCGGCAAATAGGAGAAATCGCAAAGAAGAACGACGCAGTAGAGAAGAAGAAAACGAAGAATGGAGATTGAAGGAGAAAACGAAGAATGAAGATTGAAGGAGAAGAACGATAAATAAAAGATCGAAAGAACAAGATAAAGCAGCAGAAGGGTAATTTTGTAATAATGAAAAAAATAAAATAAGAAATATCAACAAAAATTAAAAAATTGTTATATCTGCAAAATTGAAAAGATTGATGCTGATTTTGCTAAATTATATTTTTATTTTGCCACCCAGTACAATTTCCCTTAGAAATATGTAAAAATATAATTATTGAAAATTTATTTTTGGTATTTTAAAAAATATAATAAAGCGGCAAAATATTTACACTGTATAAAATAATTTCGAAAACGGAAAAAGCCCACAGGCCTACCATAGAAAATATAAAAAAATGTCCCGTCAACAACGCGCATAATATATCTGGTACATGATCGTTCATATTTGGCTATTGTTTGGTACACGATGGTTTAAATTTTGTCGTTTAGATTTGGCTCCAAATCTAAATGATTTATTTTTTAAATTGTCGGTACACATCGTTTAATTTGGTTACGTGATCGTTTTAATTTAGTTACACGATTGTTTAGATTTGTTACACGATCTTTTTGATTTGGGTAGCCAAATCTAAACGGTTTATTTTTTAAATTCTCTGTACACGATCATTTAATTTGGTTACACGATCATTTAATTTGGTTACGCGATTATTTAGATTTGATCATTTAGAATTTTTTTTTACACGATCGTTTAGATTGGCTAAATGATTTTTTGTAAGATTCTTTTGGTACACGATCGTTTAGATTTGTCTACACGTTCGCTTATTTTTTTTACATAATCGTTTAGATTTGGCTACCTCAATCTAAAAATCTAAACTATTTTTTTTAGGATTTTTTTATACACGATCATTTGCATTTGGCTACCCAAATTTAAACGACATTTTTTTTTCAGTCTTTTATATTCAGTACACGATCTTGAACAACCAAATAAAAAAAAATTAAAAAATAACACGATCTTGAACAAACAAAAACAAAAAAGAATGAAAGACGAGGGAACAGACGAAGACGGAAAGAAATTTTTAAAAAAAAAGAAGAAGAAAGACGATGAACAGACGAGGAGGGAAAGAAAGACAAAAGGGCAAACTTGGAATATTTAAAAAATGGCTAACTTCATGAGCTTTGTTACCTCGGCCGTAAATATTTTACTGGTTTGTTATATTTATGAATATTTCTCATTTATTTTTCTTGTTAGAATAATTCTTGAAATTCAACTCTTTTATTTTAAGAAAATGTATGAAAAAAATGGTAAGAATTGGGTGTAAACCAATTCAATTTTTTAAAATTTTCACTTAAGCTTTTAGATTTTGCACAATGCACAAACGACAATTGAATTACAAATAAGGTTTTTACAATCAAATCCTTTAAGATCATAGAATTTTTACGATTTAACCCAATTAATTTTAACTGTATAAAATTAATTATATATATTAACCATTTATAAATTAAACAATCGTTTTGAGAATGATATTGAGATGTTGGTTCAATGGGGGGAGTTTGGCCAATTGGGTTTAAAGTCTTCTGCCTAAGAATCTTAATTATTTGGGACAATTTAATTAGCAGCTTGAGTTTAGAAAGTTTAGGAGTGGATATTTTTTAAGCCTAAGTTTTGAGTACAAATTTAGAAATTTTGAATTTGGGAAACATTTTTTTTTATTAAATCAATTTTTAGATTACTTTTAATTTTTCCATCTAATTAATAACTTTGAATATATAAGCTATGATCTTTTAACATGTTTAGTTGAATCGTAATCCGAAAGCAATGATATTGAAAAAAAAAAAAATAGGAGGGTATAAGAGAGTTTAACAAATCACAACAAAAAGAGTTTATGTGATAGAATAATCATTAAATTCTATAACTTGCTTTTCAATGTTTCAAATTAGACTCCCTTCAATTTGAGCTCTCATCACTTCCAAAAAACTGCTTTTTCAAATTCTATATGAGATTCTCCTCAATACAATATGCTTATGCTCTCCCTTAAGAATAAGATTCCCTCACATTCACCATACTTACGCTCCCTTTAAATACTCTATCAAAATAAATCCTTCATGAGTTCTAAAATCGCTACCCCATCAAAAAGTCTCAACAGCAAGTACAAAGTTTTTCGTACCTCTTTCGAGATATACAATGATTACCAAAAATCTCAACCACAACAAGGAACACAACCACACTAAACAATGATACATGAAGAATGAAGCCTATAGACAAATCCTAAGCTCAAAATATTCAATGTACACACATTTTAATTTTCATGAGGCGGCTAACTCTAAAAAAGAATAATAGCACAATATAAATATGGCTAGGATTTTAAGTATAATTTTGGAGAGAATAAATATTATTTTCATGAAATTAAAGGCCGAAGATATGCAAAGGAATAAAGGCTCCATGAGATTGCAAATGATCAATTTTTGACATATAAGAAATAATATTTTGTTGAGGCAGTGGTTTAATGTTCTTGACAATATATCGTTGACATGTTGTCCAACATGTTATTCAAATTGTACGTCATTACTAAAATCGGCCAACCAAAGCGGTAATAGATAAAATTAAATGACACATTTGAAATAATATACATGTTAATTTTTATTATATATTTAAATTTGTCATAGTGTGTCACGGGAACAATAAGATTCAAGTGGATCAAAATGGAAAAGAAGAATGGACGGAATAGAAAGAAAAAGAGAACATGATTTTAAAATGTTAAACTTGAAAAAAAAAAAACCCTAAAAATTAAGTGTTATATTATATCTCAAAATTAAAAGTTTAATTCTTTCATCCACTTATTGTCAAAAAGAAAATTTGTCCAGTTTATTTCGGACAAAGTCCATAAACATTTGCACAATAAACAAGAATTTGCATGTAGGAACAAAATTTTAAATTTAGCTAGTTTATCATCAATAAAATCTATTATTGTTGATAAATTTTATTAAATGATTAAATGATTTTTTTTCTTTTCAAACAATTTGATTGAGAAAATTTAAATCATAGGCTTCTTTTATCTTTTAATATTTGGGGATATTTGCATCAACAGTATGATCTAATTTCGTCTAGAATAATCTGTGTTTGGGATGTTGATTATCTTAATTTGTGTTATACAGTTAGTGTTTGAAGTGCATAACAGTATAATCTAAATTATAACGACATGTAAATTAAATTTAGGTTATTTTAGACTGTGAATAATTTTTTTGTACTATCTTTTATTATACAAAATCTAACAAATTCTATGATATTTTTATAAATAATATCTTTTTTTTTTTTTAGCCATTAAGTGTTTTCTCCAAGGTCGTAATTTTTAAACCTTAAAAATAATTTTAAATTTCTGGTTAGTTAAATTGACTAATAAAAAATGTTATTAATATTGCACTCCAATATGCTATTATTTTACACAAAAATATGGCTTAATTTACCTTTTTTAGTCCTTCGTCTCTCTAAAAAGAAGCGAATGTAAAGTTTATTTGATATATATTTAACTGTAGATATATACTGCACTATCAACCAATTTTAAATAAAGAATGGAAGAGAGATAATTTTAAATGATAACCTAATAATAATTTAAAATAAACTCCAACAAAAAGAAGAAGAATGAGAAAGTGTATTTTAAAAGATATTATTACTAAACTAAGATTGTATTTCAAATGGCTTAGAAACGATTATTTTTAAGTATTCATTTTTATTTAAACATTTAAAAAACAAACTACTTAAAATAAAAACACAAATATGTATGACAGTTGTTTTTAAAAGTAATTACATATATAAGTTTTTTTGGTTTGTTATATATATTAAAAGTATATATATTAAATTTTTTCAAGGTATGGATGGCAACGGGAGGTTTATGTTACGCGGTTGTTGGAAGTTCGTGGGTAGAGTAACCAAAAATGGTGGTCAAAAACTGGTTGGCGACGGTCACCCAAAGTGGTATCTCAAAGTTAGTCAACAAATCTTTAAATAAATACTCTTTAAAGTTCCCAACTAAAATTAAACCTAATCCTAAAGTAAGAGTGAGTTGTTATGGTTCAATCAACTCCACCCATCCTTTGTATGTTAGAAACTCAACCAAGAGACCTCTGTTAATTTTTTTATTTTTTTTTTTTTATTTACTGTTTTTTAAGATAAGTAGACAATACCAATTTTTTATGGGGTTGAACCGAGTAAAAATCTCCTTATACAAATTCATGAATTAATTCGATAATAAATAGTTCTACTGATTCCCAATATATTTTCACCAAATCATGTCTTAATTGACATAAGATATTATTATCAACCAATTTCTCCTTCTCATGTCGTCAAAATAAATAAATAAATAAATAAATGGCTAGAATATAATTTTGTTCCTCTACCACTGAGTTGGTTCAATTTTACCCAAATTAATAACAATAATAATTTTCATATGAAGAGAACGTATTTTCGAATATAGTAAAATTATCGAATTCTTTTAGTTTGTTTGATTTTTCTTTTTCTTTTTTTTTACTATAAATTATAAATAGTTTCAATTCTTTTGCTATTTATGACAATTCTTCTTTTGAAAATTTATAGTAAAATGTTTTAGATAACCAAAAATCTTAAAGAAACAATAAACTTGAGACTAAATTTAAGATTTATCAAAAGTATAGAACTTAAATTGAATAAACTAGGACCAAAATGATAACTTAACCTAAATAAATATTTGATGTTCTAATGATTGATTGCAATCAAAATAATAATCTTGACCACGTAATCATCCTCAAAAGTCGAGCTCCAATAGAGCCTTCGTATATATTCTTAAAAAGTAGAACATGTTTGATGAGAGTATATGTATAATGAACTAATGAACACAACATTCTTATCCTGATTATCTGGCTAAAATATCCTCCGCAAATTTTATTTGCTTTTATGGGGATCAAGACTCAAACAACAACAAAATCTAGTTCATAAGAAGGAAACAAACACAACACAACAAATCATTGAATCAAATAGTATTTCCAATACTCTCAATAGAAATATTAAATGAACGCTACAAGTAGAGTTGGCCATGTTTACAGAATTTTTGTTTAATCATAAACTTTAGTTCATGAATTTCCATAGCAGTGTTCGTTAGTGTCTAAATTTTAAGAAAGTTTCAACTTGGGTGAAATAGAAAAAGTTGGCCATTTATCTTCCCAAGTTATCCACACTCATTTACCCTACTTTAACTATTACACGTCATCAAGTAGACACGTGGCAGTCAAAATTTCTAGTTGGAAGGACATGATATACGTTTTAAGAGAATATACAGATAACGAATAAGTGTAGATAGTTTAGGTATTATAGATGTAGAAGCAGCCTATGTTTGATTTCCATCTCTCCAATAATAATCCAACTAGTACAATCCCCTTGAGCATGGAAAGTTCCAATCTTCAAAACATTTTTCCTGCTTCTCCTGATTGATTACACATAACTATCCACACCTACTGATGAGAGTGAAAAAAACAAAAAACAAGCAAAAAAGTGGTCAAGCAGAGCAGAAACTGACAAAAAGTAGAAAATAATGGTTGTCCCGAGACTACATGTAGGTCTCTATATCGAAGCATCAAGTAATTAAATGTGCAAAAATATTTACCATATTCTTTTGTTGGACATTCCATTAACACTTCCAATTATAAGCAAAATTTTCATTGTGTGGTTCTGCAGCACAAAGTACGAAGATAATTATGTCGAGCCATGGAACTTTTACCTCTGTGATGCATTCCAGCTAATGTATGAACCACCAGAACTCAACCTCTCGCTAAGGTGAGTTGGTAGAATTTGGAGGGATACTATAGGGATAGCTCTAAATTTAGACTCAAATAATTTTGGTGTGTATTAATGGGTGATGGATTCTTTTGTTCTTTCTTATCATCCACCTTTCAGAATCAAAACATATAAATGCTTCATTATCATCTCAATTGCATTTAGCCATGAATTGCACCTTTTATTTTATTTTTTTTTTATTTACTCTTAACTCTTAGGGGAGATCCTATCTTTTAAATTTAGAAATGAATCAAGAAAATATTCTTATTTCATTTTAAATTGAAATTTGCAGTCAACATTTGTTGTGCATGCAGAAATGTATACCTATCTGAATACAATTTTCAAAAATTGGATAGCAAAATTTTATTAAAAAAAAAAAAGAAATAGAAATTCTTAATCTAAGATTATTGTGCATATCAAAAAGATAAAGAATGAACCATTTGACAGCTGGAAGAGCCTGTGTACAGCATGAAATATAGTCATTTAGTTTCAATCTGTCCAAAGATCGATGCGTCAAAATCAAGATAACGACATAGCAATGAGAATTCATTCGATTGAATAAATAGAATTCAAAAGCAGATAAATTAACTGACAAGGTAAAAGGAAAAAGGTTACTTGAGCTAGTTTTCATCCCAGTAGAAAGGATTTTCAGTAGAAGTAAATAAAATAAAATAAAAAAACATTGTTTCTTTCTTCCCAGCAAGAATAGAGAATTGCAGCCCTTTCTTCCTAACCTACCTTGAGTCATTGTTATTGAAATTTTGATATCACAAAGTAAGTATGTGTTATCATTATCAGAGTATCAGTGCAGCTGTTTTTTTGACATTTTGGTTTATGATTACAACAGCCTCGTGGATTTATACTTTTTTCTTTATAGACTGCCTATACGCCTCGTTTTCGGTTTCTCTTCACTAATGAATGATATTCAAGAACTAATTATTACAAGCTCTCACACACCCCTGTGGGGATTTAACCAGTATTGAAAGACTTGTTAAATGAATATTGCCTACAATTTCATTGACAAACATTCAGGACGTCTATAGAATCCTTCAGCAACGCTCCCAACCTTGGAATTAACAAGTCTGAAATTGATGTTCCTCATTTTCTTTCATAAGATGAAGTATTGTCCAATGAGGAACGTCAATTTCCTGTTCTGAAATTTCAAGTAACTTGAAGCTTTCAATGTCAGAAATCTTTTCCATTTGGAGGATTTCAGGAACAGAAGCCCTTACCTTGAACCCTCTGCTACTCTTCTGTGTTATAGTCCATTATCCTCAAACCATCGTTTTCTCATATTGTAGCTCAATTACTGGCAAACTACATAACATATTCCTTACCAATTGTCCATGCAGGAGCACTTCCCAGTTAAAAAGTGATGAAACCTATTTGAATCTCTCAAGATTATTTGCCTTCTAATAATCCTAGATGCAAACTTCATAAATTCATGGCAATCGCTGGAAATGTGGATATTCTTTTTGGACTATTTCATTAGGTTTTTTAAACAAACCAAAGGGGATGTTTCTCAACGTAGAAACATATGGATTTGAACTTTTCGTCCTCTCCAACATCATGCAAAACCAGATTTTTATTAAAAATAAATATCAATAAGGCCCAATTGCTAACACAAAGTCGAAGTTTGGTCTGAGAAGTCCTTTGGTAAGGACATCAGCAACTTGTCAGCTCGAAGGGACGAAATGCATATGCTCTATTGTCAAGTCTTTCTTTGATGAAATGTCGATCAATCTCAACATGTTTAGTTCTATCATGCTGAATTGGGTTGTTAGCAATACTAATAGCGGCTTTATTATCACAAAAGAGATTCAATAGAGTCTCACATTCCTGATGAAGATCAGACAAGACTTTTTGAAGCCAAATTTCCTCACATATTCCTAAACTCATAGCTCTATATTCTGCCTCAACACTGCTCCTGGCCACAACACTTTGCTTCTTACTCCTCCAAGTTACAAGATTGCCCCAAACAAATGTACAATAACCAGAGGTAGACTTTCTGCCAATAATAGATCCTGCCCAGTCTGAGTCAGTATATGCCTCAATAGTCTTTCTGTCTATCTTTCTAAACGTCAACCATTTACCATGTGTCGTTTTTAAGTATCTCATAATTCTTTTGAAAGCTTCCATGTGTTCTTCATAGGGAGCCTGCATAAACTGACTGACAACACTCACAACAAAGAAAATATCAGGACAAGTATGGGATAAGTAAATCAATTTACCTACAAGGCACTGATATTGTTCTTTATCAACTAGAACTTGATCATCAGAGTTTCCTGGTTTACAGTTGAATTCAATAGCAGTGTCAGCAAGACGACATCCCTACATACTTGTCTCGATTAGCAAATCAATTGTGTATTTTCTCTGAGACACGGAGATGCCTTCTTTAGATCTAGCCACCTCCATTCCAAGGAAATATTTCAAATTTCCCAAATCCTTGATTTCAAATTCATTACCCATTCTCTGCTTAAGTTGATTGATTTCTGCCTAATCATCTTCAGACAAAACGATGTCATCTACATAAACTAGCATAACTACAATCTTCCCTATCTTGGAAACTTTTGTAAATAAAGTATGATCAGAATGTCTCTGTGTGTACCCTTGGGACTTGACAAAGGTAGTGAATCTATCAAACCATGCTTTGGGTGACTGTTTCAGACCATATAAGGATTTCTGGAGTTTACAAACCTACTGACCAAACTAGGCTTCAAGCCAGGCGGGGGCTCATGTAGACCTCCTCTACTAGATCTCCATTCAAAAAAACATTTTTAATTTCCAGCTGATATAGAGGCCAATTTTTGTTAACAGCAATAGAAAGAAGGACTCTGACAGTATTCAACTTAGCAACAGAGAAAAAGTTTGTGAACAATCAAGACCATAGGTCAGGTAAATCCTTTTGCAACTAACCTTGTCTTGTTTTTGTCAAGTGTTCCATCTGCTTTGTATTTGAGAGTAAATAGCCATTTGCATCCCACAAGCTCATGTCCTTAGGGTAGAGCACAAAAATCGCAAGTGTTATTCTTTTCAAGAGCTTTCATCTCTTCCATGACAACATTCTTCCATTTAGGACACTCTAAAACAATGTGAATATTTTTTCAGTATTGTAGTAGAGTAAGGCTGGCAGTAAAGGCTCTGAACTGTGGTGAGAGATTCTCGTATGGCAAATAATTAGATATGGAGTGCTTTGTATAGGACCTAGTAACTTTTCTCAGTTCAATAGGAAGATCAAAAGAATGATTATACTTGTCAATTTTTCCTATATGACCCTGTTCAGCTTCATTGTACTGGTTTCTGTTCTGACTTCAGCATCATTACCATTGTCCTTTTCTTCCACATTTTCAAGAAGAACACCGGACCTGTCATTCTCACTCACTGTATTATTAGTACAAGGTTCGATAAATTCATAGGTGCTGTTAGACTCTTCACTCACACTCTCCCCCTAAAGATGGCTAATAGGAAAATAAGGTCGGTTCTCACAAAAAGTAACATCCATAATGACAAAGTATTTCCTGGACGGCAGGTGAAAACATTTATAACCGTGCTGGTGAAGGGGATACCCAACAAACACACAAACTTGAGCCTGAGGGGTAAATTTGGTCTGATTAGGGCCAAAATTGTGGACATAAGCGGTGCACCCAAGCACACAAAGAGGAACCTCAAAAACAAGAGGAGTCTAGAGGGGTAGGACTCCTTAAGACATTCTAAGGGAGTCTAAAGGTGGAGGATACGAGAAGTCATTCTATTGATTAAATAAGTTGCTGTAAGAATAGCATATGCCCACATGTATGAAGGAAGGGAAGTGGAAAGCATTAGGGAACGGGCTACTTCCAGAAGGTGACAGTTTTTTCGCTCGGCCACTCCATTTTGTTGAGGAGTGTAGGCCCACGAATTTTGGTGAATAATCCCCTTGGAGGCTAAAAATTCACTAAGGTTATAGTTTTGAAATTTCCGACCATTATCACTTCGAAGAATATAAATTTTTTAATGGAATTGTGTTTCAGTTGTGTGATAGAAGTTTTGGAAAATAGATGAAACTTCAGATTTACCGGTGATAAGGTAGACCCAGGTAAGACGGGTATGATCATCAATGAAAGTTATAAACCACCATTTTCCAGATGAGGTGGTGATCTTGGAGGGACCCCAAACGTCACTATGAACAAGGGTAAACGGTTGTGTGGGTTTATGGTTGTGAAGGAAAAGAAACCTGATGTTGTTTTGCCCGAATGCACACACCATAAGATAACGAGGAGACATCTATTTTAGAAAAGAGATGGGAAAACAAATATTTCATATAAGTAAAGTTCGGGTGACCCAACCGAAAATGTCATAACATAAAGTCATGTTCAGAAGTGCTAAAATAGGAAGACAGTAAACTAGTCCTAGAGATACTACTACCAGAGGTATCATCATCAAGGATGTAAAGTTCCCTGCTATGTCGGACAGTGTCAATCGTCCTCCCCAAACTCAAGTCCTCAAAGCAAATAGATTCAGGTAAGAAAGTAGCTTTATAGTGCAGCTCACGGGAGATCTTACTGATAAATAACAAATTGTAGATATATAACAAATTGTAAGAAAGCTTAGGCACATGCAAAACATTCTAGAGAGAGAAACCGTTAAGAGAACTATTTGTCCTTTTCCAACAATCAGGGCTAAAGAGTCATCGGCTATCCAGATCTTCTCATTACCGGCATAAGGGGTATAAGAGACAAAATGCTCCGAAAAACCTATCAAGTGATTTGTGGCCTCCGAGTCCAAAATCCAGGGATTCTTTCCATCAACACTAATAAGGCCAAGGAACTGAGACATACCTGACTGAGCAATGGCGCTTAGAGTAAGAGAGCTGGTTTGGCCAGCAGTAGAGCCAGTTGGCTGAGAGGTGCTGGCAATCTCCCTAACATCAATACGCCCTAAGTTCTGTTACTCATTGGAGGAAGGTTTGTTACCTCTCGGGGGTCGACCGTGGAGTTTCCAATACTAATCCTTGGTATGTCATAGTTTCTTGCAGTGCTCACAAACGAGAATTGGTTTCCCATTATTCTTTTCATTATCATGGGTTTAGGGTTTAGGGTCAAGGATTGAGCACTAAAGGCACCAGAGTTAGTTATATAATTTGAAAGCACATTAGGAAGGAAAATTACCAAGTTCTTGGAATACATCAGTAGATCAGTCGATTTAGACTGTGCCGACGATGTACAAACTTCAAAAATAGCTCTCCTATAGGTTTGGTTAATCCCGAGACCACAAACATATGGCTCTCTATAATCGAAGGGTGCCGATGACTCGCCGCTTCAATCCCAATTTTTTATGGAGTTGGTCATCCTCGTTCATATAGAAGAAAGGTTGATGTAAAGGGTCGACTGACAGATTTGCATTGCTGTAAAGATTTGACAGTTTGTAAGTTGTTGTCCGGCGGTGATGGACGATGCGTGCGGGCGGCGAATGACCGGAAGGGTGAGATGGTTGGACAGGCGACAGCGTGTAGAATCAAATGGAATGGGCGGTGAGATTAGCATAAGGTGGCACGTGGGCCCACGTGCCCGACAGAGGTGGCACGTGAGGTTGTTTCTAGCCGGAAGGATGTGTGGATGGCAACGAAGGGTGGCCCATTGGATAGATCGACAGTGTCTGAATCCTTTGGAGTAGTTTTTCCATGTTGATGTCAACGGCGGCGGCAGTGGTGGCGGCAGCAACTTCTGTTTTGGTCTGGGTTTTTTCTAAACTTTTTTCTAGGGTTTTGTTGTTGCTTCATTTTGACACCATACTGAAAGCAATAAACACGAAACCAAGCTTACGTGGAAACCTGAGAATTTGGAGAAAAACCACGATGTTTTTAGTTTTATTATTTTCTGATAATCATACAATAGTTACAAGAGGGGAATAAATAGAAAAATACAAAGAGATAAAAAAAGGAAAGAATATTTAGGGTAAATCTCCCGAATGGGTTAAGCCCACTAATTCTAACACAACAATCATAGATTCCATGAAATTTACGGATGAAAATTATTAAAATTTTCTTTTTTTCATTTGTCCCACCTCGGTTCATTTGTTGAAGGAAAATCCATTTAAATGCTCTCACCCAAGGGCTAGGGATGACAACATAGATGGGGTATAGCAGTATTTCCATGTGACACCGTGTAGCCAAAATCTCCAACGCGTCCAAAAAATTGCTATGAAAGGCCAATCCTCATCCCCTCTGAACACCACAATCACTTCTTCCTTACAAACCTTCTCTCTCTTTCACTCCTCCCTTCTTATGCATAAATAAATATTTGTTGTTTTATTCGAGAAGGACGTGATAATTTAACCAATTTCTGTTTTGCATATTTCTATTTGACGGTCTAGTTAAATGTATTAATAAAAAGAGCGAGCTCTCGACTTAGCCGTTAATCAGTTTTTGTTTGACATATTTTGATTTAATGGTCCAGCTAAACGTCTTAATAAAAAGGATGAGCTCTCAACTCAGTCGTTAACCAATTTTTGTTTTGCATATTTCGATCTAACAGTCCAGTTATTGTTTCTTTTCATTGACGGTTGGAGGTTTCAATAGCAAGAAAATCACATTCCTAGTTGGCATCAGGTTGAAGACAGACCTTGCATCATCCATGAAACCACATTTAGAATGCATATCAAGTAGTGTGATTTTCCATGAACTACCTGATCGTCATGTAGGGATGCTGGTTTGACACAAAAACTGATGACTCTTGATCGAATGTAGTTGTCAGGTTCAACATGTTCTTATAGCATTCCATTGAACAACAGTGCACCCTCTTTTCTGCCACTTTTTGCATAACCCACCAACATGGTTGTCCAGCAAAGAATGTCCTTGTCTTTAAGCTCACTAAACACCGCTGTTGCTTCATCTACACGTCCCCATTGACAGTAAGCTGCAATTATAGTTGCTGTGGTAATTTTATCGGACATATATGCCTCAATACACTTCTCAGGTTGTCCATTCTTTACATAACAAGATATTATTAAGTTCCAAGAAACATCTTAGGAAGACGATCAAACAACCACCTTGCCTGTTCAATCTCTCACCAAATTTGGCATGCATATGTTAGAAGCATTCCAAATAAACACATTCCCATGAATTTTTTCCCACGTCTCAGATCTAACAATTGTGCAGACGCATTCAATGCCCTTACGTTCGTATACTCCATAGGTCCAAAACCTTCCCTCTGCATTCTTCTAACAAGCTTAAGCAACTCTTTTGGACAACTATTTCCAGCAAAATCTGCAATGGTCGTATTTTTGTATGAAACCGAATCCAGAAATACCATTTGATCAAATGTTGCCCATAAATTTTGCGTATAAATGAAGAGAAAAAAATCTCATTCAAGCAACTTATCAAACAGGTTCTGGGCATCTCGAAGCTTTCCAAATTACAATTCAAACGAAGTAGCTGATTGTGGAGAAAGGGGTCGGTGGATCGAAAAAGACGGTGTTCCACGTGGAATTGAAGAATCTGATCGTAGTCTATTTCATTTGTACGGACCAATAAATGTATATGCCTCAGAGGTGGCGGTGCTCCGATCGCAGAGGAAGTCTATTGCTTTGGATTTTTCTTTCATATTCAGTCGCCTTCAGTTTGAATTTGAGATTGAAAAATCTATGGGTTTCGAAGGAAAACTGAGGTCGTTTGTTAACTGTTAACGGTAAACCAAAGCCGCAATCCATAAAATTGGGTGACACGAGCTGCCGATCATATGAACAGCCGCCCCAAACCCGCTTTCTGCTTAGATCTCTGACATGAGAGACTTCAACACTAATAATATATCATTTTTATGAAAAACGGTTTTCAACCACAGAACTGTTAAAATATTTAAATACGTTGATCGATCGCAATATAAATCCCAAACTCGAAAATATGTATACAAATTAGTTTAAGTCATTTGTCAGATTTGAAAACTTCTCTTATTTTATTTTATTTTATAAATTCCAATATGATTGTTTAGGAGCATATGAATCCAATCGAATATTTTAAAATATTATTTTCACACTTAGAAATACAGCGCTAAATATTTAAAACGTAAATTTACAAAGATCTCCATATCTATTTTATCACAAACAATGAATGGTGACAGTATGAAAATAAATTTCCTAATATTGTATATCAATTAATGAATCATTGTTCTTTTTCTTTCCACTCCTTTTCAAGAAATAAAAGATACTAAATATATTATTTCAATTATTTTATTATGTTTTATTTTTAACATGACAAGAATAATTGACGTAAGAATGGAGATAGCTGCATAGGGCCCGTTTGGTAACATTTCTGTTCCCTGTTTCCTGTTTCCTGTTTTCTGTTTCTTGTTCCCTGTTTCTTCTTTCTTTAGAACAAGAAACAGGAATATGTTTGATAACTGTTTCTGTTTCTTGTTTCTTTAAAAAAAGAAACAGAAACAGAAAATGTGTTTGGTAACTGTTTCTTGTTTCCTGTTTTTATTATTTATTGTTTAATAGTTTTGTTTGATTGCTCATCTTCAAGATTTATTTTTATTTTATTCACATGTAATTCAATTAAACATTAAGTTAAAATTTATGTCCTGCATTAAACATAAAAATGAAAATTATCAAAAGTACTTTATATCATTTAATACAAAAAGTCCTAGTGCACAAATAAAAGAAATAACATAAACATAAAATTGTATCTATCCTTCAAATGTTGCCCAAATTTGATTTGCAATATCATCTCTCGCTCGGGCCATTTCTCGTAAATGCTGTCGACTCACATCTAATTCAATTATATCCCTCTGCAAATTGGCCGAAAAATTATGTGTATCTTCAACGATCATTAATTCATTGCTAAAGTCATTGAAAAGATCATCTTCACGATCATTCAATCTAATATAATTGTGAACTGTGCAACATGCTATCGGTATATATTTTTGTGTCTTGATCGGGTACGGAGGCATTTGCTTAAGAATAGGAAATCGAGCCTTCAGCACACCAAAACAACGTTCGATGACATTTCGCAGTGAAGAATGTCGATAATTAAACACTTCTTCTCTACCTCGAGGGCGATGTCTCCTTTCTCTAAAATCTCGTAAATGATATCTTTGACCTCGAAATGGTGCTAAAAATCCTGGCATATTTGAATATCCTGAGTCGACAAGATAGTATTGATCTGCATGTAATAAAGCAAATAAAAAATTATCATAAACTCAAATATGGAATTAAAGTTTTGAAAAACACATAATTACTTACCTCTCTTAGGCATAGGAAATTTATTCTCGGGATTCTTGATACATTCTTGGAGTATACGAGAATCATTGGCCGATCCTTCCCAACCAGACATGACATACGTGAATAACATATCAAATGAACAAACACACATTATATTCCATGTTGTGTTAGTTTTTCTTCCACGAAACGGTATTTGTTCATTTTGGGGAATGCTTGCAGCAACATGAGTGCCATCAATAGCACCAATACAATCCTAAAGGATAATAAAAAAACATAAATATATTTCTAAACATTATATTTCTGAAAATAAATCAAAACGTTAAGGCATTACCTTAAAGAAAGGGTAATATTTTGAATTTGATACGATCTCCGTTGCTACAGTGTCCATATTGGGTGGACGAATAATTTCTCCACCAAGCTTGCAAACTTTCCTCAAAACCTTGTTAAAAGCTAGAGAAATAGTATGACCCGAATGTTGAAATCTTTCTGCTGCTATACGATTGCTTTCATTATGTGATATGATTAATAAGAATATAGCAACTTTTTCTTGAACGGTAAGATACCTAGATGATTTCAGATTTGTCTTTGATTTTAAATCTTCACAAAACCTTATGAATGTAATTCTTTTCATTCTAAAACAATCAAAACATCTACTATCGTTTCCATTTAACAACTCAATCACATAATCATGTCCTCTCAGTGCAGAGGTTCTACATGGTTGTTTTGAATATTGTATCCTGTTGAAGCTCATGTAGAATAAAGTAAAAAGGATGCAAATACCATCATCATCGTCGTCAGAATCAAAACCGTCATCAGAATGATTATCTTGAATCAAGTCCATATCAATTCACTAGTATATCCCTAAATCAAACACAAAAAATGTACAAATCAAAGACTATTTATGACATAATCCATCTCAATACATCAAACGTAGCCATGTTAAAAAACAACACAAACCATAAAGTCAATTGAAGTCCATATCAATTCAAAGTCAAACATACAAAATCCATGTTTAAGTCTAATATTAAAAAGTAAATGACATAATCCTAAAACATCCCTAAGTGACATCTAAAGACTATTTATGAAATCTCTCTTCCTTGAATCGGGCATGCGCAAAAATAGCTTTCTCCAAGCAAGATCTCCGTGCAAGAGTTTCAGTATTTTGGAATAAGCCTCTCCATCAACATCCTCCATTGTATTTAAAATGTCTAAACATTCCATCAACTCTTCATGGAGATCATCTTTTTTGTTTGATGTTTGACTCTCATCAACTTGACTAGATGTACAACCAAAAGATCTTTTCTCAAGGATGTCATTCTTTCTCTTTGCATTCTCCGCATATACATCTAAGAATGATGAGAAGAAACTGCCAAATTCGTCTTTCTTTCTTCGAAATCGTTTTTTGCTTTTTCCTTTATTATTCTCTTCAACACCAACGTTTGTGTTGCTTGCAACATCATTTTCATTTTCATCTTCAGAATCTGAAATAAGTCTTGTTGATGGGCAAGCATTTACACCTGTTGCAGTAGTATCTCCAAAAATCCTTACGAGCTTTTCATAATGTGGGCAACCACTTTTTCTAAACTTTTTAGCTCTCTTATTCACCTATAGAAAATGAAAACTGTTTAGCTCTCTTATTCGCCTAAAGATGATTAGCAATTGAAAAAAACTGCAACTATTATACCTTAAAAAGCTCATTCCATTGCTCCTCTTCAAGATTGATGGTACCTAATAATGGATCCCAACCATTTCCTGTCATATCACTCAATATCTTTTTGAAGTCTTTGTACATTTGTCTTAATTTGTTAAACTTATTTTTCAATTGATCGTGAGAATAATTATATCCTGCACTAGCAATTAGTTGGCTTCTCATATAATTCCAACTAGTCTTTGTAAATGTTGTAGTTGGTCGATTGCCTTTTGCAACCTCTTCATCCATTAAGTCTACAAACAAAGTTTCACTTTTATTTGACCATGGTCCCTCACCTTTTAATTCATCAATCTCAACAACGTCATCGACACAAAGTTGTTCAGTTGATTTTTGTGACATCCTTTCTACATAATGACAAATCCAAAAATTAGTGGCAAAATTAAAATAAACAAACAGAATGTTTATAGTTTAAACAACATATATCAGTTCAGTTCAAACATGGCTAATTGCAAAAGCAAAAGAAAACATAATAGAATTAATATATAGTTTAAACAACATATATTTATGTAATTAAGCTTTGAGATTGACAAGTTAATAGATTTTTATATATTTTTGTAAATACTGTTTCATGAACATTCATGATGAAATTATTAAGTCATGGCAGAAATCATAACTTAAGTTCTATTAGTAACAAATTAGATATATTGGTCAAGAAGACTGAACATTCTTGTCTCGAAATCAAATTCTATATTCAGTTCTCTTCTCTAACATTTCCATGGAATCATTGTACAATAACACTATGTTTACATACATCACAAATAAGTAATGTTTTTCAGTTTTCTAAAAAACAAAAACCATACATGTGGACCAAATATCAACACTACAAAGAGACTTCCCAACTTCTTGACTTTTAGGTTCCCTTCAATTTAATTACGATGTTGATGGAAAAATGGGAGTGATAGAGAAAAGTCTTTGGATGAAATTGGAAGCTGTACTGTTAAATATCATATGTTAAACATTCATATTTTATACAGAGAATGAAGTTAGTAGATGCATTCATATTCCATACTGGCTTGTTAAGCATACCAGGAGGATCTATCCATTTTCAACAACTTCTGTTTTCACCAAAATTTTCCTTTGAACTGAACAAACCAAGGTGAAAACAGAGCAGCTGGATGTATGCTATTGGTTTCAATCATGACTAATTGAATTCAAATCTCAGTTGGTGGGCAAAGACAGGACTGAAGTTTTACTGAGTATTAAATCTCTATGCAACCAATACATGTAACTCGGGTAAATCTAATTCAACAGCATTCGAACTTTTGTACTAAATCAGCATCAGAAATGGGAATTTGATATATCATGTTCAGCATGAGAAGAGAAATTGTTTCATTCGAGTTCACTAAATTTAGAAAAACCATAAAGACAGCATTTCTTGCAATCTGCAGTCCAAACATTAATTTTCCCATAAAATAACTAACAACAGGAGAAGATTATCCAATTGCAGGACTCTAGCATCTTGTAGTGAAACGAAGATCAATGGGCAAGGATTTGGAAAAGCCCACAAAAAAATCAAATACCTAAACTCATCCCAACTCTCAAAAAGGTATGATAGAAAGTATGCTAAGAGTTTGAACTTGAAAAGAAAGCCAAAGACAGAAAGCAAAACAATTCAAAGCGGCATTATATCAAACACCTACCATGCATATTAATAAGCAAATATTTTATCAAACAAGACAATGTCAGGAGAGAATTGAAAACAATAATACTCGAATTCGTAAACATTAAAAACATCCCCAATAGATAAAGAAGGAACAAACATACAGAAATTAAAGAACATAGCCCAAGAATCATGATCCTCTATTCTTTACTAGCTACCATAACGGCAATAAAACACAATTTGAAAGGCGGGAAGCAAAATAATTAAAGAACTTAAAATGAAGAACCAACCCAGAATACCAGAAGATTTACCCCAATAGATACTGCTAAACGCCGAAGCCTGCAGGAGTAAAGGGCATTCGCCAGCACAAAAAGTTGCGGTTTTTAGAGAAATCTGTAGTCGTTTTTCTTAGACGAGAGAAGACAAAACCGAAGAGAACAGCTAGCCGGAGAGAAGACAAAACCGAAGAGAAAACCTAGCCGGAGAGAAGACAAAACGGAGAAGGGAGATGCCTAGCCGGAGAGAATGGAGAAGACGAGTGGAAGAGGAAAAGAGAAACAAAAAGAAATAAAGATGGGAACGAAACGAGAGAAACTTGTTTTTTTTGTTCCCACAAATTCTTAGATAAAATAGAAACGTTCCTTATTATTTTGAGAACAAGAAACAGGAAACTTTATCAAACAAATTCGTTTCTTAAAAATTAGAAACAGAAACAGGAAACGAGAAACAGGAACGTTATCAAACGGGCCCATAGAAGCTCCAATAAAACAAAACAAAACAAAAAAGAACCAAAATAGATTTTGCCCTCCATTTTGAAAGTTAAGAACTTTGCCATTTTGTTTATGTTAATTATCAAAATATTACTTTTTGATAATTAAAAAAAAAACATTGTAGACGTGTCTGAAAAGTTATTTCCATTAGTTTGTATTTCAAAATTTTTAATATATATATTTATCTTGCTGAGATTTAGTTGCCACATGGCTAATAGCAAGATACTAACTTATGAGAATTTCAAAATTCTATGGAAATATAAAATATTTGTAGTACTAAAAAGGTCTCTACTTGCCTTTCCAACCTTTTTCTTAGTTCTTTGTTACTTTATTATTATTTTTTTAAATTAGGCTGTATTTAATATTTCCTACTTAAATTGGTTTCCTTTTAAGAAAAGACCACCTAAGAATTAAGATCTTGAACAATCATAAACAATCAATCTCTTGTCCAGGTTATTGATCCTAGAAGTTGGAACAAACATGTCTTGGACGATTCAAAGCTAATCGAACTCATTGAACTTTTATTTTTGTTTTTGTTTTTGTTTTGGTTTTTTTTTTTTTTTTTTTCCAACAATGGATCTCTTTCACAGACAAATATATCAACAGTCGAAATAATATTTTGCTCCAAGACCCCAAAAGGGTTTGGGCGCTGACACTATAACTCAACTTAATATTTTATCAGACAAATCGACCAGCCTCATCAAAGGACGGACAAAAGGTATGGCATTGGAAGTTATTTTGAGCTAAGCAAGTCTATTGCTAGCCACAAGTGAGGTGTCTTCTTAGCATTCCACGAACCCATAGCCACAAGTGAGGTGTCTACTTTCTTTCTATGTGATATGGGACAATGCCACATTCTTTTTCAATTTCCTTTTTAAAACAGCTTGAGCAAGCAGCACTTTAGTCAAGCCAACGGAGATAATTTTTTATTTTGAAAGTGACAAACAAAATAAAACAGGGAGAAACTTTAGGGAAATATCAAATCAATAAAAGTTGAAACAAAGATTTGAAATTCTTACCCTCTATTTTATTTTATATTAGTTGAACTAAAAAATCAACAATTTGCTTAAGAACAAACTTCTGCTTTGAACAGAATAATCTTGATGAATAAAGCTCTTCGTAAGAGAATGAGGAAAACTCAATAACTTTCGTTAGAAGTTTTAATCTACTGAAAGTTACCATGTTGGATTGGAAAGACTCATAACGATCTTCCACAATTAAATTCAATGACACTTAGAACTCCTTACAGAATGTACTGACACTGAAGCAAAGTTGGGTACGAATTCCCATCTATCATCCTCTGTACAAAACCGCGGAAAAAATAGTAAAAAGAAAAAGAAAATCACGCTTAAAATAACACGAATCTATTGTTTTTTATATATATTCGACAAAATTAAGTCGTGGAACAGGAAAAGAGAATGGGAATTTCCAGCCTAAATGGAAAGAAAAACTTATCACTCATAGAAATTGTTCTGGTTAGGCTTACCTATCTAGGCAGAATCGAAACTTCGTAAGCTAAATGACATTTAAGAGATGAGAAATTTGATGAATAAACACCCCAGAAAGTGCGTGAAAAGATCTATCAGCCTGATATTTCAATTAGATCCTGTTTAGATGTGGCATATAGGAAATGGAAAAATATATGATAAGACTACAAAATTTCGCTGTCCGCAAGAAAATTATCACTATGCCTCAAAGGTACCTGCCATGGTTGTCAATTATATATGTAGCTTACATGCTTTTTGAACGTTATCCCATTCTCGTCAGCTGATCATTCAGTGCCATGGATTTCTCTTTTTTGTTCCTTTTCTTTTCAAACTGGTAGTTGAGCTGGATTTCTGCAAATCGACAACCATCATGTAATAGTTAAAATACTATGACAGCAGTAATCTAAAAAAAAAAAATTGGTGTCAGCTCAACCAAGAGAACAGCACTTGAAGTGTACGTACTGTCTTTGATTTTTTGGTTTTCCCTCTGATTCTGTTCTTTGGAGGTTTCAACTTGTAGATTCTTACCATCCAATGGTGAGTGGTGAAGACCTAAAACGTTCCATGTTGACATCAGGAACCAAATGAAATACTGTGCATATAGCAACTTATAAATAAAGCACAGCTGGTTGGAACTGAAGACTTCTTAACAAGTTACTCATTGAAATAAGATATTTCGTTAGAATTAACAATGTTTCAAAAATACTTTATCGACTAAGACAAAATTAGATCTGAGAACCTGGACTAGATGGAACTCTTACAAAAAAGCAAAAGATAAATGGTTGGGGAGAAAAACAAGTGAATCTTCAAAATGGATCACATGGATAATGCCAATTTTCCAATAGTAACTCTTGGTACAGGCCACTCCCCTGTTTCAAAATAAAGCCGTTCTGTTTTTTCTTTAAAATTTTATACAAAAAACAAAAATTGGAAGACGGGTGGTTATATAGTTAGTCATTAATCCACCACTATCTCAACATGCTGGGAACTTCTTTTCCCTCTTCAACGAAGAGATCAAGTAAAAGAGACAACAGGATGGATTTGTCCACCTCTTCCATTTTTTTCATGAAAATCCTGTATTCTTAACAAACAAGTTTCTCTCTACCGACAAAAATCACAGCTCCTCCACCTTCCCTCTCCCCAAAAAGAATTTCTTGGATCTAATTGGAAAGTTAAATTTTCAATGAAAAGAAAAGATCACCCTTTCCTCGGAAGATTTTGTCATTTACCTCTTCAAAATGTGAAAGTTTAAAATATTTCTTCCCAATTTCTGTCTGCCTCACCCTATCAAATCCTTTACCATCAGTCTCCACGAACCTGCAGCCAAACAGAAAAGAATAAGAATTACAACCGCGAAAAATAAAACTAGAAAAACCAAGAAAGAAACCATGTCATTCAACAAATTATTGTGCGCTGCACTAAACAATTACAAACCTGTAGTACGAGAGTTTGTACATGAGACAATTTAGCATCGTTGGAGTGGCCTGAGAATCAATGCGATACTGACCATCTCTCTTTACAAAGAAAAGGGAGAAAAAATGAAATTATAAGTTAGAGAACCTTGTTGACGAACTAGTCCTCAAACAAGTCAAAACAGCATCATGTTTCAGTGTCTTAAAAACATACAATAAGAAAATTATGGATTAACAAGTGCCTTAAAAAGTAATGAACACTTACTAAGTAATCCGGTTCCTTGATATGAGGAAATACACCACCTCCTATACGAACCATCCACAAGAACTTGTTGATGTCATCACTTGGGTATCCAACAAGACCTGCAGACACAATAAAGAAATCCAAGTAAACATTTTCATTCGTTAAGATGATTCAATAGAAGTATATATTTCTCCTATGATCAATTTCAAAAATGATAAATTCACGCATAACTTTTCCAAAACAAGAATTCACAGCATTGCCTACTGTACGAGCAGACTGCAATCTGCATAAAACGCAATAATTTGATCTTAGAAAACTATGCCAACATTTCCTTTCAGTTTCCTTTGCAGCATTAATACCACCGAAAGAGGAATCAACATCAAGAAACTCACTTTCTTCAGGATTTCAATTTTCCAAAAGGCATTCAGTGAGTCTTTGACATTAACAAGGTGGTTGTCAGTTACTCGCATAAGGGACTTGAACAAAGAAAGAACCATCTTTCAAAAAAATGCTCTCCACTAATAACAACAATCATCAATCCCCTCTACCGGACATCTTACCATCTTCCAGATTCTCATAGGTTTAATTCTCACCATTTACAAGAGGGTCACCATAGGAATTATTCAGGAAAAAAAAAACTCTTCAAATGGGCCGCGGTGGATGATAAGCCATAAAAACAAAAATGGCTAGTATTTCAAATTAGAGCTAAGAAAGATAATGATTTAAAAAGGCTGCCAAATGTTGTTTCTCTTGATTCAGAAAAGCTTTCAAGTTTTCTCTTAATCCAAGTTGACCAGAGAAAGGCCCTGATAAAGTTAAAAGTTTATAAAAATAGCTCCAAAATTTCGATATGTTCCATCAACGACTTTTGGCACCCTACGTTTTCTTAATTGATGCAAGAATAATGTGGTTAATTGGGTAATGTTCTAGGTAAATTTCTTTTTTACCTAATAAAACTCTAAATAGGAGTATTCCCCTATTGTATGAAACAATTATATTTTCACTGTTGAATCTTTCTACCCTTGTTTACTTCCTTTTTTGTCGAGGCCCACTATGGCATATATAGTCGATCCCTTGTATTCTTTTGAGATAGAGAAAATATACAAAGACTCATATTGTTGTTTTCTTTAATTTATTGGGTGGGTTGACCCAGCCTGACCCGACAATATATCATATAAAAAGAAAACCTAATCTTGGTTTACTTCATGCTTCACACTTTTTCTCCCTTCGATGTGCCTCCCCCCTCTCGATGTACATGGTGTCTCCATCACCTATTCGCCTTGTCTCCGTCCCTTCAGTTCGTTGTCGCCACACCTCCTTTCACCGTCGACGTCTCTGTTTGTTTGCCTCAGTCTTCATCTCAGATTCATAGTTCTCAGTTCTCCTTCTGTCTCATCTCCTTCGCACGTTGTGAGTTCTTGGCTTCCCTCCTCAGTCCAACCGCATCTTTATTTTTTACTTATGCCTTTTTCTTTTTAGTTATTACCTGGGAAGCACAAACCCCAATATGGCGATACGCCCGATTTCTAAAAAAGTAAGACACGACACATTGGAGACACATTATATATATATAATGTTTGTATAAAAAACAATACTGTTATTGAAAAAAAAAATTATTAATTATCTAAAATACTAATTTTTCTGTTAAGTATTAAAAATAATTAATATTAGGTTTCCTTTTTTTTTTAATGAAAATGAAAGCATGAAAGAATACAAGGGTATACAAAAAAACCAACCCACCAAGCCCCCCGACTTACAAAAAGGGGACTAAGTAAAACATTGTCTATGGAATAGTTACAAAAGTTTTTCGAAATCAAAGCCTAAAAAAACACATGAAATTTAATCAAGGATCAAATCTCACTAAGATCCCTCTCTCACCCGTAAGCGTTGTCATCCGTCTCACCCCAAATGTCCCAAATAACCACGCACACCCCAACAAGGCATAGAAACCCCCCCTCCGCCTTCTAACACAACATGCAACAAAAGGCCCAACAAGCAAAGTTCTCCTAACAAGCCTATCAACAGTATTAACCCGATCAAGCAAAACTTGCCAAATAAAAAACCTAAATTTCTTAGGAACCTTAGTCCTCCACACCACATCAAAAACCGACTCTTTAGGGGGAGCAGGATCCAACAACAGACTAAACATAGACTTACAGGAGAAACTCCGACTAGGATTAGAATTCCAAACACAAACATCCCTTCTTCCCCCTCTAAAAGACCACCCCTCAAGCAAGGATAGAAGAGAAGCCACCTCCATCATCTCTCTATTAATCAAATTAC
Source organism: Cucumis melo (assembly GCF_025177605.1). Lineage (NCBI taxonomy): Eukaryota > Viridiplantae > Streptophyta > Magnoliopsida > Cucurbitales > Cucurbitaceae > Cucumis > Cucumis melo. Next base: position 19,545,671 of record NC_066858.1, on the reverse strand, counting down.
AACGGAACCCAAAAGAGAAAGATGCATAATTCTCAAATCTCATCAAAAGATATGAGATAGTGCAGTTTTTAGAAGAAGATAAATGATACAGATGCAGAAAAATCGAACATAGGAAACTCTCCCCCACCCATTGATCCTCCCAAAAATAAGTGTCCTTACCATCCCCCACAAAGCAGCAAGAAAACCGAGAAAAAGAAGGGAGCTCGAAGAGATATTCTTAAAGTCGTCCATTCAAAAGGATGGGGACCATGCTTGCTCACAACAATCCTATGCCAAATAGAATCAGATTCAGATAGAAGCCAAAGCCACTTCGCCAACAAAGCTCTGTCCCGGATTCAAAGGTTACCGATCCCTAATCCTCCCTGACTCACGAGTTGCCCCCCACCAACTCCCAATTAACTAGATTGGAGCCATAACCCTCCCCCTCCCACAGGAAATCTCTCAAGTCCTTTTCAATACTTTTACACACCAAGCTAGGGGCCCTAAACAACGAAAGATAATACATTGGCCACTTAACATGAACTTAACCAGAGTTAATCTGCCAGCTTTCAGAAGGAACCCCTTTTTCTACACCGTCGATCTCTTGTGGATTTTCTCGCATATCGGGTTCCAAAAGGACACATATCTCAAATTATCCCCTAAAGGAAGCCCCCGATAAGAAGAATGGAGAGAACCCACCATAATCAAAAACCTCTTTTGCAGAATCTTAATAAATCTTTTTTTTTTCTTTTTGTAATTTTGAAGGTTCCCCAGGTTAGCTGTGTGTTGTTTGGCAATGAGTACAACACACAAAACTCCCTATTGTGGTCGAGTCACAAAGAGTTTATCAGTCTTCCATAAGAGGAAATCAATGTTGGCCCAGACGGCGGTTCTGATACCAATTTGATGTAAACCAAATTAGAGGATTTTATTAATGTTTAAAGTTATGAATACAAGAAAACCATGTCATTAGACAAAAGAGTAGCAAGTTAAAAGAATGAAAAAGAATGGTGAGGTTGGTGCCAAAAAGATCAAAGAAGGAGAAAATGGTTGGCAGGTGTAGGGGAAAGAAATCATTCATAATAGTTTCATTCATGTATGAAATTTACCGATAGAGAGGAAGAAGAAAAGAAGCCCCCAGTCCAAGAGAATTACACCAAGCTTCTCCAACTGGAGAAAAGTGTAGCTAAGCTATAAGAATGAAAAAGAGGTAACCTTCGTCTGTAGAATTTTTCATAAGACCAACAGGTGACGTTAAAGTCTCCTCCAATCAAACTCCAAGACAGTATCCTTGTAGGCTTTTAATTCCACCCACTAGAACTAGCTTCACAACAGTCCATAGATTCATCCAACAGTAGTAATCTAACAGCTCTTCATCACTTGGAACCTTCTTTCAATATAAAGAGATACCTCCTATTAACAATTCAACTAGTTTAATCCTGTTTTCATCCCAAAGAATTAACATAGCCCTCAATCTGCCTATTTCTAGATCATCCCCGTCCAAAAAAACTAAATAATGATTTAACTAGTCTCATATCCACCTTTTCCATTTCAATTTGAACCATCATGGATTGACCTAATAGTAAAAAATGAGACATAGACTCAATAACTAACTACGAGATCATGGATTCAATCCATAATGGCCACCTACCTAGGAATTAATTTTCCACAAGTTTCCTTGACATATAAATGTTGTAAGGTCAAGCGGGTTGTCCCGTGAGATTAGTCGAGGTGCGCGTAAGCTGATCCAGACACTCACGAATATCAAAAGAAAAAGAAAAATTCTTGGAACAACGCGGTTTCTTAGAATATGGCTCGAAGACTTCTTAGTTTATCAAGCTATTAAAGTAAATTTAAATACATCTTTTGGCTGGTATTTTCAACAAATTTATAGGCATTGACTTCATTTTTTCAACTTTTATTGAAAAAGAATCGAGATGTAGTTGATTATATCCAATGAAGAACTTCCTGAATTGACTGAAAAAACTTCCTATAAAGTATAACCCCAAACAATAAGGTAAATGTGGATAACAGAAAAATAAGAAATAGCATAGTATAGTCATGCATAAGGATGGCAACAGCACAAGCTAACCTCCAAAGACAACAAGCACATATTTTACATCCAGGGAGTTGAAAATTTCCCAGGCTGCCTTTTCAGGAGAAGACATAGCAGTACCAACAGTTGCAATGTGGGTATTGTTCCAGGTGTTGTTGTCGACAATGACAGTACGATTAGCCATAGCAGTAGTTTGATAGCCATAGTCCCACCATGATGCAACCTGGGGAACGTGTTTGAACAAGAAGCAAACAACACCACAGAAAAATATTTACCTATGATAGTTTTTATCCTCAGAGTTCGTAGGATTTAGGGAAAACTAAACATTTCAATGAAGGAACATCAGAATAAGCAGAAACTTACTTTATCATCAACCTCAGTGTTGTGGCTTAACCATGCATAAGCTTCTCTAAAGTCATCAAAAACATGGAGACCATCCCGGGAGTGAGAAGTTAAAACAATAGAAGGGGCTGAATAAGCTTCTGCTGCTGCCCAGACACAATGAACCTACAACACCCCGTAAACCAGAAAACCAAATCAGTAAATAAATATTGTTGGAGAAATGGAGAGCAAGGAAAGCAAGAAGCAATAAAGATAGTAGCCTATTTTAAGTGCTATTAAAGAGCAAGTTTGGACTAATAGAGTTGTTCTTTTGCACATATTTGTAAGTAAACTGTAAGCCATAAATTTGAAACCATCATGTAGATGCACACATTCAACTGCAATATTATTTTTCTTTTTTCTGGTATGAAGCGCCAGTGCTATCATTAATGTCAACCTAAAATAAAGGGTAAATAAAGATATGTTCAACTTACCACATAAAAGGCACCAAGCAAAACAAGTAAGAAAAGAGCAATAATAGATGTCCCAAAAGGTAAAACTAGCAGCCTTTTACAAATTTGGGATTTGAGGGAAGGCTTTTCAACTGGTTCCTTTTCCTTCTTTCTGTTCCTTTTTGACGGGCGTTCTTTAACTGTATCTTCACTTTTTTCAGGCTTCACCACATCATGTTGTGCTACAACACCGTCAGAGATGGTATCTCCCACCTTAATTGTTCGACCCAAGAACCAGTATTAGCACCATTTCAATGGTCTTCTGAGAAGAAGAAGATAAAAGGACCAACATAGATAAAACCAACATCATGGAAATAAAATTTACTTCTTGTCCATCTGCTTCACCAGGCATCTGAAACTTAATAGAACGAGTAAAAACTTCAAAGGCTTGAGAAAGTGCAATTCCAGACATAATGCATGCTGCTGGAGCAAGTACAAGCATAAGACGCACCTGTAGTATCATCAAAAGGCATGTATGTAAAAAGGTTGATGATGTAATGAGTAAATTTTTAATTTGGATATTAGAAAATGGTTCTCACCATAACTCCAGAGAAGTACACTGCTGTAGCGATGTAGAGGACTACAAATGAGCTAGCATCAGATAATGGTGAAAAGCATGCCTATCAAAGGTTACCTAGATAAGACTTCTGATGATTGAAACACATTAAAGAACAGGTAGACTAGAAAAAATACGTACAATAATACCAGCTGGAACCAGGAATGCCAAGACGTTGATGTCCATAAAGTAAGAAGGCCAAGTAGGTGGTTGATGCTCACTAACACTCGCAATTATCGGTATGTACTTGCTTGCATAAGTTCTGTTGGTTGAAGCAAAACAAAATAAATGATGAGTGTTTCAGGAAATAAAGATTGAAAATAAAATATTACACCATTTATGTAGGATGTAAGAAACACTTCCTCATTCCATCAATATCATTGGTAACTATTCCTTAAAATGTTAAAAGTTGCATCCAAAAAAGGAGAGGAGAAAAATAAAAAAGAATATGTAGAAATGTTGAAGTGTTGAACTATCAGAAAATTCATTAATCATCAAATATCATGATTCGTGAGCTGGTTTCTTACGGATCTAAAAGACTCAAACTACGCCCACTCCACCCCTTAGTAGGGCTGGAAGCAACAAGAGCTACAAGAATTGCAATGACTGCACAGCAAACTGCCCTGAAGAATGGAAAAATAATGAAGGTCAATTACATAATCCTCAAGCAAAACCCTCAGCAGTGGGGTTCTAGAAGCTTGTTTTTGTATGTGTGTAGGAGGGGGGGCTATATGAAGCTTACAGCCCAATAGATACTACGAGAGTGACAGCTACTTTAAACATTTTCTGGGAGAGAATTCCTTTGATATAATAAACAAGAGCCACCACATGGATAATGATGAAAACCTGAAAACAAAACCAGGAACAAAAAGGAAACAAGTCATCAACAAAACAAATTTAAGGGACTAAAAAATTGCTGATATTATTACACACTTAAAATATTGAGACAAGTGGAGAAAAAAAACAAACAACAATAAACAAATGTACTTCAACACAAATAGCCATAAATTTTCTTCGTTAAAGGTATCACAAATTAATGTCCATCAGTCATAACAGAAGAAGAAAGGGCCACGTGCAATTGAACCCTGCAGTTGTACGACTGGGCTAAAGGAAGTATGAAATCAGACTTGAGCACTAACAAGAAATTTTGCCAAAAATAATTACTAGACATCATTAACCAAAGTACTAGCACAACAATACTAACCAAAAATGATGCAAAATGCTCTGATGTCATCACTGCATTAAATCCAACCACGGGCACCAGTGCAGCCAATAATGTTCCCAGGACAACCTGAATCGAGAGATCCATTATTTCAAGATAAGCTAATGAATCACGCACAAGGTCAAATTTTTACAAGGATTGATGTTTTTGCTTTTTTAGATATTCAATCTCTCAAGTATTTTTTTTATCATCACGAAAAGACAATGCAAGTTAAGCCAGTCGACACTTACAAAAGGAGCATATGCAATGTACAATCGAGAAGAATAGCGTCCAGTTACAATGCACAAAAGTGCATGCATCGGAATAAGATTAATAATGAATGTGTAACCTCCCCAAGAGCAGACCTAAATGGAGGACACAAAGAAATATATAAATAGAAGAAGTAGAAAAACCAACATGAAACACATGGGAATACAAAGGGGATAAATAAAAATACAACCATAAAGTGATGAAGCACAAATAAAGGTATCAACAGAACCAGAAAACAAGTCTTACCATGTAGAAATATGCAATGGCATTTAAAGTGGCATAGAAAAGGGATCCCGTATTCAATGTCTGCATTTCATATGTAACCAATTCAGTGTATAATTTGTAGCATATAATAAAACAATGTCAGTCTTATATGTCAATGAAACTTTGCTTCCTATTAAAATAATTATTATTAACATAATAATAAGATTGTGGTATTGAAAATTAAGCATCTAAGAAGCATCCTAGTAGATATCCATTGACCAGTTACTCAATCTGACAACAGCAAAGAACATGCTTCAGTAACAATGTTTGAGCACAATTAAACTAAGCATGCTACTGTCCTTGACAAATTTACATTCTTCTAATCAAACAAAATCTGACCTTTAAATAAAGATAGAACGTGAAGATCAGAGCAAATATAGCTACAGCTTCATTGTCATAGCTGCCAGCCACAGACCGCGATATATACGATGGAACCTGTAAAAAAATGAAGCAGTAACTAAACTATATATATATATACACATTGTGAAGTTTCAAACAAGCACGCAATTCTCAATAGACAAACACGATTGGAAGATGCATTCTGGTCCACTGCTCCATGCATGATGCATGGAAGGGATTAGAGATTTATATTGGAACTTGGTTCAAACAAAAGCAATACAACCAATACAAAACATATATTCGATTATAAATAGAATGACAGAAGTTGGACATGGGATCAAACTACTATAACTTATTAGCAATGAGGAGTAACCATTTCAATAAGAAACACTTTACTCTCAACACTCGGCATGCTAAGCCTAAGGCCATTACCGTTAGCTGAATGGGCGTGCCAAATAAATGAATAAAAATTATATGACTATAGTTTAGAGAATAGGGAATTGTCAAAAGGTTGGTGATTGATGTCATTGCAATAATATTGACAATTAAAAAGAGGTCTATAAGTGTAGTTTCATAGTTCTACAAATATAGTGAATTTAAATACCATAGCCAAAAGAGCAGCAGCTGTCAATCCAGCACCAGGACCTTTAACTTCCTGATAAATAGCAAGGAGGAATTATTTTGACTAATCAAAGAGCAAAAAGAATACATTGAGAAAATATGGCACCTCGCAGGAATCCAAACCTTTGTCAACAGGTAAGTTGCCCATGAAGCAAAAGCAGAGAATATGGGTGCAGTGAAAACACAAACAGTTTCCACGGACAAAGGAATGTTCAAGGCATTTAATACCCTAACAAATAAAGAGAACTTTAGTCAGTATAGGGCACAGCACTAATAGAAAGGATTATCAATTTCTTCACCCCGTTAAGAAGAGGCATCCTAAGGAATCAATCAACATAAATTATCAAATACTCACCGCCATAATGTGCCTGCAGTCAATGTGAGACCAGGATAAACAGTTCCACCAATTACTCGTCCTAGAGGATACCTAAACAAGCACAACAACACTTAACGGCTGTTAGGGTAAAAGAAATTGAAGTCCAACGCATGAAGACTTGACTCTGAGAATTTTCTGCCCAACAACTATAAAAACCTACCAGGTTCGATCATCAAACCAGTTCCAAAATTCATAAATTCCCATCTTTGAAAGATACTGGAAAAGAAAACACAGAAATCATCTTCCAGTGCAGCAAGGATGTAATTTAGAGACGTTGGCATGTAAGATTACAAAGCAAAGCTAAGATGCTATGCCCGTAACCCCTAGCCTTACAGTATAAGAATTCCGTATAAGCTCAGAAATGAAAATGTCTCGGTAAAAAATCAAACCTGTGTAACTCTGTAATTGAAATAAGGATCAAATTCGTGAATAACACTCTCATACTTTATCACCTGCAAATCATTGCACGAAACGATGTGACTAACCGCTCATATTAATACATATGTTCAAAAGATCAACCGAAAAAACAGACTCTGAACTCCTCCATCGTATAATCCGAAGAGACAGATGCAGCATTAGAACAACAATTTACAAGTAGCAGCAGAAACGGGGATCCTTAATCGAAACCATTGTTCGTATACCCAGGTTTGTGTAAAAATGAAGAGAGTCGTCGGATCAAGAGGGAGATCGAAAAGCTTACAGAGAAAAGGCGAATTGAGAATGCGAGGACGCCAATCAAGATGAGAATGAAGAAGGATAGAACGTTTCCAAATGCGTCCCTTAGAGTTGATCCCTTGGAGGGAAGTGAAGCCGCCATGGACGGCCAGATAGAGGGTTTGAGCTGAGAGCGTTTCTGTGAGAGGAGAGAGCGCGAAAGGAAGTAGGTCGCAAACTCAACTGGAGGAGAACCAGAGAGATACGGACGACTTTGCAAGCATGGGTTCTCAAGTCTAAGTCCCCAAAGTCCAACTCCGAAGGAGGTTTTCTTTTTTTTCGTTTTTCTCTCTTCCTTCTCTTATCTTAATAAATCTTATAATTCTATTATATAGTAAATTTATGGAAAATAATCACAAAACATAAAAAATTTCAAAGTAATCTTTCTACTAGTGTCTAATAGGATAGATAGCTATCAATAATGTTATAAACCAAAATAGACTAATTAATGTGTTTGTTTGTATCATGATAAATATATATACTAATCTATCGTAGTTTATCACAGTTAGATTGTGATATTTTGTTATATTTATAAATGTTATAAGAAGTTAGAATAGTTTTACAATTTACTTGAATTTTAAAGAGGAAAAATATCATTCTTCTTTTTAGAATTATAAGATCTCACCTTGCCTAAGGAATGTATGGGAATGAAAATATATTTGCATATTATTATTATTATTTAAGTAAAAATTTTTCTTATTATTATTTAACTCAGTTTAGAAATAAAAATGATATTCATACTAATTAAAAAAATATTGATTAATTTTTTTTATGCAAACAATTATAGGATGGAACTTAAGCATTTGATTTTAGAGAGAAAATTCATGTCAATCATAATTAAATTTAAGTGGTATTGAAATTGGAAATGTAATAAAAAGAATGAGAGAAATTCTTATGGATAAAAAAAAATTAAAACTATATTTGAAAATGACCCAAATAAGAATGATATTTTGACATTTTCTTTTTTCTTCCTTTCAATGACTTGATCAATGGATTAATGATTAATCTACAATAATTATCATCTGACATTAACGATCAGTGACAAATATCAAAAGTATCATTCTTTTTTAGTATTAATCTAAAAGTTCTTGAATTTGCATTTCATTTTAAAAAAGTACTCTGTTGTTCAGAAATAGGGTAATCCTCGTTTCCATCCCATTCTTTGTTCTCCCCTGTATACCCACTTTCATACAATTTTATGGTAATTGTACATAATACTTAAATTTTGAGTTGCATTGCTTAATTGCGATGTATGTTAACAAATGACCACCATGCTATATCTGGTGCTAAAAAAGCAAACATTGTCTCAATAATTAACTAAGGGATCATGAGTTCATAACACGGTAATCACCTACTTAGGAATTAATTTTGTATGGGTTATCTTGATACCCGAACGTTGTAGAGTCAAGCAGGTTGTCTTGTGAGATTAGTCGAGGTGCGTGTAAGCTGGCCCATGATAGAATTTTAGACATGCACAGCAAAAAAGAATCGAGATTTTACTCTAATCGCACCTAGTTAACATGTATAACTTTAAACTAATGAATTAGGATTTTGCAAGAAATTACCTTATAGCTTTCAAATCGACTTCTCTCCTACCACAAACTCATATTACCATTGGTGTTGACTCGCTATTCTTCGGAAGTAGAACCGAGTTGTGGGACTCAATAGATGAAGGATTTGAGTGGTAGAGATGAAAATTAAGGAATTGCAAAGGATTGGAGAATTAAAACGTCGGTGAGCTTGTTTTCTTTTTAGGTAAATAAAAGTAAAATGACTTTGAAAAATACTTCTTTTTATAAAGAAATTACATACAAGTTTGCATATGATTGATTCATCAAAACCCAACATCTCACAATCCAATAAACATTAGTGTGCTTTAGTGGGCTTGGTGTCAAACATCTTATGCAACCACATATCCAACAAAATGTTGGATTTTTCCACTAACTTGAGTTAAAGGGTAAAATGGCCATTTGATCATTCAAGTCAAAGTCAACTTTTTAAGTACGAAGTCAACTTTTCTAAGTCAGAGGTCAATATTTTGACTTTTTACCATTTTGTCCATATTGACTAATTTCGACCTCCCGAGCATGAATCCATATTAATTTTTTTCAAAATTCAAATCACATTCGAATATATATAGTCAGTTTCTCTCTCCTCACCTAATCGAACTATTCAAACTAATCCAACATACTGTTATAAGTTAATTCCTTATGAGCTAGTAGGGGAACTTAATGAACCTATAGATCAAGGGCCTAAGGATCCGAGATTGACTGGCTAAACTTTTTTTATATTCATTAACTAACAGATCATTTTACTAAAGTCTCATAGTTGCACTCCCCTCATTATATGTACATTTGTGTCTATCTGATATAACCATTATCAATAAGTTAATTATTCACAGGTTGTTCGTTAATTCCACTTACTTGGTGTTCAATATGCTATCTTGGAGGAATACGCGTTGAGTATTTAGGTGGTCATATCCCACTTGGTCGCATAAAGTGACATTTGGGGCGGGGCGTAACATGATAGCATAACCTAAAATCAATAATTTATTTCGACAAAAGTTACAACTATATCAATTTTATTTATACTATCAACAATATAAGCTATCACATGGATTGTATGTTATTAGTTATTCAAAGCTATTACTTATAGCATGCTAATCTGATCTCTTTTCTTTGTCCATTTATGCTAAAGACAAACAACCACAATATCACTTTACAGTAGCATTATATTGATATCATTGATATATAGTAGCATATTAAGGATATTACTTATAGATGCTATCAATAATATCCTTTTGTTGCTGTCATTGATAGATATTATAAGTGACAGTTACAGAAGAATATCATTTATAGTAGCTATCAAAAATATCAATCGATAGCCTAATTAAACGTTATTAATTCAAAATTGATATGTTACCAAGAAGATATCACTTATAAAAAATATTCTTCTAATGATACTGCTTATAGTTTCTATTAGTGACATCCTTCTAGTGCAATCATTGACAAATAATGTTAATGATATCATTTTACGTTGATAGCAATATATAAATTACTTATAATAGCTATTAGGAATATCGATTGATAGCAACATTGTTGATAGAAGATATTAGTGATAGAAACTAATATCATGTTTTTAAAATTGAAAGTTATTACTGATAGCAACTATATAGCAATCAATACCATATTTCTCAAATGGAAAGTTATTCTACCCTTCAATGACTATCATTGATAAAAGCTACCGTATAACTGTTATTAATTATATCAACTGACAACATATTTCTCAAATTAAAAACTATTCTATCATTGATAGCAATGTATAACAATTATCAATGGTTATCAACGATAGATTTCAATTTAAGGAAAACGGATAAAATATTCGTAATGATGACAAGCTATCAGTGATAACAACCAATAACGACTATTAATGATTAGTCGTAGTTATTAGTGATAGCTTTCAATGTGAAAAAATCGAAAAGCGTGTGAAAGAATGATTTCTCAAATTGAAAGCTATCAATATCACTGATAGTAATTATTAGAGATAGATGCTATCGATGATAGTTTTTAAATCAAGAAATATGACAAAAAAAAAAAAAAGCCCTAAATGTTAGTTGGATGTGAATATTTCAGTCTTTTACTATTTTTTATATTATATATGCAATTATTTTATCATTGTGGTATATATACCATAATTTTGAGCTTTTTTGCCATTTATGTAAGTATCCCTAAAAGTGCTTTTCAAAAATATATTTTTTAATTTTTTTTTATAAGTGTTTATATAAATAATTTTGTTTAAAAACCTATTTTCTCAAATTTTGGTTTTAAATATTTTCTTTAAAATAAATTATTTTTCAATTTCATTTATTAAAAATACATTTTGAAAAATTAACAATCACTTCAAATTTTTTTAAAAAGATTTTTTTTCAAATTTAAATGTTTTAAAAGTTAATCCAAACACCCATAGTTTATCTTAAACTTAGATTTGTTTTTTTTTTTTTTTTTTTTTTTTTTTTTTTTTTTAATTTCCAAAGGACCTTATTTTAAACATGTCGGCCTTATCCTGGCAGAGTGCGAGTCCATCCCAATATCAGCCATTTAAGTCGGCCCTAAAGGAGTAAGATATCCAATTTCAGAACACCATATCCAGGAAAACAAACACAAAATGCACAGGTGGACGCGGCCCAGAGAGCAATCTTTTTCTAGTACAGGCCATTCGCATGGCGCTGATAGAGAAAGTGGAAGAAGCTATTCGAATCTCTCGCCATTGCTTTCTTCTTCCTCTCCTGATTACGAAGGCTCATAATCGCTTCAAATTTCTTGGAGATTTGGTGAAGATAAGAAGATTCGAAATTGAGTTTGAAGAAATCTGTTGGCCACGAGTTCTTCTGTTTCTCATTCTGAATTGAGACCAAAGTGACGGAACGAAGTGATGGTGAGGATATTGCCGATGCCTTCCTTCTTGCGACCTTCCATTTCATCATTTACCTTTGCTGCCGCTTCTCGTTTGCCTCATTCCCTCACTTCCTACACCCCGACTCGGTCGCTGCCTTCATTTCCTTTCGGTTTTGGTGCGCCTATTCTTCTCTTTTTATTAACTCTCCCCTAATTTTGATCGCTTCTATTTGTCTTCCTCAATATATTACATTCGCAATTAGATTTATAGCTATTTCTGCTTTAGCTCGACGGATTTTGTTGCTTCCTGTTTCTGCGTGTTTTCCATTCTCACTATAGCCTTAACTCAAATAGAAAAGGAAGCGGAGTCGTTGATGAATTGAGTCAGAATTTATCATATATGTAGCAGGATTTAAGCATAATTTCCTGATAAACAATTTGCGGAGTTTTCAGTTGATATCTCCGTCATGCAGCTTTTCAAAGTTTGTTTTGTGTGTGCGAGTTGTTTTAATCTTAAAGTCAATTTAAGCCTAAATATTTGATAGATATTTTCTATTTCGTTCATTTACTAACAATGATTCCTGACGATATGACTACTGTGTCATTTTAAAAACAAATGTCTCGGAAGAATGATTTTAAGTTGTTATATAGCTGTTCCACAGGCACAATTCTTTGGTTTAAACTCTTCGAAGTTGTTGAAGAAGTGTAATAACACCATGAGGGTGACCGTGAATGGATATGCAGCACAGGCTTGCACAACAGCCAGTCCTGAAAATATTCTTGAGTGGGTAAAAAAGGATAAGAGGAGATTGCTTCATGTTGTCTATCGTGTTGGAGATTTGGAGAGGACCATAAAGTATGTATAATTTCCAAATTTCCATTAGACTAAAAGTTTGTTGCTACATCTTTTTCTCTATTTTTCAACTTTTCTTTTCTTCCTAAGACAGTTAAAATACAAAATATGTTTATTGCAGATTCTATACTGAGTGCCTGGGGATGAAGCTGCTGCGAAAACGTGACATACCAGAGGAGAGATATACAAATGCTTTTCTTGGATACGGTCCCGAAGAGGCTCACTTTGTTATTGAACTTACTTACAGTAAGTTACACTTACAATATATAATGGGATGTTTTCAAATATAATAAAATGAGTTAGCTTATTTACAAAGTAACAAAATTTTACTCTCTATCTGTGATATACCGCAATAGACACAGATAAATATCTATCACTTTAGTGATGTCTATTTGGATTCATCGCGGTTTATCACTCATAACAAGTAAAGCTTTGCTATATTTTAGAACATTTTTAACCGTTTTGCCATTTAAAATACTTCCCTGCATATATAATTTCAAAATTATAAACCTTGGGCTGGTTTAGATGTTGAAATATTGATTCCCATCGAATTGCTTAAATAAATTGAATTATATTATTTTGGTTGTCTGCTGACCACAGATTATGGAGTTGACAAGTATGATATTGGGACTGGGTTTGGGCATTTTGGTGTTGCAGTTGAAGATGTAAGTCTATACTTCATGTTTTTTATCTTAGGTTATACACTTGAGTACATATATATACCATATATATGTACTCATGTCCATAAATCCCCTTCAAATTTGTTCTTTCGTGTCATAATCCTCCAAATTATTCTCTGGTTATATCAGGGTTTTTTATGCCTACTTTCTACTATTAGGTTTCCAGGACCGTGGAACTTATAAAAGCCAAGGGAGGAAAAGTTACCAGAGAACCTGGTCCTGTTAAAGGCGGCAATACTGTGATTGCATTCATTGAAGACCCAGATGGTTATAAATTTGAACTCTTGGAAAGGGGGCCTACTCCTGAGCCTTTATGTCAAGTAATGCTTCGTGTTGGTGATCTTGATCGGTCCATAAAATTTTACGAGAAGGTCAGATTCGTCTCAATGATATATTAGGCTGTTATTTAATCCTCTTCTTTTCACATAGTTCTCATTTTTTTCTTCCTTCTAACATCTGTGTCTGATACTGGTTTCAAATCACGTGCATTCTTTGTTAGGCTTTTGGCATGGAACTTCTAAGGAAGCGTGATAATCCAGAGTACAAGGTAATGTAATACTTCTGTGAGATCTTTCTTCCTACAATTGTCAATATGATTTTCTTATTGCAGAGGACTCTCTGCATTCTCTGTTGCCGTTTAGGTCTTTACACATGAGCACACTGATGCTTTGATAATGTAGTCCATGTGTGTATTAAGTAATTTGTTCTTCTATTTGTTGATTTAACATGTAACTTACAGTATACGATTGCAATGCTGGGATATGGCCCTGAAGATAAAAATGCTGTACTGGAGTTAACATACAACTATGGAGTTACTGACTATGAAAAAGGGAATGGTTATGCCCAGGTTTAACATTTGTATCTATTTTCAAGTTTCTAGTATTGAGGATAGGAAAAAAAAAGGAAAAAAAGGACTTATGGATGCTTATGTTTTTAAATATTTGTAAATGTAGTGGATCTAATAAGGACTTCTTTCCTCTTAACAGATTGCAATAGGCACAGATGATGTCTATAGAACTGCAGAAGCAATAAAACTCTTCGGGGGGAAGATCATCCGAGAACCTGGACCATTACCTGGTATCAACACCAAAATTACTGCATGCTTGGATCCTGATGGCTGGAAGACGGTATGACTTGCAGAAATTTTATTTTCAATCCTTGTGGGATTCTATTATATGGATGAAATGAAATCTCTTGAGTTACTTTGAAGTGTATTTAACAGTTTTTATCAAAAAGTGTTTAAATAAGGATAAGTTTTTTAAGAACGCTTTTCTCTAGTTAGTCCAAATAGACCTTTCACCCAGATTCCTTCTTATGTTTTGGTTGCCTTTCACTCTGCGCATGAGCTTTATGAACTATAAGGTAAACAACGGTAATATTTCACCATCCAGAACTATAAGGTAAAGTTGGACCTGATTTGAATCAATCTATCAAGTCATGCATGTTCAGTTTGCATTTTCTGCTGTACTTCCTTTTTTGACATTTCTTGTTTTTCAGTTATGACTTGTGATGCCAGAAATTCATAACAGTCATTCTAAATAATAGAAAAATTGTTTTACACAACTTTCACGAGTAGCTGCTTACATTTGAGAATATGCTAAAATGAAAAGACGGTTGTCTGTTCATCTACTTACTTCTTATAGGTTCTTTTATCATCTGCAGGTTTTTGTAGATAACATTGATTTTCTGAAGGAGTTGGAGTAAGTGAGAGAGTGGTGGGATTACTACTGCCTGCAAGAAGGGATTCAACCCCAGCTTGAACTTGAAAATAATTGTTTATGCTTGCGTCTAGTTTTGCCCCGACTGAATATAGAAATCTTGTCTTGTATATGCCCCATGTTGTCTCGATAGTGTTAGGTATTAGGCTTGAAATAATGATGATGATCGAGTGTATTTTTAGGATTTGAAACATTTTCCTACATGAGTTATAATGAAATAACTTGCAGTTCAATGTAATTTTTTGGACAACTAGATCCATCCCACAAAATTTTCATGTCTCTCTAATGGAAATCTGTGGGTTGGCACTTGTGCAGCTACTGAATTTGATTGATTGATATATAGTATTAATTGTAAAAGAGAATTGATTTAGATTAAATTACTATATGATCTTTAGTTTCTAATACCTAAAAAGTATTTAATTTGATTGATTTAAATGGCTTTATAGCTCTTCGTCCGCACAAATTTCCATCTTAGTAATTAATGCTTTCTACAAACATACACTATAATGGAAAGCTCCTAGCAATCCTCATAATCCTTTCAAATCAATTTAAACGCCTCACTCAAGTGAAATGCAAAAACGAATATGAGACGAAAATGCAAAAGATGTAAATGAAATACAAAAAACAATTGTTACCTCCAAGAGAATTAATCAGCAAACACAAAAAAGATCAATGTAAGAAAGAGTGGAGTGATGGAAACACATTTATGTACTTAAGAAATCAATAAGCTAGGATGAAATCAGAGTATCGATCACCAGGGAAATAACTTACAACGTGCTAATGCAAGTAGAAGAAGATCATAGGAAAATTGCCAAAAATTAAGGGAATTTAAGAATTTTGGGATGAGTTTTAAATTTAAAGACATTTAGAGCAAATTGAGTAGATAAAATGTCAAAATTGCCCTTCACTAAAAAAAAATCCTAATTCTATTCTCTATTGCCTCACGAGTCACGAAAATTGGCAAAAATAAGACAAAATTAGGAAGTGTAAGGTGTCTTGGGATTATTTTTTGAAAAGTTGAGTTTTAAGACAAATTATATGAAATGTCTATAATGTCCTTTACAGGAAAAACTTTTTTTCATCTCTTTTTCTACCAAAAAAATGTGAAGCATGCTATTTTTTCACATTCTCTCATCTTTGTCTAACTTCTCTTTTAACTTATTTTTTTACTGTTATAGATGATAGATAGTCCTCTTAGTTTTTGACATATGCTCTCCTTTGTTCTCTCGGTGAAACATAAACTTTAAATGTATAACCCAAAATCAATTTTACAATTGTTTTAAGTGATTTAGGGTTGTTTGACATATATTTAGAAATTTTCTTTTGTTATTTTGTTTTTTTATATGATTTAAATTGATTTTACACGTGTTTTAGGAAGTTTTAGCTACTATTTTTGTATCTTCCAAACATCTCACAACTTTCAAGCTTTAAATATCAAATACCAAATCAATTATATACTTGTTTTATGTGATTTCGAATGATTCTACACACATGTTTTAAGAGGAGTGTTTAGCTATTTTTTTTTTTGTATCTCGCAACTTTCAAATTTTAAATGCTCAATCTCAAATCAATTATGTACTTGTTTTAGGTGATGTATGGTGCTTTACACGCGTTTAAAGAAGTTTTTAGCTACTATTTTTATATCTCGCATACATCTCGCAAATTTCAAATTTGAAACTTCTAACTTCAAGTCAATTATATACTTTTCATGGTTGTTGTTGGGTAGTCACACATGAGGTATGTGTGTTCAAAATCCATTACATAAAAATTCGTTCCTTGCGAAATAAAAATTTGTAACTAAAAACTTAAGAGAGATAGAAATTCGATTCTGGAACACACAGTAAAAATTTGAAATGTGCGAGATGTGTGCAATATATGAAGCCTTTTGGTATATATGTATTATCTCGCCACAAACACATATCTTGCACACATCTCGCATATTCTAAACTTTTATTATGTGTTCCAAAATCGAATTTCTACCTCTCTTAAGTTCTTTGAAGTGCTTTTACGTATGTTTAGAAAGCCTATTAGGTATATATGTATTATCTTGCACACATCTCGCACATTCCAAATTTTTATTATATGTTCTTTGGAGTACTTTTACGTATGTTTAGAAAACCTATTAGGTACATATGTATTATCTCCCACATTCCAAATTTTTACTATGCATTCCAAGATCGAATTTCTACCTTTTGCACACATTTGATTTAAACTTGAAAATACCTAATTTCAAATCAATTCTATACTTATTTTAGGCGATTTCAAATCAATTCTATGTTTGAGATAAATAATTGTGAATAAAAACGTTAGAAATTCCAATTTTGAAAGTTGAGATGTTTGACATGCTTTCGAGTTTTCTCTTCGGCAAGCACAAGACTTCTGCCAGTAATTGCTCTCCGATCACTATCTTTCTCTTTTCCTATGAATTTTTAGTTTCATTTCCTTTTAATTTCTTATAATTCACTTCTTTCTGACTGAATCTTTTGATTTTTTTGCATTTAGTAGTTGGTACATTGCTTCGGTTCATGAAGTTTATGATTCAATTTGTAGTTGTTCATAGCCTATACGAGATTGGAGTTCTTAATTTTACCTACTATTGGAAGTTCATTTACCAATCTTGTATACCCAAGAAACATCATTCATCCAATACTTCAATTCAAGCCATTGCCTAAACTATATAAAACATATCCAAAAAATTTATAAACTTTATATTTCTTTACGTAGATGAACAAAAACATAATTACATTCTCCTTTCAGTTCAAACAACTGTCCAAATATATAAAGCATACCCACACTCTCTTTTCTCCCAAAATCTTAAAAAAAAAACCCCAAAAAATCCAAAAGAAACCATTGTGCAAATACATAGCATACCCACACTTTCTTTTCTCCCAAAATCTAAAAAAAAAAACCCAAGAAATCCAAAAGAAAAAAAGCAAAGTATTCACTGTCGCTACTTAGTGGAAGTGTGTGTTCAACGATGGTGCAACAATAGCCACACGCAAAAAGAGGATTCAATTGTGGAGGACCAATTTCAATTTGCTATTTTAGAGCTTTTTTCTTTTTAAAGGACAATAAGGAACAAACTATTGCCGACAGACTAAGATGGTGAGGAGGATTGTGGCTTGGTAAGAGGTTAGAGGAAGAAGGAAAGAAGAATTACAAACTTGAGCTCCCAACTTTTAATTGTAGTTGTTGTTGACCGTAGGGTGTTGAGGTATGCGGGAGAACCAAGCTATGCGTGAGATAAATGAAGAGAAAAGGGAACTTTAGGGTTTTTTATGTGGGGGCAATTTTGACATTTCATGCACTCATTTGTCTTACAATTCTTTAAATTTAAAATTCATCCCAAAACTCTTTCTTCCTTCCAATTTTATCCTATTTCTGATAATTTCCCACATTTCTTCCTCTACAACTTTGGTGGCACCGCCTACAACTTTGAGGATCGACGACGACTACAATGGTGTTTATTAACGGATGGTAGCTACACTTGGAAGTGGTCAAAAGGTGGTATCCACATTCAAACATGTTTTTGAGACTTAGTTGTAATTGATGTTCTTTGTTGCTTAGATTGGTTGATATAGACGAGGTAAAATCGAGGTTTCAGGGATTATGGAGGGTTGAAAAAGGTGTGATTTTCCCTTTTTATCTCAAACCTACAATGACACCCATTGCAACTTCTATTATAATATTTTAGTGTTTTTTATGTTTTGAATATTTTCCAAAATACAAGCCTCAATGTAGGAAAAACATTTAGTATACTTTCAGAAAACTTGTAATTTTATTTTTTCAATCAATCTGATTGATTCCAACACCGAGAATCTTCTCAAATTTTAAAAAACTCTTTCAACGTAATTCCTCAATTCATTTCAGCCGAGATCGATCTTGAGATTATGTGTTTTTGTTTTTAAATTTCAAAATAAAGTATTTTATCAAATGACTAAAATACCATTGGAAGGTCGAATTGTTTTCTGTGAAATCTGAGGTGGATGAAAAATTTTATAGTTTGTGTTTTGATGTAATTGGTGTTGGAATTTATGTTCTAAAACTCGTAGTTTGTAAAATACATTCAATAATATGATTATTGAATTATTTATTAGTGAAATAGAATACTATAATTTTAAATTAATAAACTATGGCTCTGAGGCTATCTTGTAGACTTGAACTTTAATTTACGTAGAGACATAAATGTGGATCACTAAGTTCGAGTTCATAGCCTAAACGGTCTATAGTATATGAATAAGGTTTGACGCCTTATTTTGGTAACACTATGGATGCGACCTAAATTGTACTTAGTACAAATGATGTGATCCTGAATCGTTCATGTAGAGACATGAAAGTAGGGACATCTTATGAGTTTACATAAGATCAGACCATTAAATAGTCACTTTTTACATTATAACACCATTGGCTTTTTAAAATTGACTATTTCTTTTAATTTGATGACCTAGGTAACTTAGTTTTGATCAAGAGCTAACTATGAACTCTTGCTCACATGAGATTATCCTTAGATCTGTATAGGTACGGGCAGCTCATCAGTGCTGGCGCAATATGCCTCCCATTCCAGGGATAAGACCAGGTGGATAGTGGGGACATAGGGTGTGCAAGATGAAATTCACTCCTAACCTCTTTAAAGTCAGTAGATAGGATGTTCCCTTGTGGCACTGAATCTAGGTCTTGAACAAGGGGCCCCACCCTTTTATTGGTCTGAGAGGGATTCAGTTTATAGGTTGGATCTTAAACCAATTGCTCAATAGTGGATCATTGGAACTTAAGAAGCAAGATGTAGTATTGGGGGTAAAACGGTATTTTGACCTAGTCGAGATTACGAACAACCTATGAAGGATTAACTTACTGATCATGGTTATATGAGATGGACACAAATATATCTATAGTGAGAGGAGTGCAACTACGAGACTTTAGTAGAATGACCTGTTAGTTAATGAATGATAATTAGCTTGGTCTAAAAGAGTTTTAGTCAATTAATCTCGGATTGTTAGAGCTAATGATCTATAGGTCCACTAATCGCGTAGTTAATGACACGCGTTATTAAGACGAAGTGACGTAATATGACAGCGTCGTTTGGATTTTTGATGGCGGTATAATCATTATTCTTAAAATACAAATTTTAAAGATATGAATGTTTGAGCTTTCCCAAGACCCTACTAATTGATAACGAAATCCTTTTGCTCACCATTTTGCGAGAAGGTCAAAATGCCTAATGCGTCTTGATTCGAGCCCTTCTCACTTAGTGATTTCATCGCGGTAAACCCTATTTAATGCACCTAAAGGCTCTACGAGAAAAACTCGCGCTCCCTAACTTGAAAAGAATTCTAACAAAACTAAACTACAAAATACTTACAAGTATAGAAAAATAATTACAAGTATAATATACAAAATTGAGGATACACATGCTAGATAAGATACGGGAAATTTATACATTATAGGTGCATCCTTGCGTTCAAGTTCTCTGGCGAGGTGCCTCATCGCGTGCTGCTCCTCATAGCTCCCTAGCCTTGTAGTCTTCTCTTGAACTTTGTGGATCATTTATTACATGACTCTTTGCGTCTTGATTGTTCATTGCAATAAGCCTTTGCTCCTAATCATTCATTGCATTGCTTAAATGATCTTTCTTGGTCCTTTTCGTGTAGTTACCTAAGATATGAATTATGCTAAGTTGATCATGTTGACACTTTCTTTAACGCCTTTTTATATGGGTTCTTAAACTTCAAAGAATTTATCATTTAAGATCTCAGGCGTTTGACATCCTCAACTTCATTTTCGAGATGCATTCATTGAGTTCTCTCTTGTTCACTATCCGAAAGATACACTTAACCTTAGGGCTGATCCAAACAAGCACAGATTACTCTACTACCTTAAATCTCTTCACATGTTCTTTGGCTGAACGCAAGATTCACCAAAGTTAATCATTTTGCCCAAATTCAAAGTAAAGTCCTGTTCTTAAGTTTAAAAAATCAATTCCCTGGTAACAACGCCAAAAACATAAAGAGTAAAAATTGTTATCGTTTATTACACCCGGACTCAAGGTGGTTATATGCATAATTAATGCTAGTGATAAGTCATCGGTAATGATCATTGTATGCAAAGTGTTCACTATGTGTCTCTTTATCGCCTAAGAGCTAAGTCCTCGTTGATTACAAGTTTTTCTAGTGCTTGCCTAAGTATAAGCGAAAAAATAGGTATATCAAGATGATTCAGAGTCAAACATAAGGAATTGATATCAATAGTTAGTTCTAGGATTTACTCATCATTCAGGCGGTATAAAAGAATTATCTATACAGTATGATGAAATGTATGTTTAACTATAATTACTTATCTACACTAGAGGATCTATGAAAGGTGATAGATGTAGAGGTGGGATGGATTTGCAAACTAACTTGTATTAAGAATGGTTGAAAGAATGTCTATATATTGATTAGGCAATTAGGTTGTGAAAGTCTTAATGTGATATAACCCTTATAACTAGTCTATGATGAAGGCAAGCTTCTCTTGGAGTCTTTATACGCCACACTTGTCATTCTGTCAGGGTACAAATGACTCAGCCTAGTAAGGCGAGATATATCTAAAAGGTTTCATGTCACACCCCCTCCCTGACTACTTGCTAGCTTAGCCCGAAAGACGGTGTGAAGCCGATTGACATCGCTCTCTTCTAATGATATCTGTCGACTCTGTTGAACTATGAACCTGATAAACAGGCTAATCTTGTTTATAAACTATTTTACATGCAACACAACACAATGTAACTTAGACCAATCATAGACATACATGAAATGCTGCCTTGAAATAACTAATTTTGCAAGTAAACCTGATAAAGACACCTTAACCAAAAATATAACCAACAAAGGTTTACACAACTACAACACCAAGAGCTTACATAAACTGTAGCATATCTATATCTTACAAAGACATATACAACACAACACGACAGACTCTATGTACATCTCTAACCATGTACTGGTAATCGATATGGGAGCTTCAGTAGACTAAGGCAGTCTATGAAGCACCAGAAGCTCGATCTCTACCTGGAAAGTGGGTAAAACATTTTGGAAGGGTAAGTTATAAAGCTTAGTGAGTGACTAAGTTTAAAACTATAAATCTAAAAATAAGAGCATGTGAAAATTTTACACATATAAATCTCTTTAATCAAGCTGAAAATATAAACACATACTAATAAGAATAGCTTTTTCAAATACTCAGCATGTACGTTATTGAAATCTAGCAACGCCATAGCAAGTATATCAAAATATTTTAACTAACACGAACAAATTTACGTTATGTAGGACACGTCCAGTACAACCAACGTTTACAAGCTCTACGATGCAGTGGGATCCGTCCAACACTCCCATCATCTTTGTCGTAGTAGAGTCCTCCAGCACTCACGACAACATCGTTGTTACGGAGTACATTCAACGTTAACAATGGAATCTAACCTGTGTGCACATGCTACCATATAGCCTCGGGCTCAACATATCAATCATGTAGTTAACAGAAGCATTAGAAAATCATACAAAAACATTAAAACATGTCTACTATCTTTATCTTTCATAAAGCTCAAGCTTACTTAGATTGTTCGTGAAAAACATTAGTTCTTAAAACAAAACTTGCTAACTCATGCTTCGCTTGAAACACTGTGGTTCAAATACTTTCCAAACATTCGATATTCACGTGCTAGCATAATTTTTCATTAAGAAATCTAGTCTCGAAGCTCCTACTTGAAAATAGTCATGGAGTTCAAATGATTTTCATAGCTTCGTAACTAACTGTGTAAAGCGGTCAATCATAAATAACAATTAGGGTAAATATTATCACAACTGGTTTTGTCACTCACTGTCTTGAGCTAGATCCTTGGTCTGTAAGCTTGATTTAATTCTTCTTGGCCTATCAACAACCAAACCGAGTATTAGAACCCTAAATATTCTGGTTTTCTAAAGATAGAATTAACATGATGCATTAAAGATGACGCTCACGAATTCAAAGTTTAAGAAATAAAATCCTCTTCCACATAACTCTCTACATTTTTAGATTTTTAGTGCAAACTTCAAATGACCACAACTCCCTTAATACTTAACCAAAATGAGTATTCTATAATTCCTCTCTCAAAAGAAAGCTCTGAAAGTTTGGATGAAAATGGTGATCAATTGCTTTGGGCGGTGGAGAGCAACATGCACCGAAAGAGAAGAAAAAAGAATTTCCTTCCTTCCTTTCCTCTTTCTTTCCTTTTATCCTTTCTTTCTTCTTTTTTTTAGAAAACAAAACCTTTAATTATATAAAAATATTATATAATTAATTTCCATTTTCTTTTTGTTTTTCTTTCTTTATATAAAATAAAAAAAATAATCCAAAGAGATTCTTGGGTTTACATTTCACTTATAAGGCTTATAGTACTTCTCTTTTAAGGATGACACAACCTCTCGATGCCTAAAACCCACACTTGTTCTCCTATCGAGATACAAATGGTGGATGTTATCTCGCTAAGATTGCGTGCGATAGCCATATCCTTCCTACTTGCCCTCTCAGGCAGTTGGCGATAAGCACTGGCCAAGTGATGATTATAGCTCAACTAACGCAGTAAGAATTATAAGCTGAACTTCTTATTGAGAACTTATTACGAGACTAAACTAGAAATAACACATTGATAGATGAATAGTACAAAAATGGTGGATTGAAAATGTATGAAACTGCAATATATTAAAGAATTTAGGCCTTCAGCCATTGTACAATATGAATAGCATATATAACAAAGAATACAAAATGGAAGAAAGAGTTAATGGAAAGTTATTACAAGTTAGGGAAAATGGGAAATGGGCTTTCCTCCATTCAAACTCCGAGCTTTCACTTGCAGGTTGACAGAAGAGGAAGAAGATTGCTTTTATAGATAGCGAAAATGCTACTCCTTTCCACCATTCTCTAGGATTTTTTCCATTCAAACACTTTTTGTGTCCATTTAGACCTCTGGTCGGACATAAGCATATGACTTTTCACATAGCCAGCCCCTTTGCTTGGTAGGAAAGGAGTTC
This sequence comes from Cucumis melo, assembly GCF_025177605.1. Classification (NCBI taxonomy): domain Eukaryota; kingdom Viridiplantae; phylum Streptophyta; class Magnoliopsida; order Cucurbitales; family Cucurbitaceae; genus Cucumis; species Cucumis melo. The sequence goes on along the minus strand of NC_066858.1, from coordinate 19,521,782 downwards.
TTTATATAAGCGACTTTCAACGAAAAACTTCTATTCTTCTAATCATGTCAGCATCGAATTCAGCCTTTGTCAAGTCACATCAACTCCAACTAACATTCTTGTTTTCTAATGAACTGTCCTCGCGTAGTGATGAAGATCCTCGCCTAGCATTTGTTCTTGCTAGACGGGCTCTTCTCGCGTAGCTCTTGTGCCATATCCTCTGCAATTCACTAATCTCTTCTTTTCCTTTTATTTCTGAGTTAAGACACTAAAACGTGGTAAAACAGGCATGTATATTTATGTAGAATGTATTCTAATACTTATGCTTTTTCAACATAACCATAACGTTTTGTTACACTTTTGCTACATTCTGGCCTCATTATTCTAGAAAATAGGCTACAATAACTTATATTTTTAAAAGTTATTAGTAACCCCCAACTAACTCCTGATAAAGCAAAATATTATCAATAATACTCCTCCAAGGAATAAAAACAAACTGATTACCACTGATAAAAGAAGGAAGCCACACACGGAGCCTATCGGCCAAAATTTTATAAATACATTTGTATATCGTATTACAAGATGAAATAGGCCTAAAATCCTCCATATGCTTGCCCCATAACATTTAGGAATGAGAGTAATCACAGTAGCATTAACACCATGAGGTAAATAGCGAGTCTCAAAGAAGTTTAAAACAACATCATGAGAAATCCTTCCCAACCACATTCCAGACACCTTTAAAGAAACTAATAGAAAACCCATTAGGACCAGAAGCCTTTTCACTATCCATGGAAAATAACACCATCCTAACCTCCGCATGCCCAATAGGAGCCTATAAAATTTGGCAACACTACCTAGACCACCTAAACTGAATAATGTCATCAATCAAGGAAGAAAACTCCTTATAACCAATAACCTGGGAACCCAAACTGTTACAAAAATAATTAACTGCCAACTGGACCACCCCATCATGAAAAGTCAACGAGTGTTATTCGAATCAACCATAGAAAGCAAATAATTATGGCTCATACAAAAACGAACAGAACAATAGAAGAAGACAGTATTATGATCACTAAGCTCCAACCACCTAATCCTAAACTTCTGACGAAGAGATGCTTCCTTTAATCTAACAGTCGTACAAAACACCTCAGTGGCTAGGCTAGCTTGGCGACTTGAAGCATCTGACGTAGGATAATGCTCAACCTCTTTCTAAGCATTATCCATGGACTCTTTAGTGCTAAGAACCTCCTCATTAAGGCATCGAATATGCCTACCAAAGTGTCTACGAAGGGCATGCTTGAGGTCATGTAAATTTTTCACGAAAATCACGATTGGAGAAACACCCTTACGACGAACTCAAACCGAAGAGACCATATCAATAAAGGAAGGATCCTCTACCCAATGGTTAAAGAAACAAAATGATACCAACCTCCGTCTCAACTGAAAGCTAGGATAGAATAAAATAGGGGAATGATCAGAAATACCCCAACATAAAACACTCACCCTCGATCTAGGCCAAGCAACTAACCAATCACCATTAACCAAAATACAATCAAGACCGCGAAGCATGCCAGACCTAAGAACCTTACTAGTCCAAGTGAACCAGTTATCTTGCACCAAAGGCTCAACTAAATCAACCTCACAAATAACATTATCAAACTCCTCCATATCACCAGGAACATGAGACCTAATAAAAGCTTCAAAATGCAATCTGATAGTATTAAAGTCAACCAAGCAATGTCAAAGCAGACGTCTCACAATATTGCTATTGGAGGCATAAACACAGAACACCGCCACACAAACACCAGAGAGCAGGTCAGTTAACGAGCTGTTACTCACTATTTGTTGAGACTTGGCTTGTGTGGTAAGTTGTATTTCATGGGTCATTAATTCAAGATCATTGCATCAAAATGCTCCTTATGAATCTCTTCATTATTTTAAACCTAAGTAATTATCATGTACAAGTTGTCCTATTTCTTGCCCAAGTATAAGCGAAATAGTAGGTTTATCCGAATGATCCTGAGTCGAACACAGAGAATTGATATCAATAATTAGTTCTAGAATTTACTCGTCAATTAGACGGTAGAAAAGAATAATGAATGATGAATAAATGAATGTAAGTGAAACTAAAACTACCTATGTACTCTAGAGATTATGTAAAGGGGGATTAGATGGATGCGAAATGGAGATGCAAACTAACTTGTATGAAGAATAGGTAAAGGAACGTCAATGCATCAATAGGCGATTAGACTGTGAAAGTCTTGATGATATATGGCTTTCATAACTAGTTGATGATATATGGCTCTCAGAGTCTTTAAATATCACACTTGTTCTTCTTTCGGGGTACAAATGACTCAACCTAGTTAGGCTAGAATATCTAGAAGGATTCACTTATAAAACATATAGAGCTTCGCAATTAAGGACAACAACCTCTCGACCCCTATTGCCCACACTTGTCCTCCTTTTGGGGTACAAATGATGGAAGTTGTCTGGCCAAGGTGGAGTTTGTTTTCAAACTCCTCCTTACGCACGTTAGCCATATCCTTGCTACTTGCCCTCTAGGGTAGTTGGTGATAAGCATTGGCCAAGTGATGAAAATAGCTCAACTAAGGTGATAAGAGTTTTAAGCAAAGCAACTTATCAAGAACTTATCACAAGACTAAACTACAAATAACACTCTGGCAGGTGAATAGTAAAGAGATGAATGGATTGAAGAGATATAAACATGTAATATATGTAAAAGAATGTAGGCCTTCGGCTATTGTACAATATGAACAACATATGTTACAAAGAATACAAAAATGAGGAGAAAAGAGAGTGGAAAAATGTTTACAAGTTAGGGTAAGTGGAAAATTAACTTCCTTTCCTTCAAACTCTAAGCTCTTACTTCACAGCTTGATCAGAGAAAAAGAAGATGACTTTTATAGACGACAGAAAGGCTACTATTTTCTGTCACTCTTAGGTTTTGGCCCATTCAGGCACACCTTGGGTCCATTCAAACCTCTAGCCGAACATAGGAATATGACTTTTCACACAGTCGACCTCATCTCACTTGATGGTAATGGAGTCCTTTACATTCGCAACTTTCAGTGGGAAAATTCTATTCTTCTGATCATGTCAGTGTCGAAAACCGTCATTGCCAAGTCACATCATCTCCAACTACTATTCTTGTCTTCTAGTGAACCATCCTCGCGTAATGATGAAGCTTCTCACCTATAATTTATTCTCACGAAACAGGCTCTTCTCGAGTAGCTCTTGCACGATATCCTCTGTGATTCACTAATATCTTCTTTTGCTTTTATTCCTGCCTTAAGACACTGAAATACAGTAAAATAGGCATAGATGCTTATGTAAGGTGTATTTCTAAATACTTATGCTTTTCCAACATAATTAAGGTGTTTTAATACACTTATTCTACATTTTGGCCTCGTTATTCTATAAAAGAGACTAAAATAACTTGTATTTCTACAAGCTATCACACCCCCAAAATTAGAATAATGCTTATCGTCAAGCATCTCTCCGTATTATGCTTATCCTCAAGCACAAATCCTTATAAAAGACTTACCTTTCTCCTTACATTTCTAAACTTCTCAAACTGCGATCAAGTTTTATTCGTTATTCAAGATTTACTCTCACGCGTAAAGTTCGCTTTGAAAACATTTCTAATAGAAGAAAGCCCTAAAATAAGCAAATTTGCACTGAAGTCAAAGAGAAGTTCTCATTGAATGGGGAATTTAGGCAAGACTCCTCTACCTAATAGTCGAGCTACTTCAATCCATACATGATCGTACTTCTTTAATCAAATGAATATCCAGTAACCAAGGTGGCAAGACTAAGAGCTACGGATAATGTGAGCAAGATGTAAAGAGATCATGACTCAATTCCCATCTTCTTGCTTTAATGGGACTGAGGCTTATTCCACTTATTATCTTACCTCTGTCGATTCTTCTCTCTCCTTAAGCGAGCGATTGATCCAATCAGACATGGAAGATCTTGAATCACAACTCCAAGATGTACAATTTTGTAAAGCTATTTAATCACTACGATTTTGAAATAGTAGATTGTATAGTATGAGAATGAATAACTAGAAGAGCTTGTGAAAGAAGATAAGTGAGTATTCTCAGGCAGAGAAAGGAAGCAAAGTTGCTTTACTGTACTTAATAGGATAGGTTTTCTTCTTGTTTTTTTTAGTAGAAGTTCATCAAAGTCCATGAGAACTAGAAGAAAGAATTCTCCATCCTTTGATACTCTACCTTTCCGTTGATCAAGCGGGCACCTTATATAAAAGAAGGGCCACTCTGGGCATTGTTGCTAGGGTTTTCGAAAGAGAGATGGAGAACTCAAATTGAGAGACCTCTACTACTATATCTTATAAAAGACTAATCGAATCTTCTATTACAAAAATACAATCCAATTTCTCAATATAATTTCTTTCTATTAATTCATGAGCATCTTTCTTCAACTAAATAAAGCTAGAACAAATATTGAAACTTCCAAAAAACTTCTAGGTCTCACAATCACTTGGGTTCGCCCGACCCTACTTTTTCAGGTACGATTGGTGGGTCTTTCGATCCTTCTTTTCCATAGCTCGAGTCAACTCTAGCTTCCTCTTACATGTGGATCTCCGAGATGAATGAGAAAGACTCCTAATATGGACGTGACCCTCATTTCTCATAGAAAAAGTGGGAGACTGAACTTAGTATGCTTATTCGTTATTCACCAGTATTTATTGATAAGAGTTTTCATGAATCACTCTAAGAAGCAAGCTCACATCTTTTGTTGGATCCGCAGAGGGAGGTTGAAGGAGAGGGAGAATCTCATATAGGGTCGACGATAGGAATTGGGTTCAGAGCAGCTGAGTTCAAGGAATGTTTCCAAAGAGCTACTAAGAAAGGAATGAGTCGCATTGAGTCAGTAGATATGCTATGAAACCTTCAGGCTCTTTTCCTGTAAACATAGGAAGAGAGTTTATCGAGGGAGTAGTTTTCCTATACTGTCCTAAGAAGACAAGAAGAGGTTCCTATGCTTTCCTGAGTTTTTAAGATTAGAATAACTAGATTGATTCCTAACCCTTCATTCGTGGAGTTAGTTGTATCCGAAGAGGGGAAGGGGACCAAGCAAGGCACGAAAGAGGATCATAGGAAAGAAGCTTCTCGTTCGAGTCTCTATGATGAGCTTTCCTCATTTACTAGATTCTTTTTAGGGATATGCTTTAGAGACAGCTATCTATATTTTGAATAATGTTCCCTTAACAGTGTTTCAGAAACATGATAACTTGTAGAAATAGAAGTTATTGTAGCCTCTTTTAAAGAATAATGAGGCCAAAATGGAGAAGAAGTGTATCAAAATGCCATAATTATGTTGAAAAAGCATAAGTATTTAGAAATACATTTTACATAAGCATCTATGCCTGTTTACTAAGTTTTAATGTCTTAATGTAGGAATAAAAGCAAAAGAAGAGATTAGTGAATTGCAGAGGATATCGCGCAAGAGTTACACGAGAAGAGGCCGTCTGACGAAAACAAATGCTAGGCAAGGAGCTTTATTATTATGTGAGGACGATTCACTGGAGGACAAGAATGGTAGTTGCAGATGATGTGACTTGACAATGGTGGCTTTCGAATTGACATGATCAGAAGAATAGAATTTTCCCATCGAAAGTTTCCTATATAAAGGACCCATCACCATCAAGAAGAGGAGAAGCCTATATAGGCCAAGGTAGCCAACTGTGTGAAAGGTCGTATGTTGATCTCCGACCAAAACCTAAAGAAGGACAAAAAGGAGTAGCCTTTCCATCGTTTGTAAAGAGATTCCTTGTTCTTCTCCGACCAAGTTGTGAGTGAGAGCTTAGATTTTGAAGGAAAGGAAGTCCATTTTCCACTTTCCCTAACTTGTAAACATTTTGCACTATATTTTATTTCCATTTTTATATTATTTGTAATATGTGTTGTTCATATTATACATTGGTCGAAGGCCTATATTCTTTCAAATATATATTACATGTTTATTTCCCTTCAATCCATTCATCTCTTTACTATTCACCTGTCACTGTGTTATTCGTAGTTTAGTCTCATGATAAGTTCTTGATAAGTTGCTTTCCTTATAACTCTTATCGCATTAGTTGAGCTATTTTCATCACTTGGCCAGTACTTATCGCCAATTACCCAAGAGGGTAAGTAGCTTGGATATGGCTAACACACTTAAAGAGGAGTTTGGGGACAAACTTCACCTTGTCGAGAGAACTTCCATCATTTGTACCCCAAAAGGAGGACAAGTGTGGGCAATAGGCGTCGAGAGGTTGCTATCCTTAATCGTGAAGCTCTATACGTTTTAAAAGTGAATCCTTCTAGATATATCTTGCCTAACTAGATTGAATCATTTGTACCCTAAAATGAGGACAAGTGTGGTTTTTAAAGACTCCAAGAGAAGCTCGCCTTAATTATAAACTAGTTATAAGAGTCATATCTCATCAAGGACCTTCATGGTCTACTCACCTAGTCATACATAAACATTTCTTTACCCATTCTTAACACAAGTTAGTTTGTATCTTCATTTCGCATCCATCTAACTCCCCTTTGCAGAATCTTTAGGGTACATAAGTAGTTTTAATTATGCTTACATTTATTTATTCATTATTCATTATTCTTTTATACCGCCTAATTTATAAGTAAATCCTAGAACTAACCTTTGATATCAATTCCCTGTGTTTGACTCCAGATCATCTAGATAAACCTACTATTTCGCTTATACTTGCGCAAGCAATAAAAAAACTTGTACACGACAAGGGCTTAGCTTTAATGTGATGAATAGAGATGTTAGGAGTATTTTGCATGCGATGATCATGTCTGAGCGCATAATGAAGAGATTCAGAAGGAGCATTTTGCATGCAATGATCTTGAATCAATGAAACATTATGAAGAATGAAATATAGTTTACCTCACTAAGTTTGCAACAACAAACAAGCAATTGGCAACAAGCAAGATTTTACTTTGATTTTGGGAAAAACGCTTAACTTTGGTGAATCGCGCGTTGAGCCAAAGAACGCGTAAAGAGGTTTTAAGGTACCCAAGGTTGAGTGTATTTTTCGGACAGTGAGTGAATCAACATAATAAATTAAATTCAATTTGACTTTCTGTTGAGATCCTTAAACGCCTAAAATCTTAAATGCATAATCCGTTGAAATTTAAGAACTCAAAGTAAGGCGTCAAAGAAAGTGTCCACGTGGAGAGTGTAGTTTGATATATATTTGTACTAACTATGCGATTAAGGACGAAGAAAGATCGTTTAAGCATTTCAATGAGCGATTTCATGCAGAGCATATTGCGATGAGTAATCAAGACATAGAGAGCCATGTTTCAAATGATCCACAAAGTTCAGAAGAAGACTTACAAGGCAAGGGAGCTTTGAGGAGCAGTATGCTGAGCAAAAAGGTTTTTATTATCAATGATTAGGGTTTTGGGAAAGCTCAAACAATCATTTCTTTTTAAAATTTCTATTTTAATAGTAACGATTACGCCACCATCTAAAGACCAAATGACGTTGTAAGATCACATCCCTTTGTCTTAATAACACGTGACGTTAACTACACGGTTAACCTAAACACTAACCATAGTTAAGCATACCTATTTAAACCCTTCAAAGATCCTTATTTCGAAATTTCAGCAGTGTAAACTCTCATCAAGACCTTCAAACTCTCTGATCTTCTTCTTTAACGAACCAAGTCAGCTCTTATCTTCTTACTTTCATTTATTACCTATTTTACCTTGCATATCTTCTAAAAAATGGCTAGAAATAAGAGCATCGATTAGCCTAGAACGATAGACATTCCAGTTAAGGCCAACCCATTTAAGAGAGATACTGAAGTTGTGCACTCTCATGGACCCGTGTCGGAGCAAGCCCAACTAGCTTCCTCATCGCTAAACAAAGCTCTACCTAGTTCGAGAGAAGTCTTTGGAACGAAGGGTTGGAATCCTTTTAGCTTCAAGAGCAAAGAGGTGCTCATGACTAATGAAAACATAGACTTTATAACGAATTTGCTCATGGAAGAAAGTAATAAACGAGCAGAGACAAAAGAAGAAGTTGAAAAGAAGAGGAAAGAAGATGAAGAGAAAGCGAGAAAAGAAAAAGCTGAAGAGGAAGAGAGAAATAAAAGAGAAGAAGAAAAGAAAAAGAAAGAAGATGAGAGAAAGTGAGAAGAAGAAAAGCAAAAAGAAACAGGGAAAGAGAAGGGACAAGAGAAAGGTTTGGAAGAAGAAGATAATCGCGATGAGGAGAAAGAGGAAAGTTTGTGAGAAACAGAAACCTCCTTGTCGATAGCAGAATTAGAGTTTGAACGAATGGCGAAGAAGGCTCAGAAGAAGACCAAACAAGTAAACTCTGGGTTGCTTAAGATTAAAGTAAAGGCGCAAGGAATTAAGGCCTTAGCGAAAGGAAAACTTGAGACCAAGATGAAGGCGCGAGAGGAGATTTGAAGTAAAGTTGATAAGGTAGCTCTCTCCGTGGAGAAGAGCAAAGGAAAAGGGAAAGAAAAGACATTCAAGGAGTTTTGTGAGGAGGCCTTAAAAGAAATTGAGGAATTAAGTCTTTGGAGGATGATGCCCCAAAGCCAAAGAAAAAGAGAAAAGTAACGATGAAAAGGTAGGCATTGAGGGAGTAGTTCAAAAAGAGGCGAGAGGAGAAAGAGAAAAACAATGTTGAGAAAGGCGAGGAGGGTCAAACTGAAAAAAGCGGAATGGACAAGCTCCTCTCTGCAAAGAGAGTTAGTAAGTTATTTATAGTCAAGAAGGGGCTCTACCCGTATAAAGGAACTATGTCTAAGTTCCTCACAGCCCCCATTCGAGGCCTCTTGTAAATCACGACGACATAATTTCAATGGACAAAATAATGTTGTTGTACTACATCATGATGGAAATTCCTGTGAATGTTGGCGAGATTATCTGCGAGCATTTAACCACATGGGTCAAGCGTCCATATGGGACAAAGCCATTTCCGTGTCTCAATGAACAATTGTGTATAAAGGCTTGCCCAAAGTTAGAGAAGTCCCCACAAGTTCAAGTGGCAATGGAGTATGCATGGGACTAACACCCCATCGTGTCATCACAATCCACAAAAATAACGCAAAGCTAAATCAAGACCAAACAAGAAGGTCAAAAAGAGGATAAAAATGTGGATAACGAGAAAGAAGAAGGGGAAGAAGTAGAAGTCCCATTGAAGCGGAAAAGACAAGGTGAGAAGGAAGCCTCGGGTTTAAAGAAAGCTAAAATCCCTAAAGCCAGGGACTCCAAGGAAATTTTTCCTCCCACGTTGTCAAGCAGTCCCACCAAAGAAGGCAAGTAACGCTCTCTTGCCTATCAAATGCAAACTTGTCAAAGCCTCACCCTCCCTAACTCCCTCAAAATCCAAAACGAAGACAAAACCTCAAACCTCTCCACAACCCTAAAAATCCAAACCCATAAAGTCCAAATTGCCACCACCCATCATTGACTCATTAACCACTCCTTCACCCAGGCACAAATCTAATGAAGATCGTGTCCTTATTGTGATTGAACCAACCGAAACGACCTTACCACGTCAAGAGGAAACTTTTCAACCTATAGCCCTAAACCCTTTGAGCCAATCTAAGGTGCCTAGGCCTGATACTTCAAATCAGGACATCTTTCATGAACTTCCTTTGACTTAGCAATATTGTTAGATGATGCGGCAAGAGGGTCAGAAGAAGGGAAATAGAGATAGAAGCCTTGAAGGAGATTGTTGATGACCCACTTCAAGGGGAAAAAGAAGAACTCCCTGAGGATGTTAGCGAGAAAAGTCTCCCCTCACCACCTAAACCAATCCTAGAAGTCGTAGTGCGGTTAGAAAAGCTAAAAGAGGCGATGAAAGAAGAAGAAGAAGTTGACGCGAATTATGTCTTCAAATTCATGGATGAATTTATTTGTAAACCTTTGGAGAGAGGGTTTGAAGACATATTCCAGTGTCAGAGCAACTTACAAGAAATGCAATTATGAGGTTGGAACTTAAAATTTACAATGCAAGTGCAAGCAATTAGGCACAGATGGATCAACTTTAAGTAGAAGTGAAGGAGCTCTAAACTCAAAACCAAGAGCTCGAAACTCAACTCACAGAACTTAAGGAATAGAACGCAACAATTAGAGAGCAGAACACGATGATAAGGGAAAGAAGTGATACATTAACTGGTGTGGTCGAAGAGCTTGCGGTAAGGTACGATACGCAATACCATTCCTTAATCAATATCAACACCTTTTATTTTGTAGCACCATTCCAGTACCTCAGGTTCTGTCGAATTTACTAAGGCCCCTGACGCGATTTGATTCGACAGTAGGAGCAAGGGTGACTTTGCGACCACCATAATCACCTCCTCCACAATCGCCTCAATGCAACCATCTCAACCTCGACCTCTACTTCGATGCCTGATTCCACCACCTCCTCCACCGCAGACTTAAGCAAGGGAATATTTTAGATAAAGTACAACTTTTGATGCAATTGTTTCACGTTTAGTCTTTCTTGTCGCAAGTTTAGCTCCCCACATTTTAGCACTTTAATTTTTCCTTGCATCTCAATGATAACTTCAGTGAAGTAAAATATGCAAAATAAGGTTACATTTGTTATTTAGGCGTTTAAATTGTTAAGGAAACATGCTTAGGAAACAATTCTAAAGTTTATTAGACGAGAAAGTTTTACCTCAAACCTCTTTTGTAATAATTTTCTACGAAAAATCTTAGCATTCAATTTTAGCAATGAGGACATCGCTAATCTTTAAATTTAGGGGTGTGCGAGATTCGCGACAAAGCTTTTGAAACTTTTTGGAAATCCCATCAAGGTATTTTAAAAAAAGTTAAAACAGTGCCAAAAATTGAAAATTTTTAAAAAATTTGTATTTATTTATTTAATTGAAATAACAACTCCTATGTTGCCTCTTCTCCCAAAAATAAGAAGCAAAGATTCAAAAGTAAAACTTAGAGAGTTGAGTAATAAGAGGCGATAAGAGTTATAGATGAGGAGATAAATGAATCATAGAGTGCAAAACCTTCTTTTAAGTATAATAAAAAGCATTCTTTTACCGAATAAAAGGGTTGAAAACTATTTAGAAACTTTAGCCATTTCTGATTTTGAAAATAAGATTTTTTTGAAAATGAACAAGGATACTTTGAGTATTAAGCTTGCCGCATTTTGAATTTAGAAATATTTTCATAATAAAAAGTACACGATGAGAGTAAACCATAAATAACAAATAAAACTTCATCACATTTTGAGAAGTCTAGAAACACAATGAGGAAGGCAAGTCTTTTATGAGGATTCGTGCTTAAGGACAAGCAAAACACGGAGAGATGCTTGAGGACAAGCATTATTCTAAATTTGGGGGTGTGATAACTTGTAGAAATACAAGTTGTTATAGCCTATTTTATAGAACAATGAGGCCAAAATGTAGAAGAAGTGTATCAAAACGCCATAATTATATTAAAAAATCATAAGTATTTAGAAATACACTTTACATAAGCATCTATGTCTATTTTACCGTGTTTCAATGTCTTAACGTAAGAATAAAAGCAAATGAAAAGATTAGTGAATCGTAGAGGATATCGCGCAAGAGCTACACAAGAAGAGCCCATCTAGTGAAAACAAATGCTAGGGGAGAGACTTCATCATTACGTGACGACGGTTTACTAGAAGATAAAATTAGTAGTAAGGGATGATGTGACTTGACAATGGTGGCTTTTGACGTTGACATGATTAAAAGAATAGAAGTTTCCCGCCAAAAGTTGCCTATATAAAGGACCCATCACCATTAAGAAGAGAAAAGGCCCAGATAGGACAAGGTAGTCGACTATGTAAAAAGTCATATGTTAATCTCTGTCCAAAACCTAGAGAATGGCAGAAAGGAGTAGCCTTTCCACAGTCTGTAAAGAGAATCCTTCTTTTTCTCTAACCAAGCTTTGAGTGAGAGCTTAGAGATAGAATAAAAGGAAGTCCATTTTTCACTTTCCTTAACTTGTAAACATTTTTCACTTCCTTAACCTGTAAACATTTTTCACTCTTTTTTATTTTCATTTTTGTATTCTTTGTATTATATGCTGTTCATACTATACATTGGTCGAAGACCTATATTCTTTCAAATACATGTTTTATCCCTTCAATCCATTCATTTCTTTACTATTCACTTGTCAATGTGTTATTTGTAGCTTAGTCGTATGATAAGTTGTTTTGCTTATAACTCTTATCATCACTTGGCCAGTGCTTATCGTCGACTACCCGGGAGGGCAAGTAACAAGGATATGGCTAACATGCACAAGGAGAAGTTTGGAGATGAACTCCTCCACCTTGGCGAGATAACTTCCATCATTTGTACCCCGAAAGGCAGACAGGTGTGGGCCATAGGCACCGAAAGGTTGCTATCCTCAATCGCGAAGCTCTATATGTTTTATAAGTGAATCCTTTTAGATATATCTCGACTAACTAAGTTGAGTCATTTATAACCAAAAGGAAGACAAGTGTGGCGTTTAAAGACTCCGCGAGAAGCTCACCTTAATCATAAACTAGTTATGAGAATCATATCGCATCAAGACCTTCATGGACCACTCACCTAGTCATACATAGACATTCCTTCCATTCTTAACACAAGTTAGTTTGCATCTTCATTTCATATCCTTCTAACTTCCCTTTGTAGAATCTTTATGGTACATAAGTAGTTTTAATTCCATTTACATTTATTTATTCATTATTCATTATTCTTTTATACCGCCTAATTGATAAGTAAATCCTAGAACTAACCTTTGATATCAATTCTCTGTGTTTGACTCTAGATCATCTGAATAAACCTACTATTTCTCCCATACTTGAACAAGCAATAGGAAAACTTGTACACAACAAGGGCTTAGCTATAATGCGATGAATAGAGACATTAGGAGCATTTTTCATGGAATGATCATGTCTAAGCACATAGTGAAGAGATTCACAATGAGCATTTTGCATGTAATGATCTTGAATTATTGACACACTATGAAGAAAGAAATATAGTTTACCTCACTAAATTTGCAACAATGAACAAGTAATTTGTTGGCAATAAGCAAAACACCTAATGAACTTTTGAAAGGACGTAAGAGAAGTTTACGTCACTTTAGTATTTGGGGATGTCCGACACATCTCTTGTGCAAAATCCTAAGAAATTGGAACATTGTTTCAAAATTATGCCTAATTCGTAGGTTATCCAAAGGAATCAAGAGGTGGTCCCTTTTACAATCCTCAAGATAATAAAGTATTTGTATCGACAAATGCCACTTTCCTAGAGGAAGACCACATTAAGGATCATCAACCGCGCAGTAAACTAGTATTAAATGAGATTTCTAAAGATGCTAAACATATCCCTAGTTCATCAACTAAAGTAGTTCATAAACTAGAAAATCTAATCAATCACATCATTCTCAAGAGTTTAGAGAACCTCGACATATTGGAAAGGTTGTTCATCAGCCTGATCGCTACTGTGGTTTAATTGAAACTCAATTCGTCATACCTGATGATGGCATAGAGGATCCATCAACTTCATAATCAAAGATATTAGAAACAACAAATGGGCCAATCCACTTGGATTTAAGTTTGCCTAACATAATATATAGAGATGACTTATAAAGAAGCACTTTGTCCCCTACTTTGAACTCTTTTCTAAGAATCTTTCTATCATGATAAAGTTTGGTTTTCTCTTTATAGATCCTAGCGTTCACATAAGAGTCAAGACTATGTTCTTCTAACTCACTATCTCTAACAATTTATTCTTGTCGGCTTCTTCAAGAGATAAGTTGCACTTTTTAATAGCCCAAAACGTTTTGTGTTCTAATTCTACAAGAAGATGACATGCTTTACCAAACACTAATTTAAAAGATGATGTGCCTATGGATGTTTTGTAAGTTGTCCTATAAGCCCAAAGTGCATCATTCACTTTAATGCTCAAATCTTTTCTATTGGGATTAACAATTTTTTGAAGAATGGACTTTACCTCTTGATTGGAAATTTTTGCTTAGCCATTTGTTTAAAGATGATATGGATTTGAAACTCGGTATTGCACTCCGTATTTCTTCATCAATGTCTCAATGGTCCGGTTGCAAAAGTGAGTTTCTTGGTCGCTTATTATGGCTTTGGGAGTACCGAGCCTAAAGAAAATATTTGCAACTAAAAAAGAGGAAACAACATAAGAAGAGTTAGTTCTAGTGGGATTGCCTTAACCCACTTGGACATATAATCGACTGCTAGGAGAATATAAAGATTTCCAAAAGAGAAAGGAAATGGTCCCATGAAATCAATTCCCCAAATGTTGAAAACTTCACAAGGGAGAATTGGTTTCAATGGTATTTCATTCCTTTAGGAAATACATCCAAACTTTTGACATTTTTCACACGATTTACAATATGCATAAAAGTCAATACATTTCCAATAAAACCTAGAATCTAAAATCTTTCTAGCAGTATGTTTAGGACCAAAATGTCCACATATTCTTTCATGGAAAAATGATAAAATAGATTCATGCTCATTTTCAGCAACACATCTTCTAACAACTTGGTCTATTCCTATTTTCCAAAGGTAAGGAGACTCCTAAACATATTGCTTTAACTCACTTTTTAATTTGAATTTTTTATTATAAAAGAAGTGAGAAGGAAGCTTATCAGTTACAAGGTAATTAACAATGTCGGCGTACCATGGAGTGTGCATGTCTAACTTGAAGAGGTATATATCAAAGAAATGCTCTCTTATCGATTTTTTCCTCTTGTTTCTGAATGATTCTACTTAGGTGATTGGAAACGGGGTTGCCCATACCTTTCTTATCCTTGATTGTCAAATTGAACTCTTGAAGTAAGAGTACCCATATGATATTCCTTGCTTTGTTGTCCTTTTTGTTTGCAAGATATTTTATAACTACATGATCAGTAAACATAAATTTTTTATCCAATCATGTAGCTATGAAATTTATCAAGAGCAAAGGTTATAAACAAAAACTCTTTTTCAGTTGTGGTGTAATTAGCTTGAGCAGAATTTAGAGTTCGAGATGAAAAATACATAGTATGCAATTTGTTATCTACCCTTCGTCCTAGCACTGCACCTAATGCAAAATCACTTGCATCACATTGGATCTCAAATGGCAAGTTCCAATTATGTATTTGCAAGATAGGAGAAGAAGTCAACTTATCTTTCAAAAGTATCAAAAGCATGCATACATTTATCATCAATTACAAAAAGGACATCTTTTTTAAGCAAATTTGTCAAAGGCAAAGTTATCTTAGAAAAGTCTTTTATGAACCTTCTATAAAATCCAACACTACCCAAAAATGATCTAACATCCTTTAAACAAGTAGGGTAGGACAAGTTTTGAATGACATCAATTTTAGCTTTGTCAACTTCTATCCCCTTAGATGATACTAAGTGACCTAATATTATACCATGAGAAGCCATGAAATGACATTTTTCAAAGTTAAGCACTAAGTTTGTATCAATACATTTCTTTAAAAACTACTCTAAACTATTCAAGGAAGAATCGAAACCGTTCCCATAGTGAAATCATTCATGAACACTTCTATGCATTTTCTTATGAAAGCAATGAATATGCTTAACATGCATCGTTGAAATATTGCAGGAGCATTACATAGTCCAAAAGGCATTCTTCTAAAAGCAAAGGTTCCAAATTCACATGTAAAAGTTGCCTTATATTGGTCTATGCAGCTATGGGTATTTGATAAAAGCCAAAAAATCCATCATGAAAGCAAAAGTAAGATTTCCTTTCTAATTGTTCTATCATTTGATCTAGAAAAGGTAAAAGGAAGTGATTTTCAAGAGTTACCTCACTTAAATTTCTATAACAAATACACATGTGCCAACTATTTGAAACACGACTAGGAACGAACTCACCTTGGCTATGCCACAATGGTCATACCAGACTTCTTGGGTACCACGTGAATGAGGCTTACCCAAGTGCTATGCGGTACCAGATAGATGATCCCGACGTAGGATTGAGGTACCCAAGTGCTATGCGGTACCCAAGTCAGCTCTTTCTTGAAAACTTCTTTCAAGGTAGGATTGAGGCACCTTTATGGTTGAACCTTGTTCTTAGCCCCTTCCTCGAGATGGATTCAGTGTGTGTAAAAGGATGGATTGATCCCCTTCAAGTCTTCAAGACTCCAACCAATGGCTTGCCTATGTTTTTTTCAAGGTTTCAAGCAACCTTACTTCTTGTTCCTTGGTAAGCTCCTTTAAAATAATGATAGGATATGTGTTATTTTTCTCTAAGAACACGTATTTAAGGTAAGACTTTAGTTCTATCCCATTTTCCTGCAAAGGTAAAGTAAGCTTATTAGTATTGGAATTCTTACATTCTTTATGTAAAGAAACTTCACAAGAACCATTTTCTAAATCACTCTTTTTCAAAATTTTTATGTGGATGCTTGTGTCATGATCATTTTCAATGCCAATGCTTTTGAAAATTTATTCATCATCATCGTTAATGTTTCTTCCTAGATCATGCTCATTACTAGATGCAAAATCATTATCTAGAACATGTTGTTCATTTGTTGCAAGGTTATCAACCAAGACATGGTCATCATTTACACTAGCAACAAAGTCAAGAAAGATAGAGAGATTATCGTCACTAGGTTTGTTCTTAGCAAATTCATTATCAACATATTCTAAAGTTACTTGATCAATAAGCTCGTTGAATTTATCATGCTCTTCTAGTGTCTCTAATTATTCTAAAGTATCATGAAACATGATCATTAGAGGACTTTACATCATCAAAAATGTTGAAAGAAACTATATCACCATCAAACTCGACACTAAGAAGACCTTTGTCCACATTAATTATGGTCTTAGAAATTTTCATATAATGGTCTTTCTAAAGTATAGTAGGAGATGTACGTGCATATTCATTATTCATTCAATTATGTAAAAATCCGAGAGGAATATTAGATTTCCTATCTTAACTAGGGCATCTTCTACAACCCCTAATGGTGAAATGAAAGATGGATCGGCTAATTGAATACAAATACTAGTCTTTTCAAGTCCATTTAATCCTAAGTCTTTGAAAACACTAAAAGGCATGACATTAATGGATGCACCAAGATCAAGCATTGCACTAGATATGTCTCTATTTCCTATTGTGCAAGGAAGCGAAAACATACTAGGGTCGACACATTTTTCTGGAAGATTCTTCTTTAACAGTGAAAACACATTTTTACTAGCCATTACTTTTTCTTGGCTCCTACTCCTCTTGTGAGTACATAACTCTTTAAGAAACTTTGCGTACCTCGGTATGCTCTAGATTGCCGTCAAGAGGGGTAGATTTACTTCTATCTTTTTAAAGACTTCAAGGAGTTCTTTGTCATTCTTGAATTCCTTCCTTGGTTAAGTTAACCTAAAAGGAAATAGAGGTAGAAGATTATCAACAATGTTTCTTGAATCATTATTAATATAAGAAGAAGCATTAGAAAAAGAGGAGTTAGTTTGTACCTTATTTTCTTTTTTGGCATTTGAATCAACATTCTCTAAGTTAGAATCATTTTGAAACAAAGATATATCACCATTTTTATTCAAAATTTTGCCACTTCTTAAAATAACAGCACTCATATTTACATGGTTGTTGGGCAGGAAGTTTGCCCTTCCCTTCTGTTTTAAGAACGTGTGTTGCTAATCTCATCATACACATCTTTAAGGGACAAAGGAAGAAGAATCGTTTTTTTGTTCCATCTTTGGTGAATTTGTAACAGTTAAGATAAACATCATGAATAGCTTTTCTATCAAATTATCATGACCTTCCAACAAAATTTCTCCAACATGCATATGTGTAACATCACATAAGATACTAACATTATATCTTCCAATAAACAAAAGTCACAAGACATTGTCTATTCACTCGCACTTTCTCACTATTGTTCAACCATTGAAATCTGTAAGGTTAAGATGTGACGTCGTTGTCAAACTCAATCTTTTGACAAGTAATGTACTAACAACATTAATACAACTCCCACCATCAATTATTACATAACATGCCTTTCTATTCATGTGACATCAAGTATGAAACAACGTTTCCCTTTATTCTTGAACTATATCTTCTTTAACTTGAGCACTTAAAGCTCTTGTATTTACAAACACATTTCCAACTATTAGTTTTTCAAAACTCTTATCACTAGCCTCTCCTACTTCAACAATGACTTCTTTATCCTCATCATTTTCACTTTTCTCTCCCTCGATTACTACCTCACCATCTTAAATGGTCATTCCTTTTATTTGGACAATCTCTAGCGAGATGACCTAATCCTTGACATTTCCAATGTTTAATATCTCTATTTCTCTCTTTAGGCTCCTTTGATTTAGACTTTCTTTTCATAGAAAACTCATCTTTTTATAGAAGAAGGTTTAAAAGAAGTGTACCTTGTTCTTTTGGTACTCGATTGTTTTTTCACTTTGAGAATAGTGTCCAAATTTTGGTCAAGCTTAAATAGTCTCCCAATAAAAGACCATAATGCAACATGATAAAATAACAAAATTAATCATACTTAAATGTTATTAAAAAGAATAAAGCTAGAAAAATATTAAAATGACATCAAAATTGTTAAATAACATATAAATAATAAATTGATGTGTCTAGGGTTGTTCATATCATCCTCTCCTTCTTTTGAAGTTTCGTTCTCAAATCCAAAATCAAAGCCTTGTAAAATAGTCTTGAGTCATGAGAAGAAAATGATGTATAACCTCTTTGGACATCTCTTGGATAGTCTCCCTTTCAAAGTAGCTTTGTGTAGTCACATGTCAAGTATTGATACTGTTTTAAATTTCTTTGTAAAAGGTATTGATCAATCTAACCCTTATTCCAAATGTGACCATCAAAAGAACTAAGCTAAATCATTGAGTTTTGCTTCATAGCGTCAAAGTTTCAACATCCTACAAAAACTCAAAAGAAGTACGAGATACTAATCTAAGATTACGTCCTGCTAGCTAGGTAATAACAAACTCTCCTGTGTGTAGACTCAAATATGAGTGGCTTTGAAGAGATAATTTCTTCTTCACGTATTCTCAAAATTGGACTCACTCGATCAATTTCTCCTTCATTCTTATAACATTACATGCTACTGTCAGATTCTTCTTTCACACTCTCTTCTACCAGAGTTTTTGCCTCCTCGTTCTCTTTCTTTAATTTTGATTGAAAATGGTTCATCTCTTTATTTCCAATGTCTCTTCATTCTTCATGCCACAATTCTCTCTATCCAGTTCTTTTTATGCTCTTGAAAATTTGTGTCTTTTCTTCTTTGGATGATTGATTGTGCTTTGGTTTGCATGTTCTTTCACTTGAGGCTCGACACATCCTACTTCGTTCTAATTGGATTACAATTTTGTGAAAAAAATTCTTACAGCATGCACTATGTAGTTCTGCAAAATCTTCCATTATAGCCTCTCTAAGCTTTGAATCCATGCCTCGAATTTTAGTGGGCCTTCTTCTCGGATGAAACTTAACTTTGAGATAACTAATATTTTTCTTATGAATTTCAGCAGCTTAAAACTCAAGCTGAGCAACTTAATTAACGTGCTTGCTTGGTATGCTTGTTTCAAATTTTTCTTCAATTGTCAAACTTATGTTTCATCTATCAAATTCCATTATTTTTCAACTTTAAGATTAATTTGCCTGAAAGCATCGACCTTTAATTTTAATTTTAATTCAATTCATAATTACTTTATTTTACTTTTTCAATCAAGAACAAAATAAAAACTCTAATTAGAAACTAGAGTTAATCAAGAAAGCAATCTAGAGCCTAGGCTCTAATACTAAAGGATATGAAAACTCTGAGATTTGAAAAGTAGGAACACAATTGGTGAACCCTTAATATTAAATTGCTAAAACTCTTAAGTCGATTTGACAGCAATCCAAAGGGAAGGGATAGAATTAGATTACCTTTTGATAAAAGACCAAGATAAGACTCCAGGTTTGAACACTCCACAAACAAGATGATCAGACTTTACCTAAATGCTCAAGCATGCAACCCTAGATCAAGAATTACAATGGCGGGTGATGAATCTCCATCATATCAACATAGAGGAAAATCTCATTCCAAATTCAATATGTCAAAATTTGTTTTTACAACCTAATGGCCAGACTTAAATAATCTCACCCCAATAAAAAAACCCTAATTCAACGTAATAAAATAACAAAATTAGGCATACTTAAATGTTATTAAAAGAATAAAAATGAAAAAAAAAAACTAATAAAATGACATCAAAATTATTAAATAAAATATAAATAGCAATGTGATGTTTGGGTGATTCATATCATATACATTGCTTCAAGTTTCTCACAAAGCTCTTTGGCTGTCGAAATTCCACGAACATTTGCAAGAATATTTTTAACCAAGTTCAACACAATTGCACTTCCAGCTCTCAAATATGTTGCCCCATAATCTCCATCGCTCATGCTAGATACCTTAGAAATTTTACTAGATCCACTGTTGGAGATTTCAATTAGTTGACATTATATTTTTTTTTTATAAGGCAGTTGGTTTCTTTATGTTGTCATGTGCAAATTCTTAACATCAAAGTTTAACTTTCAAAGATTTTTCTACATATACTTTTCTTATTTGGAATTATACCGATGCATTCCTTTCTTCAAAATTTGTCCCAAATTATTGGGGTTGCGACTAATCTTTTTCTTTTGGAAGTTATTTAATTTAACAAATCGATTTATTTGAAGCAAATTATGAAACTCTTTTATAATCATCAAATTTGTTTAATGAAGAAGACAAATGTGTTTATTGTGCAAACTTCAGTGCGTTCTTCATGCAAGCTACAATTTTGTTTTGAGCAAGAGTAGTTCCCCACCATTATTTTCTTCATTGCATTTGCG
This sequence comes from Cucumis melo, assembly GCF_025177605.1. Taxonomy (NCBI): domain Eukaryota; kingdom Viridiplantae; phylum Streptophyta; class Magnoliopsida; order Cucurbitales; family Cucurbitaceae; genus Cucumis; species Cucumis melo. The sequence continues at coordinate 19,500,922 of NC_066858.1, read as the reverse complement.
CATCACTCACCTTGTTCTGTTGCAAAGTTCTTCATATCGTTGTTCACAAAATATTGAAGAGTTCATTGGTTTAGGGAAAGCCTAAACCTTTGCCATCAAGAAGGGATTCTTGGTCTTAGGAGAAGCCATGTTTCTTAAAAATTTTCAAATGGGGGACTGATAGTAAAAAAATTTCAAGTAGGGGATTATTGGATGAAAAATTTATTGACCGTTAAACGTTACGAATTAATTTTTTGACCGTTAAAAGTTTTATTATAATAAATTTGTAACGTTTTACAATTAAATTCTTTTGACCGTTACTGATCCTCCACCACTATAAATAGATCTCTCACTCTCATTCTCAAAACACACAACAAAAACATTCTTCTCATTTCTTACAAAGTTTTCCGAGTTGTGTTCTTTTTTTAGTGTTTCGGTTCCAATTAGTTTATGTGCAAAACTAATTCTGTTTTATCCTAGGGACGACGAGACATAATTTTATTTGCACGATTCAGAGCAGAGCCGCAAAACGTCTTAAAGAGAGCGTGTTCCGTGACTCAGCCTTTCACTAATCTAGTTTCTGTTTTGCAGTCTCTATTCCTTTTAATAATCCATTCAGTTGCTGCCTCGTTTCTTTCACCACTATTTTTTAGACTTGGACGATTTTTTGCATTGAAGACCGAAGTGCAACAATACTTGAAGCAACCAATATTTTCTTAGGATGACCATAGGAGACATGACCTTAATCTTGAGTGAGTTGTGAAGTCCTATTTATGACAACGGTCCTTTGATCTATATGGGAGAGAGTGACCATGATAGTTAACTCAACAATGGAGATTTGTTTAAGAGTAAAGAGCTAGAAATGCAACTACACAAGATGAAGTTCATTCCTTCCCATTCCTTAGGATAGTAAATCATTTCTCCTTTAATATCTAATTCTAGGTTTTCAACAATAAATCTGACCTTATCACTCATTGGTCTAAGAGGTGCTAGTTTATAATTGGACTATAAGCTATTTGTTCATCAAAGAGATCAATGGTATTTAAGGAGTTAGATGTAACTATAGGGGTAAAACGATAATTTGACCCAGTTATAGTTATGAGTAACTGTGAAGGGTCAAATCACTATTGATTGGTTATATCCATGAACACAGAAATATATTTGTGAAGAGTGAAACTATTTGTCTTTACTAGAGTGACCAATTGTTAATAAATATTGATTAATTGAATTAAAAAAGTTTAATTAATTAATCTCCTACATTGAAGGTTCTAATTTTGTAGGTATATTAGGTTCATTCATTACATAACTACGGATAAGTATAGGAAATAATTTGGATTGTCCATACTAATTATGAGAATTTTATATTAATGCAATTAATATAAAGGAAAATTATAGTGGGTGACAATTTGAGTTTAGACAAAAGTCCAATCGAAGTCATACACTTGATACAATCGATATACACTTGATACACCTGATGCACCTAATACACACTTAATACACATGTACACCCAATACACATAATACACATATTTACATACATACATATTAAAAATGACAAAATATTAAAGGTTTTTAATTTAATGGCAATTAAGTAAATATGCTAATGATATTTTTGTAAATAAGTTGATCTTTATCAACTTTAGGGTCAAAAGGCGTGAAATACTTTTTCTAGAGACATTTGGGACAAGAATAAGTTAATATAGTTCTATGCTATTATAGTTATATGTTATTATAGTTAGGTTATAATAGTTTGCGTTTAGGTTATAAATTATTTTAGTTTTAGTTATAATATAATATGTGTTTGTGGTTTATATTTTTACAAAAAAAAAAAATACATATTTTTCTTTTCCTAAACCTTTAATATAGTTCAAAATCTTCTATAAAAAATCTAAATATTTGGTATTTTAAGTGTGTATCAAGTATATACTAAATGTATCAAGTGTGTATCAAATGTGTACCAAGTGTATCTCAAGTGTATACCACATGTATCAAGTGTGTATTAAGTCAAGTGTGTACCAAATGTATATTAAGTGTACATCAAGTGTATCAAGCATATTTGAAAGGTATCAAGTGTATAAAGTGTATATCACAGGTGTATCATGTGTATCAAAGTGGATATCAATAGTGTATCAAGTGTATATTAGTAGCGTATCGAACGTGTATCAGGTGTATATCAGATGTATCACGTGAGTTGAGCTTTTCTTATCATTTTTGCAAAAGAAACATCTAAAAGAGAAAAAAAAAAGAATAAACAATCACCCTTAAATCATGCTTCTACAAAGAAGAAAGAGAGAAGAGAAAACCACTCTCCCTTTGTAGAATTTCTATGAATGTATAAATCCTCTCTTCGAAAATGCAAACACTTCCTTGCTTGAACTTCTTCTACCACTACAAGAAATCGAGACTCTTCCGACCATAAAAAATCGTCCGAAAAAAACACATTTGGGGGAAAATGTTTTTCTCGACATCGTCAGGGGTACGTTGGGAAAAAACACATTTGGGGGAAAAGGTTTTTCTCAACATCGTCAGGGGTACGTCGGGAACATGAATCGTTCCCGACATATTGTTATTAACATCAGAGAAGGTTGATGCGTAACACTTACACGTCGGGGAAGGTGGAACATTTAAATAATAGTTCCATTTTTCTTAACGACACAATGTAGAAAAATGAGGGACTAGCTTCAATAATGTCGATGTCTATCTATATGACGTTGGAAAAAAAGAAATTATTATTTAATTGCTCCACCTTTCCCAACACCATGCATGAGAACGTCAGTAAAATGAAACTCAGTCTCGACATGATCACCCACAGTGTCAGTGGAAAGGAAACAATTAAATAATATATCTCGTTTTCCTGATGCTTGTTGCATGGCATCAGAAACATGAATAAGTAGTCCCGACGTAATTAGTAATACGTTGAAAATAGAGAGTTTGCTTGACATTTTCGTGATGCATCGGGAGTTTCCCTATAAAAACACCCTTTCAGTTTTGTAAATCATAGAACCGAAATAGAAGAAAGAAAAGAGAGATTGAGGGAGACCGAGAAGAAGAGAAGAGAAGTTTGTCATCCCTTTCGCTGCTCATCGCTGTTCCATTGCTACCATTCGTCGTGGCTTACCCTGCCACTTCTAATTTTAGTAAGTTTTGGTTAGTTTTAGTTTTGGTTTAGTTTTGAGTTAGTTAGTTTTAGTTTTGGTTTATACTTAGATTTAGGATTTAGAATTAGAATTAGAATTAGAATTAGTTTTAGGATTTAGATTTTAAATTAGTTTTAGGATTTAGTTTTTAAATTAGTTTTAGGTTTTAATATTAAATTTGAATTTGAATTTTTTTTAGGATTTAAGAATTAATTTAGATTGAAATTGAGATTGTGATTGAATTTGAATTTATTATATTAATTGAATTTTCGAGGGTTGAATTGAAAATTTGAGGGGAAGGGGGTTGTATGAATTTGAGGAAGGAGGTGTAATGATTTCAATATTTGAAGGGTGGAGGCTGTGATTGTTTTAAAATTTTTGTAATGTGTGGTTGAGATTTGTTTAGGCTATCCTATGTTAATGGTAGCCTTTAGTTGAAACTTATTTGTTGTTTATTTCTTAGTAGTTTTGTTTGTTGGAACTGTTAGGTGGCTTGTAAAGATTGAAGTAATTTGTGGTTGATTTCTTATCGCTATCCTACAGTTATGGTAGCTTCTTTATGCAAACTTAGTTTTGAATTTGTTAGTAGTTTTGGGGGGTTCGAAGTCTTAGGTAGCTTGTAAAGTATGTTGGAAGGGGTAGTAGGTTGTAACGATTGAAGTTATTTATTATTAATTTGTTTTGGCTATCCTACAGTAATAGTAGCCTCTTTAGTGCAAACTTAGCAAGTAAGCATTTCTAACCTTCGAGTACTGTTTAAGTATTTGTTAAGTATGTTGTTAAGTATTTGTTATACATACACAAACTCATAATCATCGACTTTAAGAAACACTTGAGGTTGATATGTCAGCAAGTTCAAAGTGCTTTTGAATTGCAAAAGACATCGATAAGTATTTTCTAAATGGCTTAGAAATCGGGTATATAGCGTACACGAATTTGATAACGATTGAGCACTAACTTATTTCAGAATTTTGTATATAAACATTGACATATGAATTTCAGGTTATAAAAATGCGTGAGAGAGAAATTTTGTCTCATGATTTCTTCTCCCATGCCATGGGACCTTCACTTGACATTCGGTATTATAGTGGATGCATTATCGATGGAGTGAGATTTTACACAATGGAGCGTGATTCCTGATGCATTACACAAAATAGTAGAGCCATGATAATCGGTGAAAGCAATGGCAGTGGAAGTGACGAAAACAATTTCTATGGTGTTCTAGATGAAGTGTTGGATGTTCAATATCCAATTGGATGACGTGTTTGGCTATTTAAGTGTAGGTAGTTTGACACCGACAACGATAAAAGCCAAAGGACACATGTGAAATTAGGATACAAATCAATCAACACGTCTCATTTTTTGTTCGTCGAGCACCCGGTCATTTGTAAGCACATCAAGTATTTTACCTAGAAGACCCAAAAAATGATACCAATTGGAAAGTTGTTTAAGTGGTCCAGAATAAGCGTATATAGGATGTGTTCAAAGTGGAGGATGTTGATAACGAGCAACTGAATGTAGTGGAAATCATTGTCAGACATTGGATGGAAGAACACATTGAGGATAACACTCTATGTACGCCTAATGTTAATCCTATAGTGGTTGAAAGATCGGTTGTGCGTCATGTCGGTAACGACTTCATAGACGATGATGATGAACAATTGTCACATCAAAGCACATCAAGCGACGACGAATAATAATGACGAATCACGTATCCACATATTTCGGTTACCATAGCCCTAAGAGTGGAGAAGTCAATATCTCAATATGTTCTTCGATTCAGAAACACCATTAGTGTGTGTGAGAGAGATACATTTCTAGTCCGATGCCTTAAGTGGGCTGATGTTGGAAGAGAATACATTGAGGTGGTCAAGGGCGCTTTATGTCAAGGGCATACTTGTCCAAGCTATTATTTACCTATGGCCGTATGCCCGAATACCCCTGAATCGCTTTATATTTATGTCTTGAAAGTAGTCTAGGTTAATTTTTTTCGTTTTCGTGTCGTCGAGTCACAGTGTGACATTTCGGCTTTTTCATATGCAAGCCTGCCAAGGCCAAAAATCTCAATATGTACTATAGGGGATACCTGAGCACTCCGACCCCCACCCAAGCCTTGTTGCACTCTTTACAAGCTAAGCTATTTTCTTTGTAATTGACAGTCTTCAATGCTTTTTTCATGATGTTTTCAACTATTTACTTTCTCTCTTTCGTTTTATAAAAACATTTTCCCGAGAACGTGGAGGGAGGCTACATCATACCATGAGTTTGTCAGTGGATTTCGAATATTGAATGGCTGACTTGTTGACCGAGCAGAACAAGTGCCGTACAATCGTGTTTGAAAGGTTACGATTGTGACACTTTACAGGTAACTTCAGTAAACAATCCATTTTCATTTTAAACATACATAAGTATAAACCAAGCTAATGTATGGGATTCTGTATTTTGTAGCGTTATTTCGTGCTTGATTTCAATGATCAAGCACTTAATAGATTTGTTAAGCATCAAATGCTCACATCTTTCAAGGAGTTCAAGGGCGACTATCATAAACATTTCAAAAAGTACAATGACCCCGAATAGGCACGCGTCAACCCGTTGTCGCATACATTGGTGAGACATTTGGAAGATTGGCACTTCCTATGCAATCACTATTTGAGCCATGCATTTCAAGTGAGATTTACATACTGTTGAGTTTTATGTTCTAAAACTCGTAGATAGTAAGTTTAATCCATTGACCGTTATTAATAAAGTGTTATTATTATAATTTCAATAAGTTTTATTGATTATATTATTAGTTTTGTCTTAATGACCTATATTAATGTATATATTCGTTTGTAATTAAGAAGATATTATCTTATATTATCTTATACTATTTGTTGCCTTTTTTATCACATAGGACATTGTATTTATCTCCTTTTTGCTTGATGTAAGAATATACAATAATATATTCAATAAAATACTCCACATGGTATCAGAGCCTTTTTAACCTAGGTTACTATTCAAACCGCCTTCGCTGCCATCTCCATCCGTCGTCTGCGAACCTCCGCCCGTCGCATTTGAAGTCGAAATCTCTTCATTGTCCCAGCCGAAAAGTTTCGATCGTTGGCTTCTCCGTTACCTCTGAAGCTGAGCTTGAAGCTTCATCCACGAACGGTCCCGACCACGCACAATACTGTCCCCACACAACTCAGATAACTGTTTTCGACAGCGATCGACAACAAAACTCAACTGTTTTAGCTCTGTCTGTCGCTACCCCCCAATCTTCAGCTGCCGCTGCCTTTAGATTTGCAACTCTGTCGCATTCCCTCAGCGAAACTCATCCGCCGTCCCTGAAATCAATTTGACGACCATCTGCATTAACTCCATCCACTCTTCATGAAATTTAGTCTCCTGTTCTACTCTCCGCCGTCCCGTTCTCAGGTCTCTGTTTGCTTCAAGATGAAGCTTTATGAGTTTTTAGTTTCTTTGTGCAGAACTACTGCCGTTATTTGAAGTTTTCCTCTAAATCTATGTTTATGCTTTGATTATTCGATATCTGACTTGTTTCTTATTGTGGGTAGATGGAGAAAAGTGAAATTGCTCGCCCAATTAGCACGATTCTTGATGGGTCTAATTATATTACATGGGAAAATCAAATGAAAAGCTTTTTAATTAGCTGGAAATTATGGCGTATTGTCACCGGCGATATTACCAAACCAACCAAACAACACAAGAAAGATGATAGCAAATTTATTGAACGCCTCAAAGAATGGGACAACAAAAATCATCAGATTATCACCTGGCTCAGTAACACATCAATCCCGGCTATCCATACACAATTTGATGCTTTTGAAAATGCTAAGGAGTTATGGGATTTTTTGTCTACACTATTTAAGTTCGTCGGATTAGCTCATTACTATCAGTTGCACAATAGCCTTGTCAATCTTAATCAAGAAGTTTGTCAATCAGTTAATGAGTATTTAGTCGTGCTTCAACCTATCTGGACTCAACTTGATCAAGCTAAAATCAGTAAAGATCATCTTCGCCTTATTAAAGTCCTTATGGGACACCGTCAAGAATATGTGTCTGTTAGGGCTGGCTTATTACACCGCAGTCCCTTGCCCTCATTGGATGCTGTTATCCAAAAAATATTATTTGAAGAAAAGCGTCTTGGCATCAATCTCTCTAAAAATTCTGATGTTGTTCTTGCCGGCACTTATTCACCATCTGGAGCATCAAGCACATTTTGTAAGAATTGTAAGCTCACTGGTCATAAATTTATTGGTTGCCCTAAAATAGAATGCAGGTACTGCCATAAGCCAGGTCATATTCTGGATATTGTCTCATAAAACCACCTCGACCTTGAAGCTATTCTACAAGAGAAAAGAACTTTACTAAACCCAGTACCTCCTCTGTTGTTGCTGCTACCTCAGATAATTCCCTCACCCCTCATTTTCAGATAAGTGATCTTCAAAGTTTGCTAAATCAGTTAATTTCATCATCTTCCTCTGCACTTGCCGTCTCACCAAGTAATCGATGACTTCTTGACTCTGCCTGTTGCAATCATATGACATGTAGTTATTCTCTTATGAACACTTCTAGTCCTGCTAAATCTTTACCTCCTATTTATGCTGCTGACGGCAATTGTATGAACATCACTCACATTGGCACCATTAATACCCCCAGTTTGAATCTTCCTCATACTTATTGTGTCCCAAACTTAACATTTAATCTAGTATCTGTTGGTCAATTGTGCGACCTTGACTTAACTGTTTTTTTTCTCCCAATGGTTATCAGGTTCAGGATTCGCAGACGGGACAGACGATTAGGACGGGTCGCAAAGTGGGAAGATTGTTTAAGCTTCTATCACTTCAGGTTCCTCCTCCTTTATCCATATCTGCTCCTGTCACTGACTCTGATACATATCAGTGGCATCTTCGTCTTGGTGATGCTTCTCCTGAAAAACTGCGTCATTTAATTTCTATTAACAATTTAAATAATATTACAAAGTTTGTCCCCTTTAATTATTTAAATTGCAAACTTTCTAAGCAACCTACTTTGTCTTTCTCTACATCCACTTCTATATGTGATAAACCTTTTGATTTAATCCATTCTGAAATTTGGGGTCCTGCCCCTACCTCTATTATCCATGGTTATCGCTATTATGTTTTATTCATTGATCATTTCTCTTGATTTACATGGATTTATTTTCTCAAGAACTGCTCTGAATTATCTCACACTTATATTGAGTTTGCTAAAATGATTCACACCCAATTCTCTTGTCCTATCAAAATCCTTTGCACTAACAATGCCTTGGAGTACAAAGACTCCACTCTTCTATCTTTTCTCTCCCAACAGGGCACTCTTGTTCAGCGCTCTTGCCCCCACACTTCTCAACAAAATGGACGTGCTAAGCACAAACATCGCCACATTCTTGACTTAGTACGTGCCCTCCTTCTTTCTGCCTCATGCTCTGAGAAATTTTGGGGTGAAGCAGCTCTTACATTCGTCTATACTATCAATCGTCTTCCTTCCTCCGTTCTTTAAAACATCTCTCCATTTGAAAGACTATATGGTACTTCTCCCAACTATTCTAACCTTAAAGTCTTTGGTTGTGCTTGTTTTGTTCTCCTACATCCTCATGAACACACTAAACTTGAACCACGTGCCCTCCTCTGTTGTTTTCTTGGCTATGACACAGAACATAAAAGCTTTCGTTGTTGGGATCCTTTTTCCAATAGACTTCGTATATCTCGCCATGTCACATTTTGGGAGCATACCATGTTCTCTCGCTTGTTCTCCTTCCACTCCTCCTTCTCTAGTCCTCAACTTTTCTTCACTGACACATATGTTGACCTTTTTCCTCTCTCTAAGTTCACTCCTGATAATGAGCTTGCTTAATCTGCACCTACTTCTGCAACCTCGGACCAGTCGTCCATCTCTGATGATAGTCCTGAACCTACTCAAGATACCCCTCCTCGTCGTTCAACTCAGGTAAGGGAACCTTTAATTCATCTCCAAGATTATCACTGTTTTTCCACTATTGTTTCCCTTGTTGAACCTACCTCTTATCAAGAGGCTAGTACTGACCCTTTATGGCAGAAAGCGATAAATGATGAATTACAGGCTCTTGAAAAGACGCACACTTAGAACTATGTTGACTTACCTCCTGGTAAAAGACCCACTGGCTGCAAGTGGATTTACAAAATCAAGACTCACTCTGATGGTACTATTGAGCATTATAAGACTCGTCTTGTAGCAAAAAGGTATTCCCAAGAATATGGTATTTACTATGAAGAAACATTTGCTCATGTGGCTCGGATGACGTCTGTTCGCAGTTTATTAGCTGTTGCTGCTGCCAAGCAGTGGCCTCTTCTTCAAATGGATGTCAAAAATGCTTTCCTTAACGAGACTCTTTTTAAAGAAGTCTATATGAAGCCACCTTCTGGCACTTCTCCTCCTCCTCACAAGGTGTGCCTCTTGCATCGCGCACTATATGGTCTCAAACAGGCTCTACGAGCTTGGTTTACCACATTTAGCTCTACCATCACTCAACTTGGCTTTACTTTTAGTCCTCATGACACTACACTCTTTACTCGCCACACACCCTAGGGTATTGTTCTTCTTCCCTATGTTGATGACATGATTATCTTTGGTAATGATCCACAGGCCATATTCGATCTCCAACATTACCTTGGTCAACATTTTGAAATGAAAGACCTTGGGTCTCTTAACTACTTTCTTGGCCTTGAAGTCTCTCGACGCTCAGACGGGTATTTATTGTCTCAAGCTAAATATGTCTCTGATCTTTTAGTTCGTTCAAGAATCACTGACTCTAACACAACTTCAATGCCGTTAGATCCCAATGTTCATTTGACCCCTTATGATGGTGTTCCTCTTGAAGATGTCAGTCTGTATCGGCAACTTGTTGGCAGTCTCATCTATCTAACAATGACCCGCCCAGACATTGCATATGCTGTTCATATTGTTAGTCAAATTATGGCTGCTCCTTGAACCATCCATTTTATTGTCGTATTACGTATTCTTCGCAATATCAAGAGAACTTTGGGGCATGGACTTCAGTTTTCTTCTCAATCTTCTCTCGTATTATCTGGCTACTCTGATGTAGATTAGGATGGGGATCCCACTGATCGGCGTTCTATAACAGGTTACTGTTTCTACTTAGGTGATTCTTTCATTTCTTGGCGTAGTAAGAAACAAAGTATTGTCTCTTGTTCTAGTACTGAATCAGAATATCGTGCTCTCGCTGATGCTACCGTCGAACTCTTATGGCTTCGTTAGCTTCTTGCTGATATGGGTGTTCCCAAGCAGGGTCCCACTCTCCTTCATTGTGATAATCGTAGTGCCATCCAAATTGCCCACAATGATGTTTTCCATGAGCGTACAAAGCACATCGAAAATGACTGTCACTTCATTCGTCATCATCTCTTGAGCAATACAATTCTTTTGCAACTTGTCTCCACCATTAAGCAACCAGCAGATATCTTCACTAAAACTTTACCACCTACTCGCTTCAATAAGTTACTTACCAAACTCAAGCTGACAGCTACTCTACCACCTTGAGTTTGAGGGAGGGTATTAATGTATATATTCTTTTGTAATTAAGAAGATATTATCTTATATTATCTTATACTATTTGTTGCCTTTTTTATTACATAGGACATGTTTTTGTCTCCCTTTTGCTTGATGTAAGAATATATAATAATATATTCAATAAAATACTCCACAACCTAAATCCAATAACTAACATCCTAAGCTGCTAGATAAGTCTTGAACAGTATGTAGAGACATACATGGATCAATGTTCGAGACATACATGGATCAATGTTCGAGATACAACTTAAAGGGCTAATAGTATAGGGTTAAAAGCTGTCGCGACATGATTGCGACGCGGAGTGACCGACGTTCTCAATCATTTAATCTTTAATAAATAAAAGGTTTGAAGTCGCCACCAATTATATTAAGGTGTGATTGGTCACCAAAAAAATACATTGGTCTCCATAAATTCAGATTTAAGGTTCGAGAGTCAGTTGTGTGTAGGAAAGGTGTTAACACCCTATAACACCCATAAAAATGGTTACCAAAATTTATTTTTTAAACTAAATTAAAGAGGTTCACAAAACAAAGTTTTTCATTTGGTGTTTTTTAAATGTCTCACGGTTATCAATTCACATCTAAGAAAAAAAAACTAAGCATGAATTGATGATTATATGGGTGGCATGAGAGCCATTAGAAAATGGAATTTGTTTTTTGTTTAAAAGGATGGTTTTTTATTTACCTCAAGAATATTAAAATATCAAACTTTGATATTTTGATTTCCATCATAGGCATTTAATGGGAAATTTCATGTATCTAAAGAATTAATGAATTCCAAAGAAAACACTACTCAGTCACATTTTAAAATATAAAATTATTGATATATTTTGTTTAACATAATTTACTAATTATTTTTTTTAAAAAAAATGAGAAATTTCATGTATTTATGGAATTTAAACCATAAAATCCATACATGAACATTACTTCTCAAATTAATAACAATAATAACAATAACAATAATAACAATAATAATATTAATAATAATAGAAAATAGGAGAAATACATTTGGGAAATAATATGGCATAGGCGTATAAGACAGGTTGGCAAATAATACAACAAACAATATAGTAATACGGGTTGGAAATAATATACACATGTTTGAAAATAAAATTTTGGAAATAATATATATGTTAAGAAATAATGTTTGGGAAATAAATAATATACAGGTGGTGAAATAAATATTCTCCATTTCAACCAATCTAATCAATTAATATCAATATATTTAATGAACAGTAAATAAAAAGTAACAACAACCAAATTAAAACCCGAAATTTAACAAATTTAAATCAAATGGCCTAAATCAGCAAAATTAAAGCACAAAGCATGCAACAATATTCAATTGACCTAAACCTAACAAAATTAAAACACAAAGCAAGATATAATTTGATGCAACAATATTCAATTAGCCCAAAATCTAACAAAATTGAAACACAGTAAAGTAAGACATAGGCAAAATTTGATGCAACAATACATTTAAATGGTCTAAACCTAATAAAATTAACACACCTTAAACCTAACAAAATTAAAATACACAGTAAGTAAAGTAGATGTGAAATTTGATGCAACAATACATTCAATTGGTCTAACTTAACAAAATTAAAGGCACCGTAAAATCAATTCAATGAATTAAAAACAAAACAAATTTGAAAAAAAAATCCACATTATAATCAAAAAGGAAAGGAAGGGAAAAAAATTACCTTTGAAAACCAAATTGACAGAATAATTTTTTTTTTAACCCTTTCAATTGATCTCCCCTTCTAACGTCTCACAAAAAAGAAATCAATTTAACGTACCTTCCAAGAAAATCTCCTCCTTTTTTTCTCTCTAAAGGAAATCTCCTTCTTTGTTTTTATAGGACACTGAGATTGGTAGTTTTTTAAACTGTTGAGAAGAAGGCGTGTTTGTGAGAATGGAGAAGGTGGGGAGAAGGATTCACCTTGTTTTCTTGCTTTTTCTGTTTTTCCTTTTTTAAAAAAATTAAATTCAAATTCAAATCAACTTCCTTTAATAAAAAAATAAAATAATAAAATAAATAAATAAATAAATAAATACAAAAAATAAAAATAAATGGCCAAAATATGGTATCTCTAGCTGGATACCTTATCCTGGTAACACTATGTATACAACTCATTTTATAGTTGATATGAACGCAATTATCCAACGCATTCGTGTAGGTGACATGCGAGTGAGTGTATCCTACGCAATGAGTTTGCATAAGACAGGACCGCGAAATAGTAACCACTAGATATAACTCTGTTAACTAGTTAGGTTTCTATTTTATTAGGATGACCTAGGTAACTTAGTCTTAATTCTAAGTGTAATATGAACTCCTACTCACGATGAATTTTCCTTTGATTTGTACGAGTAAGAGTGACCGGATTGCCGACTCAATATGCTTATCATTTTGGAGATAAGACCAAGTGGGGAGCTGGGAACATAATCACACAAGATAAAATTCACTCATTCCCAACTTTAGGGTAAGTAGATGAGTGTTCCCGTAAATGGTGTCTTTGGGACTTGAAGAAAGGGTCCTACCCTCTCCTATGGCACGGGAGGGATTTTCGTTCAGTGGTTGGACCATAAATAGATTGTTCATTAGAGGAGCACTGATATTTAAGGACTAGAAGTAACTCATGGGTAAAACGATAATTTGATCCAACTAGTATTACGAACACTTATTGGTATTGGCCTATATCCGTAGATATGAAAATATATCTACAGTGAGAAGAGTTCAACCGTGAGTCTTTAGTGGAGTGTACACACAGTTAACGAATATTGATTAATGTGGTTAATGAGTTTAGCCAATTAATCTCATATCGTTATAAATTCTGATTTGTAGATCCATTAGGTTACCTTCCTAGCTTGTAAAGGGTAATGAGATTTAATTGTATTGGTTGAAATTTGAAATGTTCAAATTTACTTTAGGAATTAATATAATGTATGATGATACATTATAATATAAACTTTATTATATAAATTTAATTTTGGATATGATCCAAAATTAATTTATGAAAGAATAAAATATTTGAGTGAGTTCAAATATTAATTTAATGTGAATTAGATTCATATTAAAACTATATGTTAAAATTTAAAGTGTATATGATACATATTAAAACTTATGAGAGGAATTTATATTTGAATATGATTCAAATTTAGATTAAATTAAATATAAGATATTTAATTTAACAATTAATTAATATTTTAGTTTAATTTGATTTAATTAAATTAATTAAATTAAAACTATAGATTATACGAGATATATTCATTTAAATATGATTTAAATGAAATATAATTTAATTAAATATAATTTAATTAATTATTAATTTAATTAATTATTAATTTATTTTAATTTAATATCTATTTATTTGGTTAAATTAATAGGAAACGTGAGTGGTTTTTTCACGTTCCCCGTTTTACTCTCCAACTTTCCTCTAAAGAAGAGGGAGATACTAGTACGTGAAATTAGAGAAGAATTCTAGGGAAAACTCGTAGTGTATTTCTCTAAAAAACACTCTTAAACAAAATTTCATTCTCCAATTTTGGTTCCCACAAACCAAATCTCAACCAAAGAAGGTTTTCGAGTGGTTGTGTCCAATTTGACGTTGGGTAGATTCAGAGTCTTCTTTGTAATTCTCTGTAATTCTCTGTAATCTAATTTTAGAAGCATGCTTAACCTACTAAGTAAATTTAGTATTTGCCAATGTACTCGTATTTTTAGGTTCCTAAATTAATTTGAGTTAAGATCTCTGTAATTCTTCCACTGTTCAAGAGCTCTCATCCCCTCATATATTGCAATGGTACATTATTTCATTTAACTTTTTGTATGCATGTATAACTATTACAATTGTTTCCATGCAGGAGCAATCACGAATGAATAAGAGGCTGCTAGACAAAAGCAACCTTACAATCACAGTAGCGGGTCTAAGTCATTTCATAACGACAGTACAAACTCACTGAGAAACAAGGTCAGTCAGTCGACTACGTGGAGTTATTCAGAGAAACAAATGCTTGAAGTTGCCAATTCATTTCACAGGAGGTTGAGGATGCGTATGTAAGTTCATGCGATACTTTTGTCTTAGTTTGTATTTTTATTTATGCATTTAGAACTTAATTACAAAATTTATATAGAATAACGTGCTGAAACTCTAGTCCCAGTTCACTAAGAGGGTTCTCAGCCACTCTCTAGGTATGAGATATGCGAGACCGTTTTGGGTAGACGACCAGGCTACTCAAAAGGTCTTGGTTGGGGACCCAAGCCCAAGTCTTGCAAGAGTTGTGCTAGCCGACTTCAATTTTGCAATCTAGGGAGGTCAAAAAAAGCTAAAGTTCTGATTGAGCAGCATAGACTTGAGCTTGAGGAAGCTAAACGCATGATTGAAGAACAGAGAATGACGTCGGAGCTGCACACACAACTAACAGAAGAAATGAAGAAATCAAGAAGAAATGAGTCGTACATATTTTTCAACTTTTAACTTGTTTACTTTGCATTATAGTGATATATATATCTAAATTAACTTTTGTGTCATTGCAGGTGTGGACTTGTTGTAATATGTCGTCTATGGCTATTAGGATATAAATGTATTTTTTCTCTTCTACGTAATTTCTTTAAAACATTCTTAGAAAATGTAACATTTAATTATAATATATTATTTTTGATTTGGTATTTTATATAATTATTTAGTAATTTGTTGCATATTTTGTACAATTTTATTCAATTTAAACCAAATTAGAACCGAAAAGAATATTGCACGATTGAAAAAAAAATTCAATAAATAAAAAAGATATATTTAAAATATCTCCCGATGCACCCAAAGCGTCGGAATTAATGCCCTTCCTCCGACGTGTTATTTAAAACGTTGAGGGAGATTTTTCCGACATAATGTCGAGAGAAGCCTTTTCCTGATGCCTAAAGGGAACGTTGGTGTGGCCTACTGTTGACATATAAACATCATGTTGGGGGTGAGATTGTGTCGACGTTTTATCATCGTCGGGCAAATCAACGTCGAGAGAAGGTTTTCTCGACGTATGGTGGTTGCACATCGGGAATGGGTCGCCCGACGCATTTCTGTCAACATTCTTCCCGACGTGAGATTGTACGTTGGAATAGCCTTCTTCGAAGTTGTTTCTAATCTTATCCGATGCATGCGGGCGTTAAGAGACCCACAACTTGTTGTTGTGTACGAACCCAAGTGAACAAAGAAAACACAAAACACTACCAAAATTATCTTTCTTTCTATTATCCTAGGAAGATTCAAAGGAGTTGTGGGCTTTTTGATTTTGGTAAGGAAATGAATGTATGATAGAGAGTTTAAGAGGATTGAATATGAAGAGGGATCTATTGAGTTTTCAAAAATCAGGTATTTTCCAATCATGTAGAAAACCTCCCATTTATTAAATATTTTATATGCGAGAGGGATTGAGGGGTCATAATTTATATTTGGATTCTTGAGCGTGTGACTTCTTTTGATATCAATAAGATTGTGATTATGCTGTGACAGATTTAGAAAGCTCGAATAAAATTGGTGCTTCAAAGCAAGGCAAAAAATCGCTCCTTCTCAATTCTATCCTTGCTATGAGCAGATAAAGTCCTCCTAATCTATCTTTTTTAAAGTTGAATATTGATGCGATTTAGATGTAATCTCAAATATGATTGGTGGTTGAGGGAATATAAAAGTTGGGTCGCATGCAAAAATGTAAAAAGGAATTAACCATACAAAAAGTTTGCTTGCTTGCATCACTTTTATCATTGAGGAAGTGTCTAATAAAAATTTGAAGGAAAAAAAAAAAAAAAAAAGTTGGGAAGGGGTATTTTTGTTTTGTGGAATTCTGAAAGGTGACCTAGAATCCTAGATACGCGCCGCTAGGATTTGCCGCGAAAATTAGGAAGAACATCACTGATGTTACTGGAACCTGCCTAACCCTACACATATTTCTTCCTCCCTCCCACCGCTTCTAATTACTTTCTTCTTCCCTCCGTTCACCTTTCCTCTTCATCGTCTAAGGTAACCCCTAGTTTTGATTTAAGAAAATGGCGGAAGACCAGGATCAAACCGAAGCAGAACGCAAACAAAATCCTAAAAAGCACCGGAAGCATGCTTTTCCCTATGGCAATTACCGAAATTACTATGGCTACCGGGTATTTCTCCTCCTCTATTCTTCCCCACTTCCCATAGGCTTTCTGATTCTTACGAGAAGTATTCTTGATCATTTCCGGTTTCTGGTTAACATTCGAACTCATTTTGGACCTTTGTTTATATCTCTTCATCTCTGTTTTTCCAACTTCAATGCCGTTGTGATTTTTTATTCGGCCGACTGAATGTGCGTAACCTTACCAGTAGTTGGGTTTTCTTTATTCTTTTGTGTTGCAGGTGGGTCAAAAATTGGTTGAAGATCCTCGTTTAAAGGTTTTCAAGAAAGAATGGTTTGAAGGCAAGGATTGCCTGGATATTGGGTGCAATAATGGGATAGTTACCATACAGATAGGTACCAATACTTCCATCTCAGTATTTATTTGTAAACAAAAGAAAAAGATTGATATATCGTTGTCATGTGCCGTACTTCTATGAGCTCTTTACTTCTGGATAATAGGATATGCTTGGAAGGCATGAGTATGAAGAGCTTAAAACTGTCTTTCCTTTGCATTTCACTGGCTCTTTCTCATTATCATTGAAAATTCTGGAATTTGTTTTCCTCAAATACTTAAGTTATTTACTTATGTGGATAATTTTCTTTTTGCAGCTAGAAAGTTTAATTGCCGGAGTATTCTTGGTGTTGATATTGACTCTGGTAAGATTTGCACTTTGAGCTCCCCAGCTCCCATTGCAGATCCTTTTTACTTTTACTAAGTATATGAAGGCAGTTTTTTTTTTTTTTTTTTTTGACACTCAGACAAAACTTCCTTATTAACAAGAACTCAGAGTACAAGAGAGTTATACAAAAAGAGTAATAAAGAAGTTTTAAGCAAGGGAAAGTAAAAAGAGGATCTGCAATAGGAGAAACAACTCTTTTACGAGAGTATATGGAGGCTGTTTTGTGAATGGCTCTTTTCTTTGGAGTTATAAGGCTAGTCAATGATGCATTTTACAATAACTATTTTAGGCACTTATAATATTAGTCATGTATAATGTAGCTTGAGATGGTTGGATGTTGATTTATTGTTTTGACGTAGAGAGCATCAATGAAGTGGGAAATGATAAAGCTCATGAATTGAAACTATTTTATGCATTGAAGGAGGAAAATTCAGTCCTAGAAGATTTTAATCATTGTTGCACATAGTGCATACTGACTTTAAACTGCCCAGTATTTGCCTGAAGAAGTTTGTACGTCTAGAACATATTTCTTGGAACTTTCATCGTTTGTTGAGTTTACTGGTATCTTTAGCAATCATTACATCATGATTTGGTAGTTATTTTAGGATAAAATTGATCTCAAAGGTGAAATATTTTTAAAAAATCAAGGTATTTAAGCCTGAGTTGACCTTTTGGTTTTTCTATATAAATGGTTGCTTTGTTTCCAACCTAATATTCTCTTTATGCAAGATCGAGTTGACGATGCTTATTGGAATCTTAGAAAGGAAATAAGACTGAGTGATGGGAACCCTGATAATGGTTTGAAGCACTGTGCTTCGAAAGCTTCTAGGATAGATTTAGAAGCTTCTACAAGTATTTCTTCGTCCAAGGAACATGATCTTCATGCGGCCGTCTCCTTCAAACGGCAGAATTTTATATTCAGTCACCATCCACCAGACAAGCATTATGATACAATTCTTTGGTAAGTTGATCTTTTTATTTGTATGTTATGCATTAATGCAATTTGTTTCTTTGACCCTTGATACATTTCCCTTTTGTGGTTACTGTATGCATGTTTTTTTTTTCCTGTATTGCAGTTTGAGTGTGGCAAAGTGGATTCATCTAAACTGGGGAGATGATGGCTTAATTAGATTGTTTTCCAAGATTTGGAAACTGCTTAACCTGGTACTTAACCGTCGTACATGCATGTCATCTTGCACTTTGTTATATTGGTTTGTCTTTACATTTTAAATCTGATTAAGAACCTTCTTAATTATCCATTCATTCTGAAAAGGCAGGGTGGCATTCTTGTTTTGGAGCCTCAACCTTGGAAGTCTTATGAAACCAACTATAGCGTTTCTGAGGTAATTGACAATCACATTTAGTGGTGTGTAACCAAAGTCTAATCTTTACTTTTGAATGAAATCTTGCCTCTCAATGTGAGAGAAGATGTTTATTTATTTAGGAAAATGTAATACAAGTTAGTTATGTAGTAACTAACTAAGTAGTTGTAACTATTATAACAGAAAACTAAAACAGAAAATAATAAGGCAGTAGATTTAAGCTAGGACTATAGTTTTTAGCTATTTGGATTACATCATTTAGTCCAAGTTGAAAAATTTCTTGGTGGTCTTCTAGTTTCTCCTATCACATTGCCTTAGATGTCAGCTGATGTTTCGAATGCAGACAACTAAAATGAACTTCAGGACTATAAAGATCCTTCCAGAAGAGTTTCAAGAGATACTCTTAGACAAGGTATTTATATGATTTATTTGGCTGAGTTTTTCAAACAGCATCAGTTTTCACTAATTTTTGGACAACACCCCACCCCAGATTGGATTCAGAACAGTTGAAGCCTTAAACCTTGGCTTGTCCGACGGCAATTCAGGAGGATTCAATAGACCAATTTTAGTTTTCCAGAAGTAAAGTTGTTAGTAATATGGACGTCTGAACCAAATACAGAGGCCATCAGCTGCTTTTTTTTTTCTTTTTTTTTTTTTCTTTTTTTTTTTTTTAATTTTTTGACGAGTCCAACATGTGGGGTAGGGAAGATTCGAACGCAACCTTTGAGCTCTTGAATCATACATTTGTCGCTCCATATTGGATCCGTGGGATGGGCGTTTTCGAAAGAAGAAGGGTGCAGTTTTGTAACTCCTGGATAGGCGTCTTTGATGGCTTCTTGTTGAAAGCTTCTTCTGGGTTTTGATGTTTACATAATTGTACTTGGTTAATATATATTATTAATTCATGCGCTGTTTTTCTATCATATTCATTCATATTTAAGTTTAAACCTTTATATGTGATACATCAAAATAGTTCATCTTGTTTTATAGTTTATCTAAGAATTGGGAGACGCTTGATGAAGTTTATGCTAAATCTGCTCTCTGGGATAATTCATTTTCATGTTCTTTTTTCTTAAAATAATTTCTTTCTGAATATATTAATATATTGAATGGATGTTCAGGAAAAAGAAAAAAAGGGTTTATTTATTTATTTGTTTTAAATTTAATGAATGATTTGTTAACTGTTTTGGCTATGGTTAAATTGGTTAATGCCTTAAAGCTCAACGTTAGTTGATTTGCTAGATCCTCCCTCATTAAAAAAAAAAAAAAAAAAAAAAAAAAACTCAATTACTTAGGGTGTATTATGGTGTATTTGGCATCTGAATACAGAAATTTAAAAACAAGAGATTCAGCGTTATAACATTTTAAATATAGATTTTAAAAAATGTTGAAATGGGTTTCATATTACATATTATTATTCATAAAAATATTTTACTTTTTCATAAAAAAATTTCGATATATGATTCATGTTTATAAAATTGGTTAAGTTGCAATTTTAGTATCCGGAGAAACTTGGAGTTTTGCTAAATAGTCCCTATTTAATACAAAATTATATGTAATATTGTATTTACATATAAAATATTTAGAATGTAAATTTTATATGTTCATGAATATAATTCTATTTTAAATCACTTCTCAGAAATAGAATTCAGATTATTTGCAAATACATTTTTTAAATTCAGAAAATTTGAAAACATAAAATAGAAATACATTGAACACATTAAATTTGAAAACATAAAATAGAATTCGAATTCTCCAAACGGTTGTCTTTATCTTTAGTGTATTATAAATCAAAATTATAAACAAAATTATCCTTGAAGTCCACCTTAATTCATCCTTCAAAATATTAGTAATTTTTATCATTTCCCACCTCTCTGTTTATTTATATCCTTTGTAATATCCTAATTTGCATATTTGTCAAGTTCCTAAGTCAACTTGTGAGTGAAAGTTAGTTGAATTTGTGCTATTTTTTCCCTCAACTACTGGACCCATAATTTTTCTCAAATTAAAACTCATACTTTGATCTCAGTTTCAAATTATTTTTATTTCTAGTGCAGCAAATGTGTTAGACGACATGCATAGCTATTTTTTTCAAACTCCAAAATTTTTCCAGGTATAAAAACAATACAAATAATTTTAAAAATATATGTTTTTAATGATAATGTGTCTTTTGTCTGGTAATGCATTGTACTTCTGTTAGTACTGCAGTCTATAACATTCGGGTGGCATTCGACCATTGGGTCGTTTCCGTGCAGGGTCTCTACAGTAATCATATATCATGTACTTCTTCCTAACTTGACCAAGCTTGGCCAACTGACGAACGGTAAGCTGAGAATGATCAGGAGAAGTCCACCAGTTTTGTGAAGACTTGGTGGCACATTGGGTATTGCTGAGCTCTCCAATCCAATGACAAGCTCTTGGCCTGAATTGGCGGATGGTAGCAGTGAATGGTGCATTATTCCAATTTGTTTTGACACGACCTCCTTGAGTTGCCCAATCATCTGCGTTCCATAAACTTGTATAAAATCTCATGCCTTTCTTGTTTGGGTATGCTTTTCTTCGCTCCAACTTCTCGTAGTTTCGGAATACTCTTATTGGGATACTGTCGATATACCACCTGAAAATCATCCAAACCGACCGATATTATTTTTATTTAAAAGAAATTTTTTTGTAAATTGGTAAAACTATTTACAAAATATAGATTTTATCAATAATATAAACTCATTCATACAATCTACGGTTGAAGTCTTATTTTGATGAAAATGAGGTTTAGAGTACAAAATTCAAATGGATAAACTTAGGCTCTTTTTACTAATCATTTGGTTTTTTAAAATTAAACATCTTTTCTGTAGCATTCTTACTATGTTGCCAAATTCCAATAAATGGTTAACAAACACGACGTTAGGAAGTTTATGATTTCAGTAATGAAATGTTCACTTACACAACAGTACTAGGATTCCAATGAATTGTGTAGTTATGAAAATCAGCAGTAGGGTCAAACCACAATCGAAACTGCTGTTCTCTATGTCCTACACCCTCAACAAATATGTTTGTGTGAATTGTATAAGGCTCTCCTGTAGCATTCCCCAAAAACTCATAATCTATCTCATCATGATACGTCCCTGAAGAAGATAACTACAAAAAAAAAAAAAAAAAAAGAATTAGCACCACGAACTCATGTGTCCTTCATGTCAGTTATATCATGCTTCAATGACCAAGTATGAACTGTATATTCTCCTGTAAATTGTTTAATCATTTTCCTTTTCTCAGGGTTCAAAAAAGTTCACTCTATAAACTTTCTATCCTCAAAGACGCTATTTATTTGGTATTTTGTAGCATTATCTTTAATAAAATTGTTCTTCCTATGCTCTAGAAACACTACCAACATATACGTAAACCTATTTGACGATCTTTTGTATTCTTTGACTTATGTCGATTTCTTAGCACTTCATAATTTGTAACATTATTGTTTAGATTGAACCATACGTAAAATGCTGTAACTAATCCTGCAGAATCCCCTGGAACAAGCTTGATGAGAGCTTCAAAGCTTCCAAATAAGAAATTTCGCTTTGACTTTGCTCCCGAGCCTGTGATAACGAAATCATGACAAGATGAATTTGTTTATTTTGCGCACAACGGTATGAGAAATAACATGGAAGACATGGTGAAAGGAAGCAAGAAGTGATTTTTTTTTTTTTTTCTTTCATCACCTGTGCTTTTGTCCAAAACAAGCCGAAGGTCATCCCCTTCTATTTTGGACTGACTATTTCCCCAGAAAAGGACCATGTTTTTGGACATCTTGGCCTCAACTTGAATGTGATTATACACAATCACACACACCAAAATGGCTATGAAAAAGGATCGAAACTTTGCCATTTCAATCCCAATATTTAGGAAGATCGTCTTCCCTTTTGGGATTGAAATGAGATGTTTCAAATGTTCAAGTTTGAGATTATTGCTTTATATAGTTTTTTCCTTTCGTTTTCTTGTTTAATATTAGACATCGGTTATTATGTTATGCATTACAGCTTTTTGCAAATTTTAGAATAGTAAAGTTGAAAAGGTCCCTTGTTTCCATGTTTGAACATTGGTTTCTTTTTTTCTATTAATGTAATATATTTACTGAATGGATAGACAGCAATGTGCATGTACTTTTTTATGGTGTACAATCTATTGGCTATTTGGTGGTTCAAATGATGTAGAAAAATGTGTGGAAGCCCCCAATTTGATAAATGGAATGGGCCATCTAATGCTAAGAAATTATGAACTATGATATAGATTCTCAAAATTTCATGTTTTTATTGATCTTTTGGACTAATATACTTTCAAACCATTTAGACTAATAGTGGGCTAAGCTTGACTTTAAATCATCCTTGTGCACGGATTAAGATATTGATGATGGTAGAGATAATCGTTTTCAATTTTATTGCATTAATAAAATATTGATATTGTCACACCCCCTGCACCCACCTACTCTCGATCCGAGAGATAATATAAAGTCAACCAGTATTGTCTTTCACCTCAACGATATCTGCTAACCTTAACTCTTTAACCCTTAGTTAAAACTCAACGGAAGCATATAACTTATCTTTTAGAGAAAGAAAATTCAGGTATAACTCATCTTATTTACAATTTGTAAAATATAGTACTTACAAAGGTCTTAACAAAACCAGACTTCTAATACAGTAAGTTTCTTTTACCCACAACCTTTAACCATAATTACTTTACGGAATTCTCCTAACAAACTGGTCGGCGCATGACAGCGATAAGCTCAGCTGAGGGAAACATGATCAACACTTGGAAAGTGAGAAAACATTTGAAAGAATGAGCTATAAATGTCGAATGAGTGCTGTTTTCTAAAACATGTTTCTAAATACTTATGCTCAATGTTCAACTTTAAACGTATAAATCATTGTAAATATGGCATAGTAAGACTTTTTAGAAACTTTTCATAAGTTCCTTAATCATTCAGAAACATCTTAAGCTATTGCATACCAACTCCTATTATACATTCACAATTTAACATAGGTCAGGTTGAATAGAACCTTCCTCGCATAGGCACTAGGGACTTCACTAATGTAATCGACTTAGGCCCATTTACTTTGGGAATTAATATAATGTGTAGTGATATATTATAATATAAAGTTTATATTTTAATTAGACTTTAATATATAAATTTAATATAACTTTAATATATAAAATATAAAGTTTATATTTTAATTAGATTTTAATTAGACATGCGCATCCTCGGCGGCCTGCGACACGAATGTCCCGGCTCGAACGTGTGTTTCCAGGAACAATTCCACACGATCGACCGACTGCCCTTTTCTTTCAGCGAGCTCATACTGTCGTTGTAGAAACGACTTGGACCCGCTACTATGATTGTAAGGCTGCTTCTGTCTAGCAGCCTTGTTCATCCGTGATTGCTTCTGCATTAAAACAATTATATTGTTTATTTCTTATACATATTAAAACTTGTTATCATAATTAATCATGACAAATACCTGGAATGCACGACTGATATAATGGTCGCAGAGGAAGTGTCAATCCTCATCACGTCCAACCAATGCGTTTGGTGGGTTGGCACGAGCCTCCTCCGGGTCGCTGTACTTTTTGAAATGTCTATGACAGTCGGTTCGAAACTCTTTAAAGGTCGTGAGCATCTGATGCTCAACAAACCTATTCATTGCTTGATCATTGAAATCAATCACAAACAATCGCTACACATTACAAACATAACACATTAGATTGGTTAAAGTTAGATATGTTTTAAATGAAATTATATATAAATGTATAGTGCATTTAATTACCTGGAGGTCGCCCTTGACGACCTCAATGTATTCTCTCCCAACGTCCGCCCACTTAAGACAGCAGACAGGAAATGTCTTTCACACGCACACGCCTATCGCCTGGCTGAAGCGAACGACGTGTGGAGAAATAGGCTTCTCCGTTCCAGGGGCGATCGTCATCGGAATGCGCCCATTTATTGTAACGTGGCGCTCTAACTCCAAGAGTCGAGACTGCGCACGTTTCCTAGGAGTCGGAGTCGTCTGTTGAGAAGAAGACCCTACTTAATAAATAGACAATAACATATAAAGTTAGAAAAAAGAACATGAAATATTTGTAAGTTAAAATGAAGAAAATTCTTAGACTCACCCGTATTGTCGCCCACAGATGACGACCCTCCCGCAATGTTATCTAAATCATCCTCAAACTGGAGGAACATATCGTCCGTCTCCATAAAATTTGATCGTCGATATGGCATAATGAACTAGGAATAGTACTATTACACATTGAAAACGCTGCTCTTAAGAGTTCTAACAACATGTCGAACGACTTGTTACTCCAACCTTTTAGAACTTTCACATGCATAAACTTAACCAAAAAATTCAACGACGAAAATTCAGAACAACCGGGGTACAACTCATTACGTGCTTGATTCAATAAGTCCTGAAATATATTATTTGTTGTATCTTCATCTATATTTACCCCAACATTCATCGGCATTTCATCTTCCAAATGAAATTCCTCTATTTCCTCTTCATGTTCAATAGGGGCTTGTAAATGATCATTTAGCATACCAAAGATATCACCTTCTTCATTAAATTGTGTACTACTAGTTCCTTCATTAAAAGGATTACTACTAGTTCCTTCCTCAAAGTTTTCTGTACCTCTATAGCTTAATGACTCTCCATGATACACCCATTATGTGTAGTAGGGGGATATTCCAATAATCAGCAGATGTCGTTCCACACCCTCTAATGAGCTCCAATTTTTAAATTCAAACATCTCTTGCATGGACACCTTAATCGTCCATAAGCATCAACGTGAAATTTGGAAAATTCTAAAAATTGGGTCACTCCATGTCTATACTCAAGGGATAACTTATTTCTAAGTTTCATCCAACCCTTATCCATCGTTTAAGTCCCTAAAACATAAATAGGTTTGATTACAAACATATGTCTCTCACTCTCTCACATCCATAACTTACTCCCCTGAATTTTCACTATTTTTCTATAACTAACTTCAAACTATAGAGGCTACCATAACTGCAGGATAGCTAACACAACCTAATTATTAACAACAAAATACTTCAAGCTATCCTACTACCACCCCTTGAAACCAGCAAATTCAAAACAAAAAAAGGGCTACCATAACTGCAGGATAATCATCCCAAACATAAACAAATTCAAAACAAAAAAGCTACCATAACTGCAGGATAGCCAAAACAAATCTTAACACACATATTACATTCCCAATTCAATTTAGCTATTAACTCCCCCCACCAATTCAATTTAACTATTAATCCTCTCCCCTCCAATTTCAATTTTCAATTCAACTATAAATCCCCCCCCCCCCATTTCAATTTTCAATTTAACTTAAACCCCCCTCCCCCCAATTCAATTTTAAATTTAACTATACATCTCCCCCCTCCCAATTCAATTTAACTATTAACCCCCCTCTAATTTCAATTTTCAATTCAAATATAAACCCCCCTCCTAATTCAATTTTCAATTCAACAATAAACCCACTCCCCCAATTCAACCCCCATTCAATTTTCATTTGACTATAAAATTCCCCCTCAATTCAATTTTCTAAATAACCCTAAACCCTAAATCATTCAAATTTCAATTCAACCACAAATTATACACTCTATACAAAAATACATTTAACAAACAAAAATCTATTCCAAAAGAAAATCCTAAAATAATTTTCATCAAAAAAACCCTAAAACATAAATTTAAACTAAATAAATTTTCATTTTCCACTTACCTAAAGTGGTAGACGACAGCGAGGGACAACGACGACGGACGGCGGCGGAAGGGTGACGAAAATGGCGACGGCACTCTTGGCTTCTCCTCTCTTTTCCCCTCTCGGTTTCAGTTCTGTAAATTACAGAACTGAAATGATTTAAAAGGGGATTTCCCGACGCAGTGACGTGGCGTCGGGAAATCCCCCAAAAAGCATCGGGAAAAGGGGAATTCTCGACGCTCATTAAACGGTTTTCCTGATGTTTAATGCTGCGTCAGGAAAAACCCCTATTCCCGACGCCGCTCCCGACGCACTGTGCACGGCGTCGGGAATAGTTCGTTTTTTAAAATTAATTTACCATTTTCCCGACGAATACTTTCCGACGCCTTCGTGATGGTCGGGAAAGAGTGTTTTCCCGATTCTTCCCTCGACGTGGTGTTGACGGCGTCCGGAAATCCCTTATTCCCGACGTTCTTTATGTCGACGTCCTTTTCGGCGTCGGAAATGCTCCATTTTCTTGTGGTGGAAGTCACTCCCCCTAGATCTAGTACTCTAACTAAAAATAATAAAGCTTTCCCCTGAAGTAATCGACCCTATATCAAATTACTAAGTCTTATTTAAATCTCTTATCACGGATACACTTGAATCATCTATGAAGATATTAACCAATCTTCATTTAATATCTAAAAGGTAATGACTTACCTTCATAAAGATTCTTCATGAACTTGGAGCTTGAGAGACGTCTTCGAAAAATGCCTTGAAAAGCAATGATCTTCCACTTTTATAATATGGAGAAAGTTTGAAACGGACAAGGAAAAAGTTTTCGGTTGAAGGTCTTGTTACCTACCGTTAAAATCTTGCCCATGAAGAATGGAATCTTTTTTAAAGAATATCCTTTTAGTGAGAGAAAAGATATCAACTAAAGAATTAATAAAATCACTAAAGATAAGCAACATACTTTTTCTCTTTTTCAAATAAAAAGAAACTAAATATATAATTGTAAAAAAGGTAACAAAAAGCTCAATAGATTTCCCTAGAAATCCATCGCAAGAGAGCTGCTCCAAAATCGTGATCTCTACAACCTTCTGTCTTCTTTCTGAAATTTAACCCATTTTCAGTACTTTTAACTCCAAGGATCTTCATGAAAGTTGTAGATAATTGAATAAACTTTCCAACGGTACTAAATAGAGCTTCTTAACTCCACTTCTACGATTCAAACTAAACAAAACACCATAACCTCTTAAGATTCGTGTCCAAACCCAGTGTTCTGTGTTCACCTTCAAATTTATTATCCCTTTTAACATCAGATTTAGCTGAAGCATGGTTCATAAATTTTGTAAGAAATTGAAATATATATCTTTCTAAAACTTGATAAATCTCAACTTCTAATTCCTATTGTACAACATAGAATAAAGTGTTTGGCAAAATGGGAGTGTTGGTGCAAAAAATAGGAATTAGGGATGGTGGATAAATAAGCTAAGGACGTTGAAGTTGGAGGAAGGGTTTGTAAATAGAAGGTAGCATTGGGAAAATTAGGAATGGGATCCAAGTAGTTGATGGCTGAAGGTGGGCCTCGCTACGTTCAAATGCTATTGGAAATCATTGTTGCAGGAGCTTCAATGTTGAAGGGAAAAACAAAAACATGATTACATTTATTTGTGATAGATGTGATGCTATATTTATATATATATATATATATATATATATATTTAATGACATGGATGCTAAGATCTATAAAGCAATTTAGCTACAACCATCCAATTTTTCATTCTAAAAACACCCATAATTATTAATCATTTGCAACTATTTACAACCCTTCGTGGCCATATGGGTATGCATTTAGTTGTGCTCCATTCTTAAGTATTTGGAAAATTTTTATAAATATAATCGATCCAGTCCGTCAAGTTAATCATTTTTTAAATCTTTTAAGTTTGTTCTTTCGCTTTTTCTTTGTTTCATTGTCTTTCGTTCTTTTTTTTTTTTTTCTTTTCGTTTTCGTCTATTTTATCATCTTTCATTCTTTTGTTTTTCTAAAGTTTTATTTGGTTTTTCTAAATAACGTCGTTTAGATTTGACCGTCAACCTTATTAAATTTTATCGTATTAAATGTTTTTGGTATATTTTATAAATATTTTCGTTAGATTTGTCGATTTCAACGATTGTCCTGTTTGATACATATTTCAGTTTTACAACATAATTTTGGTTTATTCACAACTAATGACTGAACAGAGACAGAGAGGGAAAAAGATGATCGGAGATGTAGAAAAAATGGTTGCGATCGGTCTCGTCTGGGGCGCCACCAATGCTCTGATGCGCCGTGGCGCTCTTCTCTGGGACCAAGCTCTCCAATCTTCCTCTGATTCAACCAAACCCTTTTCCTCTCTCCGTCGATGGCTCAAGCTCTTCTCTATTTGGCAGTACACTCTCCCTTTTTTGCTTAATCTAACTGCCTCTGCTACCTTCTTCGCCATTCTGAGTGATGCCCCAATATCTCTCGCCGTTCCGGTCACCAACGCCACTACTTTTGCTGCCACTGCTGTTTTCGGAGTGCTCCTTGGCGAGGACACTCGTGTCGGGTACGCTCTGTTTGGTACCGCTCTCATTGGTTTCGGCGTATGGCTTTGCATTAGCTGATTCTAATTTCTCAATTGGAGAATTTAGGTTTTCTTTTAATTTGCTCTTTCCAGAGATGTATGATATGAATCTGTCCAAAGTAGCCTGCTGAATTTTACTCTGTGATTAACCGTAGTGAAATTGGGTTGTGTTTAGTCTCTTCCAATTCGAAAATAATTTGTGTAATGCACTGAAATAGAGCTGGTTGGTTTTGATGATGGGCCGAAGAATTAGACACTTGAGAGGAAGGACATGGTTGTGAGTTCCTCTGCCAAATTTCCATCCAACTCTTTTTATCTACTTGGCTTTCTGTTTGGTCTCTACACCTTTCATGTACCTTGGAAGCAAAAATGGATCTTAGTCTCTTGTTAGGGTTAGGCGTTTGTAAGAGCACAGATGGGTGCAAAATGGCCATCGGGGCGTTTGGAACATTGAGTTGATTTTTATAGTTTATAATAGTTGTATTTAGAGTCCAAACTATTTTAGTTTTGGTTATAGTTTTTGGTGCAAACTATTTTAGTCTGAGTAGTATATAGTAAACATGATAACAAAGAGGGAGAAAGGGGAAATAGTAAGTATTGCGACAAAGAGGGATTTCAAATGACATTATTGTAGATAATTGTAGGTTATAAATAACTGTAAACATTATTATTATATTTGGAGCCTCACAAATAGCCAACTCCAACTTCAGTTTGGGGGCTAAACAGCCCATGGGTGACTTGAACAGTTTCACGAGCTACAGAGAATTATCCAATGTGACCGCTGCAATATAGTTGCTCTTTAATAGTTTTTGGGTGTATTTTCGAAAATCTACATGTTTCCCAATAACAACTAGATATAGATTCAAAATGTTTTTGGCAGTTGCTCTCTTACGGTGCCAAATTGCATTCCACATTGTGGTGGTCTCCTCGGAGAATTTCTCTAGTTCTAGACAGCCATGGATAAATTCTGAATCAAAGATGGTTGACTTGTGTAGCTATTTATCTTTCTCAACTACTCGAAGCATAATGTCTTTCTCAAAGTTAATTAGGTTTGACTTCAGTTCCAAAAATCCTACAGTTAAAAAGAATGCATTCGTTCCTCTCAGGAAATCTTCAAGGGTCCTTTTTCAACGACAGATCTTTCTAATAAGTATAGAATTGAACATTTCTTTGCCTCTTTTGACGGATTTGCATGCCTTGTTTTCTTCATCCTAGTGTACTTTTTTGCACGTATACTTTGTCTAGTTTCTTAGTTACAAGGCTTAGACAGTTAAAGCAATGGGGAAACAAGCTTTATATGAAACATGTAAATCATTTTAGAACATAATAAACATGTATATCAAACCAATCAGAAAGCTATAAGCTTACAAACAGTAACCAAGAAAGAAAAGGAGAAATGCTCTCTCATCTCTGAAAGAAGAAAAATTAACAATTTTAAAACATGGGAGTGCGATAGGATTATCGTTGGTAGAATTTACTCATCCCTGTCTTAGTACTGTGCTTTATAACATTCTGGTGGCATTTTCCCATTGAATCGCATAGTGTCTTTGCAGTAATCATATATCTTGTATTTTCTCTGGATTTCATTAAGTTTGGCCAACTGAGGAGGACTTAGCCGTGCATAAGCTGGAGAATTCCACCAATTTGCTAGGGACTTGGTGGCACATTGGGTAATGCTGGGCACTCCATTCCAGTAACAAGCTCTAGGCCTAAATTGCCGCAAGCCAGCAATGAATGGTGCGTTAGTCCAGTTTGTTTTCACACGACCTCCTTGAGTTGCCCAATCATCTGCATTCCACAAACTGGTATATATTCTCATTCCTTGTTTATTAGGGAAAGCTATTCCTTGTTTCTCGTAGTTGCGGAAAACTCTGATTGGGGTGCCATCAATATACCACCTGAAATTAGCCATACCTTATATTTCTTACTTTCTTCCACAGGCAAATGTTTCAAGTCCTATTTGATAACTGTATGATTTTTGGTTTTCGAAAGCTAATATTACTTCTACTTATAAATCTCTGTTTTGTTATTCATTTTTTACCAATGTTTCAGAAAATCAAGGTAACCTCTGGGATCTAAAACAAGGTAGTTTTTAAAAACTTGTTTTAAGCTCTTGGTTTTGCGACTTGGCTGAAAACTTACTTTAAGAAAGTGATAATCATAGCATGGAAATTGAGAGGAAACATGTGTAAATTTCAAAAAGAGAACTAAAAAATGAAATTGTAAAACAAAATGTTAATACTTGAATGAAATAATCTTGTATCTCTTTCTGGGGTTTTCTACTGTTTGTCTTTGAATATTTCAGTAATTGATACATTGTTTTCTTATCCAAAAAAGTATGAAATAATGCAGTAAACAGAGTTCTTTTAAAGTAGAACTTTAAATTTTTGTCTGAGGATATTAATTATCACTTACACAACGGCATTAGGATTCCAGTGAATTGTGTAGTTGTGGAAATCAGCAGTAGGATCGAACCACACTCGAAACTGCTGTTCTCTGTTTCCAACACCTTTAGCGAATATGTTTGTATGAATGGTGTAAGGCTGTCCTGTAACATTCCCCAGGAACTCATAGTCTATCTCGTCATGAGCTGTACCGGTAGAAGATAGCTGCAAAAATTTCAAGATTAAGAATTAGCACCAGAAATGAAAGGATGTAACACATCAATATTTTGTGAAATATGTGGTCAAGAAGTGCGTTCACTATCCAGCATTGAACCGTACATAATATGCCGTTACAACACCCGCAGAATTTCCTGGAACCAACTTGATTCGAGCTTCAAAGCTTCCAAATAAGAAACTTCTCTTTGACTTTGCTCCCGAGCCTGCAACAATAGAATCATTCTTGCTTGTCAAAGCTGACTACTAGAATGATTTGTTTATTTCTTCTCACACAGGTATGAGAAACATGGAGATATGGTCAGTAAATCAAGAAAAATGATATTATTTTTCACCTGTACTGTTGTCCAAAACAAGCTGAAGGTTATCCCCTATTATTTTGGACTGACTATGTCCCCAGTTTATGACCATGTTCTTTGAAACATTTGCATCAACCACAATGTGATTAGACACAATCACAAAGACCAAAAATGCTATAGAAAAAGATCGAAACGTTGCCATCTCAATCCCAATATCAGGTAACCTCTCTTTCTTTCTTTTCTGGGTTTGAAATGGACGTTTTGAAAATTCAAGTTCTCGATTGCTTTATATAGTTTGTCTTTCTTTTTTCATTGTTGGACATTGGTTTTTTTTTAATCTTTTAATTTGCAGAAGTCAGACCTATAAGTATATATATATATAAGAATTACAGCTTTGCAAGCATGAGGATTTAAAGTTGAAAAGGTCCCCCTGTGTTGACATTATAGAATTTGTTGTTTTCTTTTTTCTTCTTCTTCATTTTAATGTATAACAATAACAACAATGTGCTTGCATGTTTTAATGCAATTTGTGGATTATAATTTTTTTCGTTCAAGTGGATTAGAAAGACGTGTGGAGCCCGCAATTTTGATAAGAGCATGGAGCGTAATGGTAAGGAAGGAAGTATGAACTTTGTATAGATTCTCAAAGTTTCATGATTTACTTCATCTTTCTACCGAAAATATACTCTTCCATGTCCAGATGTTAATTTTATAAATTATTTTAATTGATAAAAGAAGTTTTTTCTTCTTAAAGAAGAGAAATCTTTCATTGTTTCATGTAATATGTATATTCTTTTTAATATTTCATTCATATTCATACAAGGAGTTTTTTGTGGTTTTGTTGGATGGCGAAATTGAATTGAATTGAAAATTATGGAGTTGGATGTACATCAAATCAAAATGAATTGAACTACAAATGTTTGGTTCGATACAAATTTTGGTTTGTTTTTATAATTTTTAAATAGAACCACATCATGTGCTTTTGTAGAAATACAAAATTTTGATTCGTTCAATTTGATTTTGTCAATTAGTCCATTTTAGTTTGTTATGGGGCGTTTGGGGGAAGGTTGGATTATGGGGGTTAGGGTTATGTAATCCAACCCCCATTTAGGGGAAGGGTTATGTAACCCTAGTTTTAACTCTTTAACCCTTTCTCAACCCTTCTTCAACACTTTTTAACCCTTCTTCGACTTTTTCTCAATCCTTCTTCACAACATTATCATAACACTTCATTTATAACCCTTTCTCCAAACACATCTTATCATAACACTTCCTCCATAACCCTTCCCTCAAACACATTTTATTATAATCCTAGGTTTATTTTAATACTAGGTTTATCATAACTCTAACCCCATAACCCAACCCTTCCTCCAAACGGCCCCTTATTGTTTACCCTTAATACAAGATCAATAGGCATGAATATCTATTGTAATTATGTTGAAGGTTTTCCAGATTACAAATTTAATAATAACTGTATTTACACATCAATTAAATATCTAAATCATGATAAAATAGGCACTTTTTATTGGGCATAGGGTTTTTTCTCTGTCTTGTAGACTCGATTCTTATCCTTCACTTATTGTCCAAAAAAGATAAAAATAAAAATAAATAAATATCTTAATTTCTTACCAAGTAAATAAATATCTTGACCCTTGTTTTGTTTTACTTTTTTTTTTTTTTTTTTTTTTGTATTTATGACTTTCACTCCTTTTCATTTCGATTGAACTTTGGTTTATTAATGTTTGTTATTGAACTTTTAAAAATAGACTATTTTTATTCTTTATAAATGAAAATAAAAAAAAATCAAAATTGTCCAATTTTAAAAGTATAGAATCAAAATGATCCTTTTTTCTACCTTATAATAATTGTGGGATTTGAATTCAAACCTTCTATCTCTAATAAACTTAATTTGTTAAAATGATCCTTTCTAAAGTATAGGATTTAAAATGAATTAAAATCGAAAGTTACCAAAATAAATATTTTAAAACTATTGGAACTAAATAAACTAAAAATATAAAAATCAAAGTAATTCTGAAAAAAACAAACAAAAACAAAAAGACAAAAGGCCATTTCAAATAGAGCTAAAATAAAATATAAATAAATGAAAAGCGTAAAGAAATTGATAGACACAAGTTGATAAAAGTCAATCTATAATAGATATGAAATTTTATTATATTTTAGTTTATTTTGTATATTTGAAAATGTTTAAGAAGATTTTTTTTGTTTTAAATTTCATACACATCAAACATTTGTTCAAAGGACACATTACATTGATTTGTGTTGTATTTTTAAGAATTGTTGAGCTACTTTGAAAAAAAATTGTTGGGACATTGGTATGGTACCCAGATTTAAACAATTAGAGTCAAATCTAGACTATTATGTACCAAATCTAAATTACCAAACATATTAGACATGAGACTTGGGAATTTTTTGTATCTTCTATTGTGTATCTGAGTTTTTTCCATTTTCGAAATTATTTTAAATAATGTAAATATTTTGTTGCTTTGTTATAATTTAAAAAAAGCATCGTTTGTTTCTAAATTCTATACGCGTTAAACATTTTTTAAAAAGTTTTGAAGTAAGTCGAAAAACATTACATTGATTTGTGTTAATAGAATTGTGGCAAAGGGAATAAATAAATAAATAAATAAAACCATATTTTATTGGTTTGATAAATATATATTCAATGTATCAAAAAATGTAAGAAAACGTTACCCAATTATATTTATACTTTTATTATAATTCAAACAAACATTGTTGGTGGACTTCAATTTTCCTTCCATCTCTCAAACATACATCCAAATCAATATATATATATATATATTTTTTTTAAAAAAAAAGTTAATAATGGATTAAAGGTCGTGGGTTGTTCTAAATCCAAATTTTTGTTGTGTCTAATTGCCAGCTTTCTTTCTCACGTCTATACATACATATATATATATACATACATACATATATATATATATATATATATTCCTATATGTATTATTCTTTTATTTCAACCGCATAATCTTTCATTGCAACTTGCAACTAAACCTATTCATTACCTATGATACTAATGTTTCATGATCTAATCAAAGCGTTTGACGTACTGTACAATTAACATTATCAAAAATTAAAGGAATGTTGAAATGCACGTAAATGATGGAAATAGAATTTAATTACAAACTATTGAAACAAAATGAGTTTAATATTACAATTCTTACTCACTACATTGCATTCCAATTCTATTATGGGTGTCCAAACATCCATTAAAGGCTAAAGTTTCGTTGGGGAACTATCTCATTTTTAGTTTTTAGTTTTCAAAAAATGAGTATGTTTGATTTCACAATTCAGTTGTCTATTCTCAATTTAGAAACATTTTCAAGGAAATGTTAAATTAGACATTATTCTTTAAAGCCTAAGAACCTATTATATACAAATTATTTTGAGAAACTTAGAGAGTACAAATATATGCTAACTTAGAAAACCCGATAAAATAAACTTATAATTTAAAATTAAAAAAAAAAAAAAAAATGAAAGTCATAATCCTTAGCTTAGGTCATTGATGATTTTATATATGGAATTGGGTTAGTTGGCAATTTTGATACATCTTATGCGTAGGAAACTGAGTTGTTGATTAAATATTTGAGAGTGTTGGAAAGTTTGTCCTCTTCCATGTAACTTTGGTCTTTCATTTGTTACTTTCTCTCTATAAATATAGTTTGATTGCCCTAAGAGAAGGGGGAAAGGGTTTGTTTCCTCCAAGATGCATACATCAATTTTGTTATATTATTTGTGAAACTAAGAGACCAATGATGTTTTTTGTTTTATTTTTGAGTAATTATCTGTTTTCTTAAGATGAATATGAAATTAAAAAAAGGAAAAAAAAAGGTGGAAGTTAAACTAATTCAAATCGTTGATGTGATTTGGATCTATGTTTATCTTCAATAACATATAATTGTCGTATGAAATGAGATGAGATATGTATATGTATACAACTTTGAAAACAAGTTGGTTCTGGTTAATAATGTGTTCAAACGTAACTAAAACAACTACCTTTATCTGAATTAATTTGACCCTTCAAATTTATATCCAATTTGATAATATTTAGCCTTCATTTCATCATGATTTATTTTTAGTTTTAGTTTTTGAGAATTATTTACCTCCAAATTTCTTGTTGCTATTTTTTCTTTTATCGATGGTTAAAAATCAAGCCAATTTTTTAGAATTGATAAAAGTAGTTTTTAAAAAACTTAATTTCTTCTTTTTTTTAAATTTAGCTAAGAATTCGACTATTGTTGATGTTGATCTTCAGATAAATGTAAATTTTAATAAGATATGAGGAGGAAATAGACTTAGTTTTAAAAAATAAAATGGCTACCAAACAAACACTTTAGTTTATGGTTTTTAAATTTTTGAAAATTAAGTTTATAAGCTCTATTTCTATCTCTAAATTTCTTGTTTTGATATAGGTTTTACCCACGTTTTAAAAAATCAAGTCAATTAATGAAAACTAAAACAAGTAGTTTCTAAAGAATTATCGGGATATGTACAAAAAAAAATGTCGGAAAAGGACTTTCCAACGCACAAAAGATCGTGGTCGGGTGATATGCATTTGGGACGACCGTGGTCAGCGAAATGCGTTGGGAGAGACATTCCCAACATCGAGAATGCAGCACATTAGGAATTAAGAACTCACGACGCCGTATATACTACGTCGAGGGATCATAGATAACACCCTATAATCTCTCGGCACCTAATATTTATGTGCCGGGAGTTCAAATTTTTCTTTTTTTTTTTTTTTTTTTTTTTTTAAAATACCTTCTATTATGGTTACTATCAATTAATTTGTATTTCATATATGTTTCCAGTTTCATATATAAATTTCAACAATCCTGGTGAATGAATATAAGGCAAGTTCAAAGTAGACATGTTGGTGCCTTAAGTTGTTGAATCTGTAGCCTCATGGCAATTACATCTCCAGAAGTATATCTTCGTTCACAATTGCACGTATTGGGCCAAAAAAATGTTACTCTAAAAAGCATAGTAAAGAAAACTCAGAAAACCAATACACTTTTCAGAAAATATAGTAAGAGATAATCAACCTTCAAAATTTAAGTTAGACAATAAAAAAAACAGGGATTAATTGCAAATTCGATTACCTTCAACTACCAATCCATAATACATCATGAAAAACAAATTATTCCAACGACAGCTACTCAATAACACCTAACAAAATATATTCCATCCATGAATACAATTCATCAATTAGACTATATTAAATAAAATTTTCTCACTTCAAGAAACTGAGAAATTAGTATAATTTCTAAAAATCGGTTCTAGAAATAGCCTTCTAATAAAGATATGTGTTTTTTAAAAAATATATTTATTAAAATTATTTTTTTTTTTTGATCAAATCTTGGACTCTCAAATATGTGATCCTACACATCTAGAGTTCCAGGAAATGGACTTCCAAATTTCCTAGATTTCGCTGCAGGATTTGTTTAAGAAAAATGATATAAGTTATTAGAAAAAATTGATTAGTAAACCTCATGAAATCGTAGATTAAATTTTGATTGTTTGAAAAACATAAAAAATTATAACTTTAAAAGAAAAATTTTCTAAATGATTTAGAAAAATAAACTTAGAAATGTTTAAATTAAAAGAATTTTAAAATATTGAAAATTTTAATTATAAAGATTTATAAATTTTAAATACAAACGAGAATGAGGCTTAAGATGAAAACTAGATAAGTAAAACAAGAATAAAGAAGCATCATGATAAATTAAGCAAACATAAATAGCATATTGAGATTTTAAGAAAAACATATTGGAGATCGACCTCGAACTTTCAAATAATTGATTTCCTCACCTCATAAATTTTAAAAAACTGGACTCCCATTCCTAGATTCGAATGTTTTCTTAAAACAAAATTAATTAAAAATATTAAAAAAAAATTAAACAGTTATTAACAAGAATATATTAAATGGATCATCATAAAGTAAACACAAACATTTAAATAAGCTTATGTACAATGATAAAAAAATGTAAAATAAACAATAATCTATAAGTAAAATAAAAATATAAAAAAAAAAAAAAAGTAAGAACAAATGATGAGTAAAAAAGGAATTTAGCTGATCATCCCACCAAAGGTCTAACAAGAAAGTAATTCTAGGATTTTCAAGGACTCAAATATTTTAATGGTCCATAGCCTTTATTAATTTAATGGATGAAACAAAATCTTGAAAATTTCATAGTCCTTTTTTCGATGGTTTCGGTATGGACTTGATAGATAACTGTAAAATCTTCATAGTTCAAGTTTGAGTGATTTGTTTTTGACAAACTTGATGAAGTTGGTCTTGCTATGAACTAGATGTGAAGTCTTTATAGCTCAATTTTGAGTTGTCTATTGTGATAGACAAGATAAAATAATAAATGTGATTGTGAAGGTGTGGTTGCCTTCTATGAAAAAGTTTAAGGATTTTTTTTTAGAGCTTTCACGTTAACCCGAGGTTCTATGTGCATGGCCTTAAATATCATAGTTTTGAATGGTCTATTGTGATAGACTTTATTGCAGAATCGATGAAAATTTAAAAAGTAAAACATATCGTAGGGGTCTCAACCGTAGTAATCGAAAGTTCAAAAGTTAACTTACTTTCTTTAGTTAGATTATTGTCCTACCTCACCATGCATCAATTTGAATCGAAAAATATTAATGTTTAAGTTTATACTTCTTTCTTTACTAAGAGAAAAAGTTTTATTACTATTTTAGCTAGAATGCAATATAGTTCATCGTGTGAATTGTTGGGAATGACTAGAATTATTATTATTATTTTGGTGGTTACAACTATTGTAATTGATAATAATATTATACATTTAATACTTTAACCGTTACTGGCCTAAAATTAAATTTAGATCTAAAATCATTATTTTATATATATTTATTTGAAAAGGAAAAGGTTGGTGGAGTGATTTTTCTTTCTTTCTAAAAACTTTAATTTCTTCTTTTTGATCATTGTCTTACTCTCGCGAGTGCATACACTTGAATTGGGAAGTTGCGTGTTAACCTTGGAGAGCAACCGACATGTGTGATTTAACAACAAGGTCGTAGCTAATTTTTCTTTCAAAACGATGGTTTGACAAGACACAATTTGTTTCTAACAATAAATGCATTCAAAATAATAGCAAGTGAAGTTAGTAATATATTATTTGTTTGTTTGTTTTTGTTTCTGACATTATTTCACAAAAGAGATTAAGTTAAAGAACATTTACAAAGCATTATTTGAGAAACAAATTCTCCTTGTGTCTTTTAGGTTGAAATATCATTTTGGTCTAATTTAGTCTCTATACTTTTAAAATGTTCAATTTTAAACCCTAAATTTCAATAAATCTTAATTAAATCTAGTTCTTACTACTAATTTATTATAGATTTTTTATACTTTTTATTGTTTATTAGCATTTTACTATAGATTTTAAAAATATATTCACATATATACCGTGTTTCTTTGTATGAAAATTATTATAAAAATTTAATCAATTTCAATAGAATTAACGTTGAACAACTAAGTCTAAGATTTATTAAAAGTATACAAAAACTAAAATTGAACTAATTTAAAAGTGACAACGTCAAAATGATATTTAAACCTATGTTATATTAAAATTTCTACTTCTTTTTCTCTCTCATTTTATTACCATCATAACATCCATGTCAGAGATTTGACCATTAGATTATAGAGCTTCTTCTGCAAATACAGATTATGTTCATCATATTAATTAATTGATGAAGTGAATATCTTATCTGCATTTAAATTTATAAATTTGTGTGTATTATGAA
Organism: Cucumis melo; assembly: GCF_025177605.1. Taxonomy (NCBI): domain Eukaryota; kingdom Viridiplantae; phylum Streptophyta; class Magnoliopsida; order Cucurbitales; family Cucurbitaceae; genus Cucumis; species Cucumis melo. The sequence goes on along the minus strand of NC_066858.1, from coordinate 19,461,004 downwards.
TATTCTAAATTAAAGTTAAATATTATTAGATGTCTGTAACTTTCTTAGGTTACAAATTCATCTATTAACTTTTTTCCTATTAATCTTCGTAACTTTTTTGTCCCCTATTTATGTTTGGTTTTGTAACCATTATTCTCACAACCCTATAAATAGATGTGGATATAATTTGTACAGACACCACAATTGAGTTTAATTGTTCTCTATTTCTTCTCTTCTCTATTCTTTTATTTATGTTGTTTCTTTGTTATTTATTTTATAACACGTTATCAGCACGAGTCTCTACTACGTTGAAAACTTTCTAGAAATTGATTTTGATTCATGTTAAAAACCTGCTAAAATATTCTCCATAATTTTTTTAGATATCTAGAATTTCGTTTAAATATGGTGAGTATTTTGATTTTGGTGATTTTGTCATATGTGTATGTATTTGGTGTATTCATCATTGATCTTCTTATTACTATCTTTCATTTTTCTTGAATTTAAATATAAAGTTGAAAGAAGTTGAATTTGAACATTTGATAACCAAGTGTGCAATATATGTGAATTAATTGTAAAATTGTTTGCTAAGGTAAAATTATTAGTTTTACAATTTGATTTGATCAAATCGGGAAACTTAATGCATATTTTTATATGTTCGACAAAAAGTGGCATGCACTTTATCCTCATACTTTGGTAGAATAACTAAATAGAGTTATGTATGACAATTGAAAAACAATCTTTAATTTGGTTTCAAGTTATGTATGACATTTCATGATAAAACTTTTTTATGTTAAATTTTGGGTGCATGAGATATTTTTATCATGACATATGTGTTGGATAAGTATATATTCAAACTTAAATTCTATTTGAAGTTTATGTATATATATGTGTGGTTACTATTTTAGACCACACACATTTTTCGTATTTGTTGAGGATACTCTTTTTTAAGGTTGCTATGTAAGTTTGAGTAAATAATAATTAAAAAAATTTATGAAATCTTTATTCTAATCAATGTAATTTAAAATTATTTCTTAGAACCATCAATTTATGCATGTGGTATATGTTTAAAATTGTTGCATACAAAAATGTCATGCATTTAGATTAAGAACTATCATAAATTGTAAATTAGTGCATCGTATTTTTTAAATTTAATCTTATATTTGAAATATTTGATTGAGAAATTTTTCTAATTAATTTATATGAAAGTTTAAATTAGGATATTTATTTTCCTAATTGGATGTAATTTTACTTAACAAATATTATGGTAATATTTATTTTCTATATATATACCTTAAAATTATATAAGGTTAATATTATTTTTTAAATATGAGAATAAATTTTCAATATTATCTTTAACTTTGTTTGTTTGTCATGCTTCCGCTAAAACTTATTTGATTGTTAAATATTTAAATTATTCTCATGTCAATTTTGTGATTATTAAAAGTTTGTATATAGTGATTATATAATTTGATTAAATTCTCTTATCACAAAGTTTATGAAAGTTATGTATATATAATAGTTAATTACTTCTTAAACCCAATTTTGATTTAATGCACCTGAAGTTGCATAAATGAGTCAGTACTCATTGTTTTTGTTGTGCACTCGTAGTTGCACATGTCAAAACATCTTTGCTCTTGGCAATAACAATTTGAGAGAGAAAGTTTGAAACATTATATTAGATATTGAGCATATGTTTCTATAAAAAAAATGGCAAATTTTGATTAAATAATTTAATAGCATTTCCTGAAGTGAATGTTATAATATTTAGTAAGATCGAAATAGTGTTAATAGAGAAGAAGTGTTTATTTGATTAGAACCATACATATTTATGAGAGAATTGTATTCTCCAAATATGTTTTGAAAAAGATACAATAATCTTGTACTTGTCGTACATTATGAGTTTATTTGAAAAAAATTAAAATTCTTAACGATTAAAAGAAGAGCGATGTATGAAAGCAAACTTTGAGAAATTATTTGTATCTCTAAAAGATATCATAGTTTTTATTTTAACCTTATAATAAATATGATATTGTTTGGGTATAACAGATTACTTACACAATTTCCTGACAAGAGATGATTATTCTTTTTACCCATTTATATATGGATGATATATTTGGATTTCCTTTTAATTTCTTGAAGAGAATAAGAATAATTGATATTTATGTGTTGCGTCTACATTTATGCATATTATACTTAAAAGTAAACAATACGTCTTCAAGACTTGATAGTCTTAATTGATAGTCTTGATATACTTTACTATCTTTGTAAATCTATCAAAGCAAAGTTTAGTAAATTTGGAAGGTATATGTTATAATTTTATATCATCTAGAGAGATTGATTATAAGAATAATATATGATATGCTTATATTATATATAATCTTCTGCAGACAGTGCATATAGAAAATTTGCCTACTTTTACTTCTCAATTATATTACACACATTCATGTAATTGATATATATGCAACAATGAACTTGAAGTTCATTGATCCAAATATAATTTTATTTGACATGAGAGTCAGATCAATAATGAAATTAATGTATGATTGAAAATGTACATTGACATCTATTGAAGAACTAGAAGGTTCTTTCATGTAATAAATTATCAAGATTTATTGTTTTCAAAAGGTTAATTACCAAACTCTCACTAGCGAAAATTCAAATTGAATCTCTCATGCTTTTGGAAGAGATTCATGGTTTATTAATTCTTGTTGACGCATCCAATTGATGGTCCTAAATATACTTATTATGTTGTTTTAAGAATGCTAGTGAGTTTGTATCCCAAACATTTGATATCTGATTGAGATAAGTGAACAAACATCTTGTAGCTTATGTTTGAATAGCAAAAGCTTCTAAATTCTGTATGAGATCATGTTTAAGATGATGGAACAATTAAACCCCGAATGGATGATATATTTACTATGCAATTTGTTAGTTCTCATTAATTAGACAATTTTTCCAACATTAGGGGGAGAAATTAAAAAAAATGTTGGAAAAATAAATTGAATAAAATGCATAAGTATTCTCATTTTGATCATCGTACATATTACTTTGAACTAGAAGTTCAAAAGATATCTCATTTATAATAAAAGAATATCAAATCAAATGTAGATGCATCTACAGAATATTTACAATTGTAATAAAGTGACCGAGTTATAGTGATTACAAAAATACTATTTAAGAATGATATCCTAGTGCAACAAGTTGTCAATACTCTACAAGTCAATTACCCTTGAAGCATGATAGGCAAATGTGAGTTCCAAAGAGAAAGATCTTTAAAGAAGAAGTAGTCAATTAATACCTGAGTTAAGAATATGGAGGATATTCTAGAAAAAATCATAAATATGAATACTCATAAGAATCTTATAGTAAATAAGAATAGTAAAGAGATCTCGAGAAAATTGTATGTCATGACAAGAAATGGAACCATACTTTAAATAACTTGACAACATTTTTGCATACAATGTTGCTCAAGATATTATTTATGAAAATAAGTAATATGTACTTAAACATATTGAACAATGTCGCGACGAGACAAAAAGGATTGACTTATGTGAAAAGAAACAATCCAATCAAAATAAACTTATGTTTCAAATCTTGAGAACTAATAGTTATTTATCTAACTCATGCTAGTTAGATCTTATACAAGTTACTTAGTACATATAAAAGATAACTTATATATTATGGCAGCTTATGAAGTAGATTAAAACAACTACTTTAAATCATGTTGCGATATTGATGATCAAAACTAGCCAATGGTACGGTGTTCTTATATGAAGACAAAACATCAAATGATGACATCAATATTCAACAAAATTCTTCAAAAGACAACTTGGCAAACTTATTTACAAAGACATTACCAACACCGACACTTGAAAAGCTTAAACACAATATCAAAATGTGATAACTCGAAGAATTCAAGTGATGTACTTACGAGGAGAGAGTAAAGATACTGTATTTTTTCCCTTAACTATGGTTTTTTCCATTAGATCTTCCTAACAATGATTTGAATGAGACAGTTATTAAAGTGAATATCTTGTGCATTTAAATTTATAAATTTGTGTGCATAAATTTTGAGGGTTGAAATAATCTAAAGTTATGATTTCAATCTTGAAGAGACACATCATCTAGTTGATCTCGAAAGTGTAAAATTATGTCGTGGAACATATATCCTACCCAACATCGGATTTTATTAACACACGTAAACATATATGAAGCTACTTCAAAATATTTGAATGCATTTATTTTTTGATAAGAAATATAATTAATTGTGCATGAAATTAAAACTATAATAGGGTATGTACAGATATGAGAGAGATAAAAGATAATGAATGAAGAAATAAGAAAAGAGTATTCCAAAAAGAAATGAGAGAGGAGATCAGGGGTTACATGGATACATACATACATAGTGATGGATTAGAGATTTAGAAGAGAAAAGGAAGAAAAAGTTGGTGTGTTGGTCTCTTTTGACTTGCATCAATTGAGAGATCATCCACAGATGATGGTTATAACTATATTGTTCCACTAATTTCCCACCGAAAATTATGTGTATTGATAAAAACAGGGGTTTATCCAAATCCAAATCCAAATCCAAATCCAAATCCCAATATCCAATTAATAATTGTTTGATTAATTTTAGATTATTGAGAGTCTAAGCTCCAAATCCAATTCTTGGCTCTCACATCCTTCAGAATTTTGACCCATATTTCCACTCCTCTCTTGCCTTTTGCTCCTTCTGCTTTGTGTCCACTGCATCCATGCATATAAATCAATTTCAAACCACATTATTATTCATTATTCATTCATTCATTACACTCACATTATTAATCAAATATAGATCCAAAAATAACTCAACAATTTCAATTCACACACTAACCAATAACCATATATATATATATATATATATATATATCCTATCTCTTTCAATTAAGGAATATATATAACCATCTTTCAATTTATTGGGACAGATATTCAAGTCCAAGGATATGTATACACGAATTAATAGCTGACTACTTTAAAGTGGATGTGGATGTGGATGATATGTGTTTTGGAACTTTTATTTAATATATGTTTTCTCTAATCAAGAATATTGTTCCCAAAAGAGTTTGTAACGATGATGTTTAAACAAGATGGCTGTTAAAATGACGTTTTCTTTTTCTCTCTATTTGCACTCTTCTGTTAAAAGTACTTTAGATCGATGTAACACATCATGTTTGGTATCTATTTTAAAATGGTTAAATCATTTGTTGTTAGGTACGAAATCACCTTGAAATATGTATTTAATATATATTTGATAGTGAATTATATTTTAAAACAATTTTAAAAAAAAGACTTTCTTAATTTTCAAAATCACTCTTAAATATGTTTTTAGTCATAACAAACTATTTATGATGACACAAGAAACAAACTATACTAATTGAAAAGGTAAAATTAAACACTAATTAATTTTGAGCAATTAAATACATTTCAAAGTGATTATATGATAAAAATCAATCACTCCCAAAACATGCACTTAAAGTTAAATCAATCAAAACTAATTTAATCAATTTCGAATAGGCTTAGATTAAATTAAATTTTGTGAAAGTATTTCAAAAGTTATTTTGAGTAGTTGTCAAATAATTCAAATTTTCTCAAATAATTTGTTTTTTCAAAATTAAATGCTTAAAAAGTGAAACAAAACAAATCTTATAACTCTTAAAATATGATATTTTTTTCACCGTCAAAATTGATTTTGAATGATGAAAAGTAATGTCGGATAGGTTTTGACGAGTAATTGTAACAATAATAATGAAAATCAAAGAAATGGACAAAAATACACTGCACCAAACACAGTATAAAAATATACAAACATATGTTTGATTAGAAAGTGAAGAGACAAAATATGGTTTTGTTTTCAACATTTTTATCAAAATCATTGTGTAAAGTTGAAAGGACTAAAATGGAAATTAAAAAAAAAAAAAAAAAAAAAAAAAAAAAAAAAAAAAGATAAAAAGAATTGAAGAAAGGAAAAGTTTTGATTTAATTAGTACCTGATCTGCTTGTGGATTTTGAAGATAACATGTCATATTTGGCTGTGCAAAATGTTGGCTCTCTAAGATCCCACCATTATTGCTTGGATCCCATCTGTTTCCCATAATTATCCAAATCAGAAAAGAAATTTTACATTTCAATTTTCTAATTTTACACACCTAAACCTTTTCTATAAATTAATTTAGTAAAGTGAAAAAAGAAACTTTTATCTTTTGTGAAATATGTAAATAATATATAGTGTATATAGTACCTTGTGCTATACTGAGAATCACCATCTCTGAGGCTTCTTCTTTCATATTCTCCAAACCCCATCTGCATTATTACCCATCACACAAATTAATTTTAGCGTTATTCTCAAAACTTTGCATTTTTCTTAAAACTAACAACATTTATGCACATACAAATTAATTAATCAAAATATGATGTTATTTGAAAAGAAATTTTGAGGGTAAGCTAACTTTTTTTTTTTTACACAATGATATGCTTCTTTGAAAATTAGTGTTAAGATTCTCTTTACAAACATTGATCAAATTTTAATTATATATAAAATGAAATCACATTAGTTACTGTTTCTTTTTTTTTTTAAAAAAAAAAAAAAAAGAATAATAAAACATGTGAGATTGGTAAAAAGTGCATTAGAAAAAGAGTAATTCATACAGAATTTTAGTAAATTGGTTCAGAAAAACCAACAAAACGTAATTTCTCCTTAATTTTTGGAGCTGTTGAAAAGTCCATAAAGATTTTCCTGAATTGAATTCAAATAATTAGTTTTCAAATAATCCTAAAAGAGACATTAGTTAAGATCTAGGGTTAGCCCTAACAGTACAACCTAATTAGTAGTTAGTACATAAAATCACTCTCTAAATTTAAAATCAAACAAATCCCATTATTTACTTCTTAAACTCCAATTTAATTCCAATGTCAACATAACTCTAAATAATTATATATATAAGACAATTTGTGTCTTAAACAAGAACTAAAACCCATATAAAATTCATCGAACAAAAACCAACACCATATAGGTTCAATACAATACCATAACATTAGAGGGGAAGCCATAAGACGGCGAAGAGGAGGTGGAAGATGGTACCGACGCATAACCCGTTTGCACCCTCGCTATTTCTTGATCCTGAAATAACATTTCAAACCAATAAATAAAGCCCTCCCTCGAAGAAAAAACTAAAAAAAGTCAACAACCAAATATCGATCACAAGACAGTGGTTATTACATTGGTGAAAGCATAAGAAGTGGGATGAAAACCAGCGGAAGCAATTTCACCATGCAATCTGATCTTCTCAAGCTGAGCAACTCCAAGTCCTCTTTGGGGTTGCCTTGGCTGCTTGTCAGAACCACCCTTTTTCCCTCTTCTGGAAGACGACGGTGATGACGACGACGAAGATCCGCTCCCTCTTTCATTATTATTACCTAAACTTGGTTCCCCAAAATAACCACTCCCCATTAATATCACAAACTAGATTAACTCAAATTCACTTCAAAGTTCCCAAAAAATCTTGTACCAAAATGAAGAATAAGAGCAAAAAAAAAATTATATATATATGCACAAATATATAAAGATATGCTAAGGAATCAAGAAGGGATCTGAAAAATTGAAGCCTTTAAAGCAGATTTTTTTTTTTTTTTTTTTTTTTTTTTTAAAAAAATAATAATAATAATAATAATAATACTTTTATTTAATAAAAAAAAAAAAGAAAAAAAGAAACGAATGATGCATAGCTGGATGAGATTGCGTTAAGATTTTCAGTGCATTAATAATGTGTTTAGCTTATAATATTATATATTCCTTGCAAACTGCGAGCTCTATGAAAAGATGATTAAATAAATAATTAATTAATATAAAATTGAATTGAGTTTTTTTTTTTTTTTTTTTTCATTTTAATAAATATATTTCCGACTTTCTTGACTCCAACTTGAAAGCGATTGTCTTAGATTTTCTTAATTTTTAATTACCATCTTCTCTCTTCCTATTGGTACGTTAAACTTTCCACATCTCTCTATTAAACGACACGTCCTTCTATAATCTAATTCTTTTACAAGAAATATTTATCTTAATAATTAGTATATGGCCATGTTTCTTGCTCTCCCTTCATATATTAATGCTCTTATTTTCCCTATGTGCCACCTCACTCATCCTACCAAACATATATATTCTAATCATATTCCCCTATTTCTACTCTTTTTTCTCCTTTTCTCAATTCTCTCTTTCTTTATTATTATTATTATTTTTTTTTTATTTTTTTTATTTTTTTTTTAAACCAACTAATTGTTTGCTATATTCATACATATCAGTATGATAGAGTTTTGATTCTTTTGAAATTTTCTCTTTTTTTATTCTTTTCCTTCAAAATTAACCATTTATAATAATCATTTCCTTCATTATGTGTGCATGCAATTGTTTGGACTTTATATAAATAAATAATAATAATAAATAAAAAGAATAAAAGAAGATGCTATTATTTGGTCACTAATGGCATGATTATATTAAAGAACCGAATTTATATTAGTGTATGTGTTGAACACATGTCTTTAATGATAAAGATGAAAATATTTGTTCCATTTTTCTTGTCTCTCAATATTTTTCTAATCAAGTATACGCGGTCAAATATGAAGTTAATAATAATAATAAACCCCATAACTAAAGATAAATAACAATATATATGAACTTTTAAAAAAAAAAAAAAAAAAAAGGATAACTAGGGAATATAAAATTTGATTTAATATAACATGAAACTTTATGATGGATATTAGTAAAATTAAATTAGAATACAAAGACTTCTCTTCTTTTTAACTTATTTATTTTAGTCAACATTCTTCTAATTAATTAATCAAACAGATCTAGGATTCAATTTAATAGATAAGTATTGATTACAAAATATTTGCTCAGACCCAACTCTCAATCTTCACTATTTTAATTATTCTTTTTATGACTTGACAAACAAAACATACACTAGTAAAATGATTTTCATAAGGAATGCAATTTGTTAATGCATAACTTTCCATAATAATGATTCACATTAATTTGTTTATCTCGTACTCATTTCAGCAAAAAGGAAAAATCAAATTGTTACTATATAGATATACTCTACACTAATTAAATATTTATAAACAAAGAATTATAAATACTCCTCTTACAACTAGGTTCTTACCTAATCAAAACTTAACAACGTGATCATTCGTCAAATTTATTTTAGGGGAACAAACTATTTGGTATTGGTACAGTTAGTTTACGTAACTTCATTTATTTTCAATATAATAAATCTTAAATCTAGTAATTTAAAGCTAAGTTTATTAAAATCGATCAAATAATAACAATAATAATTTTCACGGGCCAAAAAGATATTATCTAAATATATTTTCAACATGGGTAGGGTGAAGAAACCAAATGCAGGGACTGATTTAATTTGAAGATTTTATTGAGAGTAAAGGGACAAATATTAGATGATAATAAAAAAAAAAAAGATGCAGGACAAATGCAATAAAAATACAAAGTATAAGAAGAAACATGATATTTTGGTATGAATGACTTAATTTTATGAGCATAATTGGTGCAGGTAGCAGTAGTAGGCAAAGGCATGTTAATTATGATGCACTGGTACCCCTCGAGAATTCTTGCTCCCTCATTCATACGGTGGCGCTCCTCAATCCGTTCCCCAATTTTGTGAAGAATTAATGTTTATTTAAAAAATTGGATCAATTAAAAAGATTAGAGGATAATCCAGCTGTAAGCTAGGGTTAGGGTTCTTAATGATTAGGGGAACCAAAATGGTGAAGTAAATGACAAAGATCCTACAAATCTGATTTTGCAGCCCCCGAGGGTTTGTCCTTCTCTTCATTACCATTTCTTTTCAACTTTTAGTAATTTCATAACAAGTTAGCTTCTAAACATTTTTTTTTTTACATACAGAGGGGAAGTTTTTTATTTATTTGTTTATTTGTTGTTATTATTATTATTATTATTATTATTTATTTTTTGTTAATGACAGGTTCATTCTGATATATATATATATATATATATTCCCTTTTAAAGCTTTAAATGTTAATGAACATCGAGTTCTTAGTTTTACGGAGATTTTGATAATATTTTAGTTTCAATATCTTAGATATCCATTGTATTTTGATTAAGTCTATTATAATATTATACAGAATTAACACTACTAATAAGTATTTTCTTAGATATGTCTCTTTTTAAATTTGCTAAATTAAAAGTAAGAAGATGAATATTTGCATTTTATTGACATGCATACTACTCTAATACACATGCCCATCAAACCATTAAGTGGATAACATTTGTTGCTACATGTCTGAGATGACATGGCCGAGTGACCAATATCCTCGAAAACGTTAATTTTAAAATAAAAATAAGAGACATCAGCCATCGATCTTTTTTATGGCATGAATAGACACTAAAATAAAATAAACAATTTAAAATAAAATCACAAAAAAAGATATGTGAAAATTAAAATTGAGTTCGAGAGTCATTTGTGTATGAAAAGAATGTTACTCCATAATACTCATTTTGAAAACGTTGGCCAATGAATTAAAAATATTCTTTAATTTCTTTTAAAACTAATGTCTTATTTTATCCCTCACTAGAAACAATTATCTCATAAAATAAGTGAAAAACATCCCATCAATTAGATTATATTAAACAAAGTTTCTCACCTCAAAATAAGGTGAGAAATTAGTACGATTTCTCAAGATCTATCGTAAGAATAACCTTCTAATAAATAGATGTCTTTTTTCAAACATTAATTAAAATAATTTTTTCTTGGAATCAAATCTTAGACTTTCAAAAATATCATCCCTCACCTCAAGAATTCTAAGAAATCGAATTCCCAAATTTCCTACATTCCGTCATAGGATTTTGTTTAAGAAACGTTATAAGTTATTAAAAAAGATTGATTATAAAACCTTATGAAATCATTTACTAAATTTTACACATTTGAACAACATAACAAATTATTACTTTACAAGAAATATTTTTAAAATGATTTAAAAGGAAAAAAAAAGACTAATTTTGTGAAAGATTTTAAAACTGATAAAAATTTAAATCAGAAAGATTTTAAAATATATAAAATTTTAATTAGAAAGATTTATAAATTTTAAATAGAAATCAAAATGAGACCTAATAAAAAAAATTAGATAAGTAAAAAAATGAGTAAAAAAACATCATAATAAATTAAACAAACATAAAATAGCATATTGTGATTTTAATAAAAACATATTGGAGATTGATCTCAGACTTTCAAATAATCGATTTTCTCACTTCAAGAATCTTAAAAAATCGGATTCCCAAATTTTCTAGATTTCGTTGTCAGATGTTTTTCTAAAGAAAATTAATTAAAAATAATAAAAAAATAAATAACTATGAACAAAAATATATTAAATGGACCATAAAGTAAATGCAAACATTTAAATAAGCATATGAGTACAAGGATAAAAATGTAAAATAAAGATTAGTTAAATAAAATAAAGTAGAAAACAAAATTGCTAGAAAAAGAAGGAAGAAAGTAAGAACAAATAATGAGTAAAAATGAAAAAAGTTACTAAGATATAAAACAATGTACCTAAACAAACAAAGGAGGTTAGAGGTTTGGATGAAGACAGAGAGAATGTGGTTAGAGAAACCTCTTGGGTTTTTCTATCTCCCCTTGGATGAAGAATAATTAAGGTATTACTTAGTCAAAAAGGCTTCTTCAAATGGAAAAAAATTCAAAATGACTATTTTTTTTTTAATTTGAAATAATACTATCTTTGATATACACATGAAACCATTTAACAACCAAAATCAATTTTGAAAAGTTATCATATTTAGTATTGCTCAATCTACTTAGTCTAACTAATTCATTTAGATATATTCTAACTAACTGTCAATAAAACTTTTAAAGTAATTAAATAACTTTAATTTTCGGATAATCATAAAATTAAAAATTAACTAAATTAAATCAAAATTTAATCTTAATTTTAAATAGACATTTATCAATTATAAAATAAAAGTGAAATTTAGTATATCAACAAACACACACTAGGTGTGTGTGTATATATATATTAAAGATAGTGGAGTAATAGAATAGTAGAATAAAATAAAAAAAAAAAGATGATGATATAATAGAGTAAAATATGATAGTAATGAAAATTGATGTTTAAAAAAAGAAAAAGAGGAGGAAGGAAATCCAAGAGACGATTGAGGTGCTTGTGGTTTTTGATTAAGTGGGTCATGAATGATAGTACATAATGTGTTGGAAAGTTAAAAAAAGATTTTGGGTATTAAAAAGGGGGAGCATGTGACTTTGAGCTCAGGTTCATCAACCAAAAGTTTATCCCCCTACCTCCTAATCCTCCTCTAAACTATCTCATCTCTCTCTCTCTCTCTCTCTCTCTCTCTTTCCATTCATCCAAATTTTCAACCTTTCAACTTAACAACACAATATTTATATTTTAATCGCACAAATAAATCATTATAATCATACCTAACTAACTAGAATAAAATAGTAACAATTTAAAACATACAAATTAAATTGAAATCAAGCTCGTCACACCAAAGAATAAAATATAAACATTATTTAAAATATAAAATATGATACATACGTTAAGGTTATTGGTCATTTTGTTTCTATTCTTCCTATCAACCCGTCAAAATTGTTAGTGGTTCATCTTGGATTAGCTTCTAAAATATAAATAATGTAACTCACATATGTATTTTATTCAATTTTGATATCAATTTCAGCTTTCTCATATGTTACTCACGTTATCAATCTTGAGATTAAACAATATACAATATTGAAGGGTACTTTTTTCAACGGGATTACATAGTATATATAATATTGCATATGAAAAGATATATAATTGTTTGGTTCTTAGGTTTTTGATCTTATAGTTTATGGCCATTTGATTTGTATGTTTGGAAATTTTATATATTTTGTTTTTAAGTTTTGAATTTGATTTTTAAATTTTAAATGTAATTTTAATAGTAACAGAGAACAATGAAATGAAAATCCAACAAAATACGGATAATTATATAAAACATTATATTAAATATATGATATATATATATATATATATATATATATATATAAGAAAATAATAAATCAAAATTGTAGATAAAGTAAGGAAGAAAAAATAATAATAAAGATCATGTGGATACGATTTGATGAGCATATAAGAAGAAATCAAAATTTATAATAAGAATGAAAGAAAGAAAGAAATTAGACAGATGGAAGTGGAGGGATATCGCTCTAGATTTGTAGGCACATGCGCACACACACACATTTAATTACAACATCTCCAAATCAAATTTAAATCCCTTGGGAATAGTTGTTCTTTTTATCCTAATATTTTTCAAACCCCCCCCATAACTTTATTTCTATTTATCAAATCATTTTAAATTCAATATTGACTATTATTACTCATGTCAAACCCCCCCCCCCCCCCATAACTTTATTTCTATTTAAGTTAAAGAGTGAAAAAGTGTGAAAGTTAGAAACGTTGGGAGTAGGATTTAAAGTTACCTCATTGAAACTATAATCATACATTTATTATTATAAAATGTTGACCTAGGTTTTCTCCTATTTCTTTTGTGAGATCTAGTTTATCTGATAACTTGATTGGATCATATGTTGGATTCTGAGGATGCTAAGCACCCTTTATATGCAATAGTTAGGCTCCTCGAGGACCTAAAGGTCCAACTCTCTTTAACTATGTTGATTCCCTATCTTCGTACCAATTTGATATTTTTCTTTATTGTAAGTGATCATGTTTATCTTTTTGGTTCAAAATGAGTCGTAACAAATACTTTGAATTAAAGAAGAAGGAAGAGTAAAAAAGGAAACAAGTAATTAGACATAATAGGGGTAGATCTACTAAATGGGAATTAATTTATATGTTTAAAATGATATGATATAAAAAGAATATGTATATATAATGAAGTTAGGGGGGGGGGGGGGGGGGGGGGTTTGGTATTAAAATTGAGCTCAAGGGGTTGGGACCACTCTAATTAAAAACCTTGGAAACAACAGAGAAAGAGTGGGTTTAGATCCATCTTCTCATGTGGAACAAATTTGCAATTAATTAAAATTCAACAAATTGCCTTTTATTATTATCATTAAATTAACACCATATATATATATATACACACACACAATTGGCTTCATCAAGATTTCAACATATTATTGTAAATATAATTAATTAAAAAGATCTTCTTTAATATTTGTCTCCTATTTTTCTTAGAAATTAATTAATACAACTCAAAAGAAACCAACATCCCTCCCTTTTCTCTTTAATAACATATTCATTCATTAAATATATATATAAGATTCCAATTACATTACATTACATTACATTAGAAAAAAAAAAAAGAAAAAGAAACTCCCTCTCCTAAATAAATAGAAAATAATTGAGAAATATATTACAATCCTTCACTCACTTTTTTTATTTTTCAAACTCTCAAACTAGGTTAAGAGAGAGAGAGGTAAATTCTTTAATCATGACAATTTGAAACGCCAAAGGTTAAATAGACCATCTTTTTTCCATCAATGTTTGGAGCCATCACAATATTCTCTTAACGTTTTCATCCCATGACAACTATTCTTCTTCTACTATTTATTGAAAATGTTTTAATTTGTTGTTTTTAACAGTAGGTAGAAGAAAGAAAAGAGATTAAAATTTGATTATAATAAATAATAAGACGATGGAAGAGAGAGAACAACGTTGAAACTAATTAAGCAGACAGAATCTTTACTTGAATGCATTAATTAAGATAAATGAAAGGAGTCTGTAATGATACATGATTAAGGGTTGATTCAGCATTTATTTATAACTTGATTAGATATGGTGTTGATTATGTTTATAATGAGAGAGAGAGAAAGAGAGAGAGAGAGAGAGAGAGATAGGGGCTGGCTTCAACATGCAGGATTCGATTCCATAATATAACTAATTTTAATTTAAAAAAGATTAGCTAATTAATTAATATATGATTATTATTTTATGCTTTTAACTTAAATATTGCAACATGCAAATTAATTTTGTATAACCTAAGCTCTCTCTGCATGGGGTCTCCAACAAAACAAAATATATTTAATCTACCCACCCCTCCCACTTTCCTCTTCTTTTTCTTTTTCTTTCTTTCTTTCTTTTTTTTCTTTTTTTTTTTTGGGTTTCCCTTTTCCCCTTTAATTAATTTTATGTAACTAACATTAAACTAGCTATATTATTGTATCATTAATTAATATATTCTCATTATTTTCTCACAACTACTTATATAATAATTATCTATAACAACAACTTTTTCATAAGGATATATAGAATTCTTGTTACTTTTTCTAGAGTTGTATATTGTCCTAGTTTTTTTTAAACAAAATTGTTGCAATCACCTAATTAAGAGAGGGACTGAGAATAAGAAAGAATTCCAAAATTATTGTTTTATTTATTTATTCATTCATTTCTAGTCTTGTAATTCATCATTAGTATCACCACACTAAAATAAAAATTCATCCGAATCTGTCCTTATTTTAATATTAGAACAAAATGCACTTTTAGTTTTTTAAGTTTGAAGATGATGTTTAGTTGTACTTTGAAGTTTCAAAATAAACATTTTAGTTTAGAAGTTTGAGAAATAGTTATAAAGAGTGCTTGAACTGACATTGATTGTGTCAAAATGATATGGTGGATAAATATAATTAATGGACAAATTGATTTGGTAAAAGTTATTATAATATTAATTTTGTATATATGATGTGGCATCTTTCTGGTGAGATGTTGTTGAGTCCCACATTGGAAAAACTAAGGGGACTCAGACCCATTATAAGATAGATGAGTTACTTCTCTCATTGTCAATTGGTTTTGTGATGGAATCTCATACTATCAAACATGGTATTCTTTTGAACTCAAAGAGGCACCATCTTGAGGAGAATGTTGAAGATAGTGCCTCTTTGGGTTTGGGTTCACCTATCTTGGATCAAATACCCGATTCAAGAGTGTGAATTCCCTTGGTTTTTATATTTAATTTTGATGATTATATATACAACCATGAAATTTATCACTTACATACCCTCATTTTTGTTGTTGTTAATAGAGTGAGAAATGCCCAATCATGATCAACAAAAACAAAAATAGAAGGAAACCCACTCTTAAAAATCCAATCTTTAATCAAAATCCACCTCCCTCCCCCCAAAAAATAAATAAAAAAGGATATATCTTTACAGAAACTATTTCACGGTTCTTTTGTTGGATTTATGCGAGGAAGAGAGAAGAATTAGAAGAAGAAGAAGAAACAAAAAGCAAAAGATCTTAGGAGAAAATGCGAGGGTTCTATGAAACAGAAAGACTACAAAAGAAAAAGGAAATGTTGAGTACAATATGAATAAAATGTACTGAACCGTTAAATTCATCTTTTTTTTCAACCACAGGGATAACAAATAAAAATAATGTCACATCATATACAAAAATTATTCTAATAATCACTTTTCTCGAATTAGTTTGTTTATTAATTATATTTAACTACCGCATCATTTTGGTTGTTAGTCAAATAACAGTTAATTGTAACTTTAGGTACTATTTAAAACTATTTCTCAAACTCCTAGATAAAAGTGTTTATTTGAAAACTTCAAGGATCAAATGGACATTAGCTTCAAACTTCAGAGACCAAAAATCCATTTTGCCCTTCAAAATAATATGTATTTGTTATTGTAATTTATTACTAATATGCATTAATATGTATAATTGGTTTCCTAATCAAGTTAATCTTTTTTAATTTAATAGGCAATTTAGGTTCCATTTGATAATGTTCTCATTTTCTAAGAAAACGGAATTGTTGATAACTGCCCTTTTCTATTGTTTCTAAAAATTGAGAGATGAGCCAAAATTGAGAAACAACAAATATAGTTTCTTCAATTTTTATATTACCATTCTCACGAGTATTTAATATGATATTAGAATAAAGGAGATTTCAACGTCATATTAAATTATCAATTGGTTTCCTAAATAGTGAAATTCTTTTTGCATTTAACAGATAATTTAATATTATATTAGAGTGGTACGTGGAAGATTTATTTTTTTATTATTCATATCGTATGTTCAAGTTTTGTGGTAAAGTTATTCAAGTTCACATCTGAGAGGAAAAAATGTTTTAACCTTTGAAAAGGTTGCAAGTAAGAAAGTGATTATATATACATATTTTATAATTACCAAATACTTTGTGATTAAATAGAATTGAATATAGAGATTGTGAAATTATTTGTCTGTCTATTAATAATCGGTTGGTCGTTTGGTTGTTGTGCTTAAAAAATATCATAGAAAAGAGAAATAGAATAAAACCTGTAATTATGTGATGAGTAGGGAAGGAAAGAGCTATACCTTACGACTAATTAGGATGCCGCGAGAAAAAAGTGGTATGAGAACCTATGGTGGGACGCGTAAAGGTTAACCCCTTAGATAAATTAAATGTAAGTTTAAGACATCCTTAGAATTTAATTCCAAGCACCTCCGTTGAAATATTACAACTTTGATAATATTTTGGACACTTGATAGTTTGTGCATGAGTACGTGTGACGGCCGGGAGATGAATCGAGAACCATTTAAAACAATTCATAACTGCTGGAGCTTAATTAAAACGACTTTGAACTCATCCGTACATTAATAAGTTTAGAATTAGTTTTAGCTAGTGCTTCAATGATTGATTAGAAGTTGACAGTGTTGTAATATAATGTCATCGTAATGTGTAATCACCAATATTCTTTTTTAAGGATCTCTTTTGAAGTGAAGTGAGAGGTTTGTAGTAGTCTCCGATCATTTTATAGTGTGATTTATCATCCATTTTAATTATAAAAAAAAGGTCTATTTTTAACAAGATAGGTTCAGAGGTCGTTGAGTGAGTAGAAGATATTGGCACCGCTACGACATCCGTTTATAAAAATGTTTTACTCTATTATCTACCTAAAGTTATAATAAAAGTCACTAAAAATCTCAAATAAATAAATAAGTAAAATGTCAAACATTTGAATAAAGGAAATGTCTCACCAATTTTTTTCTATAAAGGTAAAGTATAGTTGAATTTTGTGAGTGGGAGAGTCGTTAATTTATAATCATACTAATGTACAGAATCTCTAATTAAAGAAGCAATTATCTCAAGAATTTGAGATATTTGATAATCTAAGCTTCGTTATAAAATTAATATAACAAATATAGAAATGTCTAATTAATGTGGTTGAAATTACATTTTAGACATAAAATATGAATTAACTTGCTATAAGGGGTGCTAATTCTTTAAAAAAAATATATTTAAATTCAACTTATAAATTTTATATAGAAAAATCAAATTTAAATGAAAAATTCAAATTCATTTGAAAACATTGAACTAAAATGAAGTTAAAAAATCATTTATGAAAAGTTTAAATTTTAAAAATTGAAATTTTGATAAGGTTTTTTTTCTTTCTTAAAACAAAATAAATTCAAAATTTAAAAGAATTGGACTTGACACCCTTTTCATATTGAAGTTTTTTAGAACTCCAAATTGAAATTAAAAGGAAATGAAAATTGATGTCCCATCCAAAATATAACAAATTCACAAAATATTTACGTCGTGTAGAATAATCACTACAAGAAATTAACCTTTCGTCGATGAAAAATTTAGTCGACATATCTTGAAAAATGTAGCTATTAGTCCAAATCGTCGGTGTAGGCCCATCGGAAGAACCTCT
This sequence comes from Cucumis melo, assembly GCF_025177605.1. Classification (NCBI taxonomy): domain Eukaryota; kingdom Viridiplantae; phylum Streptophyta; class Magnoliopsida; order Cucurbitales; family Cucurbitaceae; genus Cucumis; species Cucumis melo. Next base: position 19,442,288 of record NC_066858.1, on the reverse strand, counting down.
CCCGATGATGAAAAAGAGAACGTCGACATACAATGGAACTACCGACGGAAGTGAACAAATGGAAGTTTGCCAACACTAGAATTAACTGTCGGCAAAAGATACATTCCCTGACGACAATAAATGTTCGCGGGCATTTATTATGCCAACGATATAAGAATGTTGTTGCCATATTCACGTATTGCCGACGGTATAGATCTACTACGCCAACAAGTATAGTTCTTGTCGGTATATTCAAGAAATATCAACGCCTTAGAATAGTGGCATGGGCATAAGTCTGCTCTTTTTTTTAGAAAAATATATTTTATATTTTTATTTTTTTCACTAACATCCTTTTGGTTTGTATCAATACATAATTCAAAATATAGCAAATACTAATTCATTTGATGTTTCAAAAAAAGTTACAATTGTTTCTTAGAAAATTAACATAGCCAAAACAGTAAATTCGTCCAAAATAACAAACATTAGATAAAATTTAGACCGACTTCTAATTTGCTTTCCATGAAGAGATCTTTATTGAAAGTTGGACCTGAAAAACAAATAAATAGAAAACAATAGAAACATATTCAATAAACTAGTATATTTTGCACTTGACATATATATATATATATACAAAAACTTTAAATACTTTAATTTCTTGAAAATCTAAACTTAGAATTACTAACTTTTCTCTACAACCAAAACATTAACAACTTTACTTACAAAACAAAACTAAATAATCCAACTAGTAAACCTACAAATATATATATACAACATAAGTTGCAACCTACAAATTTATCCCACATCATAAAAAACAATATCTAGACTCACCTTTCTTACTACATTTTAGACAAATATATAACATACATCTAAGCTTACAATCATGAACTTTTCTCTACAACCAAAACACAATGACAGCTTACAAAACATAACTAAATAAGTCAACTAGTAAACCTACAAACATGAAGATAGTACATAAGTTTTAGAGCCTTAAAGCTTGGGAGAAAGGAGATTGGGAAAATGATGGGAAAAAAACATAAAATTAGGGATTTTTGTTTTCAAAGAACTGCTGACAGTCTATAATAATCCATTGGCATTCGTCCACTTAACTCTACAGTAATAATAAACCATCGACAAATGTCTATCTACGCCAACGATACAAAAATAAGTCACCGACAAAGACCCATCTATGCCTACGCTCTAATTTGTACCATCGGCAATGCTATTTATTGCCGACAATTAAACAACCCATTGGAGAATACCACTTCTTCCAACGACATTTAGGGGCGTTGGCATGTTTGTCGTCGCCAATGGCAAAATTTTTTTGTAGTAAATTCTAAAAATGGAAAAAGCCCATAGGCCCACAATAAAAAGTACCAAAAATGCCTCAGTCAACACGCGATTACTCGGCCACACACCCGAGCATGTAACCTTCTTCTAAAAATAATCATGATAGCGATCGTGTAGAGAATGATACATGGTCGTGTAGGTAGTATCAACAAGATTGTGTAGTTCTTTTAAAATGACGAGAAAATGACTTTAAATCTAAATGATTTGTTGACAATGGTAAATAATCGTTTAGATTATGTCACAGTGATATTTAAACAATCTTGATATTCTTGAATATAAAGAAAATGAAGTAGTTTAAAAAAATCTTGCCGAAAAAACGGTAAAAATGAAATAGGAGATTTAAACATAAGTATAAATCGTTTTAAAATATAAGAAAGAAAATCTGGAAGAGTAGTTGAAGAAATCTGGGAGAGAAGTTGAATAAATAGTGAAGAAAAAGAATAAAAAGAAGTGACGAATCATCAGCAATATTGAAGGGCAAATATGGAATTTTTGAAAATTTTGTATTGGCTCATAGGCTTTTGCTTTTTGCTACCTGAGTTGTAAATATTTTCGTATCTCATTACATTTATAAAAATTAAAAAAAAAAAGGAAAATTAAACGAAATTTGCTAAATTAGAAATCAATTTTTTAAGAAATGAATGAACACCTAAATAAAATCCAACCTACAAATGAAACTTTCGAAAAGAGCCAATTTTAAAAGTCAATTTAAAAATCCTTATCATGCTCGCTAGTTAATAAAATTTCAAAATAAAACCACATTGATTTTATAAGTGACAAATAGAAGAGGAATTTGAATAAATAAATAGATAAAAGAATGGCAAATATTAGTATCAATTTCAAAATTCTCGGTTTAAACCATAAACTAATAATTGTATCAATTTAAAATTCAACTTCTTTGAATGCATCAATTTAAACACTAAATTCTTATACATAGTATCCATTTAAATCCTCATATTTTATTAAAGTGTCCAAGTAAAATATGATAAGAATTTAAATTGATACATCTATAAAATTGATATACTTATAAAAGTTTATAATATAAATTGATACAACTATTAGTTAAATTCAAAATTGACAAGTTTAGAGTTTAAATTAATACGAATATTAGTTTAAGATTCAAATGGATCTGTAAAAGAGTAGTGGTGGTGGGACTCATCAACTTTACCTTTTCTCTTCTTCTTTATCCTAAACTCCCTTCCACGATTTTCCATTCTTTTTTCAACCTTCTCTTTAAAGTCTCCCTCTTTTTCTTCACGGCCTTTCTTTAATCTTTTCTAAAAATATTTGTTTTGTTTCCACTCTTTCACTCTTAACTTTTAATCTATCTTTTCATTCTTCCTTCTTCCCTTCTCTACTCCCAATCATTCTCAACTTTTTTCCATTTTTTAAATTATTCTATACAATCTAAATATTTTACTGTTTTATTATATATATTTTTTTAAATTTTAATAATAAATAAATAAATAATCAAAATAAAATAAAACAAGACCAAAGGTAAAATAAAAAAATAAAAAAAAAAGAAGAAGTTGGGACAAAATATAATGTCTACAGATACTACTCTTGATTGCAAGTTAATTTCATGTTGACTATTGAGGCTTGAGTAACGAGACAAATTTTGAGTGACCATATATCTTTTGTGTGTGATTGTGTATTTTATTCTATCTTGCTCGATATGATCAAGAATTAAGTTTAGGGTGTTTGATAGCACTGAAAATATGTTGTCTAATCCCGTTTATATTCGGCACTTATCTAGGATTTTATATTTCTACTTGTCTATTTTGTAGGTTTAAGTCTATCAAGGGTAGAATTAGGTGATAATGATGGAATAGAGCTAGAATAAGCGAGAACAATGTCTTTAATTGCATCAATAAAGGTCAAAGTGATGAAGAATGGACAGATCACCTCCTACCTTTCCTTGCAGCGTTGTGGCTTCTTACAACAATGTGCACAACACTCTAAGATAGAATGCTCAGTTTTGATGAAAAGAAAAAATAGTGTCTCGACGCTCTGAAAATGATCCATGTGCAAGTTTTTGTCGACATTGCAACGCCATTGTGATTTTACAAAAATACTAACATTCTTATTGCTAGGGTATATTATCTCTGACTCCAGTCATTCCTAGCTCGATTTCTCTATATTTTCTCCTATGTTTTGGTCTATTCATGTACCTAAACATTACCCTATTGATCCACATGCCGATAATGGGCTAAGACAACAATTTTTAGCTTAAGCATTGAGTTGATTTTCTTTTACAACTTGTGAGGATTGGTTCACTTATATCAGATTCTTACATGACATCCTTATTCTTTTCGGTGTTTGAATGACATCTTGATTATATTTCAGCTTATAATGTATGATCAGTTGTTAGATAATTTTGCATATTGTGATATTCATTCACACAACCAATCCAATCCAAGTAGAATAGGTTAAATTGGATTTTAGTTGTAACACGACCTCAATAAATATTGTCCAATTAGCCTAGATAAGAGTTAACTTGAATGTCTATTTTGGTTTTACCAATTAGATGCTCGACTTAGCCGGTTCCTAGGATCTAATTAATGTGATAAACTTATTAGTTATGAGCATGCTTTTCATCTAACTTAATTAGTCCATTAGGTAATAGAGACTCTCTCCAAGCTAGGTGAGATGAGTAAGATTAATGTAACAAGAATCAACTAAAAGGCCCAGTAATTAGGAATGAAAAGATAGAGGAACAGCTCAAAGGCCTGAGCTAGAGCTTCAATTGAGTTGAATTAAATCCCAACTTACTTTTCATACATTTTATAATTTTCATTTACTATAACTCAATTTCAAACCCCCCCCCCCCCCTTCCATTACTCATCGGGCTATAAGCTATTTATTTGAGAAACTAACGTGCTTTCTACGTTTGATTCGATCTTACCACAAAAACTAGTCTCTTATGGTTAGTTTGATAAATCGTTTGATTCGAATTTAAGAGACAAAATTCATCCGACCAACTCCACCCATTAGCAACTAACTTCAGCAATCACCTTCACTCGGCAAACTTTGATGACCAATTCCAACACCCAATTTTGACGATGACCACCTTCTACAACGCTACTTGTGGCTGCTAACTTTGAAAATCACTTCAAACGACCGCACATAACTCGAGTAATCACTTCGACAACCAATTATTAGTATTTAATAGTCTTCTTTTGTAGTAATTTGATATTTTAACATAAACACTTTAAGGTGTATGTCAAATTAAACAAACTTATTTATAAAAAATACACTTTTAAGAAAAAAGTAACTGAAAAACATAAGTAGAATAGTAAAATTTATTTTAAATAATTTATAGGGAAACTATTAATTTCACCTAACGATGGGGATTGTATCAATTTAGATTCTAGAATAATAATTATATCAATTTAACTAAACTCTCAAATTTGAAAGTTGTATCAATTTAAATTATAAACTATTAATTGTATTAATTAAACCCTTAAACTTTTATAAGTGTGTCCATTTAAACCATAAATTTATATGATTATATCAATTTAAACTCTTTATTGTATTTTATTCGACTAAAATTACAAAAGTTTAATTGAGATTTTATGTAAGTTTGATGTTTAAATTGATAAAGTGGAAAGGTCTAAAATGGATTTTTAAATTGAAGGGATAGTTTTGCAAATATTACTATCTTTTTCGAAAAAGAAAAGAAGAAGACTGAAAGAAAAGGGGCAGCCGATAAACGCAAACACACAGTAGAGAGAGAGAAATTTTGTCCTGCACACATTGAGATAGAGGGGTGGCCGACGGTCAGAGAGAGAGCGGCGATGAAGGCGTTCGACGTCTTTCTCGGTGCTATTTGGCGGCGTTTTTCGGCAAGCAAGAGCTTGCTTTCGACGGGCAGTTTCGTGCGGCGTTCTTCCGGCGTTGTGGTTCGACAGTGCATTGACGTGGGCGAGTTTCCGCGTTCTACTGGCGGTGTACCCGAACGTTTTCCGGGTATTTGGTATGGATTTTAAGCGGCGTTCAGCTGCGGATTATTTCTTCACGTGGTTTAGCCGTGGTTTCTTCCTGGATTTGCAGTAGCTGTCAGTATTCGATCAAAGGTTGAGGTGGATTTCGATGGGTTTTATGTCTCCGTATCAGAGACAAAATCCGGCATGGTTCTCTCCGTTTAGGCGGTAATATTACTTTGTTCATAATGTAATTTGTATCTTGAGTTTGTTCCGAATAAAATAGTTGATTCTCAAAATGAATGTAAATTTTACATATAACGTGCCACCAAAATAAAATTTAAAATTTAAATCGATACAATTATTATTAGATTAAAGTTTAAATTAATATAACGATTTGATAAGTATATTATTAGTTTAAAGTTTAAATTGATATAACTTCATAAGATTATTTTTGAAATGTATTTAACTTGACAAATGTCTGATATATAGTTGACAACCATCATCCTGTATGTACGTACGTACGTACGTTTCTGTTTGCTTTTAAATTTGTACACCTTCCAAATATAGAGTTTTCTTACTTAATTATCAATTATATAAACATTTAGTCAAATGTGACGTAATTTGTGAATGTTAAAAACAACTTTGATAGGTTTCCAAAAATTACCAAATGGACAATGATAAAGGTAAGTAAAATGTAATAAATTCTTAAAGAAAGGTTGAAACTTAATTAAATTCTATTTACAAAACCTGATATTTGAGGTGCTAATATTTAAAACGATTGAAGGTTGTAGAATATGTATGTGTGATATCGGATACATACATAAGGTAAAGAATTTGTTGACATGAAATAGTAGGGGGAAGGATACCATTTGATTGAATGATGCGGAGAAGGAAAAAGAAGATGTAGCCACAGCTCCATTAGAAATGTTTTTAAACTTCAACATTTGCAAGGAACGTGGACGAGAGGCAAATCATCCCAATCTCATGACACTCAACCACTATGCCTCAAGAATTTGGATGAGGGAGGTGGGACTCCAATTGGACTAAAAACTGAAATTTCCATTCTTTTTTCAAAATACATTTTTAAAAAATGAATTTAAAATTTAATTCCATGAAGTTTTGAGAAACTATATTTTGTTTCATCTAACCAAACCCATTTTAAAGAAAGTTATTTTAAAAAAAAAATGTATTATTGAAAAACATTTTTCTTTTATGGATGATCCAAATGCATTCTACACCTCAAAATGTTCAAATGGACGGAGTGTAAACATAACTTTGAAATCTTAGTCCATTTTATTTCTAAATTGGTGGAGAAAATGCTTTTGTTTTCAATTACAAACATACAATATTTAACATATCAATACTCATAATAGTAGTAGTAGTAAAAAAGGACACGCTAAAAACTTATACTATTATAACCTAGACTGTTTTAATTCACCCTGAACACATATATTATAGAACTAGACAAAAATAGTTTGTACTCCACACGTAATATTTTAACTCTAGTAAATATAATCATCATTAACTATAGTAACCAATTAAATGCCTTAAACTAAAGAACCTTAATTCTATAAAAATTTGTCTTTGTTTTTAAAAATTGTTTAACAACTAAGGAGCTTACTTAATCATTAGTTTTTTTTTTAAAAAAAAACAAATGGTTTTAATTTTAGAATCTGACTTTAAGTGTTTTTTTTTTTTTTTTTTTATAAAATATAAGAGTCGTGGATAAAATTTAAAAGGAGAATCATAACTTTGAAAAACCAAAACTCAAAATTAATTATGATACATGATTTAAAGTTTTTACTCTTTTATGTATTAGATTAGATTGGTGAAATTTAAAATTAAGTTTAAAATATTAAAATTTAAAGATTAAATTTGGAATTTGAAAAGTTGATAGAGTAAATAGAATTGAATTTGGCTTCGTTTGGGTCATCCAAGAGCTGGGCTTCAACGATGGGTTGAATTTCGTTTTGACGACAGATCCAATCTTGCAATCCAAACCGTCGTAGAATGAGCCCAATTGAGTCCGAGAAAAATGAAGCTCACATTCACAGCAAGACAACAATCAACAATGTCATGAGATAAGGATTTGAAGCCCCACCTTTCGTTTCCCTCTCCTCTCCTCTCCTTCCTTACCATCATGGAATAGCTTCTTATCACTGACTATCTCCCCCTTTTTTTTTTCTTTTCATGTTCTTCCCCTTTCCAACTTTCCAAAGGGACAAAATTTATTGTGCTATTCTTTCTCAGGTACACAATTCTTACCTCTACTTAAATGGGTCACTCTTCTTTCTCCTTCTTTGCTTCTCTTTCATGGTCTTCTCAATTCTCTTTAGCTTCTAGTTTAGTTGCTTTCTCATTCATACAGATAATTACTTGGTTTTTTTATGCATGTTCTTCTTGTTTCTGGTTGGTTGGTTATGAGTTATGACAATTGAGTTGGTCGCGGACACTGAATTGGTTTTAGGAATTTGTATTCCAATGGTGATGGAAGTTTCTGTTGGGGAATTTTTGATTTTTGAACGTGCAAATAGTTTTATCTGCTCCAAAATGTTTGGAATTCACTTGTTTAATCATGTTTAAACTGAACTTGTTCAAGGTCATCATTCTTGGATTGGATGTCTAAATGTCTGTGTGAATATCTTTTGGTCATTCACAAGGATAATCATGTTAGACGAGAGCTTTAATCAGCCAATTCGTAAAGCTGATATCATTTTTAATGTTAAGCTAGGAACGCATTATGTTATGAAATAAATTATTGATTTAGGCTACTGCACGACTGTAGGCTTCGGTTAGATGTTGAGCATTTGTATATGTTCTTATGGCACTGTAAAATTTTATCGGGGTTTCCTTCAAAAGTTGAAAAAGTTTGAATTCTTTGTTTCGAAGTTTGATATCTAACTTTGTTGATGTCATTGATTTCTTTGTTAGTTTAATCAGTATTAAAGACATGCGTTCTTTCTCTCATGGTTATGCTGTCATGAAGAATTGTCCTGTATAATTTGTGATTTTGTCAATGACTATTGCAGGGAGAAGCAAGGATGAAGAACTAACAACGAGGAAGAGGCCTTTCTCCCAGCCGAAACTTTTTACGCTGCATACACATTAACCTTCTTGACTTAATACGATGTCGGTAATAAGTCCATCTTCCATCAGCAATGTTTCACTTGTTCCTATAGCCAACCATTCGGGGAAGACCAATAGTTCAACAAGATTCAGCTTTTCTAGAAAGCCCACTAAACATACATTTCATAACCAAAGATTTCTTTTACCCCTATCAACGTCGGTTAGGCTGTTTCCAAATTGCACTAAAAACCTATTTTGTAGTCATGGCCGTAGAATCCCAATATATTCTGCTGCAGGAACTGACGTGGCGGTGGAGGAGTCAGATTCACCGGTTTCTGGTGAAGAATCAACTCAAAATTCAGAACTTCCGTCAGGCGAAGTCGCAACAAATGAAAAAACCCCTGTTAAATCAGATGCTGCTCCTACACAGTCAAAACGTTCCAGACCTATGAGGAAGAGCGAGATGCCAGCTGTAAATAATGAGGAACTTATTCCTGGTGCAACTTTTACTGGAAAAGTAAGATCAATTCAACCATTTGGTGCCTTTGTTGATTTTGGAGCGTTCACTGATGGCTTGGTACATGTATCAAGGTTGAGTGATAGCTATGTTAAGGATGTGGCAAGTGTTGTTTCTGTCGGGCAAGAGGTGAAAGTAAGATTGATTGAAGCAAATGCTGAGGCTGGACGAATTTCTCTCTCTATGCGTGAAAATGATGAAAGGAAAGAATCTCCAGCTAGCAACGATAAACCTGGGTCTAGCAGGAAGAACGCTCCGAAAGCAAGAGGACCAAGGAGAGATGAGGTGAAGAAAAGCTCAACGTTTGTCAAGGGGCAAGATTTACAGGGCACGGTGAAAAATATTACCCGGTCCGGTGCTTTCATATCTCTTCCTGAGGGAGAGGAAGGATTCCTTCCCAGTTCTGAGGAAACCTTTGAAGGATTTGGGAATCTGATGGGAGGCTCTACTTTAGAAATTGGCCAAGAGGTTGATGTTAGGGTGTTGCGGATTGCAAGGGGACGGGTAACTTTGACCATGAAAAAAGATGAAGACAATGAAAAGTCAGACTCTCAGCTCAATCAAGGGAAAGTTTATGCAGCAACAAACCCCTTCTTGTTAGCATTTCGTAAGAACAAAGATATTGCCACATTTTTAGATGAGAGGGAAAGTATAGAGGAAGCAGCTAACAAATCTGTGGTACAGAAGGTTACGGAAATAGTGGAAGGGATAGTTGATGCTGATCAGACCGACGCTGATGACAAGGAGGGGAAAAGTCTGCCTTCTGCTGTTGATGAGGCAGTTAAAGAAGATGAGCCTGAAAGTTCAGCTGATTCATCTGCTGTGGCTCAAGATGACTCGAAGAGCATACTATCTACCTCAGAAGACGTTGTGGACGGTGTGGTTGATGCAGAGGATAAAGAAGCAGAGGGAAGTCCTGAAATCAAGGCTTCTGATGACAACCAATTACCAACTGACCAAGCCGTTGATAAGTCTGAAGTGTTAGGTGACTCATCTTCTGATGTTTTGGTTACTCAAGATGAAGGAGAAAGCACATTATCTGCTTCAGACAATATTGTGGATGCTGTAACTGATACTACTGAAGAAAAAGAAGGGGAAAGTTCTGAAGTAAAGCCATCGGAAGATGGGCAATCTGAAGAGGTCCGGGTAGTTGAGGCTGCTCAAGATGAAGGAGAAAGCACATTATCTGCTTCAGACAATATTGTGGATGCTGTAACTGATACTACTGAAGAAAAGGAAGGGGAAAGTTCTGAAGTAAAGCCATCGGAAGATGGGCAATCTGAAGAGGTCCGGGTAGTTGAGGCTGCTCAACCTATGGATGGAGCTGAGAATGATGGGCAAGTAGCTACCCCTGATGATGAAGCCAACAAATTAGTGACTTCAGAAAGTTCAGTTAGTGAAGAGCTTGTGGCTATTGAAGACAGTGTTGTTGCGGAAAAAGAAAGTGAGCAAAGCCAAAAGGATTTGGAAAATGAGATTGTTTCTGCTTCTTCATCCGAAAAGGAAGAGGACAAACCAGAATCGGATTCAAATGGTAGCATCACGAGTTTAGGTATAGTTATAGAATCGTGTTGAAATTTTCACCATGTTACTTTTTAACTACTCATTCATGCCAATGGATTTTTAATTTTGGATTTAGCACTAGAACTGAAAACTGTTATGCCAGTATAGTTAAACTTGTTCGGGCAATTTGCCTTGACCTATTGTTAGAATTTGTCATTGGATTAGATGAAACATGAGGATGAGGTTTTATGGAAATGAGTGAATAATTCGTAGAACAATGAATTCTCGATAACAACTTATTTTAATGTGTATTATAACATATGTATATGGCTAACTTTAACAGTATCAGGTACACAGTATGAACTGCTAGTTCTTGTTTATAAATTATATGCAAACTAAGACTCGGTTTGATAATCCTTTTTTTTCTTTTTTTCATTTTACTTTTTGAAAACTAAGTTTGTAAACACCACCTTCACTTATTAATTTAGTTATTTTGGTATCTACTTTTTTGGAGGGTTTTCAAAATCCAAATGTTTTGAAAACTAAGAATAGCAGTTTTTAAAAGTTTCTTTTTGTTTTTGGAATTTCGCTAAGAATTCAAATGGAATTTGTAACCCAAGGAAAATAAATTGAGAGAAAACAAGCAAAATTTTCAAAAACAAAAAACCAAATGAATATCAATCAGGACCTAAAAGGATTAATTTCCCACAAGCTGTTTTAGTTTGACATCAAAGATCTGAATGTTTATTCCCTGAAGAATTTCACCCTTTTATGATGTCGGAATAGCAAGTGCTTGAAATTCTAATCTTTCTGAAGATTCAACTGAGGATTAAACCCAATCTTCTGTAGGTCAATCTAGTGAAGAAGTTCCTGAGAGTCAAGTTGATATTCAGTCACCTGCTGAAAACCCTGAAGTTGTTTCCTCTGCACCAGTTATAGAAGAAAAGATAGAAACCGCTCCTGAGAGGAGTGCTGATCCTCCAGAAGAAGTTGCACCAAAAGGTTATTTGTGTTTCATATAGATTTTTTTTCCCAAAAATCATCACTTAGACTTTGCTTCAAAGTGCAAGAAACTAGCCTTGAAAGCATTTACTTCCGTCACCATTTAGCATATTTTTATGTTTTTAAGCTAATTTGCTTCCTTCTGGGCATTAATTATATTATATATTTGAAATATTCACTTTTTCATACAAGAAACATGCTTTCTTTTACGTAGTGGTCACTTGTTTCTCTCTTTAACAACTATACAATAAAAAAGAATTTGATTCCAAGTTTTAGAATTGTTCAGTGTATACGTTAGCTAAGTTGATGCTCAAAATTTGTATAAGTACAGTCATAAAACCCCAATAAAAAAGGGACAATACCCTGTATGATCCTCAATATAAGAATAACTGGCCGTGCAACTGAATGTTTTCACTTGACCTCCCATTTTGGCTTTACTTGATATTGGTGATCTTCCCCACCAGCAAATGACTTTATTTAATTCTTTGACTGTCTAATGTGTTTCAGCTGTGATATCACCGGCTTTGGTAAAGCAGCTTCGTGACGAAACAGGAGCAGGAATGATGGATTGCAAAAAAGCTCTGGCAGAGAGTGGAGGCGACATTGCTAAAGCTCAGGAGTTCCTCCGAAAGAAAGGCTTAGCAAGTGCAGAAAAGAAAGCTAGTAGAGCCACAGCTGAAGGAAGAATAGGTTCCTATATTCATGATGGTAGAATTGGAGTCCTAATAGAAGTGAACTGTGAAACTGATTTTGTCTCAAGAGGGGATATCTTCAAGGAGTTGGTTGATGATTTAGCAATGCAAGTTGCTGCATGCCCTCAAGTACAATATGTGGTGACAGAAGATGTTCCAGAAGAGATCGTGAACAAAGAAAGAGAAGTCGAGATGCAGAAGGAAGATCTTTTGTCTAAACCTGAACAGATCAGGTCAAGAATTGTTGAAGGGAGGATAGGGAAGAGGCTTGAAGAGTTGGCATTGCTCGAACAACCATATATCAAGAATGATAAAATAGTGTTAAAGGATTGGGTTAAACAAACTATTGCAACCATTGGAGAAAATATTAAGGTGAAGAGATTTGTGAGATACAATCTCGGAGAAGGCTTGGAGAAGAAAAGCCAAGATTTTGCTGCTGAGGTGGCAGCACAGACAGCAGCTAAACCTGCTGCAGCTCCAGCAGTAAAAGAGAAGCAGCCGAGTGTAGAGGAAGCGAAGGAAACTGTTCCCAAGTAAGAGGCCTTCTCTTAATTTATTTCTTGCCATCAGCTTTTCTGTTATATTTCATTATTATAAGGATGGTTTTGTTTGCTAATGTAGTTCTTCAAGTATGACTTTTTTCATCTGTGCTGTACACAAAATAAAGTTGGCTTTCCCTGCTTTGTTCTTCTATTAGAATCTCCTTTATCTCTTATTCATCAGTAAAAAATGAAGACAAGTGCTAAGACTTACCCTCTTTCAAATGATACTAAAGTTGATGACTGTAATGGCAGGGCTGCAGCGGTTGCTGTTCCCGCTGCACTTGTTAAAAAACTCCGAGAAGAGACAGGAGCAGGGATGATGGACTGTAAGAAAGCCCTCTCTGAAACTGGTGGGGATTTAGAGAAGGCACAAGAGTATCTAAGAAAGAAAGGGCTTTCAAGTGCAGATAAGAAATCTAGCCGTCTAGCTGCTGAAGGAAGAATCGGATCCTACATTCACGACTCCCGTATTGGCGTTCTAATTGAAGTGAACTGTGAAACTGACTTTGTGGGGAGAAACGAAAGATTCAAAGAGTTAGTCGATGACCTTGCAATGCAGGTCGTGGCATGCCCCGACGTGCGGTATGTGTCAATAGAGGACATTCCAGAAAGCATTGTAAAAAGAGAAAGAGAGATTGAGTTGCAGAGGGAGGACCTTCAGAACAAACCAGAGAACATTAGGGAGAAAATCGTTGATGGGCGGATTTCGAAGAGGCTTGGAGAACTTGTGCTTTTAGAACAACCTTTCATTAAGGATGATAGTATTTTGGTCAAGGATTTGGTTAAGCAAACTGTTGCTTCTCTTGGTGAGAACATAAAAGTTCGTAGATTTGTTCGCTTCACCATTGGCGAGACAGTTGCAGATGCGAATGAGAAAACCGAAGCATGAATGGAGAAAAACAGAATACCGGGGCATTGAGAACAAAGTTAGACATGGGATCATGGTAGCAGATAGAAGAATGTGAAGCCATGGTGAAAGTGTTTCTGTGGAGAGAAACTTTAATATTCATTTTCCTCTCTTTTTTGGTAGTGAAGAGTTGAGTTTTACTGAAAAGCTGCATGAAGCATTTTGTTCTGAGAGATTATAAAAGCTTCTTCGTTCATATTATTCTCTGCATTTTGGCTCATTAATGTATTAATCTGTTGAGGCATTTCTGAATTGTCATATTCATTAATTTCATATCATATGAATTGTTTGATAGTTTGAACTTGTAAGGTTTATTTGGTTACAAATTTCCAATTCAGCAAAAATATGACAATTTTTAGAATCAGGAGTTTGTTTCACCTAATACAAATTATGAGAGTGCCAACCATGAACGAAACTAAAATTAGATTCAGACTAATCTATAATCTATATTTAGGATACATAGAAACTTGGATGAGAAGAAACATGTTAGGTCAATTTAGTTTGATGACAATTTTGTTCTCGTATTATAAAGATCCTCCATATTAGTTTGACGACAATTTTGTCGTTTAAATATTAATTATTTGAAAGGCTTTTATAATTTATGGTGAAGGGTAGAGAATGTGGTTTAACCATTCACTCGTAACTCTTCCTCTCTCAACCTTTCATCCTCTACATTTTTGCGTATAATAAAAATATTTGCAGAATAGTAAATTGGATTACACGATTGGAAATATAGCAAAATTCACAAATTCTCTAACAATCACCTTTTTTTAGTCCCACTTTGTCGTATGTTATAATTTTCACATACATTGGATTTTCAATATAGAAGGTGTTGTTAGATCTGAATCGAATATGACATTTATTTGCTCTAAAATAATTAACCAACTCTTTCTTAAATCAATGAAATATCTATTCATAATATCTAAAACTTATATAATAAATGTTTTTATATTAATTTAATAAAATTATATTCTAATTGAACCTTCTTATTTAATAAATATTTATAAATTTATCGTAAATATATATTTAACTAATCCATAATATACATTTTTCTAATATTTTGAAAAAAATATATATTTAATGAAGTTTTCGAAATATCTTATTCCTAAAATTAATGGAACATATTTTTTCTTTTAGTTAGTCAATAGAATCAACCACAAAAATAGCTATATTTAGATAGGGTACTGTTTATAATTTAATTAAAAATAATATTTTATTGCTAAATTCATTAAATGTATATTTGAATAGAACTTGATAGTTTTATTTTGATAAAATTACATATAAGTTTTGTTCTTTATTTTTAAATATCTCCGACACTGCTCAAATTCTACCAAATATACATTTAATGAATTTATATTATATTCAGAAGTAACAAACCAATAGTGGAAGCAATATCTTAGATTATTTCATTCTTTTTCAAAAAAACATAAATCTTGGATTATTTCAACCAAACAACATAAATCTCCGACCTTGTTCAAATTTTACAAATATACATTTAATGAATTTATATTATATTTGGAAATAGAAAACTAATAGTGGAAGCCACACTTTGGATTATTATTTTTTTTTTTTTTGAAAATACATAAATTTTATTTTCAAAATATTTCATTAATAAACTTAAAACACCAAATATTTAGTTTTTATAATAGATTCACTTTCATTTATCTACCACAAATAAGAGTGCTTTTAAGATTTCTTAAATAAATAAGGCCAATAAACCATCAAACATCATATTTTTTAAATAAAATTCAAACTTTTAGCAAAGTTTTTTATTTTTCATATTCTTAAAATCGAAGATTTTGTCTTCTTTTTTAATTTTTATTTTGTGATAGGTTGTTTTGTCCATAAGTCATTCAATTACAATGTATTTTATACATCTGGGAGCCATGTAAGTATAACTACTACGTGAGTTACACTATTATAGTTTATTGGTACTAAATTTAACCCTTTTTAGTTTGCAATTAAATTCTTATATGTTTTGATAATCGAAATTTGATGACTTATGTTCTCATTTAGGGATAAGATTCATTTTGTGTTATATGTAATCATAGTTACCTTTCCACTATGAAAATTGTTGTCTTCAAGTATGGTATATTTCACGTATGCTGCATTTCTTTATATATAGTGGCACATTTGAAATGACTTACAATTTAAATATATTACAATGTATTATCGTCATCGTTATTTTGAATACTTTGAAAGAAGCTAGTGAATACTTAGGCACCTTCAAAATTCACTCTTTAAAGATATGGTTACTGGTATTTTCTAAATTCAACAAATTCGAGTTATGCTAGTGTTGTTTATTGGTACTATATTCAACTTTGTTTAGTCATGTTTATTAGTTTCCATAATCAAAATTTGATGACTTGTGTTATCATATTTAGTGACAAGATTCCTTATATGTGATATGCAATCGTAGATATATTACCATGTATTTGCTCTATGGAAAGTTTTGCATTCAAGTATGATTTTTTTTTTTCCGCATACATTGTATTTCTTTATGTATAGGGGCACTCTAGCAGTGGCTTGCAATTTAAGTCTTTTAGAATACATAAACATTATTTAAATATCTTGAAAGATGCTAGTGAATATTTAGACACACTTACAATTCACCCTTTATATATATGATATCTGCCATTTTCTAACAATCAATTTTTCAGAAATCTAGATTTTTTACTGCATAGACAAATGTTGAAATTCCCTATCTTATATAATAAGAAGTCAATTCCACAAAACTATATCATTCGATCATTTAAAGATTCAAAGTTTTGATAATTCTAAAATGAAACTAAATTGACAATTCAAAATATCCTAAAGATATAATAGTGTAAGATGTTCAAATCATAAGTAACTAGAAGTCTAATGAAAGCAAATCAAACATAATTTATTGTATCTGAATCTAGATTAAGTTACTTCTCTTCTTCCTTTTCTTTATGGTCCTCTTCGACTTTGTCTAAATACTCCTTTGAATTCCTTTGCGGGCTGTGCATTTAAAATTACAGGGTATTTTACAAGTGTGTGTTATGTACATTCATTCATAGATATTCTCAATTAAAGTATACTTTACGGTCATTCACTATAATCGAGAATATCTGTCATATCCTTAATATTTATTTGAATTAATTAGATAAATAATCATTTTTAAATATTGATTACTTACGTTACATATTATTCTTCCTATAAATCATGTGAAAATCTGTTAATATTTGTGATTCTAAAATAAATGAATATTTATTTATAATTTGTATTGGCTTTATATAATAATTTAATATCTTCCCTTTTGAACCAGAAAATATAATTGAAAAACTTCACACAAAAAAAAAAAAAAAGAAATATTTAATTTTAAATATCTCATGCAATCGTGTAAACGAAATTTCTTACCTCTAAGTAAGCTGGGATGATGGACGGAATTTTCGACAGTGAAGGGCAGTTGTCGATGGGGAAGGGGAGGTCATGGAGAAGATTTTCGGAGTGGGTTTCCAGCACTGAACGTTCTGGACAGTGGGAGGCGTCTGGTGTTTCGAAGGGAGAACGTTGAACAACGGGGAAGGCCTATGGCGTTTCGATGGCAGTGAAGGCGTCTGGTCCATGGCGGTGAAGGCTGGTGTTTCAACGTTGAACGATTGAGGGTGAGGGCTGAACGGTGGTGAGGGCCAATGGAGAACGATTGAAGTGGTCCACGAGAAATGATTTTGGATGGACAAAATTTTGTAGGGATCCACGATAGAAACAATAAAAGATTTATGCAAATATTTTAGGGTTGAATTTTTTTGGTTTTTCTTTTCGGTCAACTCCATAAAAGGTTTGATTTGCAATTATTTTATACGTCCGCGGTAGAAAATACAAAAAATGTTTCCGTCAACAACGCCTAATATATTTTGTAGGCCAAATAATTTTTCAATTATATCGTACATAGTTTAATTGATTATTTTTAAATTTGGTTAGATTTTTTTTCAAACTTTGGTACTTTTGGTACTCGTTTATTTTTTTAAATATTATTTATACACAATCTTTTAAATTTTGCTATTTTTTTTTTTTTTTTTTTTGTAAAGAAGGAAGATGGAAAGAAATAACAGCGAAAAAAAGAAAGATGATGAAAAGATTAAACGAGAGAATAAACGTGGAAGGACATATTTAAAGAATGAGCTTTGTTACACGGATCGTAAATAGCTTGATGGTTTGTTACATTTATGAAAATTAACATTTTAATAATTATGGTGTAATTATCTTGTTATTGTAATTTAGAAGGTATTATTTATACTAGGGTAAAGGTGTTTAAATCTTATTTATAAGAATTTATTATTTCATTTTTTTAGTTTTTACCATTTTTATATTACGACTTATCTACTTGTGCCTTCTTGCTATAATTTGGATCAATCTGAAGTAGAAATTTAAAAAACATAAATAAGTTTTTAAAAACTATTTTTTTAAAATTTAAGATTTTAATATATTTTTTAGAACTATAGATAAAAAAATGTAGAGATCAAAAAGCAAGAGAGATGGATGAGATATTAATTGAGTTGATTTTCAAAAGAAACAGAAATCAGAAACGGAATATCTCAATTAATATGATGCTTTTACTAACCAATTGAAGTTTAGATCATATAATTGAGTGAGTTCAAGAATAGTTGCAGTTTGACGAATCTTGAGCATTTTAAGGATCCTAACTACCAATAATTGACCATAAATTAATTAATGATGCTATCTTCGTCACTCTAATTTAATGTTCAAACTCCAAATATTTCCATCACTAAACCAATAATTATACGGATAAGCTCATTAAAATTCTATAAATAACTATGCTATAAAAGAAGACTTGATATTTTTTTAGAAAATATACCCATTCATGTAATTGTTAGAATTATTATTATTATTATTATTATTATTACTGATTCATTCAATACATCCCAACTTTTTAAGCGTTTAATTTTTCTAATATATTGTTAAGCACTTAAAAGATCAGTAGTAGACAACAATCGGTGTTGAAACACAACTTTAAGACAAAAAAAAAAATGAAATGGATACAAATACAAAAGCTAACAGTATAATTTAACTCTATCTTGGGAGGAGGAAGCAGAGAGATGTGAAGGGTAAGGGATACAACAATTGGCAATAGCAAACAAACCATTTACAATAATACAAAGTAAAAGTGTAGCAACACCAATCCAAGTAAAATCACAAAGAAAATAGGGTAAGGGGACAAACTAAGAAACTATGAATCGTCCTATTGAAATTCATCTTTGCCAACACAAGTTATCTCCATACATCAACTCTCCAGTTTTTTAGAACTCATAGCACAAAGAACACAATACTCGGTATAGATTTTCTCGCTCGATCTATGCTTCCAGCATCCAGATTATACATTATCTCCAAACAACATTTGTTCTAACGTGCGTGATTGATGCATTGATATAGCAAAAGCGTTTGCCAGCTAATTACGGTTTTTGCACTTCTCCATGGCCCTTGGAGCTGCGAGAGAAAAGGCCAAACTTCTAGTTATGGGGTCACAGGAGAATTATTATTATTATTATTATTATTATTATTTGGGAAGGGGTAACTTTTTATTCTGATTCCATCTTTATAATATATTGCTCAATCCATATCACGAATTAGCATCCTTATAATGCAAATGATCAAAGCATCAGATTATGATGAACTTTGTTTAAAGATCCGATCCTAATGGAATTTAAACTGCTATGTTTTTAATTGTTACATCTTTTTCTTTGAGGGGCGGGTGGGGGGGTCAAACTTTATGACAATGAAAGATGCCAAGTAATTCTCAGAAAAAGAAAAGGCTTTTCAAGTGTAGAGATAATGATGGTAACTAAGAGAGCACTGAAGAAAGACCCATATTCTCAAATGCTTTATAATCGTGAAGATGAAATCCCACTATAACTTGTCTAATAAATTTAGTAATAACGAAAAACAAAATTAAGAAATTGTTCAAGTCCATAGCATAGCATACCTAACCCAATAGCCTCCGAACTCTTCATGATCCTCATCCTTGTGCAAGATTCAGTGAACATCCTATTATGTAACAAGAAGATAAATATGATGAAACCTTCTTTTATTAGCAGTCCTACAATAAGAATTTCTTGAATGTAACAGATTAATAAATCAGTCAGAAAATTCCTCTAATCACCCAAGTCATGAATGAAGGAAAGAAAGAAAAGACAGCAATTTTGTTCAGGTTAATAGTTGAACCAAAGCGATGGATTGGATTAGAGCCATCCCAGTTCAAAGGTAGTTAAGAGTACAGTTGAGCTATTACTTAGTGAAACACAAATGAATGAGAGTAATGAACTTACTCCCAAGGAACATCACCAACGAGCATCCAGTCACCATCCTTATCTTCGTAGGTGAGTACATATTCAGAGCCATGGAGCAGATCCATCAACCTACTCTCGTTCAGTGCATCCCGGTTTGGAACTCCATTAGAGCCACAGTGACCTGACATATTGAAGGGAAATCACTTCTACTTGAACAAAAACCTTGCTACAATACCAAAAACTCTGAGCGACATAAACTAATCCACATGCACTAGGTGCCCTGTTCTGGACCTTCAAGTACTAGTTCCATGGCTTTTATTAGAGGACAGAGAAACTTATGCCGTTAGTTAAAGTAAAGAATAAGACAAGCTAAGTATCGTGAATGGGCAATAATTTTGAAAAAATAAAAATGTCTTAACCATGACATAATTAGACATATTTGACACACGTAACACTGGAGAAGCTAATAACTTCATGATTAGAAAACACAAACTTGATTTCATTGTTAATCTTATTGCCATTTATTTTGTCATTAGATACTTTCGCCACATGAGTTTCTTAAAAGCCAAATCTAAACATTCACATTCCTGAAGGTGTTTGTGACTGAACCGTGGAAGTGATAGAATATGACAATACATAACAAGGGCAGGAGTTACACAAGACAGTAAATCAGCAAAGATCTGCAGGACTACCAATTGTGAAACTGCTGAACATTTTCTCCAGGGCTGATGAGAGGTCCACATAGCTTACATAGGTTTTCAGATCAACCTTCCTGAGGTACGGTGCGCCATCCATACTTACCTTGACATAAAGGCAGCCTGATCCCAACTTGCCATCTGCATCATCTGTATTTTTAGGGGGCTGTGTTGCCATTGAATTCTTACGAAAAGAACGAATGGGTGGCCATCCTACAACTTGTGCCCTGTAACAGAAATGATAAAGGACTTGAGATTTTCGTCGAATAAGGGACTACGATAGAAACATGAAATCCACACAAATAACTGATATCAAGGTGAGAAATTTAAAAAGAGATTTGCCTGTAAAAACATTTCAAATCTAAGGAAACAGCCAAGCTAGTAAGCTTGATAGATATCTGTTCAAATTCACTCCTACAAAATCTTGCACGTGATGGAAGAACGGTCAGAGAGAAGAGACCTTGCAGAGAAGGTTACAAGCTCGGACCGACCAGAACCGAAAGAAATATATGCAGACAACATAGTTTGTAATAGAAAAGGGAAAAAGGAAAGACCAAAATTCTGGATCTTCAAGCTTATAGTGACAGAAAACATCGTTGTCTATCAAAAGGGTCGAGTTTTTTTCTTTTACAAACAATTAAGACTACATGAATGAATTCAGAGCCCAAATTTCTCGCTCAAATAGAAGAAGCTAAGAAAAACAAAGTGAAGAAGAAGGAAAGGAAAAGAAACTGATGTTGAACAAGCAGAGTTCCAAAGCACAAGTTATTCTGAAGGAAAAACACATACTTAGCTGCAGGGGGAGAAAGCTGAGGCTTTTCCTCATTTAGTACTGGCTTGGCTGACGGAGAAATACCATCTTTGACACCAGGGACAGCGGAAGCAGGTGGTTGAGTCTTATTCTCATTAACACCTCTAGGAGAAAACAAACCCCCATTTGTGGAGGAATCAGCCTCAGATCCGGCAGAAGCTGGTAGAACCCACTTGGCAGAAGCTCTATCAATGGCTATGGAGAAACCCCTCTTAGCCCCAGAAACAGGGCTCTTGTGAAGGAACCCATTATTGTCCTCAAACCCATCATCCCTTCCCGGTGACTCCGATCCCGGCAGACCCAACCTCAGTTCAGTAGCCTTAAGGTTCAAACCAGCATTGTTGCGTTTATCAGAAGACTTTTCAGAGCTTTCCAGAGAAGGAACAGACTCTGTTAAGCCTATGTAATCATGTTCTAACGGTATAGACATCAGAGAAAACTAGAAACTCAAGATGAATACACAAAAAGCATGGGATTAAATCACAATAAAAGAAAAATAGAAAGAGATTCAATGGTAATAGGAAGGGAAGCTTCTTTAAGATTGACAAAACCCTGTTGGTTCCTCACTTTGTTAGAACAAAATAGAAAAGGAAAATCTGAAATCTCAACTACTGTGCGTAAGTGAAAGACCCTTTTGAAGAAGAGAAATGAAAGAAACGGAGAAGAGGAAAGGCATCATAAAAGAGAAAACATGGAATTGTTTGAATATTAATAAATAAAAAAGGAAAAAAGGAAAAAATTTCTGTATCTCTGCTTCTTTTCAGGATTTGTTATACTTATTTTATAATTGAATGTACCTTTTTGTGGGCAACCACCCCGACAAGTCACAGAAAGTCTCCGTCTACCTTTTCCCTTATTTGCCCTTTTTCTTTAATCAAAAAAGAAAAATTCTTTCTCTGTAGCTTTGGTCTATGGGGTTTTTTGATTTCCCCTTTTCTTTTATCTTCTCTTTCAGAGAGCACCAAGCGACAGCATTAAACAGTGTAAAAAATTGAAAGCAGCGTAACACGGGAATGCGGAAAAGGATAGGACGAAAGCAGAGTCTGAAATTGTAAGAAGTCGTCAGATTTTGAAGGAAAATTCAATTGAATTAAGAAAAATGGAAGAAGAAGAAGAAGAAGAAGAAGGGATTAGGGTTTTTTTTTGTTTGTGGGTTAGAAAAAGAAAAGAGAAAATGGGGGTTTTGGAGAAAGAAAACGAGAAGTCGTGGAAAGTGAGGGAATTTTGAGAAAGCTGACATGAACATATAAATCATGGCAGAGATGTGGTTCTGAATTTTCATTCTGAGACGAAATTCACAGAGGTGGGTTTTAGAGATTTTTTTTTTTTTTCTTAGGGTTTTAGGGGAAAATTGAAATTAATTTGTTCTTCCCAACTACTCTTTGATATCTGAATTGAATATATCTTCCATTTTCTTTCCCTTTCATCGCCAAAAACCCTAACTATTCCTTCTTTCATCTCTTCCATTTTCATTACAATTGTGTTATTTATTATGCCCTAATCCTTCCGGCCTCTAATTAATAATTGAATTAGGCATTTTTAAGTCTGATTAATATATATATATATATATATATATATACTATATAATTCTTCTTGATATTGAAAATTCCATACCTAATGTTCCATTATTTGTAATCGTTTTAGTAACAAAAGTAGTACAACTTCTTGGACCTCTTATCCTTAATTATGTTTTTATAGACCCAATTATGTTTAAGTATGTGTATATTTTATTGAAAATTTTGATTTTGGTCCATAAATTATAAAGTATGGAAATAATAGAATATATTTATGTAATTTGGGTGTTGAAATTCGAATGAGGAAATGAAGTGAAAGAAGAGAGGTTTTAATTTATGAGAGAAATAAAAAAATAAAGCAATGTGTTTAAAAATAAAAAAAAAATAAAAAAAAATAAAAAAGGAAAAGGAGAATAAAAGGAATCTGAGTATTTAATTATAAGAATAGATATAAATTGCATTTAATTTTTAAAATTGTGTTACAGTGGTCCCATTCACTTCAAACTTCATGATTAAGCATATGCTTCCCTTAACAATAACAATAAAACACAAACTTAACTCCTAAAAAATATGTTTAAATTAAATAAAATCTTATCCTTCTTTAATTTCTCTCAAATTTTTACTCACATCCATTATTTATATAATTCAAGTTATTTTTATCACTTTTCTTGAAAGGAGACTGATCTAAAATGGACACCTAATTAATTAATAGCATATCATACCAACATTTTGGTCTCAATAATATTAATAATAATGAGATTAAATATAAAATAATAAATGCACATTTAATTTATATTTTTACTAATAAAAACCATGAATATATGGATTAGATATATAAAAGGAATAAAGGATAAAGAGTTGATAGATAATAATGAAAATTTGTTATAATTAGAGAAATTTTATTCCTTCCTTTTACATATAATGGATCTTCCCCTCTATCGATTTAAGTCGATGAAAAAAGAAAGGGAGCGGGGCGGGAAGAAGATGGGATAAAAATGGATAAGGATTAGTGTTTTGTAAGTAAGAATCAAACCATAAAAGCCCCATTTTCGTTACATCAATTTAGTGGTTCAACAAACTTCATTATATTCAACGAAACTATCATACATGTAACTAAACACCAAACTATTTACCGTTCGTGTAACGAAATACATAAAGTTAGTCATTTTAAAAATATTTTAGATTTACTCTTTCATCTTTCTTTCTTGCGATTCGTCTTCCTCCTCTATTTCGATGTCTTCGTTCTTTCCCTGCGATTTCGTCTTTCTTCTCTCATTTTTTTCTTTTCTGTGATTTCTTTCCATCATTTTTCTTATTTTTCAATTCTTTATTTACATTGTTTAATCTTTCCATTGTTTTTCTTCTTTTCCTCTTTTTCTTTTCACTTCGATTTCTTTCCATCATCTTTCTACTTTTCCTATTCTTTTTTCGCTGCGATTTCTTTCCATCGTCTTTCTTCTTTTCTTTTTTTAGGTGTTTACATTTGAGTAACCAAATCTAAAGAATCTTGAAAAAAAAATCATTTAGATTTGAGTAGCCAAATTTAAACCATTCTGTAAAAAAGTAAATGATTGTGTATAAAAATCTTGAAAAAAAAAATTATTTAGATTGGAATAGCCAAATGTAAAGGATCGCTAAAAAAAAGTAAACGATTGTGTGTATAAAAAATCTTGAAAAAAATTCATTTGAATTAGAGTAGCCAAATGTAAACGATCGTGTAAAAAAAGTAAACCTTCATGTAAAAAAAAATAAAAAAACCTTCATGTAAAAAAAAATAAACATTCATGTAAAAAAGTAATCGATCGTGTAAAAAAATCTAAACAATCATGTAGCAAAATAATTAAAAAAATTGTCTACCACATGTACCAAATTAAAAAAAAATATTTAGATTTGGGTCCCTAAATCTAAACGATCGTGTAACAAAATTAAACGATGGAATTGAAAAGATAAATTGTAGTCTAAACGATCGCGTATAAATTGTAGTCATATCTAAATGATCGCGTATAAATTGTAGACATATCTAAACAATCACGTATAAATTATAGTCATATTTAAACGATCGCGTATATATTGAACCATATCTAAACGATGATCTTGTAGCCATATCTAAACAATCGCATATAAGTTATAGTCATATCGAAACGGTCTCGTATATATTGAACCATATCTAAACGATCGCGTATAAATCGCAAATACATTATTGATGGCGTGATTGACAGGGCATTTTTGGTATTTTACACAGTGGGCTTCTGGACTTTTTCCATTTTTGGAATTGTTGTATAGACGGTAAATATTTTGCCGCTCTTTTATATTTTTGAAAAGATCTCTTATATTCATCTCATATTCTTCATCAACAAATTGTAAATTCATAAATAAATCCTTAAAATAGACTCATTTAGTTCTTGAATTTTTAAAATTTATTATTATTATTATTTTGTCTCATTTGTCTCTAAGTTTTTAACCTAAGTTTAAAAGATCTTTAAAGTATTTTTGGTTTGATTTTTTAAAATAATTATATTAGAGTTAAAATTAGAAATGATTCTTCTAATTTAAAGTGATATATCTATATCTATACTATATATAAAATAGTCTATAAGAAAAACCTTTTCTCCCAATTGTCATTTTTATTTTAGTAATTTTAACTATTACTTAAATAGTAATTTTGTCGATTTTAAAATTTGTTAAATAAAAATTCAAAAGAAAATAGTAAAGTCAGGTAACTTTTAAATTAACTAAGGATTAATATCTGAATACTAATTATATTTAAAACAAATTACCACTAAAAATACAAATGTTACACTTTATTTTTTAAATTCCAAAAACTTTTTTACTTTCCAAATTTTCATTCATTCTCTTAGAAAAAGAATTTTCATTAATTTTTTTATTATTATAAAACCATCCCCTAACTATATTAATTAGACAATTCATACAAATAATAAATAAATAAATTTTTGCATCTAAGTTCTCTTCTCGTTTTACAAATTTAATTCACTATATAAAGTTCATATGCTAATCGAAAAATATCATTATCTCAAGTCTGCAATGACGAGCAATGATATAGAAATATGAAAATATTTAAGACCACGACATTAGAACATCAAGTCACGTAGAAACTAATCTATTGAGACAAAAACCAAAATAGAGGAGTGAAGAACTAAAAATCAATAGCTAGCAAAATTAATGGAGATTCTGATCGATGGATTTTATTTAGTTTATTACCTAATATTCCATAGTCGTCTCTCTTGAATCAGATCAAGAGTGATTGGTGGTGGAGTTTAATGTCATTTCCAAAATTCTATAATTATTAACCATAATATGCTCATTAATTCCAATTTATATTGGTTACAAAGATTCATAAGATGTCTGTTATAAGTAGATTTACCTAAATTAAAAAAGTTCTTTTTAAAACATTTGGTTGGTGAAAATTTCTCACGGCAGTATGAAAAAACTAAACATTAGTTAAGGAATTTAAAAGAAAATACAAATAGAATTACCAGCGTTAAAAACTACAAATCGAAAATGAATTTTGACTTACTATGAACATTTAATTAATTTTAACTGTGCTTTCAGTCCATTCATTTCTTGAACTTATTGTAGAAAGTTAGTTTTTTTTTAGACATTTTTCAATAAAATTGTATTTTTTTTAACCATAAAATAGCCATTTTTCATTCCTTAAACAATAATAAAATTTGATCAATCCATCCATCCAACTCACCCACAAAAATTAAGGTTTAAGATTTAATGCGAAAATAGTCATTTAAAAATACAATGGCTAGCATAAACTTATTTGAAATACTTTTAATTTAAACTTATACTTAAAAACACTCAAAGACTAAAATGGTACGTTTTAAAAACCGTAGAAATTAAACGTACATTTGGCGAAGTATTTTATCATTTGCATAAAATGTTGATGGAGATTGGGTATAAGTAGGGGAAGGAGAGGGACCCGCTGTCCCACAAGGGTAAGAGAAGTGGGGCCGGACAAGAGAGTATTAAGTTGGAGTGATAGTGTGGTCTCAAGTCTCAAAGTCTAAACTCAATGGCCACCCACACCCACACCCACCTCCACTTTCTGCTCATGGGTCCTCCCCCCCTCCATTTTTATTCCCTTTTTTTATTTTTCTATTCTTAAATTATTCCTTTTTTCCCCCCTTTTATTATCTTTTTCTGTAGGAAGCTCCTATTGCTCTTTTTACGGATAAAAAACATGTGTATTAATTAACTTAATATTAATACAAAATTTTCAAAATATAACGAACATATATATATATACATACATACATACATACATACATACATGTGTGTGTTAGACTAAAACATTTCAATCAATGGAATTGTATCATATATTGACTAGACTCGAAAGTAGGTCAACTCCAGTGGATAGGGTGTGTGTCAATTAATATACTTATAAAGCCTCAAAGATAGATTACAATTCCAACTCTCTAGCTCTTACGCATGAACCAATGAGAAAACCATATTTCTTTTTCCTTTTTAGTTCCTCTTTCTCCCTCTGTCTTCTTTACACCTGAATCTTCGATCGAAATCTTCTAGTAGGGCTCTCTACTATGAAAACAAAAACTTTGCTATGAAGCCATGGAGGTCACCGACAAAAAAAAAAAAAAAATAAATAATAAAAAAATTGTGAAGAATCATTTTACGGTAGGGTTTTCTACCCTCTATTCGTTCTACAGGGCCGCAAATTGTTTGCCAGAATCGTTACTTGTCATTGTCACAATCATTTGTCGAGATCATTTGTTCGCTGTCTACAGACGAAATCGTTCATCAAAATTGTTCACCATCGCTGAAACAACTGTAAAAATCGATAGTTTTTTTTGCCATGAAAACAACACACCATCTGTTATTTTTCCTTTTGTTCTCCTCAGCAACAATAACAGCCGTCCTCATTTGCCCGTTATCCGTTTCCAAACGTCTTGCATTCTGTTATAGTTCATGATTGAAGGTAACAAAATCAAACCATAAATTTTACCTTTTGGAAAGCAATGTGCCAATAGAAATACAAAGAAAAGAGAGAGAGATGAAGTTAGAAAAGAAGCCAATGTTCCTTAAGAAAAGACGAGCAAAAAGCATGACAATACAACTTTATCTTGAAATCCTGTTCGAACAATATGAGTTTATATTAACTACATAAATGTGTAGGTTGCAAAAAGGACATTAGATAGAAGAAGAAGCTATATATTAAAGGATGTAGAGAAGAACAAGAGGAGGAGGATAAGCAAGAGAATAGGGTATGATGTATACATCTTATTACAACAGTTGAAAAAATAGAGTGTATTTGATACAGTGACTATTGAAAAAATATAATTAATTAAATAGTACCTATGAACAAGATAGCAATGGAGGGGAGGATAATACAAACGAAGAACAAACATATAAAAGACGACAATGAGCAAACAAAAGACAATGAAGATGAAACTTCAAAAACCCAAGCTGGCACATTAGTGTTGGATGAAGAACAATCAAATAACGAGAGAACCAAGAATAGAAAAACTCACAAAGGAAAGAAGGTAATACATTTTGTAAAAAATAAAATAAATATTAATATTATAATTATCTAATTACTAGAAAATTTCAAATTATAAGTATCAACGACAAAGAAAAGAAGAAGAAATCAACAAAAACAAAAAGGGAAAAGACTAATAATACAAGAAAAAAAGTATGTTTAATAAAAATACACAATTTAGACTTATCTAACTGCGAACTTGAGTATTTAGCTTATAATTGATATGATCTATGCTTTTACAACACGAAGTAACATTTATTTTATTGTATCATTTACTTTTAGTCAAGACTTAGTCAACAAATTACATGGTATTTGGTCTTTCTAAATGCGTATTCTAGGTATTTAACTCGATTCCATCTATACTATTACAACGGCCTCAAGAAACATTAATTATTTTGTGCCCCAAAATAACAACATATAATTTAATTTTACTCAATACCAAAATAACAACACATTTGATGTTGGTTACTGTTGGAATCCATGATCAGTTGTGTACCAAAAAAGAAAAATGTAATATTGTTATGAAATAATAATATAGAGATCGAAGACGGTAACAAGGTTGTAGAGTGCAATGGGAGGTTAGGTGAAAGGAGCCTCTAAATTTATTGCCACTTTTTTTCTTGCTCCCATTGACAAATGTAGATGATCTTCTTCTAAAGCCAAAATATAAATAAACAAATACAAAATAGCTGTCGTTTTATTATGAGTTCAAGACAAGAAACAAAAAACAAAACTACATTAATTTTATATTACAAATAGTTGTTGCGTATGGATACAAGATTGTCTATACTTTAGAATTACATCCACCAATTTTGCTTTAAATTTAAATCAAGTTAAGTCATATCAATTGAGCAAAATCATATATGTCGTCTAATACTTTTATATTCAGGTCATATTTGAGACTCATTTTTAAATGGCTAGTCAATATTACCTTTTATCATCCGGAAAATATAAAATATTTTTTCACCATTACTCTTTATCAATACAAGACAATGTATTTTTGTTGCATGACTACCAATAATATAAATCTAACCTATACTTGATTCCACATATTAGGATTGTTTGTATAAGGTGAAACAAATTGTTGAAAATAAATTTGTAGACAAAAAGTGTTGTGATCGACAAGATCAAAGAAAACCTAGGGTAAACTTTTGATACAAAGGTTTAGGCAAGGAATTTTTCGATACTCTCAATCATAAATCAATCGTCATAGCTACTATTGCATTTGATTCAAAAAATGTGTAAACCAAAATTTGTTACCCAATGGAGATAGCATAAAGGGAAGGAGGGAATTTGAAAAAGAAATATTTTAAAAGTTTGAAATCAGTAACAAAGCAATATCTCAACGCTATATTCAAGCTTAACAGGATTGGAACAAAATTACAAAATCAAGTTGACAAAGTTATACTTTGTTTAGAGTTTTCTTATACAGAAATAAGAAGACTTGCATTTGGATTGGAACCACATACTTATGGTAGATGATGATGAGTTGTTTGATAGCTATCATTGAGGAAGAATTTCTTTTGAACTACATGTAGAATTCATGAATTTGTCACTAGCAAAGGTCAAATATGGATATCATTAGGATGCTTTATATTTCCACTTTTGGCCTGGGCATACGAGGTAATCCCAATATTAAGCTTTCCACTAATTTTTTTTTGCACAAAAAGTGTCGAACAAAGTGAAAATAATAGTTATTTGGGTTGCACATACATAGTCCTAATGGATTTGCAAAAAAAAAAAAAATGCAAAAAAAAAAAAAATGATTTTGCTATAAATCAAATTAATTTTTGGATTTGCTATTTTTCTGTTTGTTGTCCAATATTTTGTTATTTTGACAGCTTTCTCTTTTTCATTTCCTACAATTCCCCACTAATTTAAACGAAAGCTCAAAAATTGGGCCTAAAGTCAACCAGACCCAAAACTTTATAATAAATGAGGTCACTCTTCATTTGATTTATTCAAACAAAGATCCAGAAATCAAAATTGAAAGAATTCAACAAAGTGTTCTTCTTAAACAAATTGAGCATCTCTTCTCCAACGAATAGGTCGTCTCACCTTTCAGTAATCTCTAAGAAATAGTTCATCTTATATTCAACAAATTAAGCATCTTTCTTCCAACAAATAAATCGTCTCATCTTCAAGATTCTCCAATGTATAGATTGTTCGGCTTCAATTAACTGAAAAATCTCTTCTCAAACAAATAGATTGCCTCATCTCAAACAAATATTTAAGAGGTGTGCATATGATACTATCAGGCTAGCTACTTGAAATCAAAAAATGGCGTTTAGATATTGTTGAGGATTTCCTGATTATAATAAGAGTTTTAAGTTAATAAACTGGTATTACTGATGGAAGCTTGTGCTTCACTCGTTGTTTGTTTTGGAGTCTAAACTGAACTTTTTTTTGACAGTTTGACAGTAAGGTTTAGCTAAAGGCTTGTAGGTACAAAATTTATATTCAATGTATACTATTAGTGTCATGTGCTTACAATCAAGTTTGTATACTTTTAGGTGTGACACATATGGTATGAAGGTAAGGATAGAGAATATTGATTTTAATCGGGTTGGTCTAGTGATCAAAATAGTAATTTATTTCCACTGTAACCTCTTTGTTTGGTAGGGGAGCAAGCTAAAGGTGATATCCAAAAATTTGATTGCATCATGGACTATGCTCACTGAAGTTAATGTGTGTAATTTTGAAGTCTTACCTATCCATTTAATATTGTTGAATCATTTATATTTTGCATTATTAGATTATAGAAATATAATCATACAATTCAACAATATTGCTACAAGAACTATAATGACAATCATCATAAAAGACTAATGTTTTTGGATTTAGCATACTAGTTCTTGAACTCTTGACAAGGAAAAAAGCACTTGATGCTGGCAATGGTCAATTCGAAAGGGAATGATCCTCGAATGGGTAAGTCTCCTTCTTATGATGTGTTGTTTGCTTATCATTTGGTACTCTTATTAAATTAAATTTACTATTTGTATTACTCTCTTCCTCTAATAACTTTTCATAATGTTCCTTTGTTTCACATTCTAATGTTATATTTCTTTCCTTAATTTAAAATGAGAAGTTATTCTTGAAATATGTTTATCAACTAATACCTAAAATTATCATGATGTCTTTCATAGCGAGCTATCACTAAACGAATGACCACAATAGAAGAAATGGCTACAAGTGAATACAATAAGTCAGGCCCTCATCTTTGCAACATAAAGATCTTGAAGTTAGTCATTTGTGGAGCATCCTGACCTGTTATTGATTGCAACTTTTGTTATTACTCTCTCAATATATATATATATATATATTTGCAAAGGATGATCAATGTAGTAGTTAAACTTTCACTTTCTTTGTGTTTGGATCTAAGTTGTATATATATATAAGTAAAAGAGAGATATTATAGTTTCTTAAAAAACATTATTAGACATAACCCGAGACAAATAATATCGATTTTTAACTATTTGGGAACATAAAAAATAGATAATAATGCAAGAATTTAATAAAAATGAATTTGTAAAAATGGACCTAGAAGACAAGACTTTAATGGGTTTTAAACCGACATTAAAGGCATCTTTAATGTCAGATTTAAACTGACATCGAAGACTAACTGACATTAAAGGCCTTTAATAACGCTATCAAAGATTTCGATTTAAAACCAACATTAAAGAGGGCTTTAATATCGGTTTTAAACTGACATTAAAGTGCAACCGACATTAAAGGCCTTTAATAACACTAGCAAAGATGTCGGTTGCCAACCAACATTAAAAAGACATTTAATGTCGGTTTTAAACCGTCATTAAAGTCCAACCGACATTAAAGGCCTTAAATAACACTAGCAAAGATGTCAGTTGCCAACCTACATTAAAGGTCTTTAATGTAAATGGCAGATTTCTTCTAGTGTTCTAACAAACAACTTGTGTTCACAAATAATAAATTACAGGCTACCATAACTGCAAGATAGCTACAACACATCAATAAAAAGTTTCAAATTCTTCAATTCCATCAATATCATAAATTTTAAAATTTTATCAATGTCACAATTTCAGTAATTATTATCACAAGTTCAATAATAACTATTCCCTAACATATTACAATTGTTAAAATTTCATTCACACATATACTTTGGTTCTTAAACAATTAAATATACATTATAACTAAAAAACTCTAACAATTTCAATTTACAATATAAATTACAAAGATATTTACTCATTCAATCTACAAGATATCATACATCTACAATATACATTATTCCTTAACGTACACATACAAAATTTATACAATATACAATATACAATTTATACATACAATCTAATTTATACATACAATATATAATATATAATATACAATATACAATTTATACATACAATCTAATATATATTTTTTAGAAATAAAAAAAAGAACAAAATACACTATTTTTATCGGTAGACACGATGAACCAAATAGACAACGACACGAGGATGGTGGGTGGCGAACAACGATGACAGTGGACGACAGTGCGATGGACAACAACTTCCTCTCCTCTCTTTTCTCTTTTCTCTTTTCTTTGTGTGCTTCTGTGTTCTGTGAATCACGGAACTAAAATGAGATGGGATCTGTCGATGCTGTCCCAAAATGTCGTGAGAACACCCCACTCGAGACGTCGTCACTTATGGCGTTGTCAGTTCTCCAAAAATTTCTGATGCAGTCACTTATGGTGTCGTGAGAACCTTGTCAAAGCAGTCAAAATGTCATATATCTCACAACGTTACCTACCCCACGTCAGCAGAGATTCGACCTTTCACAATGCCATGCAATATGGAGTCATGATATGATTGTCATAATTTTTTAAATGTTCAACCTTTGTCGATGTGATCAAAGCAATATCGGCAAAAGGTCGACCTCTCACGATGCCTTGCATGCAACGTCGATAGTTATTGGGGCAACGACGACGTGTACATGCATGACGTCGTGAAAAGTCTATATTATTATTTAAATTAAATTTTTTTGCAACGTCTCTTCGCTCGACATCGTGAGAGCCTCACCCCTGATCGACGTTATTTGTTTGATGTCACCGGAGCCCCACACTGCTTATGCCTTCTTCACGGTGTCACGAAAAGGTTCTTATAATGTCCCTTTTTTCGATGACTATTTGACATCGGAAGACCTCCGATTTTTTATAGTGTATGGAAATTTATATTAATTTTATTTTAATTATTATAAATTTAGTTAATTGAATAACTCTCTTGGGAGTTATTTCACATAACTGGAGGGAGTGAGTTATGCGATAACTTTCCCTTCAATTCCTCTTAAATGGTTAAGATATATAGAGAGAAATTACTTTTCACTTCTCTCAATGTTTTTTCACGCTCTACACAAATCTCTCCTTAAAAAAATAGAAAGTTTTTTCTCCTCACCAGAAACAATATCACATAAGCCCATACCTCTTTGTGTGATTCTCACTTTGTGTGATTCTCACTTTTATTTGAATTTGAGGTTTAATTGGATTTGGTGGAATTGAAATTAATTAAGTATATAGGGTATGTGTATTTAATTAAGAAATTTGGTTTTTGGTGGAAATATAATATATAAAAGTATAAAATGGTAAAATGTAATGCTAGCTATAAGTTGGATTACAGTTTTTGTTGGAAAAAATGAGTTAACAAGAAAAGAGATGGTTGATGTGATTGGTGGGGATTAGATAGGAATTAATCAAGGACCGAGAATTGGAATGGGAAAATATATTTATTAGATATATTGTGAGAGGAAAATGCATAATAATAAGGGGAATTTTTATAAATTGTAAAAAAAAAACTATTTACAAATTATAGCACAAAACTTAAATAGATTAGAGAGTTTGATGAATTTTACTATAATTTGTAAATAACTTCAATATTTTGATATTTTTAAAATACCCATAATAGTAATAAAATATTATTATTATTATTATTTTTGATTATTTAAGACTGGGGTTGTCTTGGTAGGGCTCGAGTTAGTTATTTCCTTTAGTCGTTTTTGTGTTAGTTTGCAAAACTCTTGGTTGCTTTTTGAAATCGCTTATTTCATATTTATTTAATAAAATGATTAAATTTTGCATTGTTTTAAAGTTTGTTTTTATTAAATTATGATTTCAATTCAGTTCTGAAAAGTTGGGTTGTTATAGTAGTGCTTTAAACTAGTTTTTTAGTTTTGCTAATGTGTTTAGGCATCGGCATAGAGGCATGATTGTAGCTGGATTCATGTTAGCTTAGTGAATCATATGTTGCTATTTGCTTTTTCGGTAAGTTTTTAGAACTCTCAAGGTTAATGGTGCTTACTATGTAGTAATTTTAAGTTATTTCAATCTATATATTGTAGTTTTTGGTAGGTTATTTTAATGTATGTAGGTGCTAAAAGGGATGAGTTGAAGATGGACTACATTATTCTTCTCGAGGCTTGTTAGGACTACTTCAAATGGAATTAATTTTTGGAATTATTCATATGGAATTGATACTCATATGTTATTTTAATCAAAATGTTGCTTGTTGGCTTTTGTTAAGATTCTTTTTCTGAAAACTTGAAAAACCCAACAAGACAGTGCTTTCCTGTTAGAGTTTTCATTTTGCACTTGTTGGATTTGTTGCTCTTTCTTATGGTTTTTCTGACACTTGAGATCTAGTTTTTCTCCGTGAACCCATTTTAACTTGACACATCATTTGTTGTAGTTTGGTTAACGTCATGGAATTCAAATTTATATTCAAAGCATAGATCATTTATGGCCATTGAGTTTTAAGCTTCTTTCAGATTGTATCTCCTATACTATTGTATTTTAATTGTTAGAACTCTATTTTAGTAATAAAGTTTTTGTCTTTGTTGATAAGTCAATTGCTTGTTTTATGTTAAAGCATTTGTATTTTAATAGAGTTAGAAATCTAATATTGTTGTTAGTGTATAGATAAGATTGTGAATATATATTATTTGTTTATATGGTTGACAAGATTGAAAATATATATGTGGGTCGTTTAGTTCGTTTGTAAATATTATTTGTCTTATAAATTTCAATGTAATTGTTGGACCTCAAAAGAGGAACAATTGTATAGGTAATTTCTAATTGTCCAATTTTTTCTTTTTAAAAAAAAACACCTACAAACTTTGATACGCAAAATGTGTCAAGTATTACCTAATGCTATCAATTTTTCAGTATCAAAGAAGAACTTCCATTTGGTAGGTAATAACAGTATAAAAAAAAAATTTAAATTACTTGACATATAAAACAAGTATTTGACATCTATGATATATCAAGTAAATTTCATCTTGACGTTTATACTCAATAAAAAACAATTCTCTTATTCTTAACATTGGATTACAATGTCAAGTACATAGATACTTGACTGTAAAAAAATGTCAAAGAATGCTGTTTTTGTATTAGTGGTTACTAATAAACATTGATAGAAGTCTATCAGTGTTTGAGTATCTATCATTAATAGATATTGAAAATTTGTTAGGTTTATCTTACTATATTTGAAAACAATCTTATTCGATAAAATTTCTTTTTGATTTTAAAATTTGATTGAAGTTACTTTACAAAATAAAGTTAGTTGGTCTTGTAGAGAAAGTACTAAAGCAACAAAGAAAAATAATTTGTTTTATTTTAGGAAACAATTACTTATGTACTAAATTATTTTAAAGAGGCGATGTAAAATTATTGAATTTAGATATTTTTCGCTAATGTTTTGATATTTCATGTAAAATTATTCATATAACACAATTCAAATGTGTAAAGCATGAATAAAATTCACAATGTAATAGTTATAAAGAAGATATTGGAGAAATTAAAGGGTTTTGAAAGGTAGATAGGAACTTTTTCTTCCATAAATGATAACGAATAGTTAACTTTTCATTTTAAAATTGCATCCACCTCACATATCAACTTCTTTATTCAAATTAAATACTCCTTTTCACTTGCATCTAAATCTCATATGAATTCCAAATTATACACCCAAAACCATTTATTTTTTTTAACTTAATTGAAAATACATTTTATAATAATCGTCGAGAGCTACTTTCAAATTTCACAAAATGAATCCAAAGTATTTATAATTATATCAAAATTTTACTTTCTTATCACTAACAGACTGCAATAGTCTACTATTTTTGTCGTGATGAACTTAGAATATAGTTTATCAAGGTTCATCATTGATAGAAGATATTTTCAACAGTTCTATTATTTAAAACAATTTTCCAATTCCTAGAGGTCGGTAAGACCTTCAAAAAATGTTTTTTTTATTTTTTTTTATTTTTATGTCGGTGATTGTTTTATTAAAAGTTTATATTAAATCATAAGTTGGTTGCTACTGCTAAAGATTCCATGTTGAAAAATTAAAACATACATAGTTATCTCCTTTAAATCTTAGATATGACTTACGACAAATTTAACCAGTAATTTAGGAATATATTCTAAAGTTAAGAGTAAAGCTTTACAATATTTTTTCGTAATAATCTCTCCTCAATATCACTCATATGCACATTAGAGTATATTTATACATCGCTTGTCACAGACAAGAGAAATAAAATCCATGAAAAATTAATGGTTCATTTTTTAAATCAATTCTACTCAACATTATATTTTAAACAAAAACAACTATTGTCGTTTCAACTCAACTCTATAATCCAAACATGGACAATTCTTACCAACTCAACTGCTCTAAACGCCAAACACACTTTTAAATTTAATTCAGAGACCTACAAATTTCACACTATATTTATCCAAAAGAAAGAACCTCCCAAATATTTAGGATATAGATTAATTTTTTAAAATTAGTTTGCATATTGATGTGTATAAAGTGAAAAATATATGTAGTGCAGTGATTGGCATATTTGGAACTCTATCTTTAATTGACCAGTGGATTGAAGTTGAGCCATATAAATGAATTAAAAGATGATATATATGTGTATATATATATTGAAAAGAATTAAGATATATTGAATTGAAAGTGATTGGTTGAACAGTCCCAAAACAGTGAAAGAATAGAGTGGCTGTCTATTTCAGAGGTAAAGAGATAGAGCTATAGGAGACAACATGAATCTTCAAAATATTTGCACACTTTATCCACTTGTTATAACACAAACACACACACACACACAGGAATAATAATAAAAAAATAACTCTGAAATTAAATTAAGACATCCCTCAGACAAGAACTTCAATTCACTGTTTATGAACAGAGTTAATTCAATTCTTTCCCAAGCAAAGATTTAAATCTTAATTGATAATTATTATTCCATTACTATGTATATGGTTTTTTAGTTTAACCCAAGTGTTAAAGAATTGTGGGCCACAATATTTGTTGATTAATATTTTTAAATCATGTTACACACGAGTTTGAGGCAACAGGCTTTATTGGTTACAGGTTTGTTGAGATTTCTATTGAAAATATTCAAAATATTTCCGTAGAGTTGGCAGTTGAGATTTGCCGTAAGTGCGTGCTGCATGTCCAGAATATTAATACACAAGGTTCAATTTTTTGGATTGGTTATCGCAGAAACTATCCCGTAACACAGGAAGGTTAGAAACTAGGTGCTGCACGTAAGTATAACTAGGAATGATTATAATCAGAAAAGTGTGTTGAAATTGACAATTGAAAAATGTATGCAACGCTCAATCCTTATGAAGATCGCGTATAATAAAGTTGAATGTACAGAACCCTGATCAGATAATTATGAGATAAAAGATCAAGGGGGAGTTCTTCAAAATAAAAAAGTAGTGATTAAGGGGGAGTTTTTTAGTTTGATTTAGAACAATCATAGACTTAAGTATAATAGTTTTGTATAGAGTGAGAAATACTTGTAAAGTCTGTACTGTTAATCATAAGGTCTTGCTTATGATGTATGTTTGTTAACAATAAAATCTTCTATCACGGGTCAAGTACCCCCCAGACGTAGATGCAAAGTCATCGAACTGGGTTAACAAAGCTTTGTATTTACATTGTGTCTACTATATGTGCTTATTGTTGAACCTATTGTAGTAAAGCGTACTGTTTCATTGTTTTTCAATTGGTATCAGAACGGGTTTTTGCAATGGATTTTGTTCGTGAAGGAACATCAACGACTAAACCTCCAATGCTGGATGGAACAAACTATGGCTACTGGAAAGCAAAGATGATCGCATTTCTTAAGTCAGTGGATAGCAGAAGTTGGAAATCAGTACTAACAGGATGGGAACCACCTTCTATTATAGATGCTATTGGAATAATAACTCTGAAGCCTGAGATCCCCTGGAACAAGGAAGAAGATGAAGAATCATTTGGAAACTCGAAGGTTCTAAATGCATTGTTAAATGGTGTGGACCAGAATGTCTTAAAACTTATTAACACATGTACCTCAGCAAAAAAAATTTGGAGTATTTTGGAAGTTGCTTATAAAGGAATCGCTAAGCTCAAATATCAAGACTTCCGATCCTAACTTCACGATTTGAAGCACTCAAGATGAACAATGATGAAACTATAGCGGAATTCAATGTTCAATTCTAGATTTGGCAAATGAATCGTTTGCTTTGGGTGAGAAAACTACTGAATCTATGATGGTGCAGAAAGTTCTAAGGTCTCTCCCTTCCAAAGCTATTGAGGAAGCTAATGACATTACCATTATGAAGTTAGATGAGTTGTTTGGATCATTGCACACGTTTGAATTCTCATTTAAAGATCAAGGTCAGAAAAAGAAAAATGGAATCACTTTTCAAAGTATATGTGAAGACACCTAAAAATAATGTCTGAAAGCCCCTGAAAATAAAAATCTCGCTGAAGCAATTGCATTGTTATCTAAACACTTCACCAAGTTCAAGAACAAGTTTTACAAGAAGAGTGGAGGATATGGCTCACAAACTAACCGAGATGGTGTTAGTTCAAACTTGTCCAGCTCGGGCTCAGCAAATGTGGATTTTTCTCCTCGAAGGCGTGATTAAGACCAAGGAACACCGTGCAAGGACAAATTTGGCAAATCTGATAAGTCTGTGAGGTGCCATGAATGTGAGGGATACAGACACTTCCAAGCGGAATACCCCACCTATTTGAAGACAAAGAAGAAGAGTGTCAATATCACCTTGTTAGATGAAGACACGTTATCAGACAGTGAGTGTGAAGATTATGGTAGAGCGTTAAATAATTGTGAAGCTGAAGGAAGTTCAGAACTACCAAATAATAATGAATTGCTACTTCAAGCTATTATAGAACCAAAACCAAATGCATATTTAGAAAGAGAAGACATAGCAGAAGATCAACTACCTATACCTATACTCCATATTGACTTCGAAGAACTGTTGTACTTGTGAAAGGAAGACCAAAAACTACTAGAACAAAACCGAGAAGGATTTCTAACACTATTCACGGACAATCATCGACTGATGATGAACTCAAAAAAGTTATAGGAGAATATGAAAATCTCATGAAATCTGTCCGACTACTGCCTCAAGGGACTCAAAGTCTCGAGGATGTCCTGAGTATGGGAAAGCTGAAAAACAATCGTGAAGGTCTCGGCTATGATGGTGAGTAATCATTATCTAAAGAAAAAACTTCAGTATTAGT
The DNA here is from genome assembly GCF_025177605.1 of Cucumis melo. Lineage (NCBI taxonomy): Eukaryota > Viridiplantae > Streptophyta > Magnoliopsida > Cucurbitales > Cucurbitaceae > Cucumis > Cucumis melo. The sequence goes on along the minus strand of NC_066858.1, from coordinate 19,402,448 downwards.
TAAAGCCACTTATCAAAAATATCAGGAGGAAGTGGGTGAATCGTCAAAGTGTCGAACTCAAAAGATAAACAGTTGGGCATCACGGAAGAAAGTATGTTACTACTCGGGAAAGTTGGACACATTAGACCTCAGTGCTATAAATTACATCGAAGAAGTACATCACCTCGACATGATACAAAGAGAACTGTTGCTAAGCAAACATCAAAGAAATTGGTATAGAGAGTAAAAGAAAGTGTTAAATGTTGTGTAGCCTTCATTACAGTCCTCTCTACCAACGTAGATGACTGGTATTTCGACAGCGGATGCTCGAAACACATGATAGGTAACTCTCTTATGTTCACTGATTTAATTGACTGTAGGATTGGTCAAGTGACCTTTGGAGATGAAGTCAAAGGCAATGTGATTGGAAAGGGAAACATTGATCTACTTGAGGCCCCAAAACTAAAGAATGTCAGATTGGTAGAAGGACTGTCTGCAAATCTTATCAGTATTTGTCAACTGTGTGATTAGTGATATTCAGTGATGTTCTCCAAAGAAAAATTTGAAGCCCTAAATGTTGACTAGTAACCTGTTATGTTAGAAACCAAGTTTTTAGATAACTGTTATCATTGGGATAAACCAAGTCAAGAACTGAACTTCAACTTGTCTCGTTATTCTAAAACATTGTCGTGGCATAAACGACTCGGTTATGTCAATATAGCAAAGCTATAAAAGACACAAAAGATAGAGGTTGTACTTAGATTACCCATGTTAATACAGTGTGACGAGTTATTCTGTTTAGAGTGTCCTGCAGGAAAACAGATAAAAACTTCACACAAAGTGAATGATCAGAGGTCTTTAAAGCATGTTCGAGAGTTACTTCATTTAGAACTGATGGGACATATGCAAGTAGATAGTCTTGGAGGAAAAGGATATGTGCTTACGATTGTGGACGACTATTCTTGATACACTTGGGTGCGATTCATCAGAGACAAATCAGAAACTTTCAAGACCTTTCGAACACTATGCTTACAGCTTTAATGAGAGAAGGATGAGAATGTTTGTAGAATCAGAACTAATCATGGGAAAGAGTTTGAGAACCAAAATTTCACTGAATTTTGTCAATCCGAAGGAATATTTCATGAGTTCTTGGCTCCTATGACTCCACAACAAAATAGTATCATTGAAAGAAAGAATTGAACACTGCAAGAGATGGCAAGAGTTATGATTCATGCAAAGTCTCTACCCATTCATTTTTAGGTAGAAGCTATAAATACGGCATGTCATATACACAATCGTATAGCTCTCCGTCCTAGGACTACAGTCATGAACTATCAGTTGTGGAAAGAAAGGAAACCGAACATTAAATACTTTCATATATTTGGTTCAAAGTGTTACATCCTAAATAACAGAGAGTATCATCAGAAATGGGATTTTAAATCAAATGAAGGGTATATTCCTTGGCTGCTCTGTTCACAGTAAGGCTTCTAAAGTTTACAATAAAAGAAAGAAAACAGTAATAAAGCCCATAAATGTACGCATTTCTGACACTGAGAATCCTATCTCACAGAACGTTTCCGATGATGAGGAGGTGTTTTGTTCAAAAGATCTCAATAACAGGGTAGAGAAATCTCCAACTGATTCGTTTGACAAAGTGCAAGAGTCTCCATACATGAATTCTGCTGATATTTCAGATTAGACTCATGACACAAATCTTCCTACTTTAGAGAGGTTTTTACGTATAGATCTGTTTGTAACCTCGACAATTCATGATTTGAATACTAAACTGTTGGCACCCTCAGCACATGTGAATAAAAATCATCCAATAAGTAATGTTATTGGTGAAATTGACAAAGGAATTGTCACGAGGAAGAAAACCAGACCAGATTACGCGAAGATGATAGACAATGTGTGTTTTACTTCAATAATTGAACCAAGTAACATTCAAGAAGCTCTGCAGAACAATCAATTGATTGAGGCTATGCAAGAGGAACTTCATCAGTTTGAAAGAAATCAAATCTAGGAACTCACTTCACGACCTCAAAATGTTAATATCATTGGGACAAAGTGGATTTTCAAGAACAAGGCTGATGAGAAAGGGAATAACAAGACTTATGAGAAAAGGCAATGTTACTCGAAATAAGGCACGTTTGGTAGTTCAAGGTTACTCTCAGATTGAATGAGTGGACTTTGGTGAAACCTTTGCCCCTCTAGCGCGACTAGAACCTATTTAGTTGTTACTGGTCCTTGTGTACTTTCATCAAATTACACTATATCAGATGGATGTAAAGAGTGTGTTTCTTAATGGATATATTACAGAGGAAGTCTACATTGTACAACCTAAAGGTTTTGAAGATCCTGCATATCCAAATCATGTGTATAAACTGAAGGAGGCTCTATATGGGCTCAAACAAGCTCCCCGAGCCTGGTATATAAGATCGCCTATCCATATTTCTCGTAGAGAAGGGGTTTGTTAGAGGTGGTTCAAATAAAATAGTGTTTATTAAGAAACAGAGGAATGAGTTTCTGGTGGAACAAGTATATGTGGATGACATTGTTTGTTATGGATACCTGGATTCCTTAATCTTGACATTTGTTGATCAAATGAAAAAGTAGTTCGAAATGAGTATGGTTGGAAAACTTACTTTCTTTTTGGGTTTTCAAATTCAGCAAGGTGAAATATGGATATTCATCTCTCAAGAGAAGTACGCTCGAAATTTGGTCAAGAAATTTGGTCTTGAACAGGCCAAGGCGATACGTACTCCTGCTGCTACACAAATCAAAGTGTCAAAAGATGGTGCTGGAAAGAAGGTCGATGAAAGTCTGTATCAAAGTATTATAGGAAGTCTATTGTATCTCACGGCAAGTCGTTTGGATATTGCCTATGTTTTTTCTGTATGTGCTCGTTATCAAACTGATCCCCATGAATTTCACCTTCATTTTGTTAAACGAATTCTGAAATACATACTAGAAACTGTTGATTTCAGGATCTGGTATTCGTTTGATACTACTATTATGTTAGTTGGCTATTGTGATGACGATTGGATTGGGTGTGCTGATGATAGAAAGAGTACCTCAGGTGGGTGCTTTTTTCTAGAAAATAATTTGATTGCATGGTTTAGTAAAAAGCATAATTGTATCTCACTCTCAACGGTTGAGGTAGAGTATATAGCGGCTGGAAGTAGCTGCACTTAGTTGCTATGGATGAAGCAAATGCTCACTGAATATGATATTAGTCAAGATACTATGTTTTCATACTTTGACAACATAAGTGCGATTCAGATCTCGAAAAATCCTGTTCAGTACAGTAGAACTAAACACATTGACATCTAACATCACTTTATTAGAGAATTGGTTGATACAAAGGTTATTGTGTTAGAGCACGTGTGAAGTTCGATTCAGTTAGCTGATATACGAACCAACTCTTCTAGCTTCTCTATTTGAAAATCTGCGTGTAGGGTTAAGAGCGTGTAGTGTCACCCTAGTAACTAACTGTAGATGAGCCTGTCTCATTTAGTTCGTGGGCCCACAAGACTGCTTTCAAAATAAATAACGGTTAGGTGAAGGTGAAGCGACAAGATTCAAGTTTGATTCTTCATCTTCTGCGTTCAAAGCGTCCTTCTCTTCCGAATCGTCACTCTTCTTGCAGTCATATAATCTTCAAGGCTGCCTCCATGGTGTCTACAAGAAACAAACGTATCGCCATCCTTCAACCACGATGAACCCACCTTCAAGTTTTGTTCCTTCATCTCGATCGAAGGTCAAAAGAATCAAGATGGCTCCTGCACGTAACCCAACTACGATATCTCTGAAGACTTTAGGAGTTCAGTGACTCATCATCCATAGCTTCTTCTGTTCCACACCGTAGTTGCCCAGTTTTCGAACAAAATGCTCCACAGGATTCGTCGCATTTTGTGCCCCCAACTATGGAAGAAAAAACGTCTCTCTCACAGAAGCGAAAGTCAAAGACTCTTGATGAACAAGTTAAGCATGTGGTAGGTTGAGTCTGATTCCAAAGATGATATGGCGCTTACTGGTGTGAGGTGTTGGAAGTTCGAAAAAAGGAAAGCTCCTTAGATCTGTGTGGGGGAATCATCCAAGAAACATCAGCCATATCATGTGTCTACTGCAGAGGAGGTTTATTGATAACTATTTGACTCTAAGAAAGACATGCAAGACTCAGACAGTGCTTGAGAATCTTGGTGCTCAGGTATGGATAACCGCACACCATGACAACGTCGTGTCGATGAAGTTATTATGATTTGTTTAGAGAGTTTGGCACTCAACTCGCTCATGTAGGCAGTCCCTCTCATTGTCTATCTGTCTCTCCAAGTCACTTCCAACCTCCTTCTCCTTCCCCTACTCAGAATGCAGAGGCTTCACCTGTCCGAAATGCTAAGGCTTCAGCTATGCCACCTCCTATGGATGCTAATCATAATGTGGGCACAAGCAGTATTCCTCTACCTACTCCAATTCAGCATGGGTTTTGCTCTCCATTACAGGGGCAACGAGTCATCTCCACTAAGGCAAGACGTCAAAAACTACCTCTCAATGTGCCTTTCGTCCTATCGATGGGATCTCTTTTCACTTAAAGAAGTGTGTGTTTCGGTGGAAATACGTGATGAAGTGTTAGATAGCTGATGAGTCAATTGTCTCTGATTAACTCCACTTATATGCAGCTGTCATTAACCTCATTGCTAAGGCTAGAATGATGTGCACCGTGAACAACCTTGGAATTTTCTACCCAAAGCTGGTTCATGAGTTCATTGTTAATTTTCCTACTGACTTCACTGAACCCGACAATTCTGATTTCTAAAAGGTTCACACACACGGTAAGTGCATTTCCATTTCTCCTCTTCTGCTTAATCAATTTTTGAATGTGTCTCCTCCTACAAGCTCGATCAATAGTTAGCCGATTACTGAGCAACTTGCTTTGGAATTGTTTGGCGGGTTAGTTAGAAATTGGCCCATTGATGGTTAGTTTTCGGTCTCCAAACTGAGTGTGAAGTATGCAATCCTTCACAAGATTGGCATTGCCAAATGGTACTCGTCTACCCATCTGGCCACTATCTCCACAACACTTGTACAACTTGTTTTTCAGATCGGCACGGGTCTTGCTGTGGATGTGGTGGAGTTTTTTTTCAACAAATCCTTCGTCATGTAGACACCTACGACATCAACATTCCAATCTGCTTGCCTTGATTGATCACCGATACTTTCTGTTATCTCACCATCTGGACCTACTTACTGATGATGGATCTTGCTGGACCGACTCCTCATACTGTTTCTCTTAACTACAAGACTTTTCAAGGAGCTCATGTCTCGGACCTTCCTACAACGTTTTGTCCTCCTCGTAGGAGTGTGGGATCTTCAAGAGATGAGTTGTCAATTCCAGATGATGGCCTACATCTTTCTTGTGATTTGGTTCTTCGAATAATGCAGCTGCTCTCTAACGAGTCACAGGCTCTTCCTGTGTCTGTCGTGGATCTGCAAGGTGCCATCTCCGCTTTAATTGGTAGGCACATGGTGGTGGACTCTCTTTTACATGCTCTTAGCGCTCTCTTGGCCTCCTTTAAAACCTCTACTAATCTGTAAGTTTGTATTTGTTCCCATGCAAGAGGGGGAGTGGTTTGGAGGTTGAGGTTTGGTTGGTGATCCTCCTACTGTTTTTTTTTGTTGGTCGACCATTTGACTTGATATTTTGTTTTTCCTTTTCATTTTATCTTCTTTTGAACTTGTCTACTTCTGAATTTTTTTTGTACTACTGTCTACTGAATGAAAATATTTGTGATGAATGAATGAAGATGTGGATGGTTCAGTTAGTTGTTCACTGATATGTGCACATGTCGAATGGTTGTATGGTTGGAATGATGTGGTATGCCTATCATTAATTCTGTCATGATCTAGTGCATGTTGGAACAAATAACTCTCGGTCCCAAGGGGAGTTTGTTAAGAATTGTGGGCTCAGAATATTTGTTGATTAATATATTTAAATTATGTTGTAGGTGTGCTTGAGGCAACATGCTTTATTGGTTATAGGTTTGTTGAGGTTTTTGTTGGGAATATTCAGAATATTTCGAAAGAGTTAGCTGTTGAGATTTGTCATGCTGCATGACCAAAATATTAATACGCATGGAAGAATTTTTTGGACTAGTTGTTGTAGAAACTATCTCGTAACGCAGGAAGGTTAGAAACTGAGTGCTGCACGTATTACACCAGGAATGATTATAATAAAAAAAGTGTGTTGAAATTGATTGAAAAATGTATGCGACACTCAATCCTTATGAAGATCGCGTATAACGAAGTCAAATGTATGGAATCCTGATTGGTGATTGATGAAATAAAAGATTACAGGGGAGATCTTCATCATTAGTTTACTTTATCAAGAAGAAGTGATTAAGGGGGAGTTTTTGAGTTTGATTTAGAACAATCATAGACTTAAGTATAATTGGTCAGTGAGTTTTTCTAACAACAGTAGTTCTATATAGAGTGAGGAATAGTTGTAAAGTCTGTACTGTTAATCATAAGGTCTTGCTTATGATGTATGTTTGTTAGCAATAAAATCTCCTATCACAGGTCAAGTACCCCAGACGTAGATGTAGAGTCATCAAACTGGGTTAAAAAGCGTCTTTATTTATATTGTGTCTAGTATATGTGCTTATTATCGAACCTATTGTAGTAAAGCATACTGTTTCATTGTTTTTCACCAATTAGTAACACTCAAAGTTATGGTGGGATATATGGAGCCGACCATTTCCAAAAATTCCCCTCCATTCAAAGATGCTTTAGTTTCAAGAGAATATATCAAACTTTATTATATATATGATCTAATTATTTTCTTGCATTTTAGCGGACGTAAGTGGGGTTACGTTTTTTAGTTTTTTCTTTAAATAAAATAAAAACAAATTTGGGCAACGATTTAAAATAATTTAATCATGAACGCTTAAAATAATAATAATAATAAATAATGATGATATAATTTGGATATGACAAGCTAATAGTTCTAAATATAAAACTACAATAATAATTTCAAAACCATTCGAATAACATAATAGGATGGGGCACTTGATTTTCTATTGTGCATATTTATTGTAAATCATTTATCAATTTAATGTTTTAAAGCCAAAAGGAAATTTAAGATCATCTTGTAAAATATTGGATATATGAAAGTTCATTTTCTTTAAAAAGAAAAGGTATGATTTTTATAAGTAATGAAGTCTTTAGGCAGGTAAGTTCAAGATTTTAAGCATTCATATATCAATTATATAGATATATAAATATTATGGATATCTTAAAATTGATGTATATTCTAGTGAATAAAAAAGAATTATAAAAATTGTTTAAGTTAATAATTGAGTTGTTTTTACGTCTAAACTAACTTAGTTAGTTTGAAGAGAAAAGATAGGATTCTTATATATTTGTATATTTATAAAGATATGATAATTTGTTATGATCTTGTATTCATATATCTTTTAAAGAAGTTATATTTATACTTTAATATCCATTAACTCTTGTAGTGTACAAACAAACTTGGAGAACCAAACATTTTCTAAAGCTTCATATGCTAGCATATAATTTTTCTCTTTCTTCCGGTTCAACAAGTTTTTATTTCTATGCTTTCAAGGGTTTTTATATTTTCAATAAATATTAAATTTAAAGATAAAAATTGAACAAATTTTAAAATAAAGAAAGAGAAACAATGTATTGTAACCATACTTATGAACGTAAAAATGGTATATAGAAAAGGGAGTGTTTAGTGATTGAAAGGAAAAGAATTAAAGTATGAACGTGGGAAGGTTACAAAACTAAAAAGAGGAATTGGTGGGTAGATGTCTCTGTGATTTGCCATATATAGTATCATGGGACTCAAGTACTTTTTACTTTGTCATCACATCAGCTGATGAGTGGGACAATTCATTTGTGTTATGAATTATTAGGGTTTTTCATGAGGCGTCCATCTCATTTACTATCACAACCATTCTTTGAAATTCATTTACTATCACAACCATTCTTTGAAATTCGAACAATGCACCAAACACATTCAGTATGTATAACCCTTTACACCAGAGAGATTTAAATTAGGCTTAATTCCAAATCTGGATGCTTCGAAATTATTGTTCTTCCATTTTCTTCGATCATCAAATCATGTCAACTTTAATTATTTATTTTAAATGGTAGAGTTGAAGATTGGCGAAGTCCTTTTAATCGTATATGCTTTGTTTGAGAAAAATTTCACTGGATCAGTTAAATAGAATTGTTTCAAACAAAGCATAATTAACCACAAAAAAAGGGAAACCAAAGTGTATACCTTTTTTTATATTGATAGTAATTATATTTATATTCTTCTAATATACACATATTGTACATCACTCAAAGTTGCACTAGCTTCTAATCTGCATTATTTTTTCTACTTTATGACATATTTAGTTTGATAATGACGAAGTTGAGTCAAATGAGTGTTTCTTTCTTCTTGAGTTTAAGTACAGTGTGATGTAAAGGTGTAACGCCCAACAAATTCGATATTTCTTTTTTGTTTTGTCCATTGTCATCAATATTAAGTGTGGTTATGAGAATTTTTAAACTTATTGGAAGAACCTTGTCATTTTATTTCTCGAGTAATTAAGGCTGAGAATCTTTATTTGGTTTATGATAATAAGTATTTTTGGAAATAATTGGGGAAGTTTTATAAAACTAAGGTTGGTTGGTTAAGGGAGAAATGTGGGGACTAGTTGGGGTTAATTAGGTAAATTTCAAAAGATTTGGAGATATAGGAGGTGGTTGTTTTCTAATTAATTAAAGGAATTGGAAAAAAAAAAAAAAAGAAAAGATAAATTTTCTCTTTAAAGCAGCCTCGGGACGCGCATCAGAAAATCAAAAAAAAAAAAAAAAAAAGAAAAGAAGAAAGAAAACAATTAAGCCGCCGCCGAAACCCTAGCCGCCTACCCACGCCACACGCCCAGCCGCGCCGGAGACTGCAAACCAAGTCAAGCCACCGCACGCCGAGGACCTGCTACGCACGCCAGCCGTGTTTGCAGCCGGAACTAGCCGCGCCGCGTCGATCTGAGGAAGGGCAGCCAGCCGCGTCGCGACGCCCCGATCCAACGCTGAGGAGCCGCAGCCGATTCGTCAGCCAAGCCGTGTCCGCGACGCCGTCGTTCACACGCCCAGCCACGCCGCGCCGCTTAGATCCGACGCAGCGCAGCCGGAACGTTCGCCAGCCAGCCGTCGCGCCGACTGAAATCCAGCAGCTAAGCCTCGCGCGCCTCCAGCCGTCGAACCCGAACCCGGAATCGCCCCGCGCCCGCTCGCCCGAACCCGAAACCGAACCCGCGTCCGTGCCCACACGTGCCTAGCTCTCCCCGCGTGCAAGCCACGCCGCGCCGCCTGCACTGCAAGCCGAGCCGCGCCTCCTTGCTGACGCGAGCCGAGCCGCACGCGCAAGATCCTTGCGCCAAGCCGAGCCGAGCCGACCTCTGTTCTCCTTCCAGCCGAGCCGCCAAGCCTAATTTGGCTCCTTCCACCTAATTTTTGGTAATTAAATCAATTATTTTGGCATTATCCAGTAAGATTCAATATTTTGGGCACTAGATAATTTAATTTGGAATTAAATTAGATCATTTTTCCTTAAGGGACGTCTTGGACCAAGTAACTGCTGCAGCGGGGGATTTCTTCAGTAGGGGCTTGAGCACTGCAATCTCCTCCTAGGGTAAGTCATTTCGAATGAGTCTTGAACCGTTAATCGTTGGCGACCTAATTACGAATTTTGGCATATTAAACAGTTAGGACCTCGTCGCTTGGAAAGCGTACTGCCTCGCGGTTAGGACTCTACAAGTAAATCTCCAGGTAAGAGATTCTACTACTAGCTTCATGTTTAGAAGTATGAGACCATGTATGCCCCGATTTTTCATGTTAAGGATTAGACTGTACGTTGTCTGAGATAAACGTTAGTATGATGTAAATGACGATATAGTTATGCTATAATCTATTATGTGTGGCAAGAGCTGTTATGGTTACGACGAATGTCGGGACGGAGAGTGTAGAGATGATTTATGTGACATGTTATATGCTGATGCCATGTGTATGTATACTGCAATTGGGGTACCTGTTAGCTTAATCTGTTAGAGTCGTACCTGCATGGGTGTCCTTCGGGATCACCACCTATTGAGGACTGTGTGGTCCGACGGGACACCAGTCTAGCACGGATATAGATATGACTCGAGTGACTCGACGGGGTCCTCGCATCCCGACTGTCCTAGGTGTCCCCCGGGGCACCGAAGACCAGAGCTACGTTCCTACGGGAGCGCATGATTGCACGTGTTCGGGAACGTGCCAGAGATTGGGTACCAGTTATTAGGACTCTAACAGGAAGTTAACAGGCACCTAGTGGGACTAGTAGTGGGTCCCTTACTGAGTATTTTTATACTCACTCTCTCCATTTTATGTTTTCAGGTAGAGGACGAGGCAAGGGCAAGGGCAAGCTGGCGAGCGACCCGAAGTGAGACCATGAAGGGCCATAGGGACTACCGCTTCCGCTTATTCTTATTTCAGATTTTCGCATTTGAATTTGAGTACTTTTCATCACTTACCATCTTTTATGTAGATAGGGCCCGAGTAGGACTTCAGAACGCTTTTACATTTTTGCATGACTACCTTGTTTGAATTTTATAAATGAAATTTCTTAAACCGTATGCGTTTTAAAATTTTTTATGACTTAAACCACTTGTTCTATATTTGGTAATGACTTCGATTCAGTATAAGGAGTTGGGTCGTTACAAAAGGTGAAGAGCTCTAACTTTCTTGATGTAAGTTGGGTTGACAACAGAGTCGGCTAGGGCAGGAGCATTCCTTATCCTCGTCTCTATGGAGAATTGCCAACCCCATCGCCACTTTGTTCCTTATTTTCTGGAGTTGAAGAATCCCCCTCGAGGATTTGAGTCATCGTTCGAGAAAAAATTCTCTATTTACAATTTTTAATAATTTAAAATTAATTATTTTTATTGAATTTGTAAATATTTTAGATAATTAATTAGTTTTATTATTACAATATTTATTTAAATGGATAATTAAAAATATATATATTTTACCGCTTATTATAAAGTTTAATAAAAACTCAAAGTTAATTATAGTATGGAATGAAATTTTGAGAAAGATTAAATAAACAATAGCTTTGAGCTACTACTCTACTAAATAAACATATAAGTAAACTTTTTTACATATAACAAACTACTATAATATTTACGGTCCGTATAGTAAAGTTCATAAAGTTAACCATTTTTAAATATTCTAAGTTTGCTATTCTATCTTTTTTTCGTCCTCTATTCTCTTTTTTAGCTGTGAATTTTTTCATTTTTTTAAATTTGGGTAACCAAATCTATTTTTCTATCGTCTTTCTTGTTTTTCTCTTTTTTAGGTGCGTATCTTTCTTCTTCTTTCTTTTTTTTCCTTCACTACATGCATTTTTTACTTTGTTTAGATTAGGTAACTAAATCTAAAGGATGATGTATAAAGAATTTTAAAAAAATTGGTTAGACATTTAAATTAAGGTAACCAAAACTAAAATATTGTGTATAAAGAATATTGAAAAAAATTGTTTATACAAAATTTTGAAAAAAAAATCTTTTAGATTTGACTCAAATCTAAACGATCGTGTAACCAAATTAATTAAACGATGGTGTAATCAAATTAAACGATAAAATTGAAAAAATAAATATAAACGATCGTGTACCAAACAATAGTCAAATCTAAACGATCGTGTACCAAATATATTATGCTCATTGTTGATGGGGCATTTTTGGTATTTTACATGGTGGACCTCTGGGCTTTTTCCATTTTCGACATTTTACACGGTAGGCCTTTGGGCTTTTTATATTTTCGAAATTGTTCTATGTAAATATTTTGTCGCTTTTTTATATTTTTGAAAAGACCCCAACATGTAAAATGTATCATCAACTTGATATAAGGGTTTAGGTTACGTGTCTTGATTAGTTAAATGATGTTTGGGATAAAAAGAAATATAAACTAGGATCTGGATTAGAAAGAAAAATGCATTTCACTTTTTTTTTTTTTTTTTTATTATTACATAGTATACTCCTTTAATTATATTTAAAATTATGCAAGTGTTTTGTATAAAATTGTTTTCGCAAGTCATTCTTATTTGAATTTTTTTCATAAAAATATCTAAAACAAAATTTGACACTTTCGTAAAGTCTGCCCTCTATTTATTTTTTAAAATAATTTGTTTTTAGAAAATTCAAACACTTGAGAAATTAAACCAACCTATGATATTTAGTTTAATTTATTAAAACTATATTTTATAAAAAAAATTGCTTAATCTCTAGTTAAAAAGGCGTGTGTCTTTGGTATGGTTTTTGAAACAATGAGAAGAATTAGAATTATTCACGAATCTTTTTTTAATAATCGAGTGTAATAATAATAAATATGTATACTCAAAATCAAAATCAAAATCAAAATAATAATAATAGTTCAATTAGTAAAAGATACAAAATGACCCGACTTAAATACTAGAAACTCACGTAACTGGTTAATAATAGTAGTAATAATAATATTAATTACCATCACTTAGCCAACTAATAATAATATAATTATCTATAATGTTTTGATTATTATATATATATATATATATATATAATAGCAATAACTTGAAAGTGCTTTTTGAAAGGAACGTTGGACTTGAAGCTGTGTTGTCCTAAAAGAATATTAGAGTAGGAAACTAATGATATGTAATTAAATCATTATGAATTGATTGTGTATATATTATAGATGATGATTGTATATAGTTGAGTTGGACGTTGAGGATTATATTTGCATGGAAATAATAAGGATTGGCAGCTTTGTGAGAAAGGGAGAGCTGTAGTTTGATTGTTAGGTGGGAGAGATTGTATAATGATTGATCCATATACCAATGCCTTATATAACTCTTACCTTACACAAATATTTATTATTACAAAAATCATTTTATTCATATATACACAACATACATATACATACATATATAAAATTAATTAGTCAAAGAAAGACTAATTAAGTTTAACACCATATCAATTCAAGAAATTATAAGAGTATTTCTTTCCAGCCTTGATCCATAATATAAAATAATCGATTTTAAGAAGAAAAAATGGTCAATTATCTTTTTGTTTTTTTTTAAAAGGAAAAATATGAAATCACTTTACACCATTTTTATGATCAATTTTTGGTACCTTTGGACAATTAACTTTTAAATAAATACAATTGTTTTATTTTGTTTTTAGTAATGCTGTCAACGCAAATACCAAAATCTTATTAATCGACGAAATTAATAAAAATATCGATAAAATATTAAAGTAAATAAATATTTCCAAAGAAATAAATAAATTTTATTTCAAAAGGAACATATCTATTATTTATATTAACATTTTATTATTGGTTCTTTTGTACAATCTTTTTAAGATATCATTCCATTCATCTTAAACTAGAATATTGAATTCACGAAATTAGAGAATTGTAAACCGAAATGAAAATATAAAATAAGATAATAGTATTGTAAGAGACTCATGTATACCGTCTGTGATAATTAAGAATAAGGAATAGTAGTATAAAAAGTTCATAAGAAGAAAAAAGAGTTCTGGCAAATCATTTCTAGTGAAGAGAATGAGTTGTGTAAAGTTTGGTTTTTTTGACTGTGACATCTGACAACCTGATACTGACCTCCCTTCTCTCCCATTCTAACAAATTATTCCAATAGTCCTCCTCATCTCACTAATAAACTTTTAAATCTATCTTACTCGATTGTATTTTATGATGGGTAGCATGTATTTCAATTTTTCAAATTAGATTTTAGTGAAACAATTGCGAAAATGAGAAATCAAATAATCTCCAATCCAAAAGGAGTGAGAGACACGTATATGTTAATTACTACTAAGTGTGTCATCACTTTGAATTTCTAATTTAGATTCTAATAAAATTTAAAAATTAGTCCCTACTAGTACCGTAGTAGTATTGATAAATCACCATATTCCCAACCTTTCTTAAAAAATTTTAAAATTGGATTTTAAACGGGGGAAATTGTCAAAAATAGCAAAGTTGACAAAAATTTTAGATTCTATCACTAATAAACATTGATATGGTTCTATCAGTGGCATCGATATAAACAGCAATATAAGTCTATCAGTTTTAAAATTTATATTTGTTTGACAAAACTATTAAAATGAATACAAAGGGAGACCAGACAACGAAAGAGGGAGAATTGATGGAATTTCATGAGGAAAGACGAAACACGGGTTGAAGACGACGATTGAGGGGAAGACGAAATACGTGTCGAAGACGAAACGTACGCCGGGTTGGGGGAGAAGTAAACCGTGTTTTGGAAACCCTAAAACTAGGGTTTCCATAAACCGTGGGCCAAATGGGGGTTAGGGTTGGGCTAACTCAAGCCTACAATACTAACCCTTCCCCCAAACAACCCCTTAGATTCTATCACTAATAAACATTGATATGCTTCTATTAGTGACATTGATATAAACAGTAATATAAGTCTATCAGTTTTTATCATTGATAGAATCCAAAGTTTTGCTGTAACTCGTAAATATTTTAATTTATTTTTATATTTTAAAAAATATAGGTATTTTTTTTCATTTTAATATTGAAAAGGTGAAATATTGGTACTATAATGTTACAAATGTTTTATCTGTTTTGCTAGGATTGGAGACCATTTTATTTATTTACTATATTTCAACAATATAATCATAGAAAAATCATAGTAATTATTATTGAAAAAGGGATTGGCATGGTCAATTTATAAATGATGGCTTATAAAATAAGCAATAAGGGTTAGAATATTTATTGTTGTCACAGTGAGAGAACAAATATAGAGAAAGTTTAGGATTATGATTTTGGCTGTGGTTGGGGCTTTAGCTGCATTGAATATAGGCCCCATTACACAAAACCCAACCCTTTTAGATCAATTCTAAAATGATAGAATCTCCCAATGAAGCTTCAACTTCATGCAGCTTAAAAAACTTAGGGTTTTTTTTTTCTCTTTTTATTTTTAAAAAATTAGCAAATTATTTTTTAAAAAAACAACCAACGATATATTTTTCTTAGATCTATAATATACCGACATACCATCTAAACAAATATTTTGTAACTAAAGATCAATTATTAGTTGCATTAGTTTATTGAGATTTGAAAAATCAGATATTATTTGAAAAATCTATATATACTAGAATACCTTATTTGAAAATATATTTCAAATCACAACACTTTTTTTTTTTTTTAAATTCTTATTTAAAATAAATCAAATATTTCTTACAACAAAATATAAATTTAGAAGAAAAATTGCATCATATGACAGAAAGATTTAGAAAAGGTAGTTTACAACACCTCTTTTTTGCATATTGTAGATATGACAAGCAATTAGATATATCAGATGACTAGTAGAAAGTTATCCACTTTTAAATTTTCTACTTTTGTAATTTAAAAAATGTAGTGGCACGAGCCTTATTAACATAAAATATTTTGCTATTTTTGTGAATGCCCCAATTTATAATTTGTGAAAAAAAATATTCTATTCTTAGTGTTGGATTTTCTATCATAAAACTCATAGTTTGTAAGAAAATCATATTCTATTCAATAAAGTAGTTATTGAGGACTTAGTGAAAAAGAATATTATAATCTTGAATCAAATAAACTAAGATCCCTAAGCTATCTTCTAGACTTGAACTCTATGTATAGACATAAACATGGATCAAGTTCGAGTATATAGTTTAAATGGTTTATTGTATATGAATCCTTGGACAACTTATTCTTGGGACACTATGGAAGCGGCCTACTTTATAGCTAGTACAAACAATGTGATCCTGAATCGTTCGTGTAGAGACATGAAAGAGTTTACATAGGACTGGAACTATGAAATAGTCACTTTTACATTATACAACTGATGATATTGCACCCACCAGAAAATAAGATCACCCATTTCTTGCAAATATTTGTTTACCAATTAGCTCCAACTCCTGAATTATGGACTTTAGTACTAAGCCACAGGACACAGATTCTATACATTACTGGTTATTTATAATACGTTTGTTTCATTTTTATAATGTTTTTTTATAAGTTTGTTTCTAATCTTTTGTGATGTTTTGAACTTGGGAAGCTTTTCTGATTTGAAAAAGGCAAGGTAACAATAGTGGACAAATTGTCCAACTCGTTTCATCATTAAATATGCAATTATGCATCAAAGTGAGATTATTTATTTTTTTAAGTTTAGTTGTTTGTTTTTATTTGTTTCAATAGATAATGAATCATCCAATGGGAAACTCATGGTGTTGGAAGTTTTAATTTGAAGTGTAGCATAATTTTAATTTAAGTTTTACGATTAATTATTGGTTGAAATTTTTGTAAGTTGAAGTGATTTTTCTTTCGTTGGATTTTCTTGGTTATGGGTAAAGGATTTTAGGAACTATTAGAATTTATGTCCTAAAACTCATATATTATATTCGATAAGTGGTTATTGAGGACTTATTAGTGAAAATAGAATATTATAATCTTGAATCTAATAAACTAAGGACCCAAGGCTATCTAGTACAGATTTGAACTTTATATAGAGATATAAATGTAGATCAAGTTCGAGTATGTAGTCCAAATGATCTATAGTGTATGAATAAGGTTGGACTTCTTATTATAGGAACACTATCGACGCGACCTGCTTGTAGTTAGTACAAATGATGTGATCCTGAATCGTTCATGTAGAGACATAGAAGTGCGGTCATCCTATGCAAAGAGTTTACATAAGACTAGAACCATGAAATAGTTACTTTTAAGTCATAACACCATTGACTGTATAAAACTTACTATTTCGATTTTTGATGACCTAGGTAACTTAATCTTAATCCTAAGCTAACTATGAACTTATGTTCAAACAAAATTATCTTTAGATCTGAATAGGTGAGGGCAGCTCATCAACGTTGGCCCAATAAGCCTCTCATTTCAGGGGTAAGATCGGGTGGATAGCTAGGGACATAGGGTGTAAGACGGAATTCACTCCTACCCGTTTTAGGGTTAGCAGCTAGATAGGTTGTTCCCTTAACAACTTAATCAAGTTTTGAACAAGGGGCCCCACCCTTTCATTGGTCCGAGAGAAATTCAGTTTATAGGTTGGACCTAAACCAATTGTTCAACAGTAGATCAGTGGGATTTAAGGAACAAGATACAATCTCGGGGGTAAAACGATATTATTGACCCAGCGGAGGTTACGAATAACCTGTAAATGATTAACTTACTGATCATAGGTATATCAAATGGACAGAAATATATCTATAGTGAGGGGAGTGCAACTACCAAACTTTAGTGGAATGACCCGTTAATGTTGATTAGCTTAGACTAAAAGGGTTTAGCCAATTAATCTCGGATCATTAGAACCTATGATCTATAAGTTCATTATGTTCCCCTGCTAGCTTATATGGAATTAACTTAAAACAATATGTTGAAATAATTATAACAATAGGTCCATTATAAAACTATAGACTAGCCTATAACGTACAAATAATATTATATAACCATTATATAAAGAAATTAATTAATATGGATTTTAATCTATTTAACTTTTAATTAAATCATATTTAATTAAAATTAACTTAATTAATTAAGCAATTACTTAATCATACTAATTAATTTCCATATTAATTAATTAACATGCATACTATACATTATAACCATTATAACATACTTTCAATGCATGAACATGTTAAACTATGATGAGATTTTAGATCTATATGGCATACTTTATGCACATAAAATATGATCCGTTTTTTCGCTTTCATGTTATATGCTTTCCATCATAAACTTGTAGAAAAATATTATCTTAAATATGGGGTATAATCAATTGCACACAGAGGCTAAAGTTGATATTTCACATTGTTTAGTAGAGCACCCCTTCATGGTAACACATTGTGAAACTTTCTTAAACAATATTCTACTGAAGGAAAATGATCACATTATGACGTAATGTACGTTTGCTTAATTTTTCACTTTTACTTGTTGAATCTAACATTCTTTTTGTGAGACCCTGATCACATTCTTAACTATGCAATAACAATTGGCAATCGGAAAGTGTAAAGTAATCTGCGTATCACGTTCTAGCTATGTGATGAGAAGGAATTATACGATGAATTGGGAGGCGATATGCTTCCTTCATTAGAAAGTATTTGAAGTCAGAAGGTCAATGAGTTGATTTGACTTTGTTGTCCAACTGAATTCAGGATAAGGAGATGACAAAAGATACGTGACATTTTGATATTGGCTAAGTCTCACTGTCGAGCAGAAGTAATCATTTTGGCATGGAAAAATTCACCGAAAAAAGCCCTATAAATAGAAAGAGTCTGGCAAGTTTAAGAGGTTGTTTTCATATTCTGTGTTCACTTAAAAGAAGTTGCAAAGATTTTTGGAGCTATCGTCAGCTTGAGATTTGGCAAGAGATTGCAAAGAAGAACAGGGTATTCTCAGCTAAATACTCCATGAGGAGCTTATTTGATTGTCAGTGGTTTCTCCTTAAAATGTTTTCAATTAAATGAATTTTAGTTGTGTTTAAATCCTCGAATATTTCACTTAAATTCTTGAGTTCAATGACTTCTATTATGCTTTCAAGTTCTTAAATGGATTTGTTTTATAAATGAATTGGATTTGAAAATGAACTTAAATGATTGAGGTGAAATAATCTTTGGTACCCTGATGAGATTCCTTAGACTTGCTATGTGTTTTGTTGTGGGATGTCTTATCCTTGTTGTGTGATCTTGGATAGGATGCCCTATTTTTGTCATGTGATCTAGAATAGGATGTCTTATACTTGTTGTATAATCTAATATAAGATCCCTTTGCTTGTTGTGTTTTCTGACATTGGAAGATGTATAAAATGTGTTATGCGAAGTACTTTCTTACGCAATATGATTTACTATAAATGTTTACAAGAAATGGTTTCTATGTGATTTATAAATATTTATTAATGAGAGTTGAAATGTATGAATCGCTTAATTCATTGATGACCAGATTTGAACTATACCTATTTATATCGCATGATATTGCGAGAAAAGTTACAACATGAAAATTGATTTATTAAATGTGTTGGTAAAAACCCCCACTCACTTGACACTTTTGTCTAATCTTTCAAATGTTTTGTTTTATCCCCCCACCCTAGGTAGCGAAGGACATCCAGCGTTTGACTTGTCGTCTGGATAGCCTTTAGTACCATAAATGAGTTGCATGATCTTGGTATTAGCCACTATTAGCTCACATTAAATGTAGAGTTAGGCGAGCAGCGTAACAAGTTGTGTTTTTGGGACTTGTACATTTCAATTAAGAAAACTCTTTTGTACCTAGCAAATGTATTATTTTACCAAATAGCAATGAAGTGTTTGTTAATTCAAAACAAGTTCTTATCTCGCATTGAATTTTATTTTTATGTTTGTTCCGTTTATTAGGCGTTTAGCACGCTATCTCGCGAGAGAAATATGTTGAATATATAGGTGGTCACACCTCCACATGGTTGCATGAAGTGTCTGTGGGGTGGGGTGTGACACTTTCATGTGCTTGAAGGCTAAAAGGATACTTGATGCTTGAGAGAATACTCATCAAGCTGGTGTAAAGTACTAGCAAATCAACAAATTTCTAATGGTAAGTGAATAAACTTGAATTTTGCATATTATCTATATGGGGATTTAGCCAAAAGTACTCATTTTCCTTTCTCATACTCAAGCAGTGTCTTAAATGGCTACTTGAGTTTTCTTTTGAGTTAAATATATGGATAAACATGATATATATTGGTCATTAAACCAATTTCAACTACTTTCTTTGTGAAATTTACCTAACATAAGTTTGCCTTGTTATGGATAGCACACTTTAACCTACAAAATTAGGTTATTTAATTTGGCCTCATATTAGTATTATTTTATTTTATTTTTTTGCCTTGGATTTCTTGTCTTGCTTCTTTTTTTACGAACAAGAACCTATTATGGTTTTAGTTCATCAATAATTTTATGAGATGATTTTGGTAACTAATACATCTGGTTGTCTAACAAGATCTAATTGTTTCTTAATCTTCAGTTGGTTGTCTTCATTTTTTTGTAGCAAGTGTAAGCAAAGTGATAGGTTTTCATGGTGGGTTGAATCAAATGTTGAACTGATGAAAGAGTTGGAAATAGTTTGTTGAAATGGAGGATAATTGTAGTTCAAGTGCAGTTTTATACATCGATATATTTATTGCTCATAATGATTATGTCGATGAGTAAACTTCTACTAATTTACACATGAATTTGAATCTACATGGGCTTAATTTGAATTAGTTCTGCTGATAATTGTTTTATTATTTGGTTCAATATAGAACTTAAATTACTTGACGACTTAAGCTAACGCTCAAGTTAATAACTGAAGGAACAACATGAGTAACAATATGAAAAGACAGAATAGAACACCAACACATTGGTAATCCAGTTCGGTGTAATCACACCTACATCTAAAGGACCTTTAGCCCTTTTAAAAAGATTATTTATAAAGATTGAAGAGGATGACAAGTACATAACTTATCAAGAATCAACTATATTGAATTCTATGACTTTTACAAGACAAACTAGGTAGTATCAATACGACCATGTAGTTCTTTTTAACGATGGAAAACATGCTTCACATCTAAAACGTGTTGACCAGGCTAAACAATCGTAGGCAATTGTTTAGATCATATCCACACGATCGTGTAGTTCTTTTTAAACAATGGAAAAAGGGTTTCAAATCTAAATGATTGTATCGACCATGCTAAATGATCGTGTTGATTATAGTAAGCGACTCTGTAGATCATATCCACACGATCGTGTAGTTCTTTTTAAATGATGGAAAAAGTCTTCAAATCTAAACAATCATGTTGGTCGTGCTAAACGATCATGTTAACAATGGTAAACAATCTTTAAACTTCTACTTAATTGTTTACCTTTTCTTGCACCATCATTAACATTTTCTTACACAATCATTTTGACAACATTTTTTTATTACATTCAGATAGAGGAAGATAAAGATGGACAAGAAGAAGAAGTAGCTGAAAATGAGGAACAAGATAATGAAACATCAAATGAAAGTGATAATGAAGAAAATCTGAGGAGGGAACATATTGATGGTAAAAAGAGTGAAAGTGATAGGTCCAAGACAACTATTCTAATATTTGTATCTTCTATCTCATTTGCTTGTTATGAAGTTGAGAAGAGGCTAAGAGTTTTGCCTAAAAGATCTCGGGGCAAAAGTGTCCAGGTTTAGTCTTGCTCCGCTGAAAGAAAAGGAGGAGAAAAAGACAGAAGTAAGAATCTCGAGTAGCCTTGAGTAATTCCGAGTGAGATGGAAAACAGAGAGAAAATCCCGATACTAAGGCAAGAGCATCATAGTGCTTGTCAACCGAGTTGAAAGATAGAAAGGTTTTAGAGTTGGGTCTTGGACCATCTTGGGTTGTGTTTGGCTAGGACTAGAAACGAAAAAGGAAAATATTATGGTTCTTGGGCTTGATTTTAGACATGTCTAATCGAGAAAAGTGAAGATGTCAGAGGATCTCAGGTCAACCTCGATCGAGATCATTAAAAGAACACGCGACAAATAGATTTATGGAAATTTCTATTACGTGAGAGTTTAGCATTTTATGGACGAAATTAGTGTTTTAAAGATGGAAAAATCTCATTTCTCTCATATTTCATCATTTTCACTTTAAGAGCAAAGTAAAGAGAAGATGTAGAGAGAAGTTGAGTTTCCTTCCAAGAGTGAAGTCAAGCAAGAGGGTACTCGGCGCCAAGCTTTAATTGGGTGTTCGATCAAGAGGCATCTGCGAGGTTGTTTTCTTTGGCGAGTTTGAGCTAAAGAGGAAGAGTAGAGTGTAGGGTTTAGATCCAAGTAAGTTCAAGTTTCTTCTTCCTCGTTTAAGAAGCTTAAGAGCAAGTTTGCTAAGTTAGGGATTGTTGTGTTAGGCTCTAAATCTTTTGGGAGTTCGTGTGGAGCTAGGGAAAACTTAAAGAATCGGACTTGAGCAAGTCTAAGACCACCCAAAGAGTTCAAATAAGTCAAGGTTAGTAACAAGAAAGTTCTCTTGAGTAGAAAAGGAAAAGGTAAGAAATTGGAGAAGCTTCCATTAGTTGGAACCCAAGATTTACTTAATATTTTTTTGTTAATTTTATGACAATAGAAGATAGAGCAAATCTATAAACCAAGAATCTAGCCAAAAGTTGTGAGTGACAAAAATGAATTTAAAATAAAATTCTAAACTTGATATAAGAATTTATATTTTAAAGCATGCTTTGAGTTTAAACATTTGAATATGCTAGATTTATGAAATTATTTACAAAGCATGAGTTTCAAGTTGAGAGATGAGTTATGAGAAAGCATGATTAAGTTACAGTTCTAAAGCATTCAATTTGAGAAATGTTTCTTAAAACATGAAATTTATGAGAATGTGTTTGAATGCTAAGCTTCTAAAAATATTTGAGCAAAGAGATTATTTGAAGCAAAGCTAATTTAGAGACTTGCTTAATGCAAGAATTTTTCATAAGCATGC
This sequence comes from Cucumis melo, assembly GCF_025177605.1. Taxonomy (NCBI): domain Eukaryota; kingdom Viridiplantae; phylum Streptophyta; class Magnoliopsida; order Cucurbitales; family Cucurbitaceae; genus Cucumis; species Cucumis melo. The sequence continues at coordinate 19,379,905 of NC_066858.1, read as the reverse complement.
TAAATTAAGTAAGTTAAAGTTTTAGCATGTAAATTCTATACAAGTTTAAGTCAATACCAAAATGTCTTGATCTGATAGCAACCTTACAGGGGAGATTGTCATGTGCACAGGGGTCATGTTATGAGGGTATCCAGTAGATGTCTAGAGTTCCATCACATAGACTAGGTAAGAGATGAGGTCCTTTACGAACGTCTAGATTTTTCCATCCCATGATAGCTACAGTGAGATATGGTGCTGCTAGTGCCTAGAGCTTCGTCTCGCAAGTATCGTATTGAGGGATAGAACTTTCATGCCTACAGTTTCATCCCGTAGATACAAGGAGTTCAAGGGATAGCAAGAAAGAAAAAGAGAAAATTGTTTTGCTAAGTTTATGTATATTTTGCTTAAAGTTTTCATTATCATGTTTTGTTTTAGAAGCTGTTACTCACGAGGCTTTATAGCTCACCCTTTCAATATTTTATTTCCTTTATAAGTAGAGATTCTGGTTTCCTGTCTTTTTAAGTTTCACCTACTATGTTAGAAGTTTGACTAGATTTTTGAACTGTTCATTCCATGCATACATAATAATTTGTAATTAGGCTAGTAAAAGGCAGCTTAGTCGTAGTTGTCTGTAATAGACTAGTAAAGAATTATGATTTTGAGTTTTATATTAGTGTTGTCTGGTTGAGACTCTAAACTTAGTTTTGTCTATATAATACTATTAAATAGGTTGTCCATTAGTTGGGTAAACCTGAAGATGCTTGAAAAGATTTTAATTTATTATTTTCAAGTTTAGACATTCCTTCTTGCACTTGATGTCTAGGTTTATATCAAAAGACATAGATAAGAGCTACATGTCACGTGGTTATGTTTCCTACTTAACTAACGTGTGGCACAAAGGTGTTAGAAAGCACCAATGTAAGCCTTAGAAGTTTTGAAGACTTGCTAGAAGTGGAAAATGGCTTAAGAGAAGGGAAAAGTAGGAAAAGAGTTGAGAAAGTTTGAGAGAATTGTGAATGCAAGTGTTTTATTATGAATTCTCAAGGATTCCCAAGGATTTTCAAAGAATTCTCTGGAACTTTTTCAAGATTTCAAGGATGCTTACACATAAGACCCCTTAAGGGTATTTATACAAGTTAATGACCGACATTGGACCCCCTTAACTGACTTAATAGGTCGGCCATCTAGACACTTCTTGGATTTTCATGACAGACCATGACAGATATAGTATGGTTCCCGATTGACATAGAAGCTTCTAAAGAAATCTGGGCATGTCGGAGGGGCCTGGAGCGCGTGCAAGGGTTCCCGTTATGTCCGTCAAGCACGTGCACGTCTTGCTCGTTGTCGTGCCAACCATCCTTCATCGTAGCTTCTGGAAATTTCCAGAGGCGTCTCGAGTCTTCCAAGCACGCGCGCGTCTGCTATGCGCGTTGTCTGTTGCACACGTGCAAGTGCCACGTGCGTCTACCTATCTCCCATGCATCTACGCTTGAATGTCGCACGCGAATGCCTGTATCACGCCCGTGCACGCGCCCATGCCATGCTAGGGTCGCGCGCGCTTGGCCAATGCTAGTGCGTCCGTGGGCTTCAATGATTGTGTCACTTCCTTGGCATGCATCCTTGCCTTATTTCCTTGGGCGTTTGGACTGTGTCGGACTTGATTGGCTCCCCTTGGGTAATGCTAAGGAGCCTTAATTTCGAAAAATTTTGTTGGTTTATTTTAGGGGTGACGCCCTCCTTCACTCGTTGGTGCGCGAGAGGTTTTGCTTCTGCTCGGATCCTCCTTGTCTTCATAAATGGGTTTTAGCATACTTATATGGAAGACATTATGGATATTCAGCTTCGTAGGTAGTTCCAATCTATATGCTGCCTTACCCACTCTCTCTATGATTGAGAATTGGCCTTCATACCTTCAGACTAGTCCCTTGTGAATTCCGAAGGGACTCAAATTGGTTTGGTAATAGTTTTACCAAAACCTTTTCTCCAACTTTATATTTTTTCGATCTTATTCTTTTATCGGCCAATTTCTTCGTTCTTCGGGCCACTTCCTCGAGACATGCCCTTGATACATCCTATTCCTCGTGCCATTTCTTTGCGAACTTGTACGCGGAAGGGTTAGGTCCTTCATATGAGGTAGCTAAGGTGCTTATTGTGTTGGGCTGTTAATTCATGATTATCTCAAAAGGACTCTTGCTCGTAAATTCACTTTGTTGGAGATTATAAGAGAACTGGACAACATCTAGGAGGGTTGCCCAATCCTTTTGATGTGCACTGGCATAATGCCTTAGGTAGTGCTCCAACAAAGCGTTTATTCTTCTGTCTGGCCATCGCTTTAAGAGTGGAAGCTTGTTGAGAAATTTAAGTCTGTCCCCACCAATTTAAATAACTCTGGCCATGATTTTCCAATAAAACGTAGGTCTCGATCACTGATGATGCTTTTTAATATCCCCCACAGTTTTACCACGTTCATGAAGAATAGCCTTGTTGCTTCATCTACCTTTACATTAGATTGACATGGTATAAATGTTGTATATTTGCTGAATCTATCCACGACCACCACGATGCTACCAAAGCCATGAGATTTAGGTAATGCAACAATAAAGTTCATGGTGACACTATCCTATGGTTTTTCGGCAACTGGCAAGGGCTCAAGTAATCCAGTAGGAAGTGGTTGTTCCCCCTTGTCTTGTTGACATATTAGACAAGTCTTGACATAAGCTTCAATGTCATCTTGCATTCTTGGCCAACAGTATTTATCGTGTATTAGGGCAAGTGTCTTATTCATACTTGGATGTCCAGCCCACAAGGAATTATGGCATTCCTTCAAGATATCCTTCCGTAGAGATCCCCATCTCGACACAAATAGTCGGTTGTCAACTGTAAGGAGGGTACCGTTATTCTCACAAAAGCGTCTAGTTTTCTCTTCCTTGGCCAACTTAAGTAAGTTCTTGGCCAATGCATCATGTTTCACACCTTCCTTGAACTGTTTAAGGAAGTTTCTTGTGGGCATGCTCGCTGTAATGGTGCTTAACTCGACCTTGCGACTTAGATCATCAACGACAACATTTGCTTTTGATGTGTCTACTTCCATTCTTGGGGGAAGTTTCTTAGGCAGCTCCGCAGACATGGTGTCCTTATACTCATCAAGGACCTTCTGTATGTTGTCTGGTACTAGGGACTTGTCAAGTTTGGCTTCTTTGGTTTCTATTGTCTTTACAGTTGCTGCATAGCCCTCATTCTTAGTGACTTCTTGCAATGGTGACAACGTCTTTACTGGCTTCCCTCTCTTTAGGGGAATTTTTGTCATCAGTCTATCTGTTATGGAAAGTATGTCTCGATCAGAGTCAAGAAGGGTCATAACCTTGTCGAAGAAACCTAAACGAAGTACAATACGAAAATCGTCCATGGACAGTACAGTGAAGTTTAATTTCTTCTGTCAATCATCGATCTTCATTAAAACTTCCTTGGCTACACCCCCAATAGCCTGTGCATTCTTTACTGCTTTGATAGTTCTGATCTCTTTGTTGAACTTGAGGCCTAATCCTTGGCCTCTTGAACATCTATATAGTTATGGGATACTCTTGTATCAAACATGATTGTGGCCTCTTTTCCATCGACTCAGATGCTGCTGTACATGAGACCCTTATTCTCAGCATCGATCTCCTTTTTCATTACCCGATCTACTACAACGACCTAATTTAGGGTCCTGGTGCATCATCTACTTGCTTTGCATCTTGGAATTTTATAATAGGGCATTCATTGCCTTTCAATTTGGATAATCTCTAGTCCAATGAGGTCCATTACAGAAAAAGCAAGGTTTAGAAGGTTTGGAGGACTCACCTTGGTATACACCATCATTTTGCCATGTCTCCACTGGAAGGTCTTAGCTTTTCCCTCATACTTATGGCCAAAGCTCTTGGTTTTATCATATTTACCTTCGTGCTTATTTGGACCAGGCTTCTTTCCTTTAGATTGGGTTGAATAGTCAACAAGTGTTTCCGTAGGGTCTGGACATTGCGACAGTTTAATTCTATTTTTGCCCAATCTTTCAAGCCATCTTTAAACTGAAACAATGCTTTCTTTTTTGGGTAGATCGCCTATTTCAAGTATTAGGGTAGTAAATTCTTCTACATAATTAAGAATACTACCAATGTGTCAGAGGCGACGAAGCTTAACTCGAGTCTCCATTTCAGCATTATGAGGGACAAAATGCCTCTGCAATTCAGTCTTGAACTGCTCCCATGAGTGGATGGCATTTTGACTTTGATCGATGTACTTACGGTGCCACAAATTGTACAACATCTCTTAAAAAGGTCGGGGCATTGTTTATCATTGCCTCGTCGTCGCGCACCCCCAATGCAACAAAGTATCTCTCGAGGCCAAAAAGAAAGTTCTCTACAGTGGTGGAATTTCTCAAACCACTATAGACATTGGGTTTGGAGACCTTGATGTTAGGAGTGCCCAACATGGTGGGGTGTGAGCTCGTTGAGGGACTATCACTAACAACATGCTTGAAACAACATTGTATGCAAAGAATATCTAATCTCGTTTCAAAAGAGATAGATTTAGTGTGGAGTTCTTGTAACTCAGCTTTCACAAATGCCTTTAGGGTGATTACCATGGATGCAAGCTCCTTCAACTCCTTTTGAAATATTTGTCCCATGTCCTCAAATGAGTTCCTTGGCAGTCGTGGTGATTTTGGCATTCTCTTGCACTAATTCCTCAAAGTTGTCAGTCAACCTACCAACCGCAAGTTCAACATCCTCCATTCCTTACTCAAGATTGGTAAGGTGAGTGTCGACGTGCTCTCTTACCGTCAGATCCTTTGATTTTGAGCATTGTGTCCTTCAATGACCTGCTCAACGGGCGAGGTATGTCCCTCTTCAGCCAACATCTTACTAGCAAGAAATACGAAAGTACTTCAGTTTAAAACTTTGCTCTTATACCACCTGTCATGTGGTTATTTTTTTACTTAACCAACGTGCGGTATAAAGGTGTTAGAAAGCACCGATGTAAGTCTAGAGGTTTTGAAGACTTGCTAGAATTAGAAAGGGGCTTAAGAGAAGGGAAAAGTAGGCAAAGAGTTGAGAAAGTTTGAGAGAATTGTGAATACAAGTGTTTTATTGTGAATATTCAAGGATTTCCAAGGATTTTCCGAGGATTTTCCAGGACTTTTCAAGGATTTCAAGGATGCTTACAAATGGGACCTCTTAGGGGTATTTATACAAGTTAATGACCTATACTGGACCCTCTTAACTGACTTAATAGGTCGGCAAAATACATCTAGACATTTCTCAGGTTTTCATACAGACCCTGACTAACATAGTATGGTTTTTGACTGACATAGAAGCTTCTAGAGACATTTGGGCGTGTCTGAAGGGGCTTGGAGTGCACTCGAGGGCTCCCGTTAAGTCCGTCAAGCACGTGCACGTCTTGCTCGTTGTCGTGCCAACCATCCTTCATCGTAGCTTCTGGAAATTTCCAGAGGCGTCTCAGGTTTTTCAAGCGTGTGCCATATGGCGGGCACGAGTGCCGCGCGCGTTTGCCTGTCTCCCGTGGATACGCGTGAATGCCGCACACACCTGCCTGTGTCACGCTTGCGGTGCACCCATGCCATGCTAGGGTCGCGCGTGCTTGGCCAATGTTAGTGCGTCTGTGGGCTCCAATGACCGTGTCACCTCTTAAGCGAGCGTTCTTGCCATATTTCCTTGGGACTTGATTGGCTCCCTTTGGGCAGTGCTAAAGAGCCTTAATTTCGAAAATTTTTGTGGGTCTATTTTTGGGCGTGACATACAAGTTAAGTTTGGTCGACATGTGTCGTTAGAAGAAGAACGATGTCTTTCGGCTTTATGCCACATCTCGGACCTAGTGATGAGGTACTACGGGATGAGGTGTGATAGCTATACTTGAAAATATAGGTGAACGGGGTAATGTTGATATTGAGGACATCCTAGATGGAAAGGGAAATAATGATGAAAATGAAGTCAGTGTAAGAGTTACTAAAAGTGAAATTAAGAGGGGTCGTTCAGAAAATATCAGTAAGTATGATCCATCTCTTGATCTTCCTATTACACTAAAGAAGTGCACCAGATCCAGCACTAAGCACTCTATTGCTAACTATGTTTCTTATGAGAACCTATCTCTTCAGTTTAGAGCCTTTATAGCCAGCCTTGACTTTATCGTCATTACAAGAAATTGGGGATCTCTTGACACAAAATCATTAGGAGATATATGAAAAAGCTTCCAAAAAAGATCTTTCGATGCATAAATGCTCGTTGGGATCGGGGTCGGGCGAAATACGTCGAGAGAGGCATTTCCGACGTCGCGAAATGTGATGAAAAAACATGTGTAGCGAAAAAAGAATTGAGATTTTACCCTAAATGTTCCTAGTTAACTGCAACCTTAAACTAAATTGACTAAGGGTTAGACGAAGTTTTACCTTTCTAGCTCTATTTACTCGACAATCTTTACACAAACTTGACTGGACCGCCACTAGTAGTCGCCTACTATCCTCCAGACTTAGAACCGGTTGTGAGATTCGATAAATGGAGGAATCAAGAGAGAGATTTGAAAGAGAAAATGATGGAATAGAAAGGATGCGAGAATTTTTTGGATAAATTTGGTGAATAAATTATTTAGGAAAAACATAATTAATAAAAGCCAAAAAAATTTTAAACATGGGAAAAGTCCTCTTTGAAGAATCAAGTTTGCAAGTAATTGATTCACCAAAGCCCAACACCTCATAATCCACTAACCATTCTTAAATTTTAGTAGGCTTGGTAACATCGTATACAACCACATATCCCACTATGAGGTAGTGGGATTATCCAACAAAATGTTGGATTTTTCCATTAAGTTTAGTCAAAGGGTAAAACGGTCATTTGATCATTCAAGTCAAAGTCAATATTTTGAACTTTTTACTATTTTTTTCCTCTTGACTTTTTGACCTCCCGAGCATGAATCTATATTCATTTTTCCAAAATTCAAATCACATTTGAATATATATAGTCGATCAAAGTTTGACTTTTTAAAGTCAAAAGTCAACATTTGACTTTTTCCAACTTTGATTATTTTCATCATTTTCGAGCTTTCGAGTTTGATTCCATATTCATATTTTTTATATTTAAATCATATTTAAACATAAATTTTTATCTCTATTTTAATAACTGACAACTATATCGCATATACTTGTCATTTTCTTTTTCCTCATTTAATTCAAACAATTTGAATCATTTCATCATATTGTTATAAGGTTATTCCATATGAGCTAGGAGGGGAACCTAATGAACTTATGGACCATAGGGTTCAACGATCCAAGGTTAACTAGCTAAACCTTTTTAAACTAAGCTAATAACATTCGTTAACTGATAGGTCATTCCACTAAAAAGTCTCGTAGTTGCACTCCTCTCATTATAGATATATTTGTATCCATTTGATATAATCATGATCAATATGTTAGTCCTTCATAGGTTGTTCGTAACCTCGACTGAGTCAAATTACCGTTTTACCCCCGAGACTACATCTTGGTCCTTAAGTCCACTACTTCAAACTCGACTTTTTCTTTACGCACGTAAATTTTGATTTCTTAATGGCCATGACAAAAGATCATCAAGAAAAATATTTTTATTCATGTAATGGTTATCTTGGTGGTCCTAACCGTCAAGAAAAGATCCGTTATTTTATGAATACATATGCAAAAATGGTAAAATATGAGTTTTTGATTTGGGTTTCGTTAACGGTGAAAAACTTGTCAAGAAAAGCATTACTTGATGGAAAATACAAATAAAAAAATACCATATTATTTGATGAGCATTGTCGATTAAGAAATCATGGAAAAACAATTTGGTTTGAGCCAATCAAGGAATGAATTTTATTGATGGGCCTACCTCAAAAACTCTTCATTGATTGGCAACGATTTTATTTTTAAAATTATTTTTATTGATGGGCAACAACCATCAAGGAAAATATAAAGTTAATATTTTTATTTATATTAATTGTTTCACTTCCTTTTTTGCCACATATATATTGTTACTTTATTCATGTTATTTTTCTATACAAGTTTTTGTTTGTTGAAATTTCTTTTTCTTAATGGAGATGGAGAATTTTGCCCCACTTTTTCTTTAATTCCCATGTGATATAAAATATAATAAATAAATAAATGATGATGATAATAATAATAATAATAATTTAAAAAAAAAACATAAAGAAAAGAGATAATGTGAGCTAAGTGTCCATCACTCACGTTTACCCTAACGTTTTTTCAAATTTTATTTTTTAGAAAAATCAAGTTTTTCAGTGATATCTTGAAATATCTTCGAAGTTTGACATTTTAAGTTTCAACAATTTTTACGACACTTGCAATAGAGTCGATTTCAACAATTATTAATAGCGTTTAAAAGTGTCAAAATAAATTAATACAAATACCTCTATTTAGTAATATAACGTTTTAAAAAATGTTATATCGTATATACCACTCATTAGCTGCAACAGTTTATTTTGTGTTAAGTATATTTTAATTTATACTTTGTAACTTTATTTTTCTAGTACAAAAAATCGATATTATATTGATTAAAGTAAAATCTTTACTTTACCATTTTTTTCTACATAAAAGACATTTACCATTTTAGTTTAAAAAAAGCGGTTATATTCAAATTTTAAAATTTTTATATATTTTTTAACAAAATAGGTAAATGTTAATTTTCATAAATATAACAAAATACCAAAATATTTACGGCTTATGTAACAAAATCAAAAACCACAGAAAGCCTGTAAAATAATTTCATAAACTCTAAAATAGCCCTTGATATTGCAGATGATTCGTCACTTCTCTTTCTTCTTCTTCTTTGCGATTTATTCATCTTCTTTTCTAGATTCTTCAGCTCCTCTTCTAGGTTTTCTTTCGTTCTTCTTCGTCTCTTTCTTTCTTTCTTCATCTTCTCTTTCTTCCAGCTGTAAGAAATTGGTGGAGTTAATAATAAGAAAAATTTCTAGACTTGATCTCGTAAAGGTTTAGAATCTTGGACTGAAGCCGATTGAATAGTAGGACACCCAACTTCCTTTCTTAAGATTCCTTCTATAGTAGGTTTTCTAAGGAACTTGGTTCGTAGGACTGTGTAGTGAGGATCTGGGCTTGGTATAGTAACGATAATAGGATTGGTAGACTCTAAGGATATCACCGAGTTACAGTTAGACTCTTCACTCTCACTCTCCCCCTGAAGAAGGCTAACGAGAAAGAAAGGATGATTCTCTAGAAAATGTAACATCCATGGAGACAAAGTACTTATGAGAAGACGGATCAAAGTATTTATAGCCTCGTTGGTGTAGAGGGTAACCACAAAAAACACATACCTGAGCCTGAGGGGTACACTTAGATGGGTTAGGGTCATGGTTATGAATGTAGGCAGTACGTGCACCAAATGACCGAAGAGCAACATTAGAAATGAGGCGGGTAGAGGGATATTTCACTCTAAAGAGGTCTGGAAATGAAGGACACGGGAAGGCTTTCGTTGATAAGATGAGTTGTAGTGAGAGCAACATTGTCCTAGAGATAGAGAGGAAGAGAAGTAGACAATATAAGAGAACGAATGACTTGCAAAAGGTGATATTTTTCTACTCTGCTACCCCATTTTGTTGAGAGGTGTAGGCACAAGAACTCCAGTGAACAATGCTTTTCGAGGACAAAAACTCATTGAGAGTACGGTTTTGGAACTCACGACCATTGTCACTTTGCAAAATAGCAATCTTTGTATTGAATTGCATTTCTACGGTGTTATAGAAGTCCCTAAAGGCAGAGATGACCTCAAATTTATCAGAGATGAGAAAAATCCAGGTAAGACGACTATGGTCATCAATAAAGGTTACAAACCACCATTTCTCAGATGAGTTAGTTATCTTGGATGTGATAAAACAAGGAAAGCGTCAACAACAATAAAACAAATGAAGCTTCAGCTAACCAACAAGAGATATGCCTACTAGATTAGATAAAGAAGTTAACAAAATAAACACGCAAGATTGTTAACCCAGTTCGATGACACAGTATCTACATCTGGGGGGTCCTTGACCTAAAACTAGGGTTTTTATTAATTTGATTTAGATCATAACAACAGTTTTATGATCTTTAGTACAGAGATTACACAGTTAATTTAATACTCTATAATGTAAGTGATGCTATTCACAAATTAACCTAGATCACTTGGAACAAATCAAATAAGATATACTTTTCTTCTTTCAAGTATTTCTTCACGCTTGATAATTTAGTGAGTATTTGAAAATTCACCCCCTTAATTAAACGTCTCTTAATGATTCACGAACACAGTGCGAACATCGCACACATCTGTTTCTTCAGTAAAGATCCACAAGACAACTAACTGTTTTTCTAAGCAAACTTACACAGTTCTTTTCTTTTCTCAAAAGTTAGCTATAAACTATAATGTTGAGATGCTTGAGTGTTGTGCTGCCTTGCTTCAATCCAGATGTATATATAGGCAAGTATGACATGCATAATTTGGAAGAATAAAATCTTTGTCATATAAAATCTTTCCTTAACAAGATTATCTTTGCCAAATAAAATAATCTTTTTGTAAGAGAATGTCATAAGGAAAAGTTTCTTAATATGAAAAAATAATATTTTTTGGACAAATAAACATCTTTTATGAAGAAGATCCCACCAAATAACTAACAGGATGGTCCCCATACATAACTATGAACAACTGTGAAATGGTGGGTTGGTTTGATGGTTGTTAAGAAACAGAAACTTGATGTTGTTTAGCCTGAACACATACATCACGAGATAAGGTAGACACATCAAGTTTAGAGAAAAGATGAGGAAATAAATCTTTCATATCACTATAAGAATAGGAAGATCTCCTGATGCACAAAAGCGTCGAGAGATATACGCAAAATCATCGAGAAAGGATCTCCCGACGCCAAAACGCGCGTCAGGATGGAAGTTGGGAAAAATGAGTCGGAAGGAAATTGTTTCCCGATGCACAAAAATAAAGCGTCGAGAGATCCTAGACATATCCCGATGTTGTACCTACACATATCCCGACGTTGTACCTACACATATCTCGACGTTGTATACAGTGTTAGAATATGTGTAGGATCTCCCGAAACTTCATTTTGTGCTTTGGAAAATCTTCTATTTTTTTTTAAAAAATACATTCCATCTCCATCTTCATTGCTTGGGTAACCATCCATTTCATCATCTTCTTCAACTTCCTTCTTCAACATCCATTTTATCATCATCTTCAATGCATCATCCATTCCATCTCTTTTTTTGCAACTTTCATCTCCTTTTTTGCAAACACATTAGCAGTAAGTAAACAAAAAAAAATCATACTTTACCTTTCTGAACTCACCATTGTTGCAAAAAACATGAAGAGTAATTACAACCCCATTCCAAACTATTGAATACAAAAAAAAAACAGAAATGAAGAAGAAATATTGGAAGAATGAAAAAAAAAAAAGAAACTCACTGATAGAAAATGAAATTAAGAACAAATTCAAAGGGGGTTGTATTTAGGATTTTAAACTTTGAATTACCTCCAACTAAGAGGTCGTGACATAAACGAAGATGGAGGTAGTGGCAATGGCGGATAGAGCGGTGGACAATTCTAGGGTACTCCATTTCTACCCATCCCTTTCTCCTTCTTCGCAGATATGTGAAGAGGGGAGGGTTTTGTAAAGGCTAACTCCTGACGTTGTACTTAAAACGCCGGAATATATCCAAGAATTCCCGAAGCTTTACTTAAAGTATTGGGATATATCCAAGAATACCCAACGCTTTACTTAAAGCGTCAAGAATTCTTGACTCTCCCGACACCTCAATTTGCACGTCCAGAGAGGTCCAACTCCTGACGGTGTAAACGACGTCGGGAGATCCGGAATTTCTTGTAGTGTATATTGCTAATTAGATTGTCCTAAACGAAAATTCCACAGCATACAATCTTGTTCGAAAGTAGTAAAATAGGTGTCGTCATCAAGGAGGTAGAGTCCTTTACTATGTCGAGCAGTGTGCCAATCGTCTTCTCCAAGCTCAAGCCTTGAAAAGATACAGAATCATGAAAGAATTTTGCTTTGCAATTTAACTCATGAGTAATCTTGCTTATAGATAACAGATAATAAGAAATTTTAAACACATGCAAAACATTATGTAAGGAGAATTGCTTCCTTAATGTTATTAGTTGAACACATGAAAAGTAGAATTGCTCGAGATGTCCATTAAAAACGAAGCATAGAGAACAAGAATGAAGGTGAAAAGACCTAAAATCAAGAAACCTACCGATAAAGAGCGAGTAACAAAAGGTATATGGATAGATATAGCAAGAGGAACAAGAACGACCAACAAAAATGATTAAAATACTCCTTCGAATATGCCATCTTTTAATCTGCAATAAGCCAAGCATGAAAGGGTGTTGTAATTGACTTCAAATTTTTAGATTGCTTATCTTTGATTTGTTGGATTTTAAGAAGTTGTTTTTGCGAAAAAAAAAATACTTGTTTAGATTAAATTGATTTGTTTAGAAAATTGTTGACTTTGAAGATTTTAACTATTTTGAAGTGTTTTATTTTGAAGCTTTTGCATCTTGGATTTGCAACAATTTCATCTTGATGTTATTATGTTATACTTTGGAATACTACATATGTTTGAACAAGTTACCATGTCTTGGATGAACAACATTTTTTTTTTCCTTTTTGCATTTGTCTATCAGGTTTGTCATATAAATTGTGTTTGAGGCATCCTACGTAAAATTTGTTGGTTATTATAAAGTTTGATTTGGAAAAGGACATTATTTAGAGTTAAATGAGATTATTCAAGACATTTTTTTTATTCTTGGTTTTATAGCAATTGTATCCAAAAGTTTTTATTTTTAGCATGAAAGACTAAACAAAGCATAAATTACACAATATTTGCCTACGAATTACAAACGTATATGAATACATGAGCAATAACGTATTAACATTTTAATAGGTTATCATGATTAAAAAAATGAATATAATCCCACATACTGTCCAATACCATGAAATAGAGTGTTATCCTATGTGTAACATCTACAATATAGTCTAACAATACTATGGAACTTATCAAGACATAATAGTACTTATCCATCCAATATGTACAAATACGATGTAAACTAATCCAAGTAGTCAAATGTGGTTTATAATGAAATTATGTATAAATAACTAAATTGAGAACAAAAAAAATGGTTTTAATAAATAACAATAAACAATGGAGACAACTTTAATTAAGAAAAAAAATCTTAAAATCAAACCGTTGAACCCACGAATAAAAATCAATAATAAAATACCACAAAAAATATAAATAACATAAAAGTTCCTTGCAAGTCTTACAATTATGACCCCTAGGCATCACACCACACCTACTACAACGAACTATAGCTTTCTTTTATAAATAAGAAGTATTTTTTATTTTAGGTTTCCTAGCGGGACATTTGACATTAATTAGGAGGAGGAACAAACTAAGTCACTGCCAAGTTGGTCCATATTTGTAAATTGTTCTACATTGCCAATATGACATGTTTTCTTCTTATATAAAAGAGCCAAATTTGATACATGATAGAATTGATAAATGTACATACGCAGATGAAGCTTCCTTCAAGACAATTCAATGCATGCATGGGAGCATGAGATCAAATTTAGATCCCATTGTCGATAAGAGCAAGTACAATCTAGAATGTTGACAAGAAACTGTTCTAGCCCATGGTCAACTTCAAACTCATGCTAATTTATGGGATAAATCTAGGAAAATATAATTATGAATGTGAGTTATGAATTACACTCTTAATAATCATGAATACACTTGTTAAGAGAAAACAAAAGTTACATTTATTGCTCGACTCTCGTTTAATGCTTATTGAACCATATCCTTTGAATATGGGCAAAGATGTGTACACTGGAAACTTCAAAGAGTACGACACTCATAAAACCATTTTTGAACCAAACCACAAATTCTGGAAGACTAATAACAATCAATTATCGTGCTTCTTTCAACCATGAATTGAACCTTTCAGATATGTTTATTATCATCAATGAATATCTTTTCCTTAAAAAAAAGGTCCTAGCTCACCTCTATTAGCCAATCTCCTGTAATTCATGCCTAATAGATGGAGATATATCGTCCAACTCCCTCCTATGATACTTATACTCAAAAGTTGTATATGCTCTAGCACAACGAAAAGAATCCTCAATCAGACTTGACTTATGGTTCTGTTGAGATTCTTACACAAATGGAAGGTATATAAATCTTGCTCAATTGAATGATACACAAAACTAAAACCATTAGCAATTCTCTTATGAGCATCAGACATAATAACAAGGTCATTAGATTCTTTAAATGTAGCTTTAAGGTTATGGAAAAATCAATATCATGACACATTGTTCTTTAAATCAACGACAACAAAACCAAAATGGGCATTCTTTGAATTACCATCAAGTGTGCAAGGACAAAGCAAAGTATTCAAGTGTTTATTCTTCATAGATCCACCATCAACTGATATTATAGGTAACAGTAATGTCAAGCATCTAAAGAAGCAACAAGAGCCATAAAATAATACTTAAACCTCCTTTCTACATCAGCTTCTTTTGTTATACATGTTCCTAAAATGATTATAGTTAAAATTGAATATCTTAGCAACTTAAAGCGTATCACAAAAAAATTATACTGTATTTGATAAATAAGATACTTTGAGTTTATTTTTTCAATCAATGTACATTGGAATGTTGATAAAAGGGCATAAGAAGACCTGAGAGTGTTGGGGTTGATGCCCTAAATCTCGTGGTCTTATAGTTTGTAATTGTATATATTATACAAATTTTTTATTTATCTAATAAAATAAAGTGTTTTATTTTATTTGACATTTAGTTGCATTAACCCAAAAAACCAATAAACTAACATCCAATGTTATCTTTTGTAACTTAAACATATATATGGAGATATACAAGTGGATCATGTTAAGTGATAACCTAAATGGTCTGTAGTAAATGGATAGTGCTAGATACCTTATCCTAGAAGACACTACGAATACGACCTACTTTGTAGTTGTTACAATTGTTCTAAAGTGCTACAAATGATTTGATCCTAATTATTCATGTCGAGACATTAGAGCGGGGGTATTCTATACAAAGAGCTTGTATAAGACCAGACCATGAAATGAATAGTCTCTCTTATTAACACCGTTACTAGTTGAGACTACATTTCACCAGGATGACCATAGGTGACTTGAATTGAATCCTGAGTGAGTTATGAACTCCTGCCTATGAAGGCGATCCTTTGATTTGCATGGGTGAGAGTGGCTTATGTAGCCGACTCAATATGCCTACTATTTCGGGGATTCGTTTGATTGGGGGGCTAGGAACACAACTACACAAGAAGGAATTCACTCCTTTCCCATAGATAGAGTAAGTAGAGAAATTGCTCTCTTAAGGGATGATTCTAAGGCTTAAACAATGTGGCGCCACACTCTCTCTTGGCCTGAGAGGAGTTCAGTTATAGTAAGACTATAATTATTGTTCATTAGAGGAATCAGTGGTACTTAAGGAGTTAGATGTAATTACAGGGACAAAACGATAATTTTTAGTCTAACTGTACTTACAAGCAATTTGTGAAGGGTCATTGCATTGTTCATTGGTTATATCTAATGGACACAAAAATATATCTACAGTAAGAAGTGTGCAACTATTAGTCTTTAGTGGAACGACTAATAGTTAATGAATAAAGATTAATTTAATTAAAGAATTTAATTAATTAATCACATTTCATTGGAGCTTTAATCTGTAGGTCCATAAGGTTCCCTTGTTAGCTCAATAAGGATAAATGAGAATCAAATTTGTTTTGGTTTAATTTAAATTGTTCAAATTGATTAAAGGGAATAAATTGTATATGATACAATTAATATAATGTATTTGATACATTATAATGTAAAGTTTTTATGGGAGAAGTTAATATTTGAATATGATTCAAATAATAATAATAATAATATGAATAAGATTCATAAATAAACTATAGGTTAAAATTAATATGGATTTGATTCATATTAGAACTATAGATTATATGAGAGATCTAAATCATTGGTTATATTATATATGATCTAATATAAAGTTTATATTATATAAGATATAATATAGATTAATTAAATTTATATTAATTTTTTTAAAATAAACATATAGATATAATATTCTAAGTGGGAAAGAGAGAGGAAGTTATTTTGATAACTTCCCCCTCCATATCAATATCAATGGTTAAAATTTGATATAAAAGATAAAGAGAAAGATTATTTTGAGTGCTCTCTCTTATCAATGTCTCTGTATTTAAAAAAGAAACAGAATTTTCTAAAAAAAAATTTCCTCACCAAAATTACAGAAGCCCAACTTTGTGGTGCTCTTGAAAGTTTGGAAGAAGAGTTTTTTAAGGTTCTACAAATGTTAGTTTCTTTACACATTTTCCTCCGTAAGAAGCATGCTTAAGTTTTTTTTTTCTTTAAATTTATTGGTTTTACAAATTGAATTTAATTTGCATGTCGTTCATACGCTTCCCCTTTGGGAATTCCATTCCTTTAGAGAGAACCCTCTAATAGAATTCAAAGCAATCTCACAGCCTCTCCACATCTTGCTGTAAAATGTGGACGAAATGGAACCGTATCATTCAATTTAAAAAGGGACTTTATACACTTAGCAACCATTCAAGATGTTGCTTGCCTATAGCCATCCTTGACAATGTCAATAACACATTGGTGGGTATTTGTGAATTTACGGATGACCCACACCTCACTTTTCTTATCCACCGATGCACGTGAATATAGCAATCACAAGACAAATTAACCAAAATAAATATCAAACGAAGTACGATTTGACCTAATCATAGTAAGGTTAAAACTATTATTAAAGCAAGCAAATAAATAGTTTTTTTAATATATATTTGCTCCTAAAACATGTACCTTCTTTAATGAGAATATCATATTGAGATATTTTCGAGAAAAATTAAACAAATAAAACAAGTTAAGTCTTAAAGTTGGTAAATAAAAATATGGCATCTTTATTTTTATTTTTATTCTTTATTTTTTTTTTTGTAAAAGCTGGTTAATGATTTATTTTGATAGGAAAAAAATAAAATATATAAAACAAATCAATTCTTGAGATATTTTTGGATTAGATTAAAATAAATTAATTTTTGGTTAGTATTTTGATATTTTCGAAAAATTCAAACAAAAGAAAGGCCATGATATTTTAAAGAAATCAAAAGAAATCAAATCTTTTCAGTTTAAATCAATTCAAAATTCAAAATGGAGCATATCTTTCTCAAAACCATTAGATTGCAGACATATGTTTGACACTCCCTATTAGGCTATACATCTCTTGAAAATTGTCGTATGATTTTGTTTCCAACGATTTCATACATTGTAATCGAACAAAATACACTACAATCAATGAGTCATTTATCGAATTATATGAAGGTTATTAAAAATATGTGGCATGTGTGTGGTAATATAAAACTTATTATATCTGTGTTTTTTCTTTTCTTTTCTTTTCTTTTCTTTTTTTTTTTTTTTTTTTTTTTGGGAAACATTAAAAAATGAAGGAGATCCCCTCAAATTTGCCATTTCCTCCGATCCCTCAATAGTAAATAATTACATTATTTCTGGACAGGGGCGTCGTGTCATACGGCCTGGGTAAATGATGAGATGGGCATTCAGGCCCATAATATGTGGTCCAAACTTCAGCCCATTTTATATCGCTTTCTATACATCAAGATTTCCTTTTGTCTCTTTCTTTTTAGAAACTCACTGAAAGAGAGAAAAAACTAATTATTAAAAGGTTAATTTTCATAAATACAACAAAACATCCAAATATATTACGGTTCATCTAACAAAACCAAAATGTCCATGATATTTTTAAAAATTTCAAGTTTGGCCTTGAATAATGTTGACCATTTTTTCACTTCTTTTTCTTCTTCTTCTTTATGATTTATATTGGATGAAAAATTATAAGAAATTATGAAATGTTTATTACAAATTAATTATTTAACCGTTAAACATTACAAATTAATTTTTTGACTGTTAAACGTTACAAAATTAATTTTTTAACCGTTAAACGTTACAAAATTAATTTTTTAACCGTTAAAGTTTTATTATAATAAATTTGTAACGTTTCAAAATTAATTTCTTTTGACCGTTACTAATCTTCCACCACTATAAATAGATCCCTCACTCTCATTCTCACAACACAACAAAAACAATCTTCTCTCAACTCATTCTCTTAAAAGTTTTTCGAGCTGTTCTTTTTTTAGTGTTTCGGTTCCAATTAGTTTCTGTGCAAAACTAATTGACGAAAAAAGGGCTGTTTTATCCTGGGGACGACGAGATATAATTCTGTTTTCACGATTCAGAGCAGAGCCGCAAAATGTCTTAAAGAGAGCGTGTTCCGCGACTCAGCCTTTCACTAATCCAGTTTCTGTTTTGTAGTCTTTGTTCCTTTAACAATCCATTCAGTTTCTACCTCGTTTCTTTCATTATTATTTGTCGGACTTGGACGATTTTTTGCATTGAAGACCGAAGTGCAACAACAATTTTAAGACGTTCCTTTTTTGCTATGATGGCCGGATAAATCCAATCCAACTTGATGTCTTCTGATCTCCACCGTCCATTCCGTTTTGAAGGAGCACATTTCAAAAGGTGGAAACAAAAAATGTTATTTTTCCTCACGCTGAAGAATGTGGCCACTGCTTGTACTACTGAAAAGCGAAAGGTTTCAGAAAAAGATCCTACAGAAGAACAACTAAAGAATCTTGCCACCTGGACAGAAACTGACTTCATTTGTAAGAACCTAATTCTTAATGGTCTTACTGATGAACTATATGATTATTACAGTACCATGACTACTACAAAAGAAGTACGATACTGAGGAAGCGAGGTCAAAGAAGTACGCTGTCAGCCGATATCTGAGATATCAAATGACTGATGACAAATTCCAGAGGCACAGTCACATGAAATTCAGAAAATAGCCCACGAGATTATCAGTGAAGGTATGCCACTTGGTGATCAATTTCAAGTTGCTGTTATTATTGATAAATTACCTTCACTGTGGAAGGATTTCAAGAACACCCTAAGGCACAAAACCAAGGAGTTCTCACTGAAAAGTCTAATCACGAGGCTAAGGATAGAGGAGGAAGCAAGGAAGCATGATAAAAAAGAAGAGGTGAACGCTATCCTCAGAAAGAAGCCCACTGCAGTTCTGAAATCGGACCTGAAGCCGAAAGGAAACAAGATGAAACGAGGATCAAACAAATAAAACAACCCACAGTCAAGAAGTACGGTACAAATTGTTTGTTATAATTGTAATAAGCCTGGTCATTTAGCTAGAAATTGTAGAAACAGGAGTCGTCCTGCTGCGCAGGCGAACCTAATAGAAGATGAATTAGTAGGTATGATACTGAAGTTAATGTGATTAGGGGGTCTGAAGGTTGGTGGCTAGACACTGGTGCATCCCGCCATGTCTGCCACAACCTTAGTCTTTTTAGAAAATATAATGAAGTTAAGGATAAAAATATCCTTCTAGGAGATCATCACACGACCAAGGTGGCTGACATTGGAGAAGTAGAACTGTAATTCACATCCGGCAAGATGCTTGTGCTGAAGGAAGTTCTGCATACTCCAGAAATTCGAAAGAATTTGGTCTCCGGATATCTCCTCAACAATGCTGGATTCACACAAACCATAGGATCAGACTTGTTTACTTTAACTAAAAACAATGTGTTTGTGGGGAAGGGTTACGCTACTGATGGCATGTTCAAATTGAATCTGGAAATTAATAAGATTGCATCTTCTGCTTACCTGTTGACTTCTTTTAATGTTTGGCATGCTAGACTTTGTCATGTTAATAAAAGATTAATTAGTAACATGAGTAGGTTAAATCTTATACCTAAGTTATCTCTGCATGATTTTGAGAAACGTGCATGTTGTAGTCAAGCTAAGATAACTAAAACCTCGCATAAGTCTGTAACTAGAGTAATAGAACCTTTAGAATTAATTCATTCAGACTTATGTGAATTTGATGGCACTTTAACTAGAAACAGTAAAAGGTATGTAATTACCTTTATAGATGTTTGTTCTGACTACACTTTTATTTATCTGCTTAAAAATAAAAGTGATGCATATGAAATGTTCAAAGTCTTTGTAACTGAAATAGAGAACCAGTTTAACAAAAGAATTAAGAGACTTTGTAGTGATAGAGGAACTGAATACGATTCAGTTGCTTTCAATGAGTTTTATAGCTCAAAAAGAATAATACATGAAACTACTGCGCCTTATTCTCTTGAAATGAATGGAAAAGCAGAAAGAAAGAATAGAACTCTAACTGAGTTAGTAGTTGCTATCTTACTTGAGTCAGGAGCCGCACCATCTTGGTGGGGAGAAATAATTAAGAGTGTCAATTATGTTCTTAATAAGATTCCTAAATCAAACAGTAAAACTTCACTATACGAAGTCCTTAAACATAAAACACCAAACTTATCTTATCTTCGAACTTGGGGTTGTCTAGCTTATGTTAGAATACCTGATCCAAAAAGAAGAAAATTAGCAAGTAGAGCCTATGAATGTGTTTTCATAGGATACGCTGAAAATAGTAAAGCCTATAGATTCTATGACTTAGAAAACAAAGTAATTATAGAATCGAATGACGTAGATTTTCTCGAGGACATATTTCCTTTTAGATCTAAAAATAATAGGGGCCTATATAATCAAACTAGTGAGGGCTCAAGTTCCAATAGTCTACCTTCAATTAGGATCCAAACCCAAGACAAGGAAGTAGATCCTGAACCTAGAAGAAACAAGAGAGCTAGAACAGTAAAAGACTTTGGAGAAGACTTCGAAATGTACAACGTAGAAGATCCAAAATATCTAACAGAAGCATTGTCATCAGTAGATGCTAATTTATGGCAAGAAGCTATCAATGATGAAATGAACTCTCTTGAATCCAATAGAACTTGGCACCTAGTTGACTTACCCCCTGGATGTAAAGCTATAGGCTGCAAATGGGTTTTAAGGAAGAAACTCAAACCTGATGGATCAGAAGATAAGTATAAGGCTAGATTAGTAGCAAAAGGATTTAGGCAAAGGGAAAACATAGACTTCTTTGATACTTTTTTCTCGGTCACTAGAATCACCTCTATTAGAGTGCTGATATCTATAGCTGCCCTAAACAATCTCTTAATCCATCAGATGGATGTTAAAATAGCTTTCCTAAATGGTGATTTAGAAGAAGAGATTTACATGGAACAACCTAAAAGTTTCATAGTTCACGACCAAGAATCCAAAGTTTGCAAACTAGATAAATCCCTCTATAGCCTAAAACAAGCTCCCAAGCAATGGCATGAAAAGTTTGACAACTTACTCATGTCAAAAGGATTCAAAGTAAATGAAAGTGACAAATGTATCTACTATAAGACTGAAGGTAGACTATGTATTATCATATGCCTATACGTAGATGACATGTTAATCTTTGGATCAAACTTGCACGTCATAAATGATGTAAAATCTATGTTGAGTGCAAATTTTGACATTAAAGACCTAGGTGAAGCTGATGTAATCTTAGGGCATCAAAATTACAAGAACTGAAAATGGAATTTTCTTAGATCAATCTCATTACATAGAAAAGACTCTAAAGAAGTACAACTACTTCGATAGTAAACCGACTTGTACACCTTATGACTCTAGTGTGAATTTATTCAAGAACACTGGTGATAGTGTTAACCAATCTGAGTATGCTAGTATCATAGGTAGTTTGAGGTATGCTGCTGATTGCACTAGACCAGACATAGCTTACGCCGTAGGATTACTATGTAGGTTTATCAGCAGACCCAGTCTAGAACATTGGAATGCGATAGAGAGAGTAATGAGATACCTTAAGAAAACTCAAAACCTAGGATTACATTATAACAAGTTTCCCGTTGTACTTGAAGGTTACAGTGATGCTAATTGAAACTCCCTCTCAGATGACTCAAAGGCTACAAGTGGCTATATTTTTAATATAGAAGGAGGAGTTCTAGTTTGGAAATCCAAGAAACAGACAATCTTAGCCCAGTCAACGATGGAGTCAGAGATGATAGCACTAGCTGGTGCTAGTGAAGAAGCAAGCTGGCTTCGAAGCTTGTTATCAGAGATTCCCACATGGAAAAGACCGATACCAGCCATACTAATCCATTGTGATAGTACTGCAGCTATCGCAAAAGCTCAAAACCGTTACTATAATGGTAAGAGACGACAGATACGTCGTAAGCACAGTACCATTAGAGAATTGCTCACTACTGGTACAATGATAGTGGATTATGTACGATCTGACGATAACTTGGCTGATCCTTTTATGAAAGGACTTGCTAGAGAAAAGGTTTTTAAAATCTCGGAAAGAATGGGACTCAAGCCTATCAAAACTTGAATTACTGTGAGGTAAACCCAACTTGAAAGACTGGAGATCCCAAGAAACAAGTTCAATGGGTAATAACTGATCACAAGTAATATGATAAGAATCATGCTAAATATTTAAAAGTCTCATTCTTATGGTTTAACGATTAGCATGATATCCTGAAGCATATGATGAGGCTGAATTTTGTTCTTAATGAAATCTATACTTGATATCAAGTAGGGTACCTAGCTACAAGAGTACTTTTGATAGATCCACTTTTGTGAATGTGGAAGTGATGGCCGCTTCCTATGGAATTTTGGGCAGATTCCTAGAGCATTCACTAAACTGGAATATACGTGTAAGGCCATAAAGCACGGGCTATTTTAGAACTTCACTCAAATAATGTTGTGTGTGCAATAGCGTTAGAAGTAAAGTTCAAAACGACGAGTTACTTTACAATACTCTAAACTATTGACACTACGTAAAAGTTCAAGTCACCAGACACATTTACTTAAGCACAACATTATAGAGACAGACATTGCTCGATGAAAATGTTTTTAAAAAATTTTCACGTGGGGGACTGATAGTAAAATTTTTTCAAGTGGGGGATTATTGGATGAAAAATTATAAGAAATTATGAAACGTTTATTACAAATTAATTATTTAACCGTTAAACGTTACAAAATTAATTTTTTAACCGTTAAACGTTACAAGTTAATTTTTTGACCGTTAAACGTTACAAATTAATTTTTGACCGTTAAACGTTACAAAACTAATTTTTTAACCATTAAAGTTTTATTATAATAAATTTGTAACGTTTCAAAATTAATTTCTTTTGACCGTTACTAATCCTCCACCACTATAAATAGATCACTCACTCTCATTCTCACAACACAACAAAAACAATCTTCTCTCAATTTCTCATTCTCTTAAAAGTTTTTCGAGCTGTTCTTTTTTTAGTGTTTCGGTTCCAATTAGTTTCTGTGCAAAACTAATTGACGAAAAAAGGGTTGTTTTATCCTGGGGACGACGAGGCATAATTCTGTTTGCACGATTCAGAGTAGAGCCGCGAAACGTCTTAAAGAGAGCGTGTTCCGCGACTCAGCCTTTTACTAATCCAATTTCTGGTTTGCGGTCTTTGTTCCTTTAACAATCCATTCAGTTTCTGCCTCGTTTCTTTCATCATTATTTGTCGGACTTGGACGATTTTTTGTATTGAAGACCGAAGTGCAACAACAATTTATTCATCTCCTTTTCATATTATTAATTTCTTCATAGTATTACTCCTTCATTTTACAATATTATGGTTATTTATGTAAATATTTACCAATTTCTTCATTTCTTCCTCTAAAATTTCTTTCTTCTTTTTCATTTCTCATCTTCTTTTCTTTTTCTTCTTGGTACAAGATCAGGAACAAGGGTACAAGATTGTTTAAACTTGCTACGAGATCAATTAGACTAGGTAGAAAGGTACAAGATCGTTTAAACTTGGTACAAGAGTACAAGATTGTTTAGGCTTGCTACGAGATCGTTTAGACTAAGTAGAAGGGTACAAGATCGTTTAGGCTTGCTACGAGATCATTTAAACTTGTTGAGAGATTGTTGCTAAAGGATAGTTACTAAGAGATGGTTGCTAAGAGATCGTTTAAACTGGGTACGTGATCATTTAGACTGTGTACAAAATCATTTTTTCACGCGTCTGTGACTGATTAATTGCGAGGATATTTTTTGTTATTTCACGTAGTGGGCTTATGAGTTTTTTTTGTTTAAATTGTTTAAATTGTTCTATACGGTGTAAATATTTTCTAACTTTGTTCTATTTTTTAAAAAACTCCTTAAAATGATGTATAGTTTTAAGAAAATTTTAACTATTTATTTTTACATTATACATTAATTTTAATAAGTTCATTATTGATATTTATTTTTAAGTATTGTCATTGACAATACTCCTTTTGCTCCATGGTAGCAGCTTGCATTGGGTTTGGTTGGACGAGTACTATGTGTCGCCTAAAGTGCTTGAGGTACTTGTTTTATATAACTTAGAACTTTTCCATGGTTTGAATCTCAATTATGTTTGATATTACCTTTCGAAGAGGTGAGATTCTTTTCTTTCTTTCTTCCATATCCAAGTTTTCTCTCTAAAGTCGCGTCGAATTTTACTTTCAAGACAGTGGTTCCTTGCAACACAACAATGATTGATATTTGTTTCTAACATCTCACCTTATAGTTTCATTCATTTTTGGAATCTTTTGATAGTTTAATATTGTATATTTTGTTCCAGAAAAAAAGAAAAGAAAAAAGAAAAGAGGAAGACAATACTACTACTTTTGAATTTTCAATTAAAATTGTATAATCACGTGATGAAATACAAAATTGAATCAAATTACACAAAATTACTTTACTTCCATTTGGCATGTGCCCTACTTTTCACCGCTTATACTTCAAGATAGTAAAAGTAGCATTTTTTTAAAACAAAATTATTTATTAAAAAAAATTAGTATTTTATACTTTCAAAGCTTGCAATATCCTTTCATCTCTAAAGACTATTCCTTAAAAAAAATTCTAAATAATTAGTGTTTTGTTTTTTAAAAAAATAATATCTTATCTATCGATGACATCGATAGAAACTGATAATAATCTACAAGATAGAATATGAAATTTTGCTATATTTTGATAAAAATTTCAACAATTTTTTATTTAGAAAAATTTAATTAATGAGTAGTGTTTTATATTTCTTTATGCCATTTTTTTCATATTAAGTACGCTAGTGAGATAAGATATAAAAAGTAATTTACATGAATAAAGTTGTCTAGAAAACAAATTACAAACAAAGAAAAAAGAACAAAATGATCAATAAATACTTAGTCACTACAAGAAACAATGGTTGCAACATATTGTAGAATTTAAAGGCACGTGATGATGCAATAAATAAGAAATAAGGTTAAAAGATGATAAGGTTGCTCCAACTGTGGCAGCCTAAGATGGAAAATATATAGAAACCTTATAGAAATGGATCTCGGGGTTGTGTACGGTCGAGACAGGAAGTAGAAAAGGGAATACTAGGGTCCTTAGGCATGTTCGGTCGAGAAGAGTGAAGATCTCAGACCAATCTCGACGGATATCACTTAAAGGCGCGTGACGGACAAATCTCTAAGAATTTATATCTCGGAAGGCTAGCATTTTTCGGATGCAAATGACATTTTAAGTACAACAGACTCTCATTTCTCTTCATTTTCTCAATATTTTTGCTTTAAGAGTAAGTAGAGAGAAGTTAAGTATCCTTGCAAGATTGAAGTCAAGGCAAAAGGATAGTTCAACGCCAAGCTTTAGTTGGGGTATTAAGTCAAGAGACATCCGAGAAAGACAAGAGTGTTGGCGAGTTGAGCTAAAAGAGGAAGAGTACTAGTACAACTTGAGGTTAGATCCAAGTGAGTTTAAGTTTTTTCTTCCTTGTTTAAGAAGTTTAAAAGCAAGTTTGCTAAGTTAGGGGGCTTGTTATTTTAGGCTCTAATTCTGTTGGAAGCTCGTGCTGAGCTAGGGTAAGCTTGAGGAACCGATCTTGAGCAAGCTAAGAGCACCTAAAGAGTTCAAAGAAGTTAAAGGCAAGAGGAAATAGAGCAAATCTATAAACCAAGAATCTAACCAAAAGTTATGAGTGAAAAAAACGAGCTTCAAATAAATTTCTAAACTTGTTTTTCTAAGTTATATTTATAGCATGCTTTGAGTTAAAAGTATTTGATCCATAATTGAGTTATAAATGTATTACCAATCATGACTTTAAAATTTAGAAAGAGTTTTATAAAATTGATAAATATGGTATGCGTGCACAATCTAAGTTTAAAGGCACTTGAACATGTTTCTCTAAACATGAGTTTTTCAAGCTAATTATTTGAATGTTGAGTTTATGAGAATATATTTAAGTGATGGATAAATTTAAGCTAGTAGCTTAAGAGCTCTAGTAGCTAAGTACGAGTTGAGTTAAGTTGAGACTTAAGCTAGTAAATCTTAAGAGCAAAGCATGATTAAATGTTCTAATATTTATAAGAGCGATACTAGATACATGACTGAGATTGAGACTGAGATTATAATGATATTATGTGCATCGAGAAGATTATGTTGTTGTCGATGTTTAGTGTACTCCATGACAACGATGCGATCGTAAGTGTCAGGTCTGCCCCACTATGACGAGGACAATGGGACTACTAGGCGTGCCCTACTACATCGTAGAAGAAATTATAATGATATTATGTGCACAGAGAAGATTATGTTGTTGTCGATGTTAAGTATACTCCATGATTCCATGATAACGATGCGATCGTCAATTCTAGGTGTGTTCCATTACGACGAGGACGATGGGAGTACTGGGCATGTCCTACTATATTGTAAAAGAGATTATAATGATATTATGTGCACACAGAGAAGATTATGTTGTTATCGATATCGAGTGTACTCTATAACAACAATGGTGTGCCCCACTACGACGAGGACAATAGGAGTACTCGGTGTGCCCACTACATCGTAGAAAAGATTATAATGATATTATGTGCACAAAGAAGATTATGTTATTGTTGATGTTAAGTGTACTCCATGACAACGATGCGATCGTGAGTGTTGGACGTGTCTCACTATGACAAGGACGATGGGAGTACTACTAGGCGTGCTTTACTACATCGTAGAGGAAAGTTAGAAAGAAAGACGATGGGAGTATTGGGCGTCCCCTGCTACATCGAACGATGAAAGATTAGAAGGGAAGATGTTTGAGGTATTGGGCATGCACTACCACAACATAGTAAAGTCAAGCCAATTAATGTACTTTATAAGATTGTATTATATGTGTTGCGTACTTATTTCAGTAATCATGTTTTGTTTTAGAAGCTTTCACTCACGGAGCTTTATAGCGCATCATTTCAATGTTTTATTTTTCTTACATGTTGAGATCGTGGTTCTGACGCCTGTTAAAGCTCTACCTACTATGCTATTAGTTTGAATAGATTTTTGTACGGCTTATTCCATGCATGCACGATAATTTGTAACTAAACTAATAAAAGACTTAGCTTCTGTTGTCTATAATAGACTAGTATAATGGTTTGATTTTGTTGTTTTGTTTTGGTGTTATCGTGATTGAAACTCTGAAATTCATTTTGTCTATATAAGACTGCTCTGTAGGTGGTCCATTGGTTGGATAAACATGAGGATGTTTTTGCATAGATTTTAATTCATTAATTCCAAGTTTAGACATTTCTTTCCGCACTATATGTCTCAGTTATTTTTTGAAAATAGATAGTTCATAACTACAGGTTAAGTAGGATCGACTTGTATCATTAGAAGAAGAACGATATCATTGACTTCATACCACATATTAGGCCTAGAGAGGAGGTGCTCCAAGATGGGGTGTGATGCTGGTAATCTCATAAAATCTTGAACCACGAAGCAGAGAAGTATTCTATGGTGAAGTGGGATAGAATGATAAACAATTGCCTCACGTCGTTTACAGTTCATCTCTGGTGCATCTCATATAGTTTCTGATCGGCGAATGTTCTTATCAAATAAATCCGAAAATTTGTGCCTTTTTAATCCAGTGACCAAACAGAATTGTTTCAGCCTAAATTATGCTATATGTCCATTGAAGTTGAAAGCAAGAACATTAGGTTTTTTTGTATGGCATTGCTTACTTATTAAGACATTCAGGAATTGTGTTGGTATTTTAGCCATTTTAATGTTGATGAAGGGGCCAAAAACTATTGGGCTTCTTAAAAGGATCATTCATCCTTACATAAATGATCGTGCATACTTATCTAATGATTGTTCAAGGTATTCTAAACGATCTTTTATATCTAAAGCTTTTCGCCATCATTTAGAGTTTATTGTCTAATCGTTTAAATTTAGGGCTTTTTCACCATTGTTTAAACTAATCTATACGATCGTCTATCATGATCTACAAGATCGTGTATCATGATCGTTTAGAAGAATATTACTTGCTCACATGTGGTCGATTAATCACGTGTTGACTTGGGTATTTTTGGTATTTACCATTCTGGAACTGTGAGATTTTTTTCGGTTTCAAAATTGTTCTATATAATGTAAATATTTTATCGGTTTGTTCTATTTTTGAAAAAATAAAAGAGAAAAGTTGGATTTGATGTGGTTGGAATTTATTAGGAAAGAGAAAGTTTAGGTTTTATTAAAATGTAGAAGGAAAATGGAAAAGGGAAAAAAAATATATGATGATCATAATAATAATAATAATAATAATAATAATAATAATAATAATAATAATAATAATAATAATAATAATATCATTGTTATTATTGTTAAAGCCCTTCGGTTCGTGTGCACATCTAAATCATCTTCTTCTTCAAGTTGAAATTAAGCCCTAGCCTTCTCTTCTTCTTTGACCGCTGCCTGGATTCCCTAGCCATTGATTGTCATCGTTAGTCCTTTGTCATGCCCCGTCGTCCACTGTTCACATCTGGCGAAGCTCAGAGGAGTCCAAGCCACAAGTCGTCATTCGCGTAAAGTCGTTTGACGCCAGTTTGCAAGCTAACTTTCTTCTTTATCTGCTCTGCGTTTTTTGTCGAGACACGTTCCCAAAGCCATCGTTGCAAGTTGTGACCCTCGCCAGATCCGAGTAGTGCAATTCCTTGTCCACTTTCGAGCATCTTCCTCCATGCAATTCTCTTCCTCTCTCCCCACGTGCAAAGTCGTCGTTCGAAGTACTTGAGCCACCTCCTTCCATCCAAGCCAACCATCCCTGTTCACAAGCACAATGTGTCCCTCACTGAGCCGCGTGCATCAAAGTCCTTTTGCCTAGCCAAGTCGCATGCATCTACCCTTCTCTTTTGCTTACTAAGCCACCAAGCCACATGGTTTTTATTCGACGCCAAAACTTACAAAACGCAAAGCCAATATATGCCACCATGAGAAAAAGAACAATCACTTGCGCCCATGAAAGTTTGTAACCAAAGACGCAAAACAACCAAATAACAAAAGAAGATTTTTATTTCCAATCTAAAAACATTGACACAAAATATCTTACGTATCATTGTTCGATGGAATGATTTACCAATGGTAGCAATTCTTCCGTCACTCATTCGAGATTACTTGTTAAAATTCAACAGAAAACGTTTGAGTGAAGTTGATGATGATTATATGTTATTTTTCTCAATTTTTGTTTCTTTAAAAATGAAAGCTTTAGATAGTAAAAGAAATAAAACCAACATTTGTTTAGTTTTTAGATAAAATTATATATTATTATGTGAAATTATACCATTGATATAATCAAGATAAGTCCATACATTGAGAATGAATCTAATTGTAAAGAAAGAAAGGGAGAAGAAGAGAGAAAAAAGGAAAAGAAACTTCAAAATTTCGAGAAATAGGAAGAAATCGAAATTTCGCACATCCAAATCTCGGAATTTCGCGGAATTGGAGGGAAATTTTCCACTATTATATTAAAAGTTGAGTGTTCTTTTTTTCTTTTTATTTTTTGGGGGGTAGAGGGAAGGTGAAAAAGACATTACTTTATCCAAGTGGCTCTTCTTATTCCTACTTCAATAATACAATATCGTTGAAAATATTGAACTAAATCTTTCTTTGTTTATAATTATTATTGTATTACACAAGTCTACATAGACCCTTATAAGTGTACAAATAAAGTCAACCACACTTAAGGGTCAAATGGAATTCAATTGGATAGTGACACTAAGTGACTTGCCTCAATAATGTCAATGTGAAATATTGGATCGTAAAAGTTTAATGTGAAACATATAAATGTGTTCATACGTTATGATTTTTTTAGAAAAATTTCATATTGATTCTTATAGAATAATATGAGACCGATGACCTTTGTAAAATTGTCAAATAAATTATTAGAATCATTCAAACCCACATGTTTTATAGAATAATTTGATTACTTTGACATGTTTTTAACAAAATATTAACCTAAAAGAGTTCCATTCATTAGGATTGACAATATAATGGTCATGTTTTTGTTGTTGATTTTACCATAACTTAAGGGTCGTTTTTTTTTTCTTTGACAAATGGCAAACTTTTAGATTCATGAAATTATAGATGTTTGATATATTTAGATGATTTTGTTTTATGTAGGAACATTTTTATAGATATTTGAGAATATTTTGATTACTGCGTTTGTTTCGTAGAACTTCTACTCGGAATAGTCTTAAATTTACACAATTTTCCAAGAATGACCTTACGACTATTTATTAAGTAATGATATAATTTGAACTTATATAACATATATATCGTTGACTTCTTATTTGAATTATATTATGCAAATAAAGATCAATATATACGTATAATAAAATAACAAATAAAAAGGATAAAGATGTAAAAGGAAGATGTTAGAAAACTAGAAAACCCATCTTCAGGAAGGAGATCCAAAACTACCCCAATGTTCTCCACTTAAGACATCCTAAGATGTTCAAGAATCTTCAAATGTCAGAACACCTTACAATACTACAAAACAAACACGATAATCCAAATATCAACTCCATGAAAATCTAGGATGCCTGTGAAACCACGACCTCTTACGATTTATGCAGTAATAGACTAAATTGGATAGAATTAATAATTTATTTGTGAGATCATTCAAAATGTAGTAAACACAACCTTACCTTAAATATTAATGAACATATTTAAATTTAAGATAAATAGAAACTTTTATAATATTTAAAAAAAGTTATATTAATTAAATTTACTATGAACATTTATTAAAATCCAATTATCACCCTCTTAATTTTTTTTTTCTTTCAAGTGTGTATATTTTAATTAAATCATTAGTTAGGAAAGGAGATATCATCAAAGGTATGTAGGTTCACAATATTATACAACAATCTCACTTACAATATTATACAACAATCTCACTTACTAATGATGTATTGTATTATATATAAAGAAAACAAAATTTGGGAACACAAAATTAATTAAAATGAACATAAAAACAATCATAAACTAATTCCAAAACCACAAAAACCTTGGCCTGAGGGGTCAACCCAATTTTCAGTTAAGGTTTCATAAATAAAGAGTTAAAAAGAAAGAAAGAAAGAAAAAAAAAAAAAGAATTCCAATGGATGCATATTCACTTAATCCTTCCATTCCTGTTTAAAATCAAATCTGTCATGACTACACTTTGTTGAAAGTTATCCATTGGTAATGATTGATTGGAGACCCCTAAACTTTCTACCTTTTTATTATTATGAATTTACCAAACCCTCCCTTTGACTGTTTGAGTCACTCAACTCCAACTTGGCTTCAAGCAACTCAATTTATATATTATTATTATTATTATTATTATTATTATTATTATTTCATTTTCTAAATCAATTTTAATAAAAAATAATGATACTTTAAATTGTTATTTTTATCAAATATTGAAATAGAGAAATGTATTCTGCTGACGTGACCATGACGCAAGACTGAGGTAATAGAAAAACACGATTTGTTTTTATTTATTTATTGGGAAAAAGCATAGTTATTTTATTTATTTAAAAGAAGAGTAATTTAGTGGGGGGTTAAAATATATATATATATATATATATATATATATATATATATATCTATAGATAGAGAGAGAGAGAGAGAGAGAGAGAGAGAGAGAGAGAGAGAGAGAGAGAGAGAGAGAGAGAGAGAGAGAGAGATAATGACAAAGAAAGGAGAGGGGAAGTTGTAAAGGGTGGGTGTCCATTGGTTTTTGGGTGTGGAAAAGAGAAGAAGAGTAATGGGCCCACTTATTGGGCCCAGTCCCACTTGAGCGGGCAGTATTGTCCAAAAACTTTTGGGTCCTTTTCACGCGTGGGGGACCCCACAATCTACAAAATTTATTTATTCTTCTTTAATATTTAAATATATATATATATATATATAGAGAGAGAGAGAGAGAGAGAGAGAGAGGAGTGGGAGAGAGAGAGAGAGAGAGAGAGGAGTGGGAGAGGGAGAGGGAGAGGGAGAGGGAGAGGGTATGCCTAACAAAGAGAAAATCGTTAAGTATTGATGGACGCATACGGACTTGGACGGTCGCGGCAGCCCAACCCCCCTTGGCCCCACCCTTTTCCTTTTCTTTTCTTTTCTTTTCTTTTCTTTTCTTTTCTTTTCTTTTCTTTTTTATTTAGTAAACTTTCATCTCTGTAACCATCATCAGTGTTCTATTCTCAATTTTTATTTTTATTCATATTCAATTAATGGACACCTCTATTTCTTTTAACCCTCTTTTGTTTTGTTTCACTCTTCACTTTTCTATACCATCATTCTTTTCATTTTCTCCTTATTTAATCATATTTTTATTTTTTACTTTCTTTCTTTTTATTTTATTTTATTGATTTTCAATGTGTTTAAAACAATCGTATGTATACTATAGTTTCAAGTTACTATAATTTTGTAGGAAGAAAATTGTTAAGAATGAAACAAAACATTTATTTACTTATTTAACTTCTTTCTACACAATATATGGGAGTAAATATTTGAATTGTTGAGTGTCGGTAAAATATTAAAAGTATGGTTGTTTTACATTAAGTTGAAGGAAGTGATGAAAACTCAAAGAATTATATATAAAACTTTAAGGTTATATGTTTTTGGTCTCAACTTTAATTTTTTTACGTTCGCTCTAACTAAGTTGTGTATTTGTATTTTTGTAGTTGGGTGGGAGATTTTTTAGGATACACAGAGCCTCTAAAATGAAAATGAAAATGAAAATGGGTGGGTGGGGGGGGGGGGGGGGGGGGGGGGCGTCTTCTTATGGTTTGGATTTACCCAAACCCATAAAGTTCTAATGATTCGTGGTGGCTGTCACACTCACGTGAGCCCCCTCGTGACCCATAAAAATTCCCTCAAATTTCTCTCTTTCTTTTAACTTCATATGCTAATTTCTATCTTCTTCTTTTCTTTTTCTTTTGGAAATTTTATCGGCTTCTTAAATATGTATATATAATAGTTATAATATAGTCTAATTTCTAGTATTTCTCTAGAGAGACGAGTGTAATGGAAAGGAAAAAAATAAATTCATTATATGCAATATGTATTTCATTACTATAATAAATAAATATAGATTGATGAAAATCGAGTCCATGATACAAAGGGTTAAAGAAAAACATATTGCAATTTAACCAAATACAGGACAAAGGTGGTATTTACAATTTTATAAAGACCTATTGAAAACTACATTTATAAGGATTAAAAATGTAACTTTTCTAATTTTTTTTTTTATGCAATTAGAAAAGTTAATGTAAAATGAAGAAATTAATAAGGGCATCATTGGGCTTAGTGTTTTTTTGATGTGGAATTATGAGATAGAGAGAGAGAAAGAGAATGAATTATTGTTAAATTGAATTATTAAATTAAGAAAAGAGGAGAATGATTGAAGGAATACTTAAAACAAGTAAGATACAGATTGAGATAATGATCCAAGGAGAATTCCTTTTCCCTTTTCTGTGTTTAAATTAGTCAAATCTAAGCCACCAAAATCTAGATGATTGTGTATTAAATGATAGTCAAATCTAAACGATCGTATATCAAATATATTGTGTACATTATTGATGACGTAGTTAACGAAACATTTTTTTGTATTTTTTATTGTGGACCTATGACTTTTTCTGTTTTCGAAATTAGTCTATAGAGGGTAAATATTTTGTTACTTTTATTATATTT
The DNA here is from genome assembly GCF_025177605.1 of Cucumis melo. Taxonomy (NCBI): domain Eukaryota; kingdom Viridiplantae; phylum Streptophyta; class Magnoliopsida; order Cucurbitales; family Cucurbitaceae; genus Cucumis; species Cucumis melo. Next base: position 19,345,855 of record NC_066858.1, on the reverse strand, counting down.
TTAAAAAACCCCTATTTAAAAATGGATCCTAATAAACTAAATTTCATAACTTTACGCTTACATGCTGTTTTTACTATTCATCTTAAACTTAGAAATTTTTATTCTTCAATTTATAAATATATATATATATATATATATATATATATATATATATATATATAAATAAGAAGGAAAATTAATATATTTTCTAGTATGATAGGCATATGAACCAAAGTAGATCATATGTATGGTTTAAACCAAAATGTACGGTAAAGATGGATTAATCAATTGTATATTAGTTGGATAAAGTTTTTGAAAGAAATTGATTTTAAAAGATTTTTTTAGTACCACACAAGTAATTAAACATTCAAAATATATACATTTTGATTGTTAGCATAAATTTTATATGACAATTTCAAAATGATTAATGAAGAGCGAAACATTAACTATTTTTTATCTTTTTATCTTGAAGGTTAATTTTATGGTCCCATTCATTGAAATTAGTTTTTAGCTTTTAGTTTCTATTACTAAGCTTATTTACTCTCATACTCCAAAATACAAAAATAGTTCTTCAAAAACAATATTGCTTTTGTGTAAAGAAAAAAAAACCATTGCTTAATTTAGAAATTAATTAGCTAACCTAAAATAACTACGATATTATAATTAGACCTTTTTATTCTTGTGTATGAGCTCAGTTCAATTATCATCTATATATTCAAGAGGTACCAGGTTCAAATTTTCACATTCTAAGTTGTACTTAACAAGACCTTTTCAAAAAAAATTATGGTCGATTAGAAAGTTCATAAAATATTTTTTAAAGAATATAAAATTGATCATTAACATATTAATTTTTATCTCTAAGTTTATAATGGCTTAAACAATAATGATGTACAAGAGAAAAAGAAAATGTTATTAGCTATTATTTAGTAACAATTATAAATGGGAGAAACATACAGAGAAAATCATAAAAGATTCTTTGAAAAGTTGAGAAGAGGTTGATTACAAATATATGAAAACTAAGAGTGAGAGAATAAGTAAGAAAATGTGTAGGTGACATAACCGCATTTGAAGATATGTAACAAAGGAACACTAAAAATAAAGTAGTACACATGACAATGAAAGTTGTTCCTCAGATGGTTTAATGTCCCCTCAGGCACGACTATAGCCTCGGTTCATAAGTTCTAAATTGAGATGATGGTAATCCTTTACTCATTATATTAGCAAGTTGATCCTCAGATGGCACACAGGGGACTAAAAATTTGTTTTGAGAATACGTTTTTCAAACAAGATTTTGGTTCATCCTCGTATAGGCTTTGGTTCTATGTGTTTTGTTCTTTGATGCATATATAGTTCGATTAGCCACAATTTTAATAGCACTATCATCATCACAAAACAATATTGGATGCATGATGATTTAAAACCTAATTCTAAAAGGATAGATGACAATGACATTAGATTGTTGGCAAAAAAAAAAAGTGTAATATCCATTAATGCTACAACGATCATCTAGACAATTAGCCCAATTGACATTAGTATACACTTAATTGATAAACAGAGAGAAATTCAGAGAATTTTATGGTTTAGGAAACTTTTTTAAATAACAAAGGATATGCTTAACTGTTGGGATTTATGTTCTAAACCTATCTCATAATATGTAATTTTTTTAACAAATTATATATATCTAAAGCCTTATTTTCTTTATAAGTTTTATTTATTTTGCAAAACGTTATAAGTCAAATCCAATAAACTAAAATTCAAATTTATTACACATGTTAACTTGAACATGATCTACTTTTATGTCAAATATATGTAATCTCTATTGATACGACTCACTTCATAAATGTTACAAACAATTAGATCCACATTGTTCATTTGTGGAGACAAGCGAATGAGAGTATTCATGTGCAATGATATTGTATAAGGCTTTACTGCGACATATGTAATCTCTAGTTATAACACTGTTAACCATAAAAAGGTTTATATGAAGAATCTAATCGGATGGATTTCGTCGCCCAAATTTGTACCAAATAATTTGATTGAATCTACCACAATGAACTAGTTATTGGAACTGGTGTCCTAAATCTCGCCGTTTATAGTTTTTATTAATCTAATGAAATCAAAGGTATTATATTTGACATTTAGACAACACTAATTCAATCCAATAAATTAAGATCCAAAGCTATATGATGTTAATTACGCAATATGTGGTTAACAAACAAGTAGTTCATGTTCAGGTTATAATCTAAAAGGTCTACAATAAATGGATAGAGGGTAACATTGTAAGTATTAGGATTGTTAATGGGTTAGGTTAAAGAACGTTTTAAACTGAACACAACTGTTTGAATTATAAATTTTGTCAACCCAAATAATCTTTACTAAAAAAATACTCAACTCGACCCAGCCATGAAAATTTTGGGTTGGGTTTGGCTCGGATTACTCGAGTAATTTATTTAAATTTTAGTTGTGAAAACAAATAAAAAGGTAATGCATAAGAACTTAATTTTTTATATTTTTTTCTTATATATGAAATTAATATTAAAAACTCAATTTCAATTTATATAATGAAAATTTTGTTTTGAAAGTGTTAAAAAACCTATTTTTAGGAGTTGTTGGAGAATAAATTAAAAAAAAAACAGTATGAAATTATCTAAAACAAAAAAAAATATATATATGTATCATTTTAAAGTTAATAATAAGTTCGAGTTGGTTGGGTAGTGTGTAATGCCCCAAAATTTGAGGAATTAAATTTGTATTATCTTAAGAGTAAATTTGAAATTTTGGGTGTTATTTTAAATGTGGAAGTACATTACCTTATAGAGAATTGATGCTATTGGATAATTGAAAAAAATACCTATTTGTTCTAATGTTTGGAATTGATGATTGTTTTGGTTGGCCTTAGATTTTATGTGTTGAGTACTTAATTAATGAAGTTTAAGGACAAAATAATTATGTTATGAAGGTAATATAATTAATTAACATTTTTGAAACGGTTAAGGTGATGTGATTTGGAGAGAGGGAGAGTATTTGAATTTAAAGGGAGGATTTGATGGGTTTAAATGAAGAGAGAGAATGGCTGGTTTTTATTTGGAGGAAAATTTGGGAAAAAGATAAAAGAAGATAATAATTATATTATTATTATTATTATTATTTTATTAAAAAGGGCATTGGAAAGTGTGAAACTATTCATCATCTTCCCCAATTAAACCCTAATCCCAAATCCCCCAAACCCTAGCCGCCACCGCCGCCCTCCTCTAACCGTTGCCGTCGGGCGTCCGTCGCAGGTCAACCCGAGCCGATAGCCACCCTTCCAGCCGTGCGTCAAAGAGTCGTCCGAGCCGTCGAATGTCGAGAGTCAGCCGCAAGCAATCTGCGCTCGCGTCTTTCCCGCCGTAGTCCGCCCCGTTCCGCCGTCGACCATCGGCCAGCACCGCGTCGTCGAAAGTCCGAGCCCCACGTCTCAGCCGTCGCTCGAACCCGGATCCGACCCGCGTGCCGCATCTCTTTACCACGTGAAGTCGACCGACCCGCATCCCTGCCCGCGACCCGACCCACGCCGCGCCTGCCCGAGCAGCCTTGCACACGCGCGAGCTGTCTGTCCGAGCCGCCTTCTGCTTCCTAGCTGAGCTGCCTAGCCGTTTTACCTGTCTTTGAGCCGCCAGCCTCCTTTCGATCCTATTCACCTAGTTTGGTAAGTTTGGATTGGGTTTTAGAATACCCAACTAAAATTTGAATTTGTTGGATCTCAAGTAATTTAATTTTGGGGATTAGTGATGAAAGTTGGCTTTCTAAACACTTAGGACCTCGTGGCTTGGGAAGCGTGACGTTTCGGCTAGAACTCGTTGAGCTAATCTCCAGGTAAGAGATTCTCCTACTAGACCTTCAATTTACATTAAAGAGACCGCATGTTTGAATCTATAGTTACGTACGAATGGTAGCTAACTACCTAACTCAAGGTTGTTGAGAGAGAGAGACGAATTTGACATCGTGCCTACTGATTGACTCTATAGTTAGCGTGAATAGCATGTCGATGCTACTATCTTCGTTCTAGAGATATAGTCATAGTTGAGAATGACTGATATGATATGTTAGGATTGATACGTTATGGTTGATATGTTATAACATGAATTGACGTAATTATGACATGTATGATAAGTTATGATGTGATTGATGAGATGTTGTGTGCATGCAATGTGTAGAGTGTATGTTAGTTTCTTATTAGAGTCGTACCCATATGGGTGTCCTTCGGGATCACCACTATTATGACACAAACATGATGGAGAGACTCGACGGGGTCGTTCACACTTATGACTGCGTAGTCTGACGGGATTACCAGTCTGACATTGATATTGACATAGACCTGACGTGAGTGATCCGACGGGGCCACTTACAGCCCGAGTGTCTGAGGTGTTCCCTTGGGAATTACCAAAGACCAGCATGTTCCTACGGGGGCACAGATTGCACGTGTTTGGGGACGTGCCAGTTCAGGGGTACCACTTTTCAAGACTTTAATAGGAAGTTAACAAACATCTAACGGGACTAGTAGTGGGTCCCTTACTGAGTATTTTTATGCTCACTCTTTCCATTTCCATTTTTCAGGCAGAGGTAGAGGTAAGAACAAGGGCAAGCTGGCGAGTGACCAGAAGTGATCGTGGTGGGCCATAGGGATACGCCTGCTTCCGCTTATGTCAAAATTTGGATTTTAGTATTGCATTTTCAGGTCTTTCTTTATTGGTTATTTTATTTCGTTAAAAGTAGATAGGGCCTGAGTTAGGACTTTGTTTTATACTTATTTCACATTTTCTTTGTTAAATACATTTTTATCATTTGAAAATTGAGGTTTTTGGCTTATTCTATTTTTAAAACTTTACAAACTTACATACTCTTTTAAATAGTAATGACTTCGACTTAGTATAAGGAGTTGGGTCGTTACATAGTGAATCCATGAACCAACCCAAACCATAAGATTTTTGTTTATTTGAATCCAACCCAATCGAAATGATTTGATAATCCCATCCCAATCCGTATGAATTGGGTTAGGTTAATCTATTTTTTTGGTCATCAAGTTTATTGAAAACCCCTAGCAAGCACGACCCACTTTGAAATTGTTATACGAGATGTAAATGTTATAAACAACATGAACCATATTGTTCCTACGAAGACATGTGAGTGAGGCCATCCCATATAAAAGAGTTTATACATAGATTAAACCATGAAATACTTGATTCTTTTTTATTCCGTTACTTGAAAGAAGCAATATTTCACTAGAATGACCTAGAAGACATGACCTTAATCCTACATGGGTTGTAAACTCCTATTTATGACGGTGGTTCTTTGATATGCATAGGTGCGAGTGGCTTTGATAGCCAACTCAAAAAGCCTTACATTTTGAGGACTTGTCTGAGTAAGAGGTTGAGAACACAATTACACAAGATGGAATTCACTTGTTCCCATTTTGGGATAATAGATAAATTTCACTCTTAATAGTTAATTTCAAGTCTTGAACAATGAGACCTTACTCTCTCACTCATCCGAGATGTGTTAGTTTATAGATGAATTATAAGCTATTTGTTCATTAAAAGGGATTAACGGTATTTAAGAAGTTAAATGTAACCATAGGGGTAAAAAAGTAATATGACCTACTTGTAGTTATGAGCAATTGTGAATGGTCAACAAACTATTGATTAGTTATATTCATGGATACAAAAATATATATTCAGTATGAATAGTGAAACTATCGGTCTTTAGTAGAGTCACTGATAATTAATGAATATTGATTAATTGAATTAGAATATTTTAATTAATTAATCTCATATAGTTGAAGCTTTTAATATGTAGGTCCATTAGGTACTTTTGTTAGCTCACTATGGATAATTATGTTCAAATTAATTGATAAATTTTATATTAATATAATTAATGTAAAATATAGTGTATTTTGATACATTATTAAATATAGTTAATTATAAATGTGATATATAATCCAAAATATATTATTGGAGAGACGTGTTTGAATGAGATATAAATATTGAATTAGAAAGATTTATAAATATGAGATATATATTTATAATTATTAATGGATTTATATTGAATATAGTTTAATAGTCCTCGATTGGATAATTAACCAATTAGGGGATATTTAGAATCTTTGGATTAGGGCATTTTGGGGGAGGAAGCTAAGGGATTCACTCCCTATATATTCTTTCTTTCAGGTTTTAGCATTCAGTCGGTCAAAATACTCTAACCTCCACAATAACTCTTACAAAAGCATTCACCATATATTCCTTTCCATTACCTTCTCTCCTCTCCATAACATTCTCTAATCACTCCTTATTTTTTTAAGTATTAGACTCACGCTTCTAACTCTTTAGGAATCAAAGACAATAATGGAGAAGATCACGTGATGTGTTGTTTAAGGTTTATTGAGGAGTTCGAGGTCGTGATGCAAATTGGGTTTATTCGTGATTTGGAGAGAAAATCACGAAGGTTGAAATCTTTAAGAGTAAGTTCTAATTTTTTTTTTCTTAAACCTCATTAGTAGCATGCTTAGGTTGTGTGGATATTTATCATACGCTTCCGTAGGATTTTGATTCCCTTCATTAGTCTTAGTGACAAAACCAGATCAAACTCAAAAAGCCTGCACATTTCTCAATCAAACATTTTAATGTCCTAAAGTAACCGGGGGGTGTTGTAGTTGTTTTGTTATGAGTAAATAAACGTATAAAAGTTAAAAGAAAACATAATTTAAATTATTAAATGGTCTAGCCTAGCCTTTTGAGTTATTTATCGAATTATATCTTGATCATAGATTCATAGAATTATTTCTATTTTATCTAAGCTTAGCCAACTCATTTGAAACAAACCAAGTAAAAGTCCTCATTGATCAATTAGGAAATTTAATTGGATGAAAGCATCACAATTGAATTAATATTCATTATGGTTCTTCCTATGTTGATTAGAACAAACAAGCTAACCTAACCTTTTTGTCACTAGTCGAATCACAACTATATGTCACCTATTGTGATTCGATACCTAGCTAATGATAATACAACTACTAGCATAATCATAAACATTAGACATAGATAAAGAAAAAAAAGATAAAGCATATAATTCATTTAGATTGTTACAATATCGATGGAGGAGGATGAGTTCTCGTAAGTTAAAAGCTCATAACTAGAAGAAAATAGAGAGAAAGTAAAGGGATTCTATTGAGATCAGTCTTAATTGACCTAAAATTGAAGGAAAACAATGTATATAAACAGCTGGAGGCGTCATGACACTACATCATGTGCATGTACGTGTGAAGATTAGACTGCCACTACGCTCTGCTGATTGCAAAAAAGATGGTGCTCTCGGGTTTGTAGTCTCAAGAGAGCACAATGCAAGTGTCGCTACGTTGTTTTCAGGTGACTTGGTCATTTTTGGTCCATTGTAGCTCAATTTTGTCAATAACATCGTGTTCTACATCTTAGATAGAGGTAAGCATGATAGACCAAAAAATCGAGCCGACTGATCAAATTAAAGTTGGTCGATAGGAGTACGAGAGGATTTGATCGATGTCAGTTTGGGAAAATTCCAAATGAGAAACTTTAACAAATATTTCAAAGAGTTAAACCATCCAATGATTGAAAAAAATCGATCGATCGATTGACGTTTACTCATTGACAGTCGAGGTCGGTTTGAACACTTACTAAATTGACGATACATAGCTTAGTGGCGGTTTGGTCGAAAATCGACTTCGACCAACCGGTGATTACTTCTACTCTTAAGTGCTCAAAACCTACAAAATAGTCAAATAAATAGTAAAATCAAAGAACAATCCGAGTTAAGCGGAGTAAGATAGAACATTTTGGTTGTTATCAAACACCTCAACTTAAAATCCAATAGTATCCTCATGTTTATAAAAAGATAAATACCAGCGACAAAAATAGAAGGGATACATATATCTTCCCTAAAATTTTGGCACACTAATGGATGTGATGTTTAAATCAATAGTTATAACTCTTCCATCTTCCAAAGTAAAAACCTAAAATCAAGAATGATAGATACAATTAAGTTCAATAAAAAAAACAAAACTAACATAAAGGAAACGTATACTAAGAAAGCAACAAAAAAAAAAAATTCTTGGATGCCTTTAGGTAACACAAAAGTTAAAGAGTGTTATGCTCAACTAGATTTGGTTTTTTCACACATATCCAACGTGAACAACAATCTAACACCATCAAATTAGAAGGTTGGTCACTATCCTAAAAGAGAATACAACTAGAAAATGCAGGGTAAGTAGTATTGGGAGCATTGGAAGCAAAAAAAATTCTCAAATTTCTCTTTGACCCAAAGAGTTAGATACCCTTTATCAACATTTATTAAAGCTCAAGCAGCTTTTAAGAAGGGTCTACCTTATAGCACAAATACTTTAGAAGAAGGTGAATCAACACTCATATTAATCACATGAAATCAGAAGAAAAGAGTATGTCTTAAGCTTATCTTTCACTAATACTATAGGCCTAATTAGAAGAATGGTCTGCTTACTGCACCAAAATATCAACATGGTGGCACTAGAAGAATTTTGGCCATTAATGTCGGTTTAAACCGACATTAAAGGCCTTTAATGTCACTTGGCAACCGACATCTTTGTGAGTGTTATTAAAGGCCTTTAATGTCGGTTGGGCTTTAATGTCGATTTAAAAACAACATTAAAGGCCTCTTTAATGTCGGATAAAAACGACATTAAAGGCCTTTAATGTCAGTTTTCAACCGACATCTTTGATGGTGTTATTGAAGCCCTTTAATGTCGGTTGGACTTTAATGTCGGTTTAAAAACAACATTAAAGGCCTCTTTAATGTCGGTTTGTCAATTTTCAACCGACATCTTTGAAAGTGTTATTAAAACCCTTTAATGTCGGTTGAACTCTGATGTCGGTTTAAAACCGACATTAAAGCCTAGTTTTTGGATTCATTTTTACAAATTTATTTTTATTTCATTGTTACATTATTGTCCTATAGACCGACAATGGGTCAATGTAGATAAATATGTTTTTCACACGCCAACAAATCAATGAAATTCATATTATGTTAGAAACTATAATATTTGTCTTTTGCATTTGAATACACAAAATAAAATCTTAATATTATGTTTATATATACATTCTACAATAGTACAAGAAAAAAGATTCTAATACAAGAATTAAATAATTAAAAATCCTAAATGCCTTCTCAGTCTTCAATTTTCAACGGTCACTTGGCCATCTCTGCACAATCGCTTAGCTTTCAACCCCATATGACTTCAATTATCTACAAACAATATCCAAATAAACCATTTATATAGAATAACAAAGCAGCTAAACTAGTACCTAATTCTCAAGCAGCCTCTCCAAAAAACACATCATCTTGAGATCCAACGTCACGAGCAAATCTAATATCAAGCAAGTTTATGAGGGAACTCAAATTTGATTTTCCAAGTTTATAAGGGAACTCAAATCACAAAAGAGTAAACTATACATAAACAAACTTGTAATTTAAGTCTGCAAACTTGGGTTTCTATAACAATTATGGAAACAACTTTTTCTGCTGCTGTAACAAGCATTCTTCCATTATTTGGACTTTGTCGCACCACCCTAATTTAGTTGTTAAACATATTAGTACATTACGTCCAGAGGTGATGTTTTATAAATAATACCAGGTGAAGTTTAATATGAAGAAATCAGAATTAGAGCATGAGTTTGAGTTTATACCTTAAAAATGCCAACACAACTACTACTTTTAATGCTCCAGTACCTGATCTCGATACTAATATCAAAAGAGCACAAATGAGATCATCTTTACTAGTGATAGTCTGAAGTGATTGGTCATGCTGTAAAATATCTTAGAGCCAAGTAGAAAGACCTCACTTTAAAAGACTTTGTGTACTATATTGTAGCCTGCACCATCAAATTGTTAAGAAATGTCCTAGAAACTAAACATACATAGTTAAAGGTATCAACTTACAACACACAAAACCATTGTTGTTGAGTAAAGTCAAGCCCCCCTAATAGGATTGACTGCATTTGTGAATCATGGATGACTCTCTTACAGCAACCATCAAAAGTTCATTTGAAAAATAAATAACAAAGCAATAACTAAACATGCAACCACACTAAAACTGATGAGTAATCAAATGTTTTTAAACTAAATATTTTGATGGTGTGTATAATAATGCAAAGCTGAATTAGAAAAGGGGCTTGTATCATTAACAAGAAAACGTGAAACCTTCATCAAATGCCAAATGAAATGTTGGATACTAAACAAACACCTGTGCAATTTGGTTAACTTCACTGATTGAACATTGAGAATTGAGAAAAACTTTATATATGGTGCAAAATATCAAGCTTTAGAGAAATGAGATGTATAGTTGCACCCGAAGAAGGAGAAGAAGAAAATGGTGAAATCGTTTTCAAAAACCTAGAAGAAATCGAAATATTTGCCTTACCAAGACTAGCTTGCTTTCACAATGGAAAATGTACGATTAAGTTTCCATCGGAGATATTGTATACAGTTGGATCGTGTGAAATGGAGACATTTTCACATAGAATACTAAGCTTGTCCAAATTGAAATACATGGGCATAGAAAAATGTGAATTTCAAATCTCGCCAAGCCAAGACATAAATGTCATTATCCGAACACGTTTTCAAATAATCCTCACAACGAAATAATACTCATACATTAAAAAAAAACAACATAGTGTAAAGGTAACTACGATTAGAGAGGAGAGAACTAGAGATCATGGTAATTAGAGAGGAGAGAGCAAAATAGCATATAAATTTGAAATATATACGATTGTGCAGAACCAACAATGCTACCTTGAGATTGATTCGTTAAGTTCTAGTTTCCGACAACATAACACATCTTTAACCGTTTACTTAAACTATGTTGTGAAAGAGTTTTATTTTCTCATAATAATCTACACAATATACTCTCGAATAATGAGGCAGTATGATTTAATGCGACATAGCTGATGTGGTTTCCTTTTCTCATGGATGATATAGCTGATATGGATTTTAATTCAGGAGATTCAAGTCTCTTCATCTTACATTATGTTTGCCATACAATGTGGATTCTATTTTTTTTCTCTACATTAATCTTCAGATTCAGCAAATAATCATGGGACAGATTTGTTTCCTAAAACTGTTATTTGACTTATGTGACAAGAAATATTATCAAATAGTGGAAGAAGTAATCTTACATCAGGTTTGAACACTCCGTTGCATTTTTGGCAGGCTGGAATACAGAAATCATGCTCCCAATATTTTTCATCGATTTCAATATCACCATCTGGCCTTTGCTTCATGCCAAAGCTCTTATCCGATCCTAGGACTCCATCATCCAAACTTTCGATTGCTTCTGCCCACTGTAGCAAAATATATTTGCTGAAAGCTCAACCAAAAGTTATTCATAATCCACAAATTTTCACCTCTGATTGAAAATAAATGATATAAAATATGGAGTAAGGAACCTTCATCAAATGCCAAAACTTGAAAACTAAAAAAATAGCTTTCAAAATGTTATTTTTGTTTGTGAAAATTGGCAAACATATCTGAAAAGGATCAGCAAACATTTCATTTCGTACTTTTTGAGTTGGAAAGATAAGTAAATCAGATGATCGTTACTCAAAGACCAAACAGAAAAAAAACAAACCTTTGGGTTGAGAGCTCTCATTGAGATGAAAATGAAAGAAATCTGACCTTTGGGTTGAGAGCTTTTATTAAAGTCTATTTTTTTAATAATGATGACAACTTGCATTGAGATGAAAATGAAATAACAAAACCAGCCGACAAAAATCTAGTATAAGATCTCAGTTTTTTGCAAATGCATACCTTTAGTCCATCCAACTCAATCACATATGCACACTCAACCACCTCAAGGCCAACTTGCACTGCCATTTTATCCGCCAATGAATTATTAAATCTCCTAAAAGGTAATGAATTACTCTAATTTCAATGTGATTATAATGTATTTGCTTGAGAATGGTAGAATCATGAATTAATACCTGGATTTGTCCTTCGAAGGCAATATTTGCAAGTAGTGGCTAAGAGCATGATAATTTTATAATTGTACGATATTTTTCTTGGTAGAAGCAAAAAGACCTGCAAATACTAATTCTAAACCATCACTTTCCTGTAAAAATACAAGTACATTCAAATAGAAGTCAAAGACCTATTTAACCAAAAAAAAAACTGTAATATCAATGACTAGCCAGATATTTACCTTCAAAATTTATCAAACAATTGAACTTTATAGGACATCATGATGTATATAAGTGCGAGGAATTAAACTAGCAAATTAATCGTCCTCAAAATAAAGAACTAGCAAATCAGGTAAATATAAGGTAGAAATACATTTTTGGAGCCAAAGAAGTCGTCCTCATCGTCTTTGAGATTGCCAAAACCTCTCTTATTCCCTACATTTTTCATAAACATAGCATTAAATCAGTATACACATGCCAATCTCAAACCAATGATTTATTTCAAATAATGCCAAATTTCACCTGAATGCCTATATGCATTCCATTAAAATTGACTCCAAAATCATCATATTTGGAACTAAATTTTCACCGACAATTGAAGGAGCTGTTAAAATGAATACATTACCAATTCGTAGATGTACACCAACAATCGAAGGAAAAAGGACTAGAAATTTTCTCTCATAAGTTAAAATATACAAGTCAATAGTCCAAATGGAAAATGCACAACACAAAATGGAAGACACATCAAAACAAGGTTTGATATTAGTTAGCTCCTCTGATAACTTGAGCTTATTGTACTCCAGGAATTTCAATTAAGCTCCTAAGATTTGATATTAGTTAGTAAAACTGTATTGCATTTACAAAATGCATTCAACCTAATATCTTATAAAAGACAACTCACTATTTACTTCAAATACAATTAATCCAGATTTAACTATCCACAAAATTCAACAAGAAAATAATGTAACAAGCTAAAAGAACAAAACATAAATCAATTCCACAAAATGGATGCACACATAAACAGAAAAAATCCAAAAGAAAAAACACAACCCAGTATGCATAATCAACCACAAATAGACTGATGTTCCAAATTTCACACAAGCCGAGCCTAAGTACAAATTTGAATCCAGAATGCTTCAAATGACATAACACAACACATTATTACCAAAACTTTAACTCATTTGACCATAGTAATTGAGCTTTTGGACTATACTAAAAGTTAAATAAAGCTGAAAAAAGCATCCGCTCCTAAAACAATACTAACCTTTGCAAATGTGCTCTTTCCAGAACCATTCTTTCCCATGATGGCGTGAACCTACTAGGGTCAGAAAAACTAATTCCAAATGAACAAAAAATCAATGAAAAATTCAAAATGTGAGAATCCACTCCTAAAACAATACTAAAGATTAATTTTGAGCTAACCTGTCCTTCGTAAACAACAAGATTAACACCCTTGAGAATCTCTTGCTTGGTTTCTGCAATTACATCAATGGGGAATTTTATCAAGTAGATGGTGTGCATGTGGAAGGAAAAAGAAATATAAGAACAATATGTAGAGGGGGCAAATTTCATTTTAGAAAGCGACGTTACACAGAATTGCTTATGTACTTTGAAGTTCCACAAAATTGCTTTATCACTCATCTTCTCACTCTCCACATTTCAAATGCATGAATCTTTCTATTTATTATACTGTACAAAAGCATTTTAAAAAGTAGCAAGAAATATAAGAAATTTTTGAAGTTACATAGTGAGCAAGTGAAACTCACATTGCTAACTTCGGAATCGTTCAAGGCGTTCAATGGCCGGTCTTCGAATGTAGATCTGGCCACGAGTAGACCAAATCTGAACTTACGAGACAGACGCAACTGGGCACAGTGGTTGCAACAACTAGGTACAGACGCAGTGTTCAAAGAAAATGACTTACCTAACGGTGGTTGAAGAAGGATTGTTCAACAATGACAAGATACGGGCTTGGAACGAGGGACGACAGTATTGGATTCAATGACGACTAAGCATGGGTTGGACACGAGAGATTTCTTCTAGTGGTGATGGCGACGACTGTTCGAAGAAGAAAGGAAAGAAAGTGAGATGAGATTGAGAAGAGAAGGAAAGAAATCAACAAAAAGTGGAAGAAAAATCGTGTGGTTAGGGAAAGAGGTGTAATGGTGGTCGCGTGACTTGGTTAGGCAGATCTTGGTAGTCGGTCTTCAGAGTTGGAGATTCATGGATGGTGGTGAAGACTGAGCACGGTGGTGGTGAGGACTGTACAAGAGGACGGTGGTCACGAAGTCTGGGCACGATTGGTATGGCCGCATCTGTTTTTCTCCGAGGGTGTGAGATGCGCAATTGAGAAGAGAAGGAAAGGAAATTGAAAAACTAGAGAGAAAGGAAAAGATGCGTAGGAAAGATTAGTAAAGTAAGAGAGAGGAAAACTTGATTTTTTACCAAATTAAAAAAATAAAAAAAATTACAAAGGGGCTTTAATGTCGGTTTTCAAAACGTGGTCGTTTAATGTCGGTTTTAAACCGACATTAAAGCTCCTTCTTTAATGTCGGTTTAAAACCGACATTAAACGTCCGCCTTTTGAAAACCGACATTAAAGCCCATATTTCATTTTTTCCATTCGACATTAAAGGCCAAATTTCTTGTAGTGTGGAAAACTTGAGATTGAAAATCACAGAAAATAGAAGTAGACATAATGTTAATAGCATACCCTAAATCGCATGCAATGTTCGAATTTAGCAGAGAGCAGGCATAAAGAAAACATACTTGGTTCTTCCTGCTTGGTTGGAAGATTACCTATGGTAACTACCTCATGTATGACCTCTAATTCCTTTCCTTCTTATCTTCTCAATCGAAACTTTCTTGTCTTTCTCAGTAAGCACTTCTCCTTAGGAAACTAAATAATTTTCACCTACTGAAAGCGTAGAAAATAAGTTATCTTATTCTTCTTAAATTGGGATTGTTCTAGTATTTTACGCCTTTATTCCATGATATCAAGCTTAATTCTTGTTATTTGTCTTCTTAATGTTCATTTTGAGACTAAACGAGTATAATTAATGGTCTAAAGAGTTAACAAAGCTAGGAATCATTTATTAAAGGACTAAACTATATAAAACATTTATTATTTATTGAAATTAAGGCTACGATTTGTTCTTCCTCATCTCTTTTATTTGTTCTTTTATTTGTTCCTCATATCTTTTATCGAAAGGGGTTTTGCAGATCCGTTAGATTTTATTTACGTTTGGATTTTTTTTAATTTGTATCAGTTTTTTATATCAGTGGTATGATATACTAATATTATCTGTATTAGTTGATTAATACACTTACTACGTATTTTTTATTTTGCCAAAATTGTTGCAGTTCATTGAAGTTATGGTTAAGCTGGTTGTAATTATTTTTCAAAGTGTTCAATGGAATGAGCAACATTGCTACGTGGATTACAAAAAAAATTGTGTTTTGGTTGATGGAGTGATATCATCATTTGATTCTTTTGTGAACTTGATTCATACTCAAATTTAGGTTGAGTCATGTATTGAACTTATAGTTTTAATCTGTTGACTATAGGCAGTAATGATGTTCAACATGTTCTTAAGATTGTAAATAAAGTGTATCATGCTTAGTGCATCAGGTGTATTTAATTGATTGAGTGTATCAACATTTTAGCAAGTTTATCAACAACATATCAAATGTTTCAAACTAATAATATATATCAATGAAGTTTAGCAAGTGATTAAGTGTATTAAATCTATCAAATGTATCAGGAAACAATAACAAGTGTATCAACGATATGTAAAGTGTATCATTCTTAGTGCATCAAGTGTATTTAATTGATTGAGTGTATCAACAATTGAGTAAGTGTATCAACAACATATCAAGTGTTTCAAACTAATAATATGTATCAGTGAAGTATTAAAGAGTAAAAAGAAAATGTATGAGCAGTACATCAGCAAAATAAATTAGACGGTATATATTGGTGTATCAATCTTATATATTGGAAAAAATGAAAAGTTAAAACATGAAGAGAAGAAAAAAACGTGAAATGGCTGAATGGTAGCTTCGTAATTTTATATTTTTAAAATGTGAGTTGGACTTCGATTTTGCTATTTTTGCAAATGTAAAAATGATGTCCTATGGGCCTAATTTATAATACTATAATTGTCATATTTGCAAGAGCCCATAAATAAATCCATCAACACCTTACAAATAGTGAGTCTAACCACTCATAGCTATCAAATACCTATTCTCGTACAAATTCAAAATTATAAACACAAAGAAATGTAAAGAACCAAAGGAAAGACTTTTTTGAACCTTCTCCTTTATGGATTTCGTTAATCTTTTCTCAGTTATCACCTCAGAATGTCAAACGACCTCTAATTTTAACACTCTAACTTTTTAGAGTAAGAACTCACTCTTTTAGATATGAAATATGTGTTAAATTTTGTGACTCAAGTGTTGAAAAGCATCCAAATAAATAGAGGAAGCAAATTTGGCGAACAAGAACCTTCCTAAATTATACAAACTTCAATTTTGAAAAGGGAGGTGCCACGATGCTTGGATGTTTTGTTGAGGCACAATGTTGTGGTCCAAGGAGCGTGCGGTGCTTCACCATGACTTGCTCTCGAGAATTTACATCAGAGCAATGTTGAGCTATACTTGTGGCCCTGCTCTGCATTTTAGGTTTCTTTGAATTTTCTCCCCTTCTTTATAGTTTTGATGTAACAACTACAAAATTCGATGTATTTTCAAGTGCGTTACTACGTGATGCAACCACTAAATTACTTAATTTTCCATATCTAAAAGCAGAAAAACATAAAGCTTCTTTATTAAATAAAACAATAATAACAAAAAAAAAGTAACCATGTGGAAAACATGACATAAAAAAGGGTGAGTATAAACATACTCAATAAGCAACCTCTACTACTTGGGTCAAACTAAGCATCTATATCCTATAAATGCACTCTAATAGTAAAATCATGCATTGTTAACCTACCCTATTGAAAACAAAATGTGTCCCTGGAATCTAGTGAATCTCAAAGGAAACACAATATTTGGTGGATCCAAAAGGAAACATAAAACTAGTGAGTTCCAAATAAGACACAAACTGGTGAATCCCAAAGGAAACACAAACTATTGAGGAACACATCGTTACAAGTAAGAGGGCAATTGCTAGTAAGCCATAACATCACATAACAATCACATAATGAAAAGTAGTCACATAATTTATCAATCATCACAACCACATATCCAACTTATAATTGTAACTCAACCACATGCTAAATCCATTTACAAACTCTAAGGAGTCATATTTTAAATTTAGTCATCAACCATCCAACATCGTACTTCAAAGCAGCCACATAAGGCCACATCACAAAATCACAATAACAACCATGCCCAATAACCAATTACCCTAAATAGCCCGCCTTCAAGGAAGTTCCAATAGTAAGATCACTTACCTCAACTAGCACCAATACAGAAATAGCTTCCATAAAAATTAGCAAACAAAACCCTAACTAGCACCTATGCAATTGATTCCAAATCTTAAATCATAAATCCAAAACAACATTTACAATAGCCACCTTCCCAGTTTCCACACAAACGACAGTTAATGGGTTACTAAGAACACCAACCAACCCAACTTTAGTTCACATCCTTAAATTTCACACTTCACGGTAAAAACATTCAAATACCAAATTATGGTTCACACAAACACTTACCATAACTCGACGAGAGCCCAATCGACCCATTGGACAGTCGTCTAAACGATGTTCCTCCCCTTCAATCCCTCACTACAACGTGCTAGGAATTAATCATTGAAGCCAAAGTTTAATGTCACTGCCCCTTTCGAACCACCTACTCTCAACCTGAGAGATGGCATGAAGTCAATCGATATCGTCTTTAGCCTCAATGATACTTGTTCACTCTAACTCTTTAACCCTTAATTAAACTCATCTTTTCAGATTAAGAAAATTCAAGTGAAACCCATCTTATTTGCAAACTTTTATAAAACAAGGTACTTACAAAGGTCTTGACAAAATCCAGACTTCTTATATAGTTAGTTTCCTTGACCCACAACATTTTTACATAATTATAACAACTTTACAAAATTCTTCTAACAGAATGGTTGACATGGTAGCGAGAAGCTCAGCTCAGGGTAACATGATTCTTGCCTGAAAAGTGAGAAAAGATTTGAAAGAATGAGCTAAAAATTCCCAATGAGTGATGTTTTCAAAAACATATTTTCCAAATAGTCATAATCCATAGTTAACACAAACATTAAAATCATTGTAAACATAGCATGGTAAAGCTTTAGAAACATTTTACAAATTTCTTAATCATTCCTAAATACATTAAGCTATCACATACCAACTATTGGCTTATACATCCATAATTCAACATAGGTTAGTATAACTAAACCTTCCCCCAAAGGCATTATGGTCTTCATTGATGTAATCGTCATGCCCCTCTATGAAGTGTTCACATCAGTAGTTGGGATTCATTATGTGCACATTTGAAGGTAATTTGGTATATCATTGGAATAGCTTAATGAAAACAATTTGCTCATGAAACTTGAAATGCAACTTAGAAATCTTAATCATTTAAGGGTGCGTTTGGTTTGTCTTTTTAAGAAAATGTTTTTTAAGAACACATTTCCTTTTAAAAACTTTCTTGAAAATGAGTTTAAAATTTAAACACTTACATATTTGGTTAGATTTTTTTATAAGTGTTTATGTGTGAATTTTGTTTGGTTTGTCATATACCAAAAAATGTTTATACTTAACTCAAATTACCATAAAGGACTACTAAACACTATTACCTAATTTCATACAGAAATACATATATTTTGGTTTTCTAAAATATACTTTGAAATTAATTGCACGTTATCTTGAAACTAACTGTTTTAAAATTTTGAAATTAATAAAGTTAAAACCAAGCATTATTTTTCTTTGTATTAAATTTTTTTGATAATTTTATTGTAGAAGTAAAAGTATCTAGATACTTAATTCATAATCATAAAAACTATAATTGATCTCTAACAACAAAACATAATAATAATAATTTTTCTTAAATAATATAATATCAACTTGACATGAGATGTTGTGCAATTCAATCACGTTCTTCATTCATCTCCATTTCACGAACTGAACCTCTATGCTCTTCATTGACGTGCTCATAATTTATTTCATCATTTGAAGGTTGTAGCATCTCATTGTCGTCATAAGGCTTGAACTCAAAATCTGTTTTTGAATGAACCCTTATAAAGTTATGAAGAGTCATTGAAGCAACAACAATTTTACTTGTTTGTCAAATGGAAAACTATGCATTTGCCGAAAAATTCTCCATCTATTCTTCCAAACACCAAATGTTCTTTCAATTGTGCATCTTAATGAAGAATGTCTATGATCAAATACCTCCTTCATGCCTCTTGGTTGGCTTCCACGTCGAAAATCAACAAGATGGTATCGTTCATCTTTATAAGGACTTAAATATCCTTTCGTTTGTGGATAACCAGAATCTACAAGATAATATTTTCCTGAAATAATAAAGTAAACACTTAATAGTAAAAAATAGATATTTAAAAAATATAATAAACATTAATGTATTTATTCTTACATACTAACCTTTGGGTAGATGTGGAAACCCTAAATGTGGTATTCTTAATGCCTCCACAAAAATTCAAGCATCATAAGCAGCTCCTTCCCATCCAACCCAAACAAATGTAAAACACATCTTAAAATCACAGATTGCCATAATATTTTGGGTGGTAATACTTTTTCGACCAATGTATGGTATATGTCATCCTTTAGGTGCTACAACCTGCATATGAGTACCATCAATTACTCTAATACAATCTTTGAAATATGGCTAACATCGAGTGTCTTGTTTAATCTTATCGGAAGTAGTTTTCAATTGTGGATATGTTGTCTTAATTACTGATGGAAAAACAACAAAAGACATGTTGCAGCGGAAATAAATGATCATGCTTTATTCTATATACATCTAAACGATTTAGAAGTCAACATGCACATGTTATGCGATGGACGAAGTGCCGATGAATTTACCTTTTATTGTTCTGAACTTCTTCTTCGAATCCTTTTTCTTCTCTGCCTGAAAATCACGAACAAGGACAACCACCAAGTTGACCTACTATGCTCAGGACCAAGAACAGAGTTGTGAGACTCAGTTTTGTGAAGTAAAACTTTAAGAGAGAAGAGATAGTGTATCGTTTAGGTTGTTTTCAGAAGAACATCATCCTTTCTCATTATGTAATGAGAAATGTTTTATATGAAATTTTCATGCAAATTATTTCATATATGTTCAACACCTCATTAATCCATTAATTCTAAATGGAATTAGTGGCTTCAAATTCACTATAATTTGCCACATTTTCCATTAACCGTTAATTAAAAGAATAATTAGTCAAATGGACACTTTGGTCATTTGACCAACTAAGTCAAATTTTGACTTTTCATAGTCAAAAGTCAATTTTTTGACTTTTTACTATTTTTCCCGTCTTGACTAATTCTAACCTCCCGAGTATGAATCCGCATTTATTTTTCTAAAATTCAAATCATATTTGAATATAAACCCGGTCAAAGTTTTGTTTCTCAAAATTAAAAGTCAACAAGTTGACTTTTACAACTTTGACCGCTTCAAAACTTTTCAAGCTCTTAAATATGAATATATATTCATATTTATTTAAATCATATTTAAACACAAAGCTTAAAGTTTATTTCTACCGACTTATATCTTATATATTTGTTGGTTTCTCTCTCTTTTCTTAACTCGAACAATTCGAATTACTTCAACATACTTGTTTTTAGTTGAATCCATATTTAGTAGGGGAACCTAATGGACCTATAGATCATGAGCTCTAACGATTCGAGATTAACTGGCTAAACTCTTTTAAACCAAGCTTAATCAACATTCCTTAACTAAAGAGTCATTCCACTAAAGACTCTTAGTTGCACTCCCTTCACTATAGATATATTTCTGTCCACCTGATATAACCATGATGAGTAAGTTGATCCTTCATAGGTTGTTCGTAATCTTGGCTGGGTCAAAATACCATTTTACCCTCGAGATTACATCTTGTTCCTTAAGACCCACTGATCCACTATTGAACAATTGGTTTAAGGTCCAACCTTTAAACCTGAATCCTTCTTAGGCCAATGAGAAGGTGGGGCCCCTTGTTCAAGACTTGGATTCAGTCCTTAAGAGAACAACCTTTCTACTATCCCAGAAATTGGTAAGAGTGAATTCCGTCTTGCACCCTATGTTCCTAGCTATCCACTCGGTCTTATCCCTGAAATGGGAGGCTTATTGGGCCAGCGATGATGAGTTGCCCTCACCTATGCTGATCTAAGAATACTACCGAATCAACAAAAGTTCATAGTTAGCACAAGATTAAGATCAAGTTACCTAGATCATCATAAATGAAATAGTTGGTTTATAGTTTACGGTGTTATAATAAAAAGTGACTATTTCGTGGTTCTAGTCTTATGCAAACCATTTACATAGGATGCCCCCACTTCCATGTCCCTACATGAATGATTTAGGATTACATCGTTTGTACTAACTACGGTGCGGGCCGCATCCATAGTATTTATCCAGAATAAGGCGCCCATCCTTATTCATACACTATAAACTATTTGGGCTATTAACTTGAATTTAATCCATGTTTATGTCTCAACATAAAGTTCGAGTGTATTTGACAAACTCAATAAAATAGCCTCGGAACCTAAATTTATTGGTTTTAAAATTATAACATTCAATAACAAAATTTATTGAATCATATAACAAAGTATGAGTTTTAAGCCACAAATTCCAACAATTACATCTAAAACCATATGACAAAAAACGTAATATGACAAATAACATCTAACACTATATTAAACCACCTTGGTATAGTCTCACCTGAGTGCTAAAATCTTTCTTTAACCATTCTATTTGTAAAACCATGATCCAGTGTAATAACAAACATTGCAAAAGCCTCCTCCAAAAACATATATTTGGCTTTACTAAAGTTATATTGTTGTTCAAGTACTACTAACAATTTCTGAAATATATGTTTTTCCCTTCTAAATTGTTGGTGACATCTATCTTCGTGACCATTCAAGATCTCCATTACAAATTTGTAACCAATGTGAGAAGATGTCCTACAAGGCCCTTTGCAAACATGCATCACAAAATGATGGACTACAGCACAACATCCCAATTTAACTAATTGATTGAGTTCATATTCAACATCGCTTTCATCAGAATGATTGTTGCTATCAATGTTGTTATTATCAGATGACATCTGAAAAACATAAAAGAATTAGAAAACAAAATTAGAAACCAAAGATCCTAAAAATATAATATCTTGTTATCATTTCTATCAGTATTTTCATAATCAGATGACATCAGAAAAACATAAAGGAATTTAAAAACAAATTAGAAACCAAATGTCCTAACAATTTTTTAACGATAAAACATTCATAACAAAAATAACACTCCAAAATGGTAATTGTCTACAAGAAAACATTTTCTATATATCTAAGGTCGTCGAACTTCCTTTTACTTCAACCATGCAACTTGAATCTCAGGCTCTTGTAGTGCTACAAACATTTCTCTATTTTTCCTTTTTGTAAAGATATATGCATCTTTTATGAAAAGCTCATCACTTTTTATAATTCCAGGTATGTCTCGTAAGACATTCAGCACTTCAAAAATACTGCAACTTGGAAGATCACTTCTCCTATTATCTATTAATCCACACACACGTTCCAACTGATCACAAAGTTTATTTGCAACATTACCTTTTGATCCTTTTTTTCCTTTCCCTTGAGTGTAATCCTCAGTAGTATGTATCGAATATGCCATATCATTAGTATCATTATGCTCCATATCTCAAATGTATCATCATTTTCTCCTACATGTCTAGATGAATTGCCTTCAGTACTTGGAGGTACAAATCCTTGAGATGGTGTCCATGCTCCATCTCCCGTAACTGTAATATCTTTAAAAAGCTAATTGATCTGCATTTTGCAACCCCTTTGCTCTAAATTTTGTTGCCCTACAAGATATTGATTTAAGAAGTATTTAATTATAATTTGAATCTAATAAATAAATGATATACCTTTAAATTCTCTTCCCACCACTCAGTTGGTGCATCAATAGTTTGTCTTAGTGAATCCTAACCCAAGCCTGTGTTGTTTCTAACCAAATATGTTCATATTTGCCAATCTTTTTTTAATACAACCCATTTACTTTTTATTTGTCTTTGATCATAATTTCTTTCGATTTTCTCTCTAAATATTCTAATAACATTTTTCCATCCTTCTTTACTTAACTGTCCATTTGGCTTATTCCCTTTCAAAGTTTCATCAACACAAGCATGGATAAATGCATCGGTTGTAGTATCATCCCAAATTGCTTTGAATTGTTTTTTTGTTTCATCTCTATTTGTAGTTATATTTATAGACATCTACTAAAACAAAAAGGTGGGTTAAGTAACAGGTTTCTCTATTTATTAGAACTATAATAGAAATAAAGCATAGAACACACAGCCCAAAAGGTCGATCAAGTTTTAAGAGGATGATTCTGATTAAAGAATAAAAATATACACATGTTCAACTCAGGAGATATGAGCAATGATCAAAGTTCTACTCAGATGAATAAACAATTTATAACTTCACGTTACGAGTTATTTTCATGTGCATTCAGAAGCAGTTAACAAACATGACGATAACTCAATAAACCAAAATGTTAAAAGTTATAATCCTCTCACTTCCATAAATTTTTGGATTAAATAAATAAATTTCTTCATCAGAGTATGCTTTGAATAAAAAAAAACTAACTTCATTTTAAAAACTAATTGCAACAAGTACTTCTCAAATACTCATCAGTTACACAAGATGTAAACCATAAGGTGGGATAGAAGGCCAACGTCATTCACAAAATAACCGTTAAACCAAATGCTATTGCCACTTAAATGAAAAGATTAAAGTAAATTCATTCTCCCTACTACTATTGACCAGAAGAAAAAAAAGGGTTACTTGCAACTCATCTAAAGAAGCTTATATTTCTCTATATCAAAATAACTATTTCAAATAAACAAGCATTTCAACAAGATATGTTCCTCCCTCGCATATACAAATTCAACACTAGTTAAAATTTGCAAGAGGACCAAGTCGATCACATAAATCAACAATTGTTAAGACCGAAGCCTGTTCAACAACTATTTGGTTTTTGAAAAGTATACTAGTTTTCACAACTTATTTGAATTTACATCCAAATTCTAAAAAAAAACTAATTTCATTTTATAGTGTTAAAACTTAACTTGGATTTTGAACTTTACTCCAAAAGAGTAGACTACAACAAAAAAAATATCATATGATTGGTGTTTATCAGCTTTGTTTAAAAAAAAAAAAAAGTAAAGGATCAAGCGGAGCTTCTCAAATGAAGAAAAAGAATCAAATGAATGAAAGGAAAAGCATAATTGAACAACCATATGAAGAAGTCAGAATAGGAAAATCTAGACCCTCCTCCCTTATTGCAACAATCAAACAAACATAACGATACAAATTTAGATCGTTCCATTTCGAATAAACGACACAAAGGTCCTAAAGTTACGGTTATGCAACAATGAATCTCGCATAAAATTTAAAAAATGCATATCTAATCTTAGTAGAGAAGAGCAAATAAGTCAGTAATCAGTAATTAGAAACTAGAGAGGGGGTTAATCATCAACCAAAAAGCATCAGAGGCTTAACCATTAGTGACAGACGCTGCAAGAACAAAAAAGGAAAACTACTTCGGCCCCAAAAGAACATGAAAATCTAGGTCACTCACCTCTAAGTTTGTAGGTCGTGGTCACACTACTAAATGACGGAGTGAACACAAAAAGAGTAGTAAGCTCGAACCAGGCTTGTCTCTGCCAAGCGGCAACAATCTGGGCTCCCGCTGCAAGCGAGAAAGCAGTGGCAACAGAAGTCTACAAAGTGTGAGGGATTTGAGAACACGGGGTGGAGAGGGCTAATGGGAGGGTATTTTTCTAATTTTTATATAAGAGGAAAAAAAATTCAATTTCCCAATCAATCACTCTCAACTTCATTTTGTAAAAATGTGGTTTTTAATGATTTCGCTAAAATGATTTATTTTATAAATTATTTTCTAAAAAATGCATTATTTTAATTTGTCAAACACTAAAACTTTTTTTAAAATAGTTTTTCTCAAAATTAAACACTTTATAATTCTAACCAAACACACTCTAAGTATAACATTCAAATACATAAATCATTCAAAAGTTATTGCATGTGCATCTTGAATTCATAAACATCTTTTTAAAGAAAGATATCACTCACAAGCAATTGCTTATGCGACTTGAAATCATAAATATTTTTTTAAAACAAGGTATCACTCACAAACTTGAAGCTTTCCTTCTTAGCTTGAAAAATTCACTAAACTTCACATGTCATGAAAATAGGATATTTAGACTCTATTTAATCTCCAAATTTCATAAAATACCTAAAATTCAAGTAAAAATTGCTAAAACATATAAAAATGCCTAAAATTGTCAAATAGGTTTGGCTGGTATACAAGACATGGGTGGCAGGCTGCATATGCGCATGCAGGCTCAGAGGTCTGGCCGTGTGCTAACCTCACATTGGCATGTCGTATGTCATGCGTTTGCACATGATACCTTATTGTTTGTGCATACATGGCACCTCGCATGGCCTAGGCGCGCACCTTATGTCGCCTAGTTGTGCGATGGACATGCTCTTCACATGACCAATTAAAAGCTTAAATAACCTTTAATGTTAATTTAAATCTATCTTTCCATGTCAATCGGACACTCAATCCACCCTTGGCCTTGGGCAGAAATATGATTTTCAGCCATAAACTTAAACTTAACTTGACTTTAGGGGTTAATAACTTAAAATCTAGAACTCAAGTGAATAAACTTTGTTCTATAAACCTATTTAATAATGTCTTAACTAGCTTACCTCCAAATAGTAGCTACAAATTCCAAGTATCACGTTTTGTAGCTCCACCACACTCAGCACTACTCAGTTTTTATTTGAAAATGACCTTTGAGTCTTTCTTCACTTCATCGCCTACTTTCTTGGTCTCCTTTCTTCTTGGCATCCCTTCCCTTAATACTAGACTTATTTTAGGAGATTTTTCAAGTAGAATTAATCAATTGGCACAAGTGGATTGTGAACACCAATCATCCAAAGTTGCTCTTATATAGTAATCCTTCAATGCTCCTTGATTGACACCTTTCTTCTCGCCTCTTACTCCCGATACCTATCAATTTCCACCTCATTCTACTTATCTTACCCCTCCTACTCGGAAAAACTTAGGTACCTTGCATGTTATGTCATACCTCACCCCAAAAGTCACTTCATGCGACCAAGTGGAGACTTCACCTAGACATTCTACGTGAGTCTCTCTACGAGATCACACAAAACACCTAGTAAGCATAAAAACACAACCAACAAGCTTAATGTGAAATGAGCGAAATGAGAACTCAATTATAAGACTTCATTGATGTTCCATAATAGAGTACATTTGATCTTTAGTACAATGTTCCTTCAAAAGAAACTAAATACTAACTCATGACAACATTTTGACTCTTCGCGCCTAACTTTGACATGTTATGCAAGTTGATAATGATCACTACCAAGTTGATGCCTTCACGTAGGTACAATAGGTGATTAAGGCTGCAAGTTGAACGTGAGATGTCCTTCGCTACCTAAGAGAAAAAGTAAAACAAAACATTTAAAAAATTAGACGAAAATGTCTAGTGAGTGAGGTCTTTTATCAACCCCTTTAATAATTTAAATTCTGTCTTAACTCGTTATAAATCATTTCGTCAAGTTATGCGATACAAATAATATGCTTTTCAATAGTAAAACATTGAGTTCGAAGCAAATTATTTCAATGTGTTAGGCGATCAACACAATTTAGATCTCAACAATCATTTATAAATCCCATGGAAAAAATTTCCTTTTAAATCATGCATAAAGCCTCATATCGCATAGAAACTCATTCTTCATAATTCATTATATAATCACATCCTAGAATCGTTCTGCATATTTAATTATATCTTTGTACCTTTTTCCAACTCGAGTGTTTACCACACTCTTTTGTTGAGTTACAGCTATTTGGAGTAATCTCAACACATTCAGCAAGTTTTTTGTCTATTCCATAATGCATAACGCGACTTCCAATGTCAGATCATGCAGCAAGAAAAAGGTATCTCATGTAAATCACATAGCAAGTATGAGGCATCCTGTTCCAAATCATAACAAGAATATGACATCTTATCCAATATCACAACAAGAATAAAGCATCTGACAACAAAGCACACAACAAGTGTAAGGAAATTTTATCTCATTGCAAAAGGTACACAAGACATCTCATACATTTATAAATCACATGCATTTTAAGGAATGTGAAGGCATAAAAGAAATCATGTAACTCAAGGTTTCCATTAAAATACATTTAATGATTTAAACACATTAGAAATCCTTTTATTTTTTAAAACATTTTTAGAAAGAACCATTCAAAATCGATTAGCTTCTTTGCCTACTCCTTATTCAAGAACTTCCTTATTCTTTCTTGTAATTTTTTGTCGAATTCAAGCTTGTGATGAATATCTCGAAATCTTGAAATTTTCTCAATTCTTTCTTAAGTGAACTCGAGGTAAAAACAACTTCGAAATAACCGACCTTCATCTATTTATAAGCCTCTCTTGTGAAACTTCCCATGCAGCAATGATGACTTCTGCTCAGCAGTGAGAATCGACTAATGCCAGAACATCAAGTGCCACTGTCATTTTCTTATCCTAAATTTTGATTAGGCGAAAAAGTTAAACCAATCCTTAGTTTTCTTATACATGGATGATGTCACTAATTCTCGATGAAGGATGCTCAAAATGCATAGCAATTCACTGCCTAGTCTTCGTCGTGTAGCTAGAACGAAAACATGTGAAATCTCATCGTGTAGGGAAGAATGCAATCAGGGCCTTACATTTTTTCCATTTCTATTCCACCTCATATCTTACCTCATAGTGGTTGGTTCGTACTTGGATGCCTACCCCCTTTTCCTTGAGGGAACTTTAGTAAATTCTTGCTGCCTAGAATGGATAAGACCTTTTGTTCACCTAACCACTCAAACATCTCACAATGCTTTCAACAAAAAAACAGGTTACCAAATACTAACCTTTGATCAAATTGCCTTTGGTCTAATGACCTTTGTCAACATGGCCTTTGGTCGTAAGGCACTCCCTTGGTCGCATGGCACCTTAGTGGCATGACATCCCTCCTTATTGCATGGCCTATTGTCGCATGGCGCTTCTTGGTCACAATGCCTAAGGCCACATGCTAACCATTTTAGAGGTTCTTGACATTTCCTAAACACCTAGCTTGCTAGTGTAGTATACATGCTAACCTAAACGCCTGACAAAACTTTATCCTTAAATGTTCTTTTGACATGCTTTTGGCTGCCTAGCCTTGTCCTATAGAGGTTTTCTTGACACCTCTCCCACACAACACCTTAACCTTTTGACCGTTCAATCCTTTACCCTTAGAGGTTCTCTTAACTGATCTCTTGGCTACCTAGAGTATGCTACATGCCTAGCCAATACTTAGCCAAAATTTAAACATTCCTTAGGCACACTTTAGCTACGCTAACCCTTTTCTTTTGTCATCTTAAAAACAATGACCCAACTTTCCTAACACTTGATCTTAACCATCAAATCCTAATAAAATTCTCCAACTAACCTCAATCTTTAATCTTCTCTTGAGTTCCTTAAATGACTTAGGAATTTTTTATTTCCAGGGTTTACACTTAAAGAGTTATAAAAGAAATTCAATAAAACCCATGAAACTCATCGAAAAACTAAAAACGACCTCAATCCACAGTTTCGACAAGGCCAGCAGCGACAGAGGGCAGTGTGACTCTGAACGGTGGATGCGAGCGACACGACGCAACCCATTAAATGCTCAGCTAGGCTCAGTTCCAAAATTGCAAGGTAGGCACAG
The DNA here is from genome assembly GCF_025177605.1 of Cucumis melo. Lineage (NCBI taxonomy): Eukaryota > Viridiplantae > Streptophyta > Magnoliopsida > Cucurbitales > Cucurbitaceae > Cucumis > Cucumis melo. The sequence continues at coordinate 19,316,847 of NC_066858.1, read as the reverse complement.
CTTGGTGACGGATCTAAACGAACGATGCAAGACAACAAGCGATAGTGTATGACTAACAGTCACAATAAAGTGTGGCTGACGGCGAGCTGGTGTAGGCAACAGCTGAAGAAGATTGAAGATGGAGATAGGGCCTATGCATAAAGATGAAGGACAAAAGAAAATAACTTTTCTTTTGAGAAGATTGAAGATGGAGATAGGGCTTATGCTCTCCCACCCTATTTAATAACTTTTCTTAAAACAAAAAACTAATAATAATAATAACCATATTCGTCTTCCTTTTCCTATTCTCAATAACCCTAATCACCTTTATTCATTATTAATATTATCTTTCCCTTCTTATTTTTCAAAAATCTAAAATCAAATAACCCAAATTAACTCAAATAATTCAATTAGTTCCAAATAATTACTAAAAATTACCTAAAATTTTGGGCATTACATTAGGCCAAGTTTTGGTTCAATTGAATCTTTTCAACTTTTGTTTATGAAAATGTCCTAAAATACATTAGCAAACACACCAAATGTAATAAAAATGACTCTAGATACAAGGTAAAATATACACAAATTTAGGTCCGTATCAAAGTTCTAATCAATCAATTAGCCAATTTAATTAGATGAAAGCATCATAATTGAATTATACAAATAGATAATTGAATGATACAAATAGCATTAGGAGTTGAAATTACGCTAAGGTAAATATCAACTAGAAACAACCATAATTAACATACATAATGGTTCTTCCTAGGTTGATAAAAAAATGAAAAAACTAACTTAACCTTTTTGCCACTTAGTTCGACTAACAAGTATATGTCAACTATTGTGATTCGATACCTACCAACAATATATATAATCATAAAGATTAAACACAGATAAAGAACCCAAAGATAAAACGTACAATTATTGTAAAGATCTAAATCTCAAAAGTTACGATATCTAGAAAATTCTCAACATCTAAGCTAGAATTAATACCTTAGCTCTTCATCGACTTACCGAGGGAAGAGGATGATTTCTCATACATCAGAAAATAAAAAATAAAACAGAAGAAAAAGTGGAAAGCAAAAAGGGGGAGTCGGTTGGGATTGGTGATAATTGACCTAAAATCGAAGGAAAACAATATATATATTAGTAGTCAGAGTGCCACAATGCTAGGAAGCAATGCCACAGTGCTGCGTGATATGCACCTGTGGATGAAGATCAAAGCGTCATATGAAGGAATGGAATTCATGCAGCAGAATCATATGGACATCGTGCAATTGGAATCAAATTTGAAAGCCATAAAATATAGAGAACAAAACAAGATAATAAAATAGGGAAAACAAACCTATTAGCATGCTTTTCTAAAAAAAAGAAAAGAAAAAACTAACCCTTGTAGAATTTTCCTTCTTCGTGAAATTCTTCTCCTTTAAACCACAAACAAAATTATTCTTCAACCCAAGTCACAAATTTCCAAAACAGTATCTAATTGCAAGAACACTACCACTGGAGTCTTCCTCGTTATTATTTATTCTCAAGGTGAAAATCATAGAGAGGTGTGAGCTTCTATGATTTTTTTTTTTTTTGTGAAGATAAAAGAAAAGAGAGATTTCTATTTTTTTTTTTAGGAGTTCCTTGCAGCAATTGTTCTTCTTCACGAAATTTCTCTTTTTCGAAAGATGGAGGAGGGGATAAGTTATCAAATAACCCCTTTCCTGCACTAACGTGAAATAAAGAGTGGGGAAAAGTTATCGAATAACTCTCTCCCTCCACTAACGTGAAGTAAGAAGTGGGGAAAGTTATCAAATAACTACCTCCCTTCACAAACGTGAATAAGGTATATGTTGAGGGCATGGCTGGCAACAGGGTCGAGGGACACTTCCCATCCTCGTCCTCATCTCATTCCCTGTTTTGGAGAGTTTGAGTCAAGGTCAAGGAATCCCCGTGGGAAAAAATTCCCTATCGAGTTTTTTTTTTTATTATTTATTTAAATTAAATTAAATTTTGGATTTTAAATTAATAATAACAAATATTTTATAACTCTTCATTTAAAATTTAATTAAAATTAAGTTAATTTAAGGTATTTTTAAAAAATATAATAAACTGATAAAATATTTACACTGTATAGAATAATTTTGAAAAAGGAAAAACCCCACAAGCATACAATATATACCAAAAATACGCTAATTAACACACGATTAATCGACCACACGTGCGCAAGTAATCTTGTTCTAAATGATCGTGTACTACAGTCTAAACGATGGTTTAGATCATGATACACTATCTGTAATTCATTTTAAACGATGGGTAAAAAAGGTTTCAAATTTAAACGATTGCATAAACTCTAAATGATGACAAGAAAGCTTTAGGCATAAACGATCGCAAAGAAGAAGAAAAAGTGAAGAAATACACAACTCGCCCTACAATATTCAAAACCAACAATGGAATATATGAAATTTATGGAAACATAATCAGGCTTCATGGGCTTTTCTAATTTTATTATACAGACCATAAATATTTAGAGGTTTGTTACATTTATGAAAATTAACCTTAATTTAATTATCAAATAAAATTAAAAAAAAAAGTATATTAGCTACTGTTTTAAATATATAAAAAAACTATAAATAAATAAATGAGCATTTTAAAAAATAGGAAAATATTGAAACACTTTACAAAAAATAGCACAATTCGTCAAACACTCTATAGTACATATTTGAAAATTTTGCTGTATTTTATAAATAGTTTCATTTTTTGTATTATTCATAACAATTTTCCAAAATAAATAAGTATGTTATATATAATAAAATAACTTCCTCACTCCGGTAACGTAAAATGACTCCCTTGAGAGCTATTTCATTACTTAAATTTATATAAATTTAAATCATAACATAATATAAACTTTATATTATATCATAGATAATATAATCTATAGTTGAATTCCCTCGTATAATCTATAGTTTTAATATGAACCATAATCTTATTAATTTTAATCTATAATTTATTGGATTCATATTTTTATTACAAGAAAATATCTTTATTTAATAACAATTTATTGAGCAATACTTCAACAACAACTTTATTGAATAATAGAATAGTTTAACATTCACAAATCACGAGTCTTAGGACATAAAATTCAGTAGAATTTTTCTGCCTTTTTCCTAACTTCGATCTCAAAATTCCTTCCATTTCTTTTAGATTCATACGAGTCAATCCTTACCAAGTGATAAAACAAGAAAGATCTATTGGAGTAGATCAACCTACTAAAGGAAGAGTATTGCGACAAATAAGTTAGCAAGATATTATTATTAAATTTCTTTTTTATTCTTTTTTTTTTCTTTTAAATGAAAGCAAGGGAATATAATCCACTTTCACTAAAAGTTCTATCAATTCATATTTGTCCACCCTCGGAAAGTTTGAGAGTGAGAAAGAAGTGTGAGTAATCAAATGTCATGCCCCACCTAAATGCCACTTTATGCGACCAAGTGGAGGCATGACACCTAGACCCTCAACATATATCACTCAGTGTGATGTACGTTGAACACCTAGTAAACGAAACAACTTCTTAAACCAAAAACAAACAACTTTTCTTAGATAAACACAATGCAATGAAAAAATAACTTAAGCAACATTTTAGTTCACTTTTTCTTGGCTTTGTTGCCTAGTCTTCGACACTTAAGCTCTTAAGCTTCTAGGCAATAAGCACAACACAATGTAGTGGAATATACAGTAAACAACTTCAAGTAACTCATAAACGCAACATCTTTTATTACTTGGACTAATGCTTTACAATTACACTTTCCGTACTTCGTTGGTACAAAGATAAATCTTAAGCTTGAACACCTTGCCTAACTCTCACAAAACTAAGATGAAACTCCTTGCATTCAAGGCTTTTACACACTTAATAATTTTCCAATTGCAAAAAAATACAATATAGGAGGACACAACTTGCTCGTTCAGCTTCCACGCATAGCAATTCATGTTACCATTTTCACGTCCCACTCCAAAAGTCGTTTGCTACAATCCTATGGAGGCGTGTTGCCTAGACCTTCTACACTTATAGCCATATCGCATGGTAAACGTTGAACGCCTAGTAAGCAGAACAACTTCTCTTTTTGATCCTCAACACAATGTTTTAAATGTCAAGCTTTCATAACGCATTAGTAGAAAACATCAACTTAAGATTCATTAACTTCGTCTTAACAGTTTGTTCACTTCACTTTTACACCATTACGCGATAGATGCGAGATAATACAGTGGAATGAATACAAAACTTTCCTTTATTAACCTAACACTTTTACAAGGTTCAATTACAACTTATAATTTTCCTTACAACAAGGCTTAAAACATAATCTTACAGATCCCCTTTGCCTGACTCAGCTTTTCCAGCTTCATGTCTGGTTTACTCGCCTCATTCTGAAGCAATGTGCCATGTTCCCTTCTTCCCCACCAAGGTGCAACTGTACGCGTTAGGGTCTTTAGGATTCCAAAATCCCTTTCTTCAACCCCTACCCACAAGTCGTTAACGTTCTAATTTGAGGGCAGTCCTCCACAACCCTTTTCTATCAGCGCCACCGAACACTACTTGTTAGGGCAGGTATTTAGAGGTGTAAAGGAACAACTTAGTCCTTCGCCTTAATTACCTAACCAACTCTCTTAACGAACCGCATTTCGAGTTGTTCCTTCCCCAACCCAAGTTTCTAGCACTTTGGCTTCCCTAACTTGGCCTTACCAACCTAGGTATTACTTTCACTTTCCTCCTGAGCAAAGTCGTTTGCATTAAATAGCGTGCCAACCAGCTCCCTAGATGCGAGATAAGATGACACGGTTATCATGCGATATAAGGATACAAAGTAACTCTGGCCCTTCCCTTCTTAAATAGGTCACAACATCTAAATTCAATCCTTCACTTGGCTTCAAATGCATGATAACCTGGAGAGGAGAAACTTTGAAATATAAATCAAACGAAATTAATGAGTGATGGATTGAGAAATACCTTTCTAGGGAAAACTATATTCAGATAACAAATATCAACCAGATTAGATCATCAGATCAACCACAACCACAACCACCATTTCTATAAGCACAACGAAATTCCACGCATTCGAAACCACAATAACCTCGTCGTAAGTACAATCGATTTCCACATATTCTAACCATTACGCGTTCATATCAACTACTATAACCGTCTTCATAAGTGCACTTAATTTCTATGCATTCAAGTCCTCACGTGTTCCAACTCATTATTGGGGCATGGGATTCTCCCCTCGCCTAGTAGAATCCACATTCAACCAGCGTCGTGCCAGTTACCTGGGATATCCACCAATACCTCGACACATTTATCCTTTTTCATTCGACCAATGTCTCATTGTGACTTACCTAGACCTAGGATTCTCCCCTCACCTGGACCTGGGGCTCATACCCAACCAGTGTCATGCGAGTTACCTGCAATTCTCACCAGCATCTAGTGGTAGATCACATTTTCCTTTGACAAACAACCACTATAAACAGTAAAGAAAGATCAGCACACTTACTTCCTTTCCTTAAATAGTATTTTAATAGTCACCCAAATCACACAATAAGGAATACAATAAGGAACATACTTCTCATGTATCACATTAACAACACGTTAGTAATTGATTATGGAAGACATTCGCAAAGATTTCTTCTATCAATGAAAGATTCACACATACTAACTATTTATGGAAAGCATTCATAACCGTTTTCTTCCTTGTCAGGGATTCTTAAGTATTCCACTTACGATAACTACTCAAAAACAGCAATAGTTACAGAGATACTCACTTGAATTAGGAAGAATCGCCCACAGATGTAACTCATATATAAGCAAAGAAAGATTTAAACATAAAAGAAAAATTTTAGAAATCACGTCGGAATCTTGTTTATCATGCACTCATTTACTATAGCCTCAATCCCTTCCTTTTTTGTCGTTGGATTCCTCTTCTCGCCTAGCGATTTCCTCATCAGGCGTTCATTCTTCGAATTCTTCCATGTCACTTTCATTAGAAAATCTAATACTTCCGAAAACTCCTTTTTCCTCTTTGACTTTTGGCTCCTTTTATAGTGACCTCCGACATCTGAGGGTCGTTTCAAAATTTTACACGTGTATCGACTTGTCGCGTTATGCAGCCAACCCAAACTCGACATGTAGGTTATCCGTCAACGACAATTGGACTTTCTCCTTGAGACGAACACCTTATCTGTTTGAAAAGTCAAACTCTTTAATTGTCTGACTTTCCTATCTTCTTGGAAAGCAGATTTCCACTCAGTGAGTGGTCAAGTCATATTGAAAAGACACTTTCTCGCCTCCTTTCTTAGACGTAGGCACTCCTTTTTCGTATTACTATGATAAATGCCTAACTTTTGGAATTCAACCTACTCTTCTTCCTTGTCGACTTATTCTCATCGCGTTGTTTGCTTTCTCGCAATGGAACTTAAACTTAAACACTTATTTTCGTGTCACTTCTTTCCTTTTTCATACTCCTAGCAAGATGTCCTATACTCCTCTTCACCCAGGCTTCCTTTGTTCGGGTCAAGGCCTCATGCATATTCCTTATCATTGGGCCTTTATTGTGTTGGCGTTATGCGATCAAGGCCTCACAACCCTTCTTTACTTGGCCTTAACACTTGAATACCTGGGGAAGGGAGAACTTAAAACATAAGTCAAAGAGTTAGTGAGTGAGGCTTTTGAAATACCTTTTGGGAAGTACAATACAATCACATAATTCCTTGTCATTTCATAAGCACATGCCCACAATACCTCATTTCATAAATCACACATTAGTTTCTTATTTCCTTCCTCCAAGAACATGAACCATTCCCTACGCCAAGACTACTAGGATTCACTCTTTCCAGCACCTTGCATTTAGACTACTGTGATGTTCACTCCATCCAAAAATTTTCCTGATTCATTTCTTGTTGCATAGGTCGTCCAAACAACGCCTTTACACATTATGTGCACATCGAATAATAGCTACTCACTTGATAGGAATAAGGCTAATGATTTACTCGCACATAAGCATCACAAACATCACATAAAAATCAATAGTTTTCTATTTTCAAATAACAACATCAACATTAACACAACAATATATAGATGCACAAAACGCGTTATTAATAACTACAGACTTGGAAGAAAGACTTTTAAATATATCTTTTCTTTAAGAAGATTATTCACAAAACGTTTATTTTATGCATGAAGATCACTCACGAAAACACTTGATTCTCTTCTTCTCAGAACACCTAGCAATTCACTTCTCTTTTCGTCTAGCTTCCACAGAAAAAACTCAGCACTTAGCACTTCCTTGGCAACTTTTCAGAATGACAATACTTTATTTGGTCCTTTCAATCTTATTTATACTAATCCTTTTAACCGATTCTTCTCTTTACCTGCCAATTCCTACTTACAACTTTACACGTGTCAACTTACTGCTCGTTAGGCCATGCAACGAACTAAAGCTCGACACATCGCCCAACGATCAACTCAGGATTAAACACTTCCCTTTAAATACTAAGCTTATCTTCTTGGAATGCTTAACTTTGGATTAATCATTTCCCTAGAAATACTAAGCTTATCTTCTCGAAATGCTCAAATCTTCCTCACTTGCCTTCTCCTCATGAAAAACAACAAACGCTCACTCCTTCTCGCTACATAGAACACCGAACTCTTCAATGAAACGCTTGCTTCACAACAACAACTTTTAGATTCAAGTACTTCTCCCCACATCACCTTCCTTGAAATGTAACATTTTTCATAATTAAAGCTTTCTTTAGAATAATCATTCTTTTCTATTTAGAATAATCATTCATTTCCCTAAGGCACATTTTCAACATGACTCCCCTTTTTGGATCTGGGCCTCACATCAAAAAATTTAAGAGAGTAATTTTGTAATTAGATCCTAAACATTTATTTGTGATTATTATATTTTCATACATGGAGGAAATATTCTTCATATTTATGGTTTTTTTGCATTAGTTTAGAGTTTTTAACATTAATTTTTGTCTTTCGTTTAATTTCTCTATTTTTTCATAACAATCATTAATTAATTTAAATATTATATATATTGCTATTATATATTAATCAGGGGTTGGAACAATTAACTTAAACATAGCTCAATATCACTGTTCAAAACTTTTACCATAAGCGAAAAAAATTCATTGGTTTAAATTCAAACTCCACATATGGTTGAATCTTATATAAAAAAAACAATAATAATAATAATGCAATCTATACTATATAAATACTATATAAAATGAGTTAAGTGGAGAAACATTTGGTTTCCTCTTTTGAACTCCACATTTAAGTCATTAAAAAATGTGTATCGAATGCACATGGAAAATCTTTAACTATTTATTTTGGCTTTCAAGTTAAATATAGATTTGAAAACAGAAAAAGTTCATGGGCCTACAATAGAAAATACCAAAAACGCCCCAGTCAACACGTGATTAATCAATCATACGAGCGTGCAAGTAATCTTATTCTAAATGATCGTGTACTACAGTTTAAACGAATAATCTACTATCGTTTAGGTGATGATACATAATCGCGTAGTTCTTTTTTAACAATGGAGAAAAAAACTTCAAATTTAAAGATCGTGTTGACCAAGAAAAATAATCTTGTTGATCATGAAAAACAATTATGTAATCCAATGTAAATGATTGTTAAAAACTTCAAATCTAACGAGGTTGTTGATCATGCAAAACGATATCATGTTTGATCATGCTAAACGATATCGTGTTTGACCATGCTAAATGATCATGTTAACTAACAAGTGATAGTTTAGATCATGTCAACACGATCGCTTAGATCATTTCAAACAATGGAAAAAATGCTTCAAATTTAGACAATCATGTTGACTATGGTAAACGATAATATTGACAATGGTAAACAATCGTTTAGACCATGTCAAAATGATATTTAGACGATCTTGATATTCTTGAATATGAGAAAAATGAAGTAGCTTCAAAAAATGTTGCCGAAAATAGTAAAGATGAAATAGGAAATTTAAACAGAAAAATGAATCATTTAAAAATAGAAGATAGAAAATCTAGAAGAGTGGATGAAGAAATCTAGAAGAGAAAATGAATAAATCACAAAGAAGAAGAAGAAAGAAAAGTGACGAATCGTCCGTAATAAGGGCAAATCTGAAATTTATGAAAATATTGTAATGACTTCATGGACTTTTGTTTTTTTTGTTACACGGGTCGTAAATATTTTTGTGTTTTGTTACATTTATAAAAATTTTAAAAAAATCTCTATTAATTAAATAACATTTTTTAATATATATATATATATATATATTCACGTTGAATGAAACTTTCAATAAAAAGATCTTTAACTATTTTGAATTCTTAAAAAGTAAATCATTTTTTTTTTTTTTTGGAAAAACATCCTTTAATAAACGTTTTCAAATTTGAGTAATCGAACTTACTTTATTACATTTTATATATATTCATGTGAGTTCTATTTTAATTTATATATCTAAATTTATGAAACACGTGCAATGCACGCAGTTCTAACTAATAATAATAAAAGCATCTATGGGGAGAATTTTACTTTTTACATATTTGTGATTATTTTGAAATATTAATTTTGTAATATTTTATCTCAATTATATATATGACAAATGATATCTAATTAATATTAATTAACAAGTTTTATCCTTTGAAGTCGTAGTGTTCCATCCTCATTCCTACCAATTTGGCTGAAAATAGCTGTGAGGAGATCTAAGCTGATCCTACAAAAAAAAATAAAGATATAGTTAATGTGGGTTATGTTCCATACATATCATCACCCAATGTTAGAGAGTTTACTATTGATGACATGTAAAGACCAAATATATTTCAGTTGTTCAAAACTGGTATAGGTCCAAGGGGTTCGAGCCCCCTTCAACTTTATCGTTTTTTTAATACTTGTATGTTAGCTACCCTTCCGATTCAAATTTGAGTCTTATCTATGTAATTTATTTTTCATATATATATATTTTTTTATATGCTACCATACAAGTATTTATATGCTTCCTCTTGTAAATCAAGTGCTAGATAAACCTAGGCTAATGGAAGGTTAGGGTACAAAAATGAATGCAAGTATGGGGTGTAGATATGGGCCTAAAAGTTAGGCAATTTATATAAGCAAAGTTACAAATATGGGGTTTTAGTTGTCATCTTGTGATAAAAGAAGAAGGCTTGGAAAAAGTTGTGTGGTGTAGATGGCGTTGAGAATTGGGAATTAGAGGAGATTGAGACACATTATTACCATTATACCAAATCTGAACCCTTTTCCCATATCTTCTTTTTCTTACTATAATATCCAATCATTAATGCCTATTTTAACTAATTATACACGTTTTATTTTACTTCCCTTTTTCTTTTTTCTCTTTATTTTTTTTCATTCCCACTTTTTTCTTTTCTTCTTTTTTATCAACTACAACAAAGAACACCGTTTTAAGTTAAACCCGCGTTAGTATTTTTTGCACCTCTACATCCCATCTCATTAAATCGTCATTTTGTACATTTTATTTTAGTTAATAATAATTAACAAGTTTTGTTTCGTTTTTGTATATTTTGATCTTTTTTAACTTTCAATTTTGTCTGATAAATTTTTTAGTTTTGATTATGTCTAATATGTACCTCAATAATTAAAAAAAAAAAAATCTAAAAATAATTCATCTAATTGATATAAATTAAATTTCACCTTAAATTTGTGTTTATCTAGTAAGTTCATGAATCGAGTGAAATATGAAATTAGTTGGATGGAGTAAATTTGTAGTTTTAAAAGTTCAATTATTAACGATACGCATATAAATATGGAGATTTGAGATCTAAATCTATAGTTTGTCAATTTAATTCTTCAAGTTCTTGGAAATGCCAACGTGACGTCCAAAATGCAATAGGTGTCTTTTTTTCTTTTTCTAATATCAAATTTGCATTTATTTTTTACCCTTTGTTTAAGTTTTAATTTTAGAAAATAAATAGACACCAAAATTGAATTCACAAACCTCTATAACAACTAATTATTAAATTTTTAAAAAATTGTTGAAAATATTTTAATGTAAAAGAAAATTTACCTTTTTTTAACCGACCTAGATATGAAATGTATACTATTAAAAAATAATATTTTGTTATATTTATAAACAAGTTGACTAAACCGTATGAATATTAATATTACTATTATTCTGTTAGTAGAGAAAAGAAAAGAAAAAGAAATATGCATGCGTGCACGCAAAGGGAAAAACACAACGTGTGGGATTTATGGTGTCCAAAGCACCAATAAGTGATTTAAATTGCCAATAAGTTGTCCCCTTTAGACAGTGACCACTTTGTTCTTTCAACAACATCAACTTCTTCATATTAATTTTCTGCCCTTTTAATTATTTTCAATCAACTTTAATTTCCTATACAAAAAGAAAACAAAAATTAAAACTTTATTTTTGCTTTTCAAATTGGAACTCAGCCCAACTTCATTTATATTGTTTATTGCATTATACTTTTAATTAGCTTTTTGTTTAATATTATAAATCTTTTCCAAATTCCCCTTTTCCCATTTCTCTCTTCCCTTCTCTTCTCAAAAGTTATATATCTATTATTATTTGTTCACTTATACATATAATATTGTTTTCCTCCTTAATTTAGACCTTCTTTCCCGTCAACCAAGACTAATTGTTACCCACATGGGTCCCTCTCATTTTAATTATTATATTCTTTTTTTCTCATGCTACAGTTATACATCCAAATATGTTCTTACTCAATTTTTATTTCGAAAAATAGAAAATTGGATTCCTACCCATTTCTTAATTAGCTATAGCCAAACTCCCAAGGCGCGAAAACTTTTTAATTTGTAAAGAGAAAACCTGAGTAAAGAGATAGATGACAAAAAAACGAAATGCATATTATGTTAATATTTAACCCTAATGAATGATAATAACATTAATTAATTAACCCTATAACCTTTTGCGATTATTGTAAAACTAAAAGCAAAAGCAAAGCTAGAAATTTTTGTAGGGTTTTTAGGTTACCCTAGAGATTGCAGCAACATGAAATGAATAAATGTATTTTAGAAAGAAAAAAAAAATGAAATCTTGGGATCATAAATTAAGGAGAATAATGGAGTAATTCAAGGAGAATTTTAAACTAGATATAAATATTTAAGAACAGAAAAAAAGAAGAGTTAATTTAGGGCATGTGATGAGAGGAATCCGATGATTCAGCAGGACAGCATCAAACAAAATATTGCACACAAATATTCGAGTTCAATAAAACGACATGTCGGGCGCCTCAAAAACGTCTTGGTTCCATTTTTTAAGTAAATAAAATAATTAAGAGTCTGTGGAAAACATGCGTGCTGTTACTAAAATATCATTGAATTTCGTTTCAATGTCGGATTTTTAATTCTTTTCATTCTCTTCTTCTTCTTTTTTTTTTTTTTTTCCTTTTCTTTTTGTGTTTTTGTAGACAGACAAAAAATATAACCATGAATTTATGGATCCATCATGTTGGTCGGTGATGATAAGTGTGTTTTTTTCTTCATATACCTCAATTTATTACTTTTATATATAAAAATCAAAGCCTCCAAATTAGTAACTGAGAACAACGTATTCTCTCTTTTTAATGCTCTAATCATCACTTATTTCTTCTCCCATTTTTAAAGCTTTAACCATTTTTCTGATAGGATGAGAAAAACAATTTGTTTCTTCAATAAACGTACGTATTTTTTCTTCTTCTTTTTAAGGTTGTAATCATCTTTTCTCATACGAGAAAAACGATTTGTTTTTTCTGTATTAATTTTGATTTTACGATATCAATGGTACATTATTTGCAATATGAAAAATAATGGTTATTGATCGGAGTAACTTTGTCTGTGATTTTTCTCTACTTTTTTCAATGTGTATTTTGAGTTAAATCTTATTTCAAAAGATTTTGTTTTATTTTTTTACGTTGGTTTTATTTTTGTTTTACTTTATATTAGTTTTACATATCGATGTTGTGATGTACTTATATTATATGTATTAGTTAGTTTATATACTTACTACGTGATTTTTATTTTTATTTTTCAAATTTTATGTAGTTTATTGTAGTATTATAAAGTATATGGACGATATAACTCAATGTATCATTATCAAGTATGTTAATAATATATTATCAAAGTATATCAACTTATTAGTAAAGTAAATCATTACCAAGTGTAACAATCAAGTTTACAAGTGTGTATCAAGTATATAAGTAAGACTTCAAGTATATCAAACGTATTTAATCAATCAAGTGCATCACTGAAAAATACTAAGTGTATCTATGGTACATTAGGTGTATCAAACATATCACGTGTATCAAGTGTATCAAATAAGTGTACCAATGAAAACTAATTTATAGCAATGCATCAAGTCTATCAAACTCTTATTAGTGAAGCATTTAAATGTATCAAGGTCAAGTATAAAGTGTGTATCAAGAATAATCAAGTGTAACAAGGAGTATTAGGTGTATCAAAGGGTATCGAGTGTATCAAGAAGTATCACAATGCATCAAGTGTATCAAGATCCAAGGATTATCAAGATGTATCAAGTGTATTAGGTGTATCAAGTGTATATCAGTAATGAGGATATTTGTGAGATTCTACCTCTTGTATATATGAGATGAGCTTTGTTTTTGCCATTTTTACAAATATATAATAAATATGTGTACTGTGAACTTAATTATCATAATTTGTTTTACCTTTTTTAGCAAGTTTCGTATAGCTATAAATAATTTAGATAAAATAACAATAATTTTGGAGGAAATTATTATAATTTTGTGTGGAATGATTCCCTTAAAAAAAAAAGAAGAAGAAAAAAACAGATGACTTCATGGTATTATGTCAAAGTCCTTTTTAAGCAATGATTTCGTTTTTTCAGAAAAAGAAAATCTTATTCCTCTTAAATATAAGGGGAATTTTCCAGACTTATATTTATTGCTATTTTGCAAGTTTTTTTTTTTTTTTCTCTCTTTATTTATGTAAACTTGCAATTGGGTTTTGTACAATTGGCGTCCTCAGTTTGATGTGTTTCTTTTCTCCTTCTTCATGTTTCTTTTGGAGAAAATAAAATAAAAATTTAGGACAAAATTTGATATAAAAGTTGACACACGTTTAAATTGGGATAAATTTTGTCTAATGGGGAGTTTGGCCCACCGAAATCAAATTCCTCCAAATTTAGTACAGGTTATGATGTTTGGGAATTATAAATGTCTATTTATGATGTTTGGGAATTATAAATGTCTATATTTAGGTACAGAATTTGGGAATCTAGATTTTTAATATCTATATTTAGGTGTTGTAGCTAATCTGTTTATTTAATTTTCTTTTTTTGTAAATTGAACATCATAAATTTATCATGGTCAAAATTTTAATTGATTTTTTTTTTTCATATTTTGTACTTCTAATTCAAATTCTTAATTCTATTGATTTTTCATGATAATAATGTGTAGAAATGAAGATTTTTAATATTAAAAAATAATAATTTTGATTACCGTTGCATTAACATGAATGGTATAATTATGAATATTACAAACCATTCATAAAATATAATAAGTAAATGATGTTTACAAAAGTTTCAATTAAGCAACGTTAAAAGGGGTCTAATAGGTTTAAAAATAAGCATAATCAAAAGGATCATGCAAAAGCGAGAGTCAAGTAGAGTTATCTTTAGCCATAGTTATGGTTACGTTGCTTTCCTATGATGCACATACAACGTATTTTAAACCACTTTTATCAAAAATAAATAAATAAATAAAAATGAGTTTTTTTATACTCTTTTCTTTTAAGTCAATCCAATAACTTCTAAGTCTTCTAGTTAAATTGACCAACGAAAAAAAAGAAAAATGTTATTAAACTAAAAATAAATCATGGTACATGTGATATATATTTAAAATTTCTACCATATTATCAATATATTAATATTTGATTTATATATACTTGAGATCACAATAGATAGTTCATCCGTTTCCACTTAAGAAAAATATAACAAAATAAACAAAACCTCCTGAAATGAAGGAAAGATTGGTTTTAAACAAATAAGAGAAAATAGATAATTAAAAAAAGATGATCTAATAAGAATACTAATTAAAAAAAACTCAAGAAAAAAAGAAAATAGAAGAATGAAAAATATGTATTTTAAAAAATATGTATTAAATCAAAGACATATTTGAAAAATGAATTAGAGGGGAAAATTTAAAAAAAAAAAACATTTTTATTAATTTTTTAAGGTTTGCGGCAGGTGGTGGAGTTAGTGGTCAGAAGTTTGCCGACGGAGTTGTCAGAAATGACCGTATTATCAACTGACAATGGTGACCGAGGGTGTTGTTCGAAGTTGGCCGACGAATTTTCTAGATTGAATTAAAAAGAAAAAAAAGGTAATTCATGGACTTGAATAGTGTTTACAATACAAACCCATGGGAAAGAGGGTAAGAAGCCTTGGTGAAAATGGTTGTTGATCAATGGTGGAGATGGTCAACGGTCGCCAATGTTTAATTAAGACAATTGGTTGGTCGTCAATCATCATGACAATCGGTCGCTAAGGGTCATGACTATTGGTCATTGACCATCATGACAAGAGGCATGACATTGATAATTAACGTAATGATTGTCGCATCGATCAAGATGTTCACCTGACGACAAAAACGTCCAAAGTTGCAGGCCACCCGATCAAAATGATTGCTCACAACGATCGATAATCGATAGTCAGAGCGATTCGAAGGCAATAATCAAGATGATCTGGAGTCGACAGTTAAGATGATCGGTCGTTGTGACCGTCAATCGATCATGATCGGTCATTATGGTTGATCGTCAAGTTGGCTTAACGTTTGTTGTCAATGGTCACCAATGATAATGGTAAGAGGTTGAAGTGAAAATTTTTTTAAAATATATGACATTCAATAAAAAATTAAAAAAAAATATTCCAAACTCATAGATTTGGTTTCTTAATCCCATAGATTTTTTTTCAATGGTCGAAATATGGGTTTAGCTTCAAATGTCAAACCCCCTAATTCCAAATCCATGGGCTAAATACCCCCTACAAGATTTGAAGATAAATTTTGATTGTTTTCTTTATTAATTTATAGCAAAATCAAAACCACTGCCTTTAGTACATGATGAATATATATTTTCCCTTTCCAAAATTCAACACAAATTTCTCATTTCTTTTGTAAATCTAAGATATATTGTATTATATACCAAATTTTGATCAAAGAAAGTTACATATGAATTTCACATGATAATAACGATAAATTTGAAATTAACTAGTAAGAAGAAGTTTGGGGCATGTTTCAAGCACAATTTGGTCATAATATTGTCGACAATGATCTCAAATCTATCTACCTCTCTCTATGTCAAATTAAACCAATAGCAAGAAAAATGTCATCACCTTCAATATGGAGGTTGTTATTCTTTGGTCTATTTGGCTCGAGAGAAATAACAGAATCTTCAACAACAATCAAAAAATGATTTTAAATCTATGGAAAGATTCTCGTAACTTGCTAGGTCTCTGGTGTAGTAGACACCCGCTCTTCAAAGATTATAAGGCCAGTGTTATTGTTTTAAATTTCAAAGCTCTGCTAAACTAACTTTCCTCTTTGGGTTCATCTCTAGCCTTGCATATACCTTGACTTCAATATTAATAATATTCGATGTCTGGGAGCCCAGGCTCCCTTTAAGAGCTACTGATAGTGCCTCTAGTATCATGTTTCCTTCTAAAAAAAACTAGTAATAAGAAGACCTGGGAAACAAATAAAAATGGCTTCAACTCCTAATTCAGTAACAACTAAAATAATTATAGAGAAGTTATAAATTCTTAAATACCTCATGTATGGAGCCATAATGGTGTATTTATAGTAGATTTTATCTAGGGTTTATCTTAGTCCAACTAAGATGAAAATATGAGTTTCTTAATCTTAGATAAGCCATAATCGAAACTTATCTTGTCCTACAGATAACACTAACTATGTGATATATCTTACTCCACTTAATTTTGAATTATTTTTAGGTTTTATGTATCGACGTAATTATTTTGTAAAGTTTTGAATACCTAAGAGGTAGAACGTGGCATTATTGACAAAATGAAGCTAAAACAGACTAAAGCAGAGCTTTAAGTGCATCAACCAGGCAAGAAAAAACCAAAATTACGAAATTATGCCTGGAGAGAGCGAAGCTACGTTGCACTAGTGTTGTGCCCTGCCCAACACTCAAAGGCAAAAACAAAACGGCCTTTCTTTACAATGCTCATAGTGTGGTGGTACTTTAAAGAGTTACTACGAGCAAAGCGTAAGCCTTGCAGCGCACTATAGCACTCCGACTTTATATTAATTTATATGCTCTTTGCCAATGTTTAGATTACATCTCTGATCCCATACTTCTTTTCATTTGTTTTTCTCTCTTCTTCTCTTGTTTTTTTTTTTTTTTTTAACCTTTGATTGTATAAAAACTCAACCCATTGATCGGAATGTTGATTATGGACTAAGATAACACATTCTAGTTAGGTTGGGTTTTATAGGGATTTTTCTCTAATTCATGTACTTGTGAGTTTTGAACTGAACATTGATGTATTTACTTGATTCAATTGGTTCTTAACAAATTAAGATTAAATTATAGGATGCTTGTATATTTTATGATTGATCCTTTTGATTAATATTTGATACGTGACATATAATCTCATGCTAATCACTCATAGACGATAGGTTAGATTAGTTTGAATTGAACGAATTTTTAGTCATGTTCAATTTTTTTCATGTTAAATATTATTTCACCTCACGTTTCCTTTCAGTTTTAATGCAACTAAGGTACATTTGAATTTGCATGTTTTTCATCGACTAATTAGACTACTAGTTAGTTGATTAGGATGAACTACTTGATTTTTCCAATTTGTTAGGTAAGGTGCGTAAACAAATAATACTTAACTAACTAGATAAAAAAGGATTTAATGAACGAGTAAATCGAATAGAGAAAATTTTGTAATAATCTAAACTAGGATTTATTCATATAATTGTCTCGCAACTTTTCATTGCATGCTTAGTTAGTTTATGCAATATTTTATTTTCCAACAAACCCCCACCCCCCCAAATTACCTTAAGATTATTTATAGGTCGATTGGTAAATTCGATGGTCAATTTGACCCGATACTACCACTAGTATGTTTATACTATGCCATATTTTCCTAATTTTGGCTTATTCCTTCGGGCTAAAATTCACACTCAACAAGTTGTAACTATAACCATCATGATTGAAGTATGGGCATAGATACCACAGTACCGAAAAAAAACTTGCAGATAACACAAAATTTAAATCAAGTTTTCAGAATATGTCAATGTGAAAAACTATATCAATATCAGAAATAGAATCTATCATCGATAGATTTTGATATATTTACAACTACTTAAAAATGTTGTTACTATACACTTAAAGTGGTACCGATTACAAACATTGTACTTATTTTATTGGATCCCTTCCTATACATTTTTCCCTTCTTTGTGCCACAATTCTTAATCAAAGCCCACGTAAAAGTACTCACAGATAAACTAATTTTTGAAAAAATAAAAAAATCTACTCACATTTCTGAGAGTTAGAGTAGGCTATGTTTATCTAGTCCTTTTGAGTTGTTTAAATTACATTGTATCTGAAACAAGGATCTAATGTAACATCAAATTATTATAAATCTAAATATAATGTAAATTAAAGGGTTAATTAAATTAAAACAGTTACATTTTTATAATCTTTGTAGCAGTCGAGATGGAAATAAACTAATTAAAAAAGAAAGAAGAAGTATATTGAAACAAGTCAGAAGCGGTTTTTAGTTATTGAGGACGAAAATCGAGAAGAGAGAGAAAGAGAATATGAAGGGAGAGAATGAAGACAAGGAGGAGAATGTTAGTAGTTTTGTTTGTGTTGAATGGTTGAACATATAAGAGAGCTTGGGAAAAAGGAAAGAGAATATATTGGTATTAATAGAGAGAGAGAGAGAGAGAGAGATGGAGTTTAGGGTTTATTTATTAAGAAAAAGAGATGATAATAATGGAAGAAGGATATGGTGTAGTTTTAGTAAAAGACAGGACACCCTCCGACAAAGATTTTTGGGGGTACGGACAAAGACACCACTCCTTAAACTACTCTAACTCTCAAAAATAACTAACCCCTCTTCTTACTTTTATTGCTCTTCCTATCTTCCCTCTCTTTTCCTTCCCTTTTTAACCTTTCTCTCACCTTCCATCTATCTATAAATCCTTTTTTTTCAAAAAAAAAAAAAAAAAAAAGTCAAGTATATTTCGTTTCAATTGTTCATTATGTGCAAAATTGGTTTGATTTTTTTAAAACATCATAAAAATGAAAAATGAAAAATGAAAAATGAGCTGAGCTTAATTTTGAAAAATGACCAGAAAAAATCTTAAATCTTCAAGTGGTTACTTAGACAATGTCTTCATTTGTATTATGGTATAGATTATTTTTTTTCCAATGTATATGTTTATATAAGCAAAACAATCTAACTTATAAGTATTATAAAATTGTATTGTTAATAGATAATAATATTTTATTATATTTATATATTTTTTAATACTTTTGTCTTTTAAAATAATTATCTTAGATAATTATTATGTATTTTTATGAAATGTTCGACTCATTTTATTATCATTACTTTTTAACTAATATTTTTCATTCGTTTTCTCAAGTAAATACATACTTCGAGAGGACAAACTTCTGTTCTTGTAACGTTGATTCTATAACTTTTGATAGTCCCCATATTAACTCAATACGTTAGTTGAATTTTTTAAAAAACTTTTTATGAGACTTCATTTAGATGAAAAGGTGTAGTAGATCTTCTTTAATTAACTTCTTCCAATTTGGTTGTCTGATGTATCTTTCGAAATATTTTGAATGAGTTAAGATTTATTATTATTATTATTATTATTACCATTATTATTATTTGTTAAAACTGTGTCAACTTTATAGTAATGGTCAAATTCTCATTTACTAGCTTTTATCATGATCAATAACTTAATTATTCTTATATATATAACACTTTCATTACTCATGTTGATCCCCTGATCTAAATATTGAACGAAATAATCAACAAACTAAGCTCTTTTTTATTAATAATAATTAAGAAAAAAAACTATATATGATCTCTAAAACATTAAAAAATGTTGAATAGGTTGATAAACTTTTTTCTTTTTCACTTGTATCCTCACAAAACTAAAAGTTTATACTCTCACTAGATTTAAAATTCAAATTTTCATCTATAAAATTAATTAATAGTTTTTGAAATATACAAAAATCTATTAGCGATAAGACTGAAATTTGAAAGGTTCAAACAATTAAAATAAATTGAACAATATAAACGTTCGTGGACCTAATTAGCATTTTTAAAGATTAAACCACTAAAATTAGGTTTATTATATTTGGATTAAATAAGATAATTCTTTTTAATAAAAGAATCATTTTTATTTAAACTCTTTTTATAATTTATTTTCTAAAATAAAATTTGAAAATACGGTTTCAAAATTGAAGCTATATTGATTGGTTTGCCAAACTGTTCAATATTTTTTTAAATAACTTATTAAAATTAAACCAAACACGCTGTGTCTTAAAAATACTCATTGACCAAAATATGTATATTAAACTTTGTAACATAATTGATATGTATACTTACATACACGTACGAGTAATTGCTCCAACCAAAAAGCAAAGAAGAAGAAGAAAAATAAAAGGAAAGAAAAACCCATAAAGATTTGGGAAATTGAAATCAACCCATTATCTAGAATTTGACCTTCATCTTGAAAACTGTAGTCAATTTGGTTCTGCTTTCCTTCTCCCCAATCTATATCCTCCACAAATTTACCATAAAAAAACCAAATTAATAACTATATATATATATATATATTTATTTTTTTTAATGAATGGCGTGGAATGAATATTATTTCTTGTAATCTCTCATGCTTTTGCATTATTTTGGACTGTAAATAGGAAAATCATGTTAATTATGTTTAACTAAACTCATTTTAATTAAACTACAATTTAGTTTGAATGAAAATGATACATTATTTTAAATAATAATCACATTTAAGATCATACAAGAAAGGAAACCTCTTTTAAACTGTAAATGAAATAACATTTAAAGAGATATTTTTAATTCTTGTGAATAATTTATATGCTGGCTAGCTAGCATACATATAATTTCAATACAAGACAAATGTAACCATGATTATGAAGTCATGTTATTTAAAGTAACTACCAAACATTCCCTATGATGGAATTTTTAGGGGTTAATTTAAAAGTTGTGTTTACAATTTTAGCCACAACTTTCAAATTTATTATCATAGTATACCCAAAGAAAGACAAATAATAAAGTAAATCATATCAACAAAACAGTGCAAAAGACTTTAGCTGCGAGACTATAGTAATTAAAGTTAATAATTCTAATTTAACCCCACTATTTCTTTTTTACAAAAGAAATTAAAAAAAGTATCTTTTTGGGTGTAAATAATGAAATTTGATGCATATATATGAATAACATATAAGAAAAGTTAGGTGACTATATATGGATTTTGATATGATGAAGGGGAAAAAATGTAAGGTGAAGAATGATGGGATTCCTGTGTACTCAAAGTCAGTCTACAAAAATCCATATTTTTGTTTTTGTAAATTTTATGGGAATTGTTAACAGTACCTTTCTTGTCCCACACAGCTTTGAGAGAAAGTAAAAGCAGAAGAAAAAGCAAAGAAAAAAAAAAGGTTTTTTAAAAAAAGCAAAATAATAAAGAATGAAGAAAGGGAGATAGATATAATATAAAGACAAAGGTTCTCTCTCAACTCTATGATTATTCAAATTCTCTATCTTTTTTTTTTTTAAGAAAAAAAAACTTGATTTTACCCTCTACTTATACTTGAGTAAGAGGAAAAATTCAGAGTTTATTTGCTTAGGCCTCGTTGGTCTACCCCTCCATTTTTTTCTTTCTAAAAAGAAGAACAAGAGAAGAAGATCAAGAGGAAAAAAGATAGGGTTTTTTTTAAAAAAAAATTTTGGTTTTTTTTTCTAGGAAGGGGAAGGTAAACTAGAGATGAATAGAGGGGTTTTGCAAAGCTCAGTTATGCAACAAATGATGGGTTCAGAAAACCCTAATTGGTGGAATATGATGAATATTAGTGGAAGTATGAGAAGCTCAACAATCACACAACACTCTTCTCCTAATCATACTAATAATTCTTCCTCTTCTTCTTCTAATATTCTTTTCCCTCACTCTTCACTTCCTTTTCCTTCTAATTGTTACTATGATGCTCAAGATCATCAGCTGATTCCAGAATCTTGGAGCCAACTTCTCTTGTAAATCCCTCTCTTTTTGTTATTCAAATTTAACCCTACTTTACTTTACTTGAATTTTTATTTGGATTTTGTCTTGTGGTTTTGTATAGGGGTGGATTGGTTGTTGAAGATGATCAAAAGGGGTGTATGGGAATGTTCCAATCCAAAAAGTTAGAGGATTGGGAAGAAGAGATTTTGAATAGTAATAACAACAACAACACTCAACACCAACAACAAGTTGATGTCAAGAAAGAACACTCACCTCATGCAAATAGCTATGTCTATGGACACGGTGGAGGTGGTGGTGTCGGTGGTGGTGACGATTATCAATTGGTGGCTTCAAAACAAAATTGGTCACCTATGATACAATCTTCTTCTCCTCAATCATGTGTGACAAGTTTCAGTAGTAATATGTTGGATTTTTCGAATAATAACAATAACAACAAATCTCTTGCTGATCATTCTCGTCCTAGAAATCCTCCCCCAGTACTAGATCGCTCCTCTGAGGTTAGTAGAACAAATTATAAGAGTTTTATTGTGAATTTTTGTTGTTAATATATGTTCAAAATTTTAGTATGGGTTTCGGGGGAGACCCTTTTGTTGGTTTGATTTGATTTTCTTTATGGATCGATAACCCCTTGCATGTAATTTCTCTCTATTAACCATTCTTCATGGGAATAATTATATTGTAAATGATCTGCATATAACTTGATCGGTTAAAAGTTAGGATTACTTTTTGAAGGTGAGACTATAATTTCCTTAATTAGTGGGATTTTGAATCTCCTTTTTTGCTCTTTTTGATTTGGGGTTTGGTTTTTCAATTCACTAATAATTAATTACTTGAGATTTTATGAATCTCTCAATTGATTTTTTTTTTTTTTTATGGGGTTTGTATTTGTTAAGTGTAATAGCAATGTAAATGGTGGGGCAGCGAAGAAGGCAAGAGTTCAATCCTCTTCAAACCAAACAACTTTCAAGGTAATTTCTTCTTTCTTCTTTCTTTCTTTTTTTTTTTTCTAGATTTAAACAAAAACTAAAGGACCAACTCACATGGAAATAAGAACCAAACCATACACAAACATCTCTCATTGTGAAGATATAATTGTCTTTCTTGCTTGTCCATTTCTCCTTTTTCCGATTCTTAATTTTATTTGTAGGGTTATTTTCATCCTAATATTAGAAAAAAAAAATCAAACTCATTATAATATTTAATTTTCTTCTTTTTAGTACAAATTTACATGTGTTGCGTGGATTATTAAAAATGCTTCTTTTTGCTGAAAATAAATAAATAAAATTCAGGTAAGGAAGGAAAAATTGGGTGACAGAATTACAGCTCTCCACCAGCTAGTTTCCCCATTTGGAAAGGTAAAAAAAATTAAACATTCCCATAGTAATTTATTTTCCTTAAAACACATATAACAACTAGTTTAAATGATATAAGATTCGTTTTTACTATTATTTTACATAACTATTAATCTTTCACTAAAGTAGGTGATTAAAAATATAAATTTCCCGATTAGAAAAAGAAAAGAGAGAGAGAGAGTAGCTTTTTTATAATAATAATAATAATAACAATAACAATAATAATACAAACCCAAATCAATTCTTGTTTTTCCTTTTCTCACCAACTTTTAATTTTCTTTTGCTTTTCTTTGCCAAAGTCTTGAGAATGAGCTGTTTGTTCAACACTTATGGACCCATAACCAAATAATAATAATAATAATAATAATAATAAAAAGGGTTGATCTTACTTTATAATATGTATAATATATTAAGTATATATAACGCAGTAAGAGAATATTCAGTTTATAAATGGTATAACTATTTATATATTTTTTGAAAAAAAGAAAAAAGAAAAAGCACATGGAAATATGAATTTGGATGGTTGTGGCGTGAAGCTGAGGTTGTCTTTTAATTGGTACAGACTGACACAGCTTCAGTTTTGTTAGAAGCTATTGGGTACATCAGATTCCTTCAGAGTCAAATTGAGGTGATGTTTCTTCTACTCTTTTTCTTTTCTTTTCTTTTCTTTTCTTTCTTTCTTTCTTTTCCTCAAACAACCATGCATTGGAACACTCTTTTTTATACACTCACTTCACTATTTCCATCTTTATATATATTCTTTCCTTTCTTTTTTTTTTTTCTATGTTTTCAAACATAACACACCACCTTTCTTCAATCTACATCTCTATGTTTTCATGCCTTTATTGTTTTCGTTTCAACATTTTCATCCTAGTAATATTTTGGTGTACCATAAGCTGTGTATTTATCTTTTTCACATCCCACTCTCAATTATGCAGTTCAAAAAACATTTAAAAAAGAAAAGAATGAGAATCTATTATGTGACAAATTGTAATTAAACAATTGAGTAAACTGCATATGAAAAAATAAGATGAAGAATGAAAGGTTTCTGACGTGGCAAACTGTGATTGAACAAGTAATTGAAATGTAAATTATTAAAAAGCACAAATAATCGTAATGGGTAACAAGAATAATTAAATATATAACATCGTTTTAAATTAATTATATATATAGTAAAATCTATCAACGATACACTCTATCGTTGGTAGACTCCTTCGAATGATAGACTCTACATTGATAGATTTAAGAGTTGGAGTCGATATTATGATATCTACAAATCCCTTTGTACAGACTTTAGATTCTAATTCCTATATTTGTAACTTTTAAAAAAGAAAAAAAAGATGTTTAGATGGATATTTTAAAGAGGTAGGAAAGTACATAATTTTTTCTCCCCTTAGAATGTAACAACATTATTGATTGTTAAAATCTACTTGTCTTTTGGTTATTGCATGGAATTCAGGCCCTGAGCTTACCCTACTTGGGCAATACTTCGGGAAGTACGAGGCAACATCAACACCAGCAACATTCTGTAAGAAATTATTCTTTTGAACTCTCTGTCTCACCCTCACTCTGACCCTTCTCATCATCAATTTTATGCACAAATTTGTATTATTTATTTATGTATTTTGTTTGTTTGACATTAATTCTTAGGTTCAAGCTGGAGAAAGAAACTGTGTTTTCCCTGAAGACCCTGGCCAGGTGACCTTTCTTTTTCTGCATCGGATCTCTCTAATTCTAACCCTAAACTTAATTTCATTTTATTTCTTTTCATTCTTTTCTTTACTTTTTCCAAAAGCCTAACCTATACTTCTACTCTTCCCCCCCCCCCCCCCCCTACATTTCTTAATTCTTAAGGAATAAAGTATTCACTTTATTGACTTAAACATGATAAGTATACTTATAAAAAAAAGTTAATTAAAGTTAGGATTTTCTTTTTGTCTATGTTTTTCAACCTTCAATGTAAAGGTTTTAATAACTATAGATTCTCATCATGAATGTTATTTCTTAATCAATAAAGTTTCTTAAAAACAATCAATATAGTCTAAAAAAGATTTAACCATCATAAGTTAAATCCATAGTAACCACTTAATAATTATTTTCTATGGATTATCTTGACACTCAAATATTGACGAGGCATGCATCAAACCATAATAATAATTATAAAAGGATTAGCTCAATTTATTAAACATTTGGCTCGTGGGGTAATGTTATTATTATTTTCTTTTTTCATTAGCTCTTGAACGAGAATTGCTTGAAGAGGAAAGGAGTCTCTGAGCAGGTTGGTTTCGAATTTTTAGTAAAAAATTACAAAATTTTACATAAATTAGCTAATAGTTTTTTACTGTTAAAGATATATGAGAGAAATTTTACAAAAAAAGAAAAAAGAAAGTTCGATTTTATATGTAGTAATAGTAACTATTTACTTAAATAATTTTTCTTAAACTAATTTATTAGCAACAAAATTTGTTTTAGGAGGAGGAGGGAAAGAAGGATTTGAGGAGTAGAGGATTATGTTTGGTTCCAGTGTCCTGCACCCTACAAGTTGGGAGTGACAATGGAGCTGATTATTGGGCTCCTGCGTTCGGTGGGGGTGGCGGGTGGCGGTGTTTTCCGGTAGACGATGGAAAGAATTTGATAGGGCAAGTTACAGCGTAACCCTTTGAAGACTAAAAAGGAATGGAGAGAGCTACATTATGAAACTGATATAACATCATGAGCAGTCAATCTGCTTAAAGAAACCAAAGGCTGATTGCTCATGATGCTATGCAAATTAAACCATACTCCAACCATGCAAAAAAAAAAAGGGGGGGGGGGGGGGGGGGGGGGGGGGGGTTAATATTATACAAAGAGTGCTGTAGCTAATGCTTTTTTTAAAAAAAAAAAAAAATCTAATCTTTTCTTTTAAGTAATTTGTGGTTTATTTTAATCCTAATTAGTTAATTATAATTAAAATGATAATAACTATATTATCATTATTGATGTTTTAATTTTTTTTTTAATTTGGCTTTTCTCTCTCTCACACACAAACACTCTAGTTCTTCCCCCAATGCATTTGTATGTAAATGTAGTGTTTGGGGAATGTGAGAGATTTGCTATCATATTATTCTTAACATATATTATATTGTAGTTTGAAATTTGGGTTGTAATTTTTAGTTGAGCTTTTAACATCATCCTTTTCTCTTTACTTTTCTTAATCAATGATCACAATTGTCCAATATAATAATCCTCCAGTAATTTCTTTGGCCTTATGTATTCTTTTAATATATATATAGGCATGGGTATTGATTGAGACCTATCAAATAAAGTGGTTATCCCCACCTTCTTAAATGGAGTTTGACAATCTAAGAGTTGGAAACTCAATCTTATAAATCTTTTAGGTTGTTTTCATAGAAGACGACTATCTTTATAAATGATTTAAGGGAAAAAAAAAATACAAGATTTATGGTTTTTAAGTTTTAAAACGGTTAACCAATGGAAAATAATTATAATATATTTTTTAATTAATCTCAAATACAAATGAGTGAAATCTAACTTGATTATAATAGAGAAATTGTATTGGGTGGCACAACAAAAATCTAATTTAGCAATATTAGTACTAACCTTTTCAATTTTGCAAATATAGCAATTTTTTAATTTTGGTTGATTTTTTTTATTTTAATTTTTTCATTATTCCAAAATTGTCCTTTTTTCGAATCTCCACTTTTTTCTCTTCCTCTTGAGTTTCTTTCTTTTATCGTTCTTCTTCATTCCTGGTTTTCTTCTCCTGATCTTCTCCACCGTTCTTCTTCACGGTTTCTCCTCTTCGCCTACTTCTCCTCTCCTTGTCTTCTTCTCCCTCTTCTCCATCGTCCTTCTCTTCTTTCTTTTCATTCTTTTAGATTTCTCCCTCTTCGTCTGCTTTTTTTTTATCGTCTTCTTCTCCTATTCTCCTCATTTTTTCTCAAGGGAAAACAAGAATTATGTATGTATTTCTTTTCCTTTTTTAAAGCTCTAATATTCTTTCTTATACTTATGTACGTATTTTGGTGTTTGAAATTGGTTAGGGAGTTTAATCATTATCTTTTCCTTATTTTTTCAAAGAATCGCTCATATTTATTATCTATTGAAATTAAGGCTACGATTTGTTCTTCCTCAAATCTTTTATTTGTTCTTTTATTTGTTCCTCATATCTTTTAGTGAAATGGGCTTTGCAGACTCGTTAGGTTTTATTTAGTTACGTTTTATTTTTTTTTTAATTTGTATCTGTTTTTTATATCAGTGGTATGATGTACTGATATTATATGTATTAGTTGATTAACACACTTATTACATGTTTTTTATGTTTCCAAAATTGTTGCAGTTCATTGTAGTTATGGTTAAGTTGGCAGTAGTTGTTTTTCAGTGTGGTCAATGGGATGAGCAAAATTGCTACGTGGATTACAAAATAAATTGTGTTTTAGTTGATGGAGTGATATCATCATTTGGTTCTTTTGTGAACTTGATTCATACTGAAATTCAGGTTTGAGTCATGTATTGAACTTTCAGTTTTAATTTATTGACCATAGGCGATAATGATGTTCAACATGTTCTTAAGATTGTAAACATATCATAAGAACTGTATCGACAATACATAAAGTGTATTATGCTTAGTGCATCAGTGTATTTAATTGATTGAGTGTATCAATAGTTTTGCAATGTATCAACAACATATCAAATGTTTCAAACTAATAATATGTATCAATAAAGTTTAGCAAGTGATTAAGTGTATTAAATCTATCAAATATATCAGCAAACAAACAAGTGTATCAACGATATATAAAGTGTATCATTCTTAGTGGATCAAGTGTATTTAATTGATTGAGTGTATCAACAGTTGAGCAAGTGTATCAACAACATATCAAGTGTTTCAAACCAATAATATGTATCAACGAAGCTTAGCAAGTGATTAAGTGTATTAAATCTATCAAGTGTATTAGCAAACAATAACAAGTGTATCAACAATATATAAAGTGTATCATTCTTACTGCATCAAGTGTATTTAATTGATTGAATGTATGAACAATTGAGCAAGTGTATCAACAACATATCAAGTGTTTTAAACTAATAATATGTATCAGTGAAGTATTAGAGAGTAAAAAAAAGTGTATGAGCAATACATCAGCAAAACAAATCAGGTGTATCAACCGTATATATTGGTATCAGTAATGACTGAAGTGTAGCTTTGTAATTTCGTATTTTTAAAATGCGAGCTAGTCTTCAATTTTGTTATTTTTGCAAATGTAAAAATGATGTGCTATGGGCCTAATTTATGGTACTATAATTGTTTTATTTGCAGGATCCCCTTATAATTAATTATTAGATATTACCACCAAAAGTTGAAAGTGAATATTTAATAAAAAATAAATAAAGCTAAAAGTTGCAAATCTTGAAGTCCTATTAGGATATCTAATTGAAACAAATTCTCGAAAGTATGTAAACATATATAACATTTTGAAAGCTGTAGAACTAGTGTAAATTAAAAATCAAAATTTAGGGTTAAAATAATAACATGTTAAAACTTAAAAAAACTAGACCTAAAAAGTCTTTTTTTTTTTTTTTAGTATGGATTATAGTACATATAATATTTTTTTTCAAATCTTATTCGACTTAAAACCATTGTAGGTTATAAATTTAATCGTAGTATATTTACTAAATTTTGACAATACATTGAGAGAGAAGATCAAACATCAAATTTTAAGGTTTGAAAGTACCGTTTTATACTAGTTAGGGCATATTCACACGTTGGTTATACATAATTCTCTAAACTAGAAAATGAAAGGGAAGTCTTCAAAATTAGGGTAGGGTTAGGGGAGGCTTTAATTAATTCACACATTAAAGAAAAATATCTTAAAGGACATAATCTTGACATAATCTAAGTTAGGGATATATGAGAGGAATACTTTTCAAAAACTATGAAGAGTTTTGGTAGCAACAGCCAACAGCCTTTAATATATTTCCTTTTTAATGGAGGAATATATAACAAATTCAGGCATTCACATGTCAAACTTATACTTTTAATTTTTTTTTTTTTTTTTTTTTTATGACAATACGTATCCTCCTAATTTTTAGAGATACATATTAATCACATAACTCCATCCAAAAGTATTCATTTTTTAAGGGAACTTCAAAGTATTTCATAGAAATAGTTCTTTTTTAGGTGATGAAAATGCCATTATAGCTTCACTTGGGCTTTTTGCATAAATTCCTTTAAGGTCTGTTTCAGTGTGGCCCAGCTGTTTAAGCCTTTGGAATTGACAAGCCGAAGTGCTTTGAGGAATTGGGACCTCTAAATTGTGAAAAATCAAAAGATTGAAAGAAAAGAATTCTCTTCTTTGATTTTGTTCTTGTTCTTTTTTTTCTTTTTCTTCTTTTCTTTCTTTCTTCCTTTCTTCCTTTCTTATTATTATTAAATTATTGTTATAATTTTGAGTTTCCCTCTCATTTTCATTTTTGCTCTAAGTGAATAAAGGAGACAGAGAGATGGATCCAAAATTGATGAATTTGAAATAAGCTTAAAACAAAAAAAACAAAAAATGGAAAACCCCATTTGGAAGAGACAAAATAATTAAAATAATATGATAGGATTTTGCAGTTTTTGCATCATTTCTTCTCACAACACAAACACAAACCACCACTCTGTCTTTAGCCCTTTCTTTTGCAGCTTTGGTACTTCACCTAACACAGAAACTACTCTTTATAAAAGCAAAAGTCTTTTCACTAATTGCTCTCCCCTATTCACTCCTCTTCCATAGCCAATATCTCTATTGGCCTAAGAAAATTCTTAAACTTCTAAAAACATATATCTCGTAAATAAATTGTGTTATATCAAATTTTGGCACCCACAATGAACTTATAATGTTTGAGAGAAATTGGTAGTGAGGGATTTCGTCGTTTAAATCTATACCAAATGATAGACCAAATCACACACCAAGAACTAATCTTAGTGACAAGTCCGGATCGAACTTAGGGAGCACACTAATTCTAAAACAAATTAATTTCCAACCCAACATAACCGGGGGATCGGAGGGGGGGTGAGTAGAATTTGTAGGAGGAGAATAAATTGAAAAAGAAAGTAAAACGAAGAAAACTCCAATGAAAAAGAATTTAGCTTGGATTATTCTATTTCTCCCTTATCCAAAGAATTCATTCATCAAACTATCATTACTTAGCCATATGTAATCTTCATCTAACCAATTTAATTGGCCAATTAAATTGTCCTAAGGTTCTAATTGTTCTAACCCAATAACATGCAATATCGAATTTTCCAATTAGCATTAAGTTCCATTAGGTGGAATGCCTTAGCGTCTAATTGACATTCAATAGGTTCAATTCTAGGTTGGTTGGAATCAATGTGTATCAATATAGATTTACATGCTAACCTAACCTTTCACTTCTAACTGAATTCTATTTAATTGTCACTAGTCAAGGATTCAGTGCAAATCAAGAGTTATATATTTTCCCTACATCTAAACATATAACCGAACTTCATTCAAGAAGAGAATAAATTAAACCAAAGATTACATAATATACTATCTAAGCTCTCCCAAATTCACGGGACAAAAGGAGAATCTAGAAACCCAAGTTAGAAATATAGTACACTTAGCCTTTCATCTACATGTGAATGATGAGGAGATATTCGAGGACTCATAGTACATGAAAGAACACAAAAAAATAGAGAGAAAAGGTGTAAAAATCGATTGGAATGAGTTAGGGCTCGAGTTGGTGACAAACTGAAGTATTTATAAAAATGATTGGAGGTGTCGTGGCACTAACAAACGAAAACGCGTGGCTTAACTTTGGAGTGCCCCAGTGCTTGGCCGTTTACATGAAACACGAGCTCTCTACCTTACAGCGCCACGATTGGGCGTCGTGGGGGTGTCGCAACGCTGCAAGGCAAAAGCCTTTTGGCTTCTTTTGCTTCCTATTTCACCTCGGTTGCTTCGCGATTTGCACAACACTATTACATCTATTGAGAGAAGTACTTTTTTTTTCTATTGCTAAGCTAACAAACCCATTAGGAAAAACTTAGACAAAAATTTAAAATTTTATTTTTAAAATATATTTTGACACCGTCAACTAATAATGTCAAGAGAAATGGGTGTCAGACGCCTCGTCTACAGCGCCAAAATATATTAGGATCATGTATATTTCAGATGACCGATAGCTTCATTACGATGAAGGAATACTAAACCCTAATCAGATGATTGATGCGAAACTTGATTAAGGGAAAGATCAGCGTCAACAATTCCTTAATCATTTATCTAATCAATCAATTAATTAAGGGAGAGATGTTTATCTAATCTATCTTTGAATTATATTAGTGATGGATTTACTTGCAGTAAAATTGTATCACTTAAAGTAGAGAATGAAGAATTAAACTTTTAATCTATGTACTTAAGATCATAAGGTATGATTTATATCTCAAAGTAATAAAATCTCTGATCTCGGGTCAAGGACCCTCCAG
Source organism: Cucumis melo (assembly GCF_025177605.1). Classification (NCBI taxonomy): domain Eukaryota; kingdom Viridiplantae; phylum Streptophyta; class Magnoliopsida; order Cucurbitales; family Cucurbitaceae; genus Cucumis; species Cucumis melo. The sequence goes on along the minus strand of NC_066858.1, from coordinate 19,284,708 downwards.
ACGTAGATGCTATGTCATCGAACTAGGTTAACAATGTCTTGTATTCTTGCTATCTTTACTTCTTTGCACCATTTGTTGTACCTACTATTGATTAAGTGAGGGACCTTCTTAAACTACTGTTCTTGACGCTTTCCTTGTTTTATCATTTGGTATCAGAGCAAGGTTTTCTGTATTCAATGGATTTTGTGCATGAAGAAGCATCAACAACAAGACCCCCAGTTCTGGATGGGGCAAACTAGACTTACTGGAAAGCTAGGATGATAGGAATTTCTAAAATCTATCGACAGTAAATGTGAAAAGCTATGATCACCGGATGAAAACATCCATCTACTAAGGATGTTGTTGGTAAAGTCACTCTTAAACTAGAGATATCCTCATCTAAAGAATAGGATGAAGCATCTATTGGAAACTCTCGAGCTTTAAATGCACTAATTAATAGTGTTGATCAGAGTGTCTTTAAATTGATTGATACTTGTTCATCAGCAAAACAAGCATGGAAATTTTTAGAAACTGCTTGTGAAGGGACATCCAAAGTTAAAATATCTAGACTTCAGATTTTATCCTCAAAATTTAAAGCTCTCAAGATGGCTAAAGATGAAACGATTGCAAAATTTAATGTTTGTGTATTAAATTTGGCAAACGAATCGTTTACACTTGAAAAAAAGCTTACTGATACAAAATTGGTGAGGAAAGTTTTAAGATCCCTTCGTTCTCATTTCAACATGAAAGTCACTATCATAGAAGAGGCAAACGATGTCACTACAATGAAACTTGATGAGTTGTTCGGATCCTTAAGAACATTTGAACTATCACTCAATGATAATGTGTTAAAGAAGAAAAGTAGTATTGAAATTCAAGGGGTAAGTGAGGATATGGCAAAATCAAATCCAAAACAACCTCAGGATGAGAACTTAGCAAAGACAGTTGCTTTACTGTCAAGACGATTCTCAAAATTTAAAAGCAAGTTTTATAAGAAGTCTCGGGAATTCGGAACTCAGTCCAACAAAAAAACTTTACCAACTTCAGCAACTCTGACTCAGGATCCTTTAGCTCATTTGCTGCATCACGACGAAGAGATGGTGATCGTAGTACTGTTCAGATTGATAGAAGTATCAAATGTCATGAATATGGAGGATTTGAACATTATCAAGTTGATTGTGCTACTTATTTAAAACACAATAAAAAGAGACTTGTTGTTACCTTGTCTGATGAGGAATCATCCTCAGATAGTGACTGTGAAAACTTTGGACGAGCTCTAATCAGCAGTGTTACAGAAGGTATCAAGGAAGAATTACCAGTTGTTTCCAAAAAGAAAGAACTTAAAACAACTCTATCAGAACTAGAAGAAGTTTTGTCCATGTGGGAAAAGGATCAGGAAGTACTTAAAAGTCAGAAAGATCGTATATTAATTCTTACTGAGGACAATCATCGGTTGATGGAAACGATATCAAAATTAAAAGAGCTAAGCAATGTTCGAAATGATTATGATTCTTTAACTAAGTCTATTATTGGGTCTAGAAGTGCTTTTTTCACACTTTTTTAAATTTTGGTAGGTTATGAGTTACAACTTACACCTAAGCATTGTTTGGTCGTTATAAAAGCTTAGACATGTTTTGAACAGCTTTTTGGTTGGTTTGAAACTATGTTTGTCTCACTTACACAACACTTGGTTGGCAGTATAGGTTTTGAAGTGCCTTTTCATACTTTTTGGTAAGTTATGAGTTACGAACTTACACTTAAGCATTATTAGATCGTTTTGAAAGCTCAAGTGATACATAAACATGTTTTTGAAACTCTTTTGGTTGGTTTGACAATTAGTTTGTTGCACTTACATACTTGGTTCCCATTTTGGGTCTTGAAATGCTTTTTTTTATTCTTATTGAATTTTTTTTGTAGGTTATGAGTTACGAAGTTGCACTTAAGCGACATTAGGTTGTTTTAAAAGTTCAAGTATCACACGTTTTGAACACTTTTTAGGATGTCCTTATTAAGGTAGGAGAGCTTATTTTTTTCGGCTGATTTTTACAACCTAGATACCCATAAGACATGCACACCTAGAACACATAATATCTTGATAGCTCGGTCATTTATGAAAATTGCCAAGGCCATAATTGATGTCGATAAGGGTAGCTTATCTACAGAATTTGGTGGAGATAGGATATTATTTAACGTTAATGAGTCTATGAAATATCCTATGGAAAATTTCTCTCAACTACCTTGATTCTTTCTAATCTATTCCTATGGCATGTCATAGCTTGTTTAGAAACCATTTTAAGAACCATGTTGATTTTGAGTCTTTTGAGAATCTTTTGTATGATGAATATGCTTCTTGTAAGAATTCTTTTTGTGAATAACCACGCATGTGTTAATGAAGGAAATGTTTCTTTTGAAGAAAACTGTGTTTTAGATGAATCCTTATTTGAACTTGACTATAAGCTAGCTTTAGGAGAAGATGAGAACTCACTTTTAGATAGTCTCATGTACCTTGATAAATTCATCCAAGTTGACTTTAAAAAAAATCTAAGACTAGCTCTAGAACCTCTATGTGCACCTAGTCATAATTCTTTGAATATTGACAAAGAGGTTAAACATGTTCTAGATTCTTCTTTGTTTGCTAAAAAAGATACTTTTGGAACAAAGCATGCATGTTGAATTGGATATTGAAAATAATTCCTCTTTAGAACAAGAAACAAGGACTGAAATTTCTAGTTTAAGTAGCCAAATGTCTCAACTTGCTTCAACGGTGAGTAAACTTGAGTCTAAGGATAAGTTTTTCCTTCACAACCCGATGTTGCAAATGTAAGTGCCCTTACTCTTCGTACTGGTAAAGTTGTAGACAATCCTAACTCAAATGCTACTTTGCATAAGTCTAGCAACCCTTTTTTTGTTGTCATAAATTTAAGGGGTGTCTGAATTTCTTACCTGGATTGTGTAAGGTACTTTTGTCCTACCTTGGCAACAACTGTGAAGATGATGAAAAAGGGAAACCTTTGTTGACCATTAGACCACAATGTGAGTGAAGCTACACATTCTCTTCTCTCAAGTTCTTTTGTGCATTGAATTCGTTATGTGTGGATTCTTACTTATTATTTTATCATTTAATAGATGGATTTGGGGAATCCAGTAGGCCTGTAGCTGGAGAATAAGGTGTTGTACCTCCAAATGGTACATTTCAAATAACCCTTCAATTGGATTCTTGGAAAACTGTTACAAAGATCACCAGGGATAAGAAAGTGTTGAAGAAGACCCAGAGGAGGGAGAAGGATATGAACAACTAAACGAGGGAGCAGTGGTGCAAGGTGATATAATCATACTTCGGTTGTTCGATAACTGCTAATGGTTTAAATTGTACTCTGACTTAAAAGCTAACTACATTGAGCTTCTATTCTTGCCAGTGAAACTTACCTGTAAACTGGCTGATGAGACAATGTTTACTAAGAAGGGTGACGATGAGAAACCATTTGAGTTCAAAATTGACGAAGGTACGTTGATCTTGTTAATGTTCTTTGACCATGGAAAGATTCGTGTCATTATGGTTTTACTAACTGAACTGTAATCCGAAATATGGAAAAAAACAAATCATTGAAGGATTCGATTTAATTTGGTGTGAGAAAGATGAAGAAGGGAGAAAATCGCTAGTGACGATCCATCCACAATATGCTTTTGGATGTTTTGATTCATCACATGATCTTGTTGTGATTCCTGCAAACGAGTCAACTGTATATTACGAAGTTGAGCTGATTTTATTTGTCAAAGTATGTTTGAAATATTTGTTGCCAAGTTTCTCACTAGAGAAAGTTCCATCAAACAGATACTAACTTTTATTATTGCATGAAAAAGAATCTTGGGACTTAAACAAAGTAGAACATAGTTTTTTTTTTTTTTTACCATTCATGACAATTTCCCTTATTTTCTTTTCCATATAATTTTTACATTCACATGATTCATATGTTTTCAAAAAAAAAAATTAAAGGGGTACAAAATAATTTTCTTTTCACCGGGTCAAGATAGTTTATATATGCTTTTAAATCTATGTAATCAATTCTAATATTTTTATCATTGATATTTCCGGCCAGATATTACAAAAGAAACTAAAATGTCGAGAAAAATATCTTTGATTATGACAGATTTTATAAAAAGATAATTTTGGGAAAACTAGTCATAGTTCTTGGTTTATAATCAAGATGTATTATTATGATTAAGTTTCCTGAAATCATGAATCTTTTCTTCACCTCCTAATCTATATAATATTTTTGGATTAAACCATTCAAAACTGAGATCAAAAAAGAAAAAGAAAAAAAAATGAAAGAATAGAAACTAAAGTAAAAGATTGAAAATCGTTCGAAATAAATAGCTTAGATTTTTCAAAAAAAGAAAAAGAAACTTGGAAAAGAAATAAAAGTAAAAAATCAAAGATGAATATAATATTAATTAAAATGAAAGGAATACATTGTATATGGAAAAATATAACTTTTCTTTGAAGAACAATACAAGTTGAACTTTGAATTATAAATATGAGTACAGAATGGGACGTTAGTTTGGCCAATTTGATAAACATTAAGAAATTGAAAGTCAATAGCCACCCCAAAAAAATATTACAACTCTTCAATATTCTTCATAAATTAATTAACAAAAATAAGTTTGAAATTTAGTCATAAAAGATGATTAATTCATCTCCTTTGTTATGTTTTAATATTCTCAAAAAAGAATGTCACGGTCATGAAATATATTAAACACAACTTCTTCTATGGGCACCAATTGTAGGAATCCTTGTTCTAACACACAAAACAACCTTGCACAACCACCTCTTTGTTTCAATGGGAACAGACCACAACCCATCTTAATTACCTCATCTTTTCAACCAATTAAACCACTCATTGTTTTTGAGTTTTCCAATCCCAGTGGTTAAGAAACTTTGATAACACAGACGACACAATGATGGCTTCTTTGCACTCTGACGAGATGAAGCATGACTCGTTGTCGTCATCTTTCTTGCTCGAGTCCTAACAAGTGTTCTAAATCATGTATCATAATCAATATGATAAGGCAATTACTATTCAACTGGCTAACGGCTTCCAAAGCCTTACAATATTCCATCAACCCTTTGATGCCGCTTCATTTTATTAATATAACTTCATCGTTCTTGACTTTCTTGTGTGTGTGAGCGCGTGTACGTGGCAATTTCAACACCCCAAGCCACATGCCAATGAATTCTCACGTTTTTCTTATTGACTTGGTAACAAAATAAAAGCCATATCCTTCACCATCATTTATCTCTTTCATTTGTACAATTATTCATAGGCTCTTCGAAAGAAACTTTGTTTGAGTTTGGAGAGGAAACATGGAGAGCCATTTGATTTTGGTGATATTAAGTGTGGCTGTAATGATATCGGAGATTAGCCTCATGACTCATGCAGCTGTTCCAAAGACTATTATGAAGCATATTGGTAGAGTAAACAAAAATGGCCCTTATTTGGGCATAGTGGTGCCTAATGCTTTTGAAATGGATCCTCTTCTTCAATCTCCAAGCTTGGTGGTCGATCATGATCTTCCTTACTTTGATTTTTGTCAAATCTTCATATATTATACTTTTGTGTACACAAAAAGATGATAATTGATATTTGTCACTGTTTTACTTTTCTTTTTTTCTTTTTTCTTTTTTTTTATTTTATAGGTCGATGGTTTCGATTTGGACGTATAAGAGGCAAGAAAGTTATAATTGTAATGACAGGACTAAGCATGGTATACTTATGAATAAATGTTGATAATGTGTTTTTTTCTAGTTCAATATGCCAAACATGTATGATAATTTTTCTTATTTTAGTTAAATTAAGAGTTTTAAATCTTGAAAGGGGCGATGGAAAACATTTTGTCTTAGAAGCAATGATTATCTTTATCAATATAGAAAAGTTGCTAAAAAAAGACACATATATTGATTTGTTAAAACTTGAAAGTTAGAATAGATCAAACCTCAAATTTATAGACTGAGAGCAATGATCAAAATATCAATCTCCATACAAATTGATAACATAAAAAATTGTATAAATTACTTCAGGTAATAGTTAAAAGGAAGTTAGAGATATTACTATTAAGTTCATATTTTCATAAAAATTAATAGACGATGATTTGTTATGTTGTATGTATTTTTATAAAATATGGAATATATGGATTTGACTTTTAATATGGATGTTGAAGGTAAAGAGCATATACCTCAACCAACTATGTTCGACTCAAATTGACAAATAGATATATAGGAACCATGAATTAATTTATTTATGAATAGCTTAATGCAGGAACAACCACAGAATTGCTTCTAACTCTGTTTAGAGTAAAAGGAGTGATTCATTATGGAATAGCAGGAAACGCAGATCCTCAGCTTGAAATTGGGGATGTAACAATTCCTCGATATTGGGCTCATACAGGCCTATGGAATTGGCAGGTAAACACAAATCCCTTCATATGAATATTCTCAACAGAAACGTACAATGTCTTTCTTCTTATGCCAATTAAGTGACTTTGTTCTCTAATCAATTCAAACTTTTGAGCAGCGGATCGGAGATGGACCAGATGACGAACTTGCATTAGAATCCAATGGAGATTACACAAGAAAAATTGGTTTCCTGAAATTTTCCAACTTCAGTACAGTTGATACAAAGACAGAAACATCTGTAGACAACCTTTTGAACAATGTGTGGTACCAACCAGAAGAGATCTTCCCTGTGGATGGAACTCCTGAAATCAGACAGCATGTTTTTTGGATTCCCGTGGACAAACACTACTTTTCATTAGCCAAGAAACTTGAGGTACTTCTCTGCCTAACCCCACTTCTCAGTAATAATTTAAACAATCATGTTCCAACTCTTTCATCCTAGAGTAAATTAAATTTGAAGTAATCAGATCAATCTAACTTGGATTGGCCTCTATAATAAGAGATGAGGAGAGAGCATAACTATCTACCATTTGAAGATTTTAAAAGCTGACCTCTCTAATTTGCATGATATTTCATTATAATGAGGACTTGTGAAAATTTCTGATGCCATGATAAAAATCCAAAACATAATCAATGTATTTAACTATGAAAGGTTAGTTAAGAACTAGAAGATAACAAAAGTAATTGAGGCATGTGGAACCTAACACAAGCCCAAAAGGCTTAAACCATCAAGACAATTCTCTAACTTAATCATTTCCCCCTTCTTCTATTTCTACTCAAATACAACAACTTACTTTACTTATAGCTAATTGTAACAAAGAACAACAAACGAAGATAACAAAAGATAGAAACAAAAAAGATATTGCACAGAGGATCAAGTGCTTCAACTAAGTTCTATGAGTTCTATAGGTTCACTGAAGTACAAACAATTACAAGTCTTTATATGTAAATAGAAAACTAACCACTAATACACTAACGTTAAGTCATTACGCCACTAACTCTCTAGTAAAAGCCACTCCCCTAAATAAAAAGCCAATAACATTACTTTCGAAAAACAACTAATTCAATCACTTGCCAACTAAGTTGCACTAATTCTTAACAATAATCTAATATATAGTTATTACTTTTATACTAATCTACTAGCATTTCAATAGTTCGGATTGAGCAAACGTATATGAATGTTCTGTTATGAAGAAAATTTTCCATGATTGTAGGGATTGAAGTTGGAAAGGTGTCTGAATTCAACAAATTGCTTGCCAAGAGCTCCTATTGCAGTGAGAGTGCAAAGAAGTGTCAGTGCTAATGTGTTTGTTGACAATAAAGCTTACAGAGAGTTCCTGCAATCAACATTCAACGTGACCTCCATTGACATGGAAACTGCAGCTGTGGCACTCGTTTGTCTTCGACAAAAGATACCCTTCATTGCAATTAGATCGTTGTCTGATTTGGCTGGTGGAGGCTCTGCTTTGTCCAATGAGGCTGCAACCTTTGCCGTATTAGCATCCCAAAACGCTGCCACTGCTCTTGTTAAATTCATTAGTTTACTGTAATAAAGCCGAAAGATACCTGCAGTTTCTGCAACGACAATCTAAGAAGCACTGACACTTTGGTTTGGATAGCTTGTCCGTGTCCGACACGTGTCTAACACTTGAACACTCTGACACTTGGTGGACACCTATTGGATGCTTGTTAGTGCAACAAATGTATTAGACATGGCATAGAACACTCGTTGAATAGACTAAAAAGACACATATATCACAATAATAATAACTTTTAAGCATGAAATATATCAAACTAAGTCTTTTAAACATATAAATGCATCAAGTCATTTACTATGAATTTTCTTTTACTATAAAATGATATATATTTTTTAAAAATGAATATTTTAATAAACGCGTCCTTGTCATGTCGTGTCCTAGATTTTTTAAATATGGTGTTTTGCCATGTTCGTGTCGTATTCGTGTCTCGTATCCATGAATGTGCTTCTTAGACGACAATGCTCTGGTGTGAACTTCAATATCCTGTTTTTTTCATGAATAGATTCAATCAATTTCTTGTGCTACGTCGGGTCTACCATCAAGTTTTTAACTTATTCTTTGTGCCACAGTGCACGAAGCTATATTGCACATCAGGGCACAGGTTCGCAGCTCTTTTATATGATCTTCTTAACAGACTTGAAACTCTAGTTTTTCTCTGCATTGTTTCAATTCTAGACCATAACTGCTAATACACATAAATCTATCCCAATGAACAAAATCAAGTTATAATCATTATACCCCACCAAGTGGGCTATCAATAACAGTGAAGTTACCTTCTATATGGAAGCTTATGCTTTGTCAGTAATTACGTTTTTTATTCATTTTATTGAAAACCTTACAAGCTTACACATGAATAGAAAACATACTAAGGTTTGTATTGAGACCTTAGTTTGTGTTGTTGCTGCCACTGACCTCTGTTGTGGTCTCCGGTCCTTTAGAGCTCGTCCAGCCACCACTTCTCCCCGAGAATTGCTGGTCCCTCAGCCGCTCGAGCTTAGCTCTTTTTCTCTCCTTTTTTTGCAAGTTTTCTGGGGTTTTTCTTCTTTGTGCCAGTCAGCAAAGTCTGAGCTACTTCCATCATGTCCAGATACATTCTGCCAGTCATTGTCCTCCGTCACCGTTGCGGATTTCTCTTATTACTATTTGCTAGCTTTTTCTTTCCAAAACTTCTATATTTTCCTCTTGGGTTTGTTTTCCTCAACGATATGGCAAACACTAAGCCTATTATCACTAAAGTCTTCGACAACCGCACCTTAGCCAGCAATCCTACTGTCCAAATTACAACCATTCGGCATAAAGGGGATAATTTTCTTCGTTGGTCCCAGAGTGTTCGGACGAGGGAAGATCAATTAGATTACTAGAGAAAAACCACTCCTAGCCCAGCTAATCCTTCATTTGTCGAGTGGGACACTGAAAACTCCATGGTTATGACATGGCTACATTACATGGTTGAAAACATCAACTGTAACTACATGTGCTAACCTATAGCCAAGGAATTACAGGATAGTGTTACTCAGATGTGATATATGACAAGGAGGCAACTCTATTATACAATAATTTCACTCCCTAAAAAGGATTTGGCAAGACCTTGATCTCTTTGATACATATGAGTGAAAGTCTATGGAAGACCAAAATCTGTAGAAGATGGTCGTATTTACAAATTCCTTATTGGTCTCGATGTTGAGTTTGATGAGGTTAGATGTAGGATACTTGGAAAAACCACTCTTCCATCAATTAATGATGTTTTTTTCTGAAGTTCATAGGCAAGAAAGTCGCATGAATGTTATGCTTGGAAAAAAAACCTATTGATTCAGTTGAAAATTCTACATTGGTAACTGAAAACACTATTTTGAAGACGTCTGACCAATCCAACAATACACATGAAAACTCTCGTGTTTGGTGTGGTTATTGCAATAAATCTTGGCACACACGTGAAACTTGTTGGAAACTTCATGAAAAACTTGTGAATTGGAAATGTTCTGAGCAAGGAGAGAAATTCTCATCAACATGCCTCTAATGCTCCTGCTGTGGACTCTAACCCTTTTAACAAAGAGCAAATTGATCAAATACTAAAGTTGTTAAAGACTAATTTGTCATCTGGTAATCCTAGTGTTTCCTTGGCACAGTTAGGTAACTGTTTTCAAGCCCTCTCTTTCGTTAGCTCCTCTCCATGGATTATAGATTTCGAAGCATCGGATCATATGACAACTCTCTCTTCTCTTTTCGAATCATACTCTCTTGTATATTGCAATGAAAAAATTCACAGTGTTGATTGTAGTTTCACCTCTATTGCAAGAAAAGGAATTATTCCTTTTACAACAAAACTCACGTTACATTCAATCCTTCATGTTCCAAAATTAGTCTACAATTTGTTATTTGTTAGTAAAATCTCTAAGGATGCTAACTATCGTGTTTCGTTTTGTGAATCTCATTGTACTTTTTTGGATCAGAAGTCAGGGGAGAAAATTGGACAAACTAAGATGATTAGTGGACCCTATTACTTTGATGAAGTTTGAGTTAGTTATAAAATAGCTCAGGGCTTGATTAGTGTTTGTTCCTCTTTTGTTAAAGAAACTATAATACTTTTGCATTGTAAATTAGGACATCCAAATTTATTGTTTCTCAAAATTATTTAAAAATCTTGATTGTCCAATTTTGTTGCATTTTTGCTAGACATCATCAATCCACATATTTGCCCAAACCTTCCAAGGCTTCTTCACCTTTTTACCTAGTTCATATTGATGTGTGGAGTTTGTCTAAAGTTTTGACTTATGGTGGGAAGCGTTGGATTGTTACCTTTATAAATTAGCACGCTCGTTTAACTTAACTTTATCTTTTAACAAAAAAGAAAATCAAAGGTAAAAGAGGTTCTTGTTCAATTTTACAATATGATTGAGGCCCAGTTTCAAACTAAAATTTGCATCTTCACTCTGATAATAGCATTGCATATTTTAACGAACAATTTACTAATTTTTTCCAGGTTGAGATACTTCTCAACAAAATGGCATTGCTAAGTGAAAAAATATATGTTTACTCAAAGTTGCTTGTGTCTTGTGTTTTCTATGCATGTACCAACATATCTGTGGAGTGATGCAATCCTTACTAAGGTTTTGAATTTCAAAATTCCTCATAATCACTTCAAAGAATTCTTTCTACTACTAGATTGTTTTCTGACTTACCAATAAAAGTTTTTGGGCGTACAGTTTATGTTCATAATCCTAACCCTACACTAACTAAACTTGATCCTCGAGCCATTAAATGCATTTTTGTAGGCTTTGTCTCCCATAAGAAGGCTTACAAATGTTTTGACCCTCTGACCAAAAAGTTTTTTTAGAGTATGGATGTGTCTTTCTTAGAAAATCAACCTTTTTAGCCCAAATTCTCTTTAAGGGTAGTTATCTAACCTTGAGGGTAATTTGAAGATAATTTTTTGGACACTTCACCTACCTCAAACATCGTTGGTCTTGAGATTATGAGTCTACTCCTTTAATGCAAAGTGAAAGTTCTTCAGAGGGAGAAACATTACGGAAACCTGAACTTCAAGTTTATACTATAAAAAACTTACCTCAAAGTAATCGAGAACAGATAGTTGATCTATCATTGTATCAATCTAATTCTCGGATGAATGATTCTGCAAATCTAGTTAACATACATTCTCCTTCTCATAATTCTTCTAGTACTTCTCATAATTTTCCTTGTTCTCCTTCTCAAAATTCCTTACTTAATGTGTCTGATCTATAAATTCTAATTGCCCATAGGAAAGGTATCCATCAATGTACCAAATATCCCATTGCACGTGGGACATAGTTGAACTACCTAAAAACAAGAAAACGGTTCAATGCAAGTGGGTGTTCACTGTAAAATGTAAAGTTGATGGTAGTATCACTACAAGAAAGAAGGTTTTTTGCCAATACCTTAAAGCGTCGGCATAGCCCTTAAAAGGGTCGGAAAAGATTTTTTCTGACACCAATTAAGTGTCAGCAGAATCCATAGGGATAGGCTATCCCGACACTTTTTTTGTATGTGTCAACATAGACTTCTATGTTGAAGCTTGAAGAATGGACGGATGTGCCGACATTTTCGAGGTGGTGTCAGCAAAACATCCCTATATCGACATGTTATCGTGGCATCGATAGCAAACTTTCCCAATGCTTGTATTTTTAGGCATCGAGATATGTTATTTCATGTACATGAAAAAAATTTCGACACTGCTCATGGTGGCAGAATAGATCGTCTACACCAATGCGTATGTGTAGCCTTCATGTTTCAAAAAAATTATTTTATTCTTAGAAGCAATATATTTCTCTTAGCTTCACTTTTGGCTAAATATCCTGATAAAATATTTAAATGACATATATATAAAACAAAATATTTAAGAAGATAGAACACTAAAATTTTATTTAAATAGTCATGCTAATCAAGCATCCTTACAAAAGTACTAAAACAAACTAACCCAACTAACTAAGAAAAGCAAAACACATTAGTCTCGAGATATTTTTAAAATATAATAATAGACCTGTTAAATATTGACAACAAAAGAAAAAACACTTGATTCTTGATCGGTTACGAAATCATGATGATAACATTGATCCTGTAAAACAAAAAAAAAAAACGAAAAGCCGAAGTTTAACTTGTATATATATCTAAAACGCATTCATACAGAACCATAAAAAAAGAAAACAAGGGTGCTTTTGTTTATCCCACATTTCTCCACAAAATATGAACAATGCAAACATCATTAATCCATACTTCTCAATTCAATATTTAAAATAACAATACGAACACAAGTTGCATAACTCGCATTTCATCATGCAAAAGCATAATAATAACACATAATTGTCCAACTCATGATAAACATAATTAACTCAAAATTCTTAACTTATTCAAAACAACAACGCAACAAAAAACAACCATTCTTAACTCACACTTATAAACTCAACAATCAAAACAACACAAAGAATATTAACTCATATCTAGGAACAATAAAAAACCAACTAATCAAGCTCGTTAATGATTTAATATTGGGATCGATGCTTTGAAGTAGTGTTTTCTCATATACCTAAAGTTAAATTATAGATATATTTAAACAATTTCTCTCATTTAAAATAACAAAAATAAGATAGAAGTTTAACTCACATTTCTGCTCACATATTCAAAACAACAAGAACTAAGTTTGTCAATTTAAAACGAATAAATTCATTTTCCCTCTTTAGATCAAACATGTAAATTTAAAGCGTATAAAAGTTGTAAATTTAGAAAATTAGATTAAAAAACACACTAACAATCAAGTGAACTCCCTCAATCTAACAAAACACACTAACAATCAAGCTAATTCCCTCAATCTAACAACAAAAGATTCTATCAATTCAAACTTCAAACAAATCAACTCACATATTCTCTACCACTTTTACACATGGTTTCAACAAAACGAATGAATGACACATGTTGCGAAGAAGAAAAAACTACTGATGGTGAACGAGAGAGATATAGGAGATGTGTCACAGCTGCAAAACAGAGGGAGATTTCGAGAGAGATGGGCGGTGGAAGTGAAAACCCTAAAGGGGAGAAAGGATGTCGCAATGGCAAAACGCGGGTTATCCCAGCAGCAAAGCACAAAGAGAACTTGAGAGAGATGGGCAGCTACTAGGCAGGTGAAGTGTCGATAGGAAAATTAGGGCATTAAACTTCAAGTTTTTCCCAACACCCAAATAAAGCGTCAACATAAAGGGTCCATGCCAATGCTTACTTAAACGGCGTTGGGCTATCCCAACGCCTATATTACAGCATTGGGATAGGCTACTTATCCTGACCCCATACTTTTATTGTGTCAGGATAGACCCCATAAGTCGTCGCTCATTTTTGGCGTCAACTTTAATGCCCTGCCCCAACGATGTATGCATAGTCGACAATTTCGACACTGAAAAAAAACCCTTTTTCTTGTAGCGTATTGAAAAGCACAAGGCAAGATTGGTTGCTAAGGGATTTACTCAGACATATGGACCACATCAAGAAACATCTGCTCCAGTTGCTAAAATTAATTCCATCATAATTGCTATCTGTTGCAATTAATTTTGATTGGCCTCTTTATCAACTAGATGTTAAGAATGCATTTTCTCAATCGGGATCTAGAAGAAGAGGTATTTGCGAACTTGCCACTTGGTTTTGAGGTAGATCACGATATTAACAAAGTGTGGAAGTTAAAGAAATCATTATGTTCTGTAAACATACAGAAAATGACAAGGTTATGGTTTTGATAGTTTACGTTGATGATATCATACTTATAGGCAAACACCGACTTTCATGAAGAAAAAAGTAGTTGATAATTTCCAAATCAAAGACCTAAGAACTTTATAATATTTCCTAGACATGAGGTTTGCCAGGTGAAAAATGGCATTCTTGTCATCCAAAGGAAGTATATTGTTGATCTATTGAAAGAAACAAGTTCACTAGGTTGCAACCTAATAATGCATAGTAAGAATTTGAGAATAATTGAAAGGGTACCAAATTGACATAAAAACTCTTGAATAAAAGGGTGGAGCGGAAGTCTAACTCCGTAAGTAAACATGGCAGGATAGAAAGCTACTTCACCTAAGGGTGGATCGGATGGTTCCTCACTTAAAAAGGAGATTCTCATATGCACAGAATCGAGAGTCCTAAATTTATTCCTAAAAGAATTTAACATATCCACAGTTAATGGACCCAAAGAAAGAGAATAGAGGACCAAGTCATTATTATACAATCCACGCCCTATTTGAATATGATTTCAAGGTCTATAGTTGAGAACAAAATCGACAATGTCAGAGTCGGTTGACACACGATCCTATGATCTAACTTGAATGCTCTCTATGAAGTAAGATAAGATAAAGAGAAATTACCTTCAGAAATATGAATGAATGATCTCCATGAACTATAAGGAGAAATTAGACCAAAGGTCTACCCAAAAATCAAGCTTATTGAAGGCAATGCTTGACAGCCTAAGCAATAATAGCTCGGATGGGTAACGGTATGACTGAAAGCCAATAGCAGCCCGAAAACTGAGAAGTCGTGTCAACTTCAGTTACAAAAGGTCGGCCTATAAAATGTTTGGGGGCGAAGAGAGGAACGGTGAAAACTTGAACTATTTTGAATTTCCATTTCTATCAATTGAGTCTTATTCAAACTTGAACTTTAAGGTGGATTTTGCTCAACACCACTTCGGTGTTTAGTCTTTGTCTATTTTGCAGGATTTTGTGCTACTCTCCTCCAAAGAATACAAATATACCGTAAGTGCAATTTTTGGTATCAACATGATTGTTTTAACTTCCAAACTTAGTTATAAATCTTATTATTGAAGTCCATATTGAGATTAAATAATAATTCGATGTTTTATGTGTAATTTTAAAAGATATCAAAGATATTGATTGACCTTTATATCGATATTGAACCGTCCAATTTAAGGATATATCAATATATCAACAGATATTTCAATCCTTGGTTAAGAGCAAATGCCTTTACCAATTGGGTTAGGTTGAGATTGGGAAATTGATTGAGATTGGGAAATTGATTGACCTACCATCTATGAATAGCTAAATGCAAGGACAACCACGAAACTGCTTCTAACTCTACTTAGAGTAAAAGGTGTGCTTCACTGTGGAACAGCTGGAAATGCAGATTCTCAGCTTGAAATAGGAGATGTAACAATTCCCCAATATTGGGCTCATACAGGCCTATGGAATTGGCAGATAAGCAAATTTTCTCAATAGACAAGGGAAAAAGTCAAACCAATGTCTTTTTCTTGTTTAAGTTTGTCATTTGACTTCATTTTCTAATCAATTCAAACTTGTGAGCAGGAGATGGACCAGACGACGAACTTCCATTCAAATCCTATCAAGATTTCATGAGAAAAATTGGTTTTCTAAAATTTTCCAACTTCAGTATTGTTGATACGTAGACACATCTGAAGACAACCTTTTAAACAATGTTTGGTACCAACCAGAAAAGATCTTCCCTATCGATGGAATTGCTGAAATCAGACAGCATGTGTTATGGGTTCCTGCGGACAAACTCTAATTTTCAATAGCCAAGAGACTTCAGGTACTTGTCTGCCTAATCCCACTATCTCTATAAGAATTGAAACAATCATGTCCCCAGTCTTTGATGCTAGGTAAGTTAAGTTTTGGAAGTAATAAGATTAACTTAACTTGATTGACCTACTATAAAAAGAGACAAGGAGAGAGCGTAACAACCTAACAGATGAAGATTTTAAAGCTCTCTAGTTTGCACGTTTTAAAATTTTCATATTCCGTGAGAGTCCAAAACAGAATCACTGTGTATTTTAATATAAAAGGTAAGAGTACAAGTTTAGAAAAGCACTGGAGGCACTTGGAACTCCTTTTCTGAGTATACTGAGGCAAGCCTAAAACCCCATCCAAATACAACAACTTCCCCAACTTTTACTAATATACATTAATACTGTTATAATACCCTAGTAGCATTTCTATCATTCGATTCAAGCAAACAGGATCTGCATAAGAATCTTATGTTTGAAGAAACATTTTTCATGATTGTAGCGATTGAAGTTGGAAGGGTATCTGAGTTCAACAAATTGCTTACCAAGAGTGCCTGTAGCAATGAGAGTGCATTCAGTGCCAATGTGTTAGTTCCCAATAAAGCTTACAAAGAGTTCCCGCATTCAACATTCAATTTGCCTCCATTGACATGGAAACTGCAGTAGTGGCACTCGTCTGTCTTCAACAAAAGATGCCCTTCATTGCAATTAGATCAACGTCATTTCTTTTTATCAATAGATTCAATCAATTTCTTGCATTAAGCTGGTTCTACCATCTAGATTTTTACTTACCTCTTCGTGCCACTGTGCAGTGCCACAACGCTATATCACACGCCAAGGTAAAGGCTCGCAGTTCTTTTGTATGGTCTTCTTCAGACACTTGGAACTCTAATTTTCTCAGCATTGTTTATTCCTATACCATAACAGCTAATACACATCAATCCACGCGAATGAACAGGAAAACTAACAAATCAAGTTAAAATCATTATAGACCACCAAGTGGGCTATCAAGAACAGAGAAGCTTGGTCTTACGATTTATGTGGAAGCTTCTGCTTTGTCTGTAATTAAGGTTTTGATGGTTTGAAAAGTTCTTCGAAGCAATGAAATAATCAGTCAGCAAAAGGATGATGCTTACATTTCAGTCAAGCCGGCTGGGGGCGGCACAGCACTTGCCTTGCCATTTATAATATTCACCAAAATTCCTGCCGCAAATCAGAATCAATAATTTTAACTTCCTCGAACTCGACGTCCGTTGTTACCAGAGAAATGGTGGACACTGGTTTCACCACCGCGTCGAATATTCTCCACCATATATCAACCTTCATCTCTGAAATACTTGCTCAATCCGACCTCCGAAAGCGCCTTCTCTCCACCGTGTACGATAACTTTTCACTTTCCGACGAGATTGCCCAAAAACCACTAGGGCTTGCAGCTGAAGCTCTCGAAAACGCCATCTCCGCCGACAACTCTTCGATCAAATCCTCCTCTCTACGTTGTGCAGAAGAGCTACTCCTCTCCCTTCCTGAAAATCCTATTTCTTCTTTTCTATTATCCCTAATCTACGGCCTCAATCACCAAAACCTCAACTCCGCTCTTAGGCTCCTCGATTTGTTCCTCTTATACCCTTCATTGGCTCGGTCCGAAATCGCTCCGACTCTGTTCGAGGAGCTCTTTCTCGGCCATTTTCTTCCGATTTTTCATTGGTTCAACGAACAGAGATCAAAAATCGTGAAATCCTTGGCCTCGAATTTGAATCACAATGGTGGTGGGGAATATTCAAGGTGTGAGGAATGGGAAGTTGTTCCATGCACGAAATCGCTGTCGAAGTTGAGCATTGATCAAACTTTGAAGCTGAAGGAACTGGAAAGCAATTACGAGAGAGTTTTGGACAGGAATTGCACGGATTTTGCGGAACATTTCAAAAAGATTTTGGAAAGGAATGAGGAAAGTGAATGGATTCCGAGTCCGAAGGTAAAATTATTGAATAAGAAAGAGAAATGGAAGGAAATGGAGCAGATTGTAGAGGAGAAGTTAAGAACGGAGCACCTCAGTTTACCCAATGGACGGTATAATGTAATATTATTAATTGCTCTTCTTTATATATATTGTTTTTCTAACTTTTTAATTATCAATAATACCCTTAGACATAATAATAATAAAAAAAAAAAAATAGAGAGAAAAGCAACTATTCTGGTTTCCATTAGACCCCTTCTACGGCACCCATCAATTGAGTGGTTTTTTATTAGAGGAAGAATTAGAAGACAAGAGAAGCAATAAGATGAGAGAAGTCCGAGGGCATAGCAAGACACGCTTTCCTCTTCCTATACCCTCTTATTTACTTAGAAGTTATCGTATTTATATCGATAGGGAGAGGGAGCCATGCAAGAACGTGAGGATATAACAAGTAAGTAGCAAGATTTTCTCTTGTTAATTATAGGCTTTCTAATTCTCGTAAATGATCTCTCTAATAGAAGGGTAAGTTCTCTTCTGTGTCTATTCCTAAGTCTTTGGTAGAGGCGTTATCACCAATGGCTCGTGCTTTTGTAACCACTCCATGGGACTCTTCATGCTTTGAGATTGAACTTGTTGGCTCCGTGTCCACCGAAAGTAGGTTACCTTCGTCATTGTATTGGTACTCTCTCGGTAAGCTTCTCTCGTTCACTTCAAGCCTTTTGTGTAATGACCCTATAGTCTCGAAGAAAGAAAAAGAAAAAAAAATCAATGGTTGTGGAAACCGACCTTTGTAAAGTTGACCTTTTGATAACTAATTAGAGTTGAGAGTCAATGAATCACTCCATAAGACATAACTGATAAATGAATGATTCGATCCTCTCCCGACCACACAAGTTCTTCGATTCTATTGAGGGGGTTCCATCTTTTTAGTATGTTTGGAAGTCCTTCGAAGGAGGTCAAACTTATAATGAAGTTAAGGTCTCCTCCCTATTCTCGATTGAAGCTTGATAAAGCTCTAAAAGGGTTGGTTACTATTGACTTACAACCATAGTTATTACAGTCATTCAATAGAAATTTTCATCTTTAGTATTCAGATGGATGAGCATGACTTGAACCCAGAACTGATGAAATTTTGGGGGAAAGATGGTCTCTCTCGATAGTAAGAGTAATATTAGTCTCAATAGCATTTCTTATGATAAAGACAGAAGGACTAATTAAGGTTGTGAGCATCTCGATGGGAAGGAAGGGCATCGACAACGGTAGTACAATTCTATCCCTTCGAGGTCAACCTGTGGGTTGTCCTCTCTAAGTCATTCTTGCAAAGAGAGAAAAAAAGAGATGAAATTAATTTAACAAAGGACTACTACAACAAGAAATTATCGAAATTAATTAATAATAAAACTAGGTTGAGTTGGGTTGAATCGGTTACTAAAGCTTATAACTCAACCTGACCCAAAATAAAAGATAACCCAATCCACCCCTTATGAATTGAGTTGGGTAATGTGGTCGAGGTAGTAGGTTTTTTTAACACCCCAATTTATGATAACTTTTAACTTTTTTTTAAGTGCACTCGAGGAACATGTTCCTATTGAAACATTAACAACTTCTTATTTATACATTAGCAATATGGATATTTCTAACATTCTTTTTAGTATAAATGCTTATTTAGACGTAATTTTGAGATTATTAAAATCACTGTTGTCATATTTAAAATCGCATTAGATACATCTATGACCATTCAAAATTAATTTAAATTTAGTTTTGATGTAAGTTCCATTTTATCAAAGTTGGATTTGAACCATTAAAAACATGTTTTATAGTAATATTAAAAGGAATATTATTCTAAACGACAAAAGAAAAATATAATTATCGATCAAGAATATGCTATTGTTGTATATTGTTGATAAAAAATAAAGTTATTCTATATTTGGTTCATTTTGTTATAATTATAAGTATTTTGGTTCATTTTACTAAATTAAAAATATATTAAAAATAACTCATGTTAAAAACAACACAAGTGATTTTAAAAAATTTTAGAGTCTTCTTAAACATGTCTAAATATTTTTTAAAACAAAATATTAGGGAGCATTTGAAGTAAGTACTATCATATGATTACAGTAACTATTATTGTAAATACTATTTCGTAATTTTCAGTGAGCTACGATCAACACTACTTATAAACTTTTATCCATTACAATATTTATTATTTACGACAATTTTTGCTATTTTACGTTCATCATTTTTTATTATTTGCTACAATACTTACTATTTATTTCTCAAATAATTTATATCTCAAACATATGCTATCATAACTTAAATCAAAATAATCTATACTTAAACACAAACTATTATAATTCAACTCTAGTAGGATCACAATAACTAATTTTTTACCACAAGCACTTCTTTATTGCTTCCATATAAAACTAACCGTTAATATATGCTATTAACTTTCCATAAAGGTTGTCGAAAATATTTAAAAGTTTAGTACGTGGTAAAGTACAAAAGTTTTCACTTATTTTATATAATTGAACCTTTTACCAATCTAGTTATTTTCTTTTCACGTTGATTCATTTACTATTCTCAAGTGTTTAACCAAAAGTAGTATGAAAAATTACAAAACAAACTCGTTAATTTAATTAAAAAATAAAATTTAATAAAGAATGATTATGGACATATTTAAAATATATAACAAACAAATCTTAAATAGTATTTTATAAATATTTTTATCATTTTGTAATTTTTTTAGAATGTTCCAAATTTTAACAAAGATTAAATTTCATCTTCATGCACATTGGACATAGTTCATAACTTGAAAAACAAGAAGGACTAAGGAGCTCATAACGAATCAAGAATTCGTTAGTGTCTCTTTCAAACAAAAAAAAAAAAAAAAAGAATATTGAATAATTCAAGATTTCATTTATTGGTGTTCTTTTGACAAGTTTACACAAATTTAGAAATTTCCACTGTTGATGAAAATCCTACAATAATTTCTTCAACGACTTCAATCTAAAGCAACATGACATTCACTTTCTTCTCCTCTTTCGCATTCTGCAGCCAGTTTGGGTTGAAGAAGATCCAATTGTCTCACTTGTTGAAGTCGACAGTGCCACCAAGTCAAAGTCGCCGTCGCCGTCGCCGTCTCTTCCTACCCGAACTCCCGGACCACTCAATTTCAACGGAGAGCAAGAATCTTCCAGTGGGTCTAAAACCTTTTCTATCTTCAATTCGGCTGCTCAAGCTCAAGACGATTCTTCTGAAATCGAGGTAAAACAAGAATAGATGTTAACAAGAAGGAAAAAAAAATATTACCCATTTGTTCCCTTCTGAAAATATTTGTTTCCCTTTGTTTGTCGTTAGGAAAATGACGGCAAAACAGCATTGTTTGAGTCTATACTCGGGACCCAGAAGCTAAAACAGACCATATCTTCCATGGAAGAATCAGGAACCAAATCAGTGGAGTTGGATTTTGCTATGGAGGATTCCGGCAATGCCTCACCGGAAAGTGGCGAAAGGTATAACACACCTCCTAAGGACTTTGTATGTCCCATAACTTGCAACATCTTTTATGACCCAGTGACTCTGGAGACGGGTCAAACTTATGAGCGCAGTGCAATTCAGGAATGGCTTGATAGAGGGAACTCAACTTGTCCAATCACAGGACAAAAGCTGGAAAATACCCAACTTCCCAAAACCAATTACGTGCTAAAACGCCTCATTGCGAGCTGGCTTGAAGAGAATCCCAATTTTTCTTTGGATAAACCTATTGATGAAGCTGACCCATTGGCTGTTTTGACTTCACCTGTTAGTGTCATAAGCCAAGCCTCCATTGATAGAGGCATGAAGGAGGTGAGGCGTGCAATTGTTAATCTCTATGCTTCTGAAGTTTTGGAGGAAGCAGAAGCTGCCGTGCTTTGTGTAGAGAGGTTCTGGTTGGAAGAGAATGTGGAAATGGATATACAACTTATGTTGTTGAAACCTCCCGTAATCAATGGACTTGTTGAGATCCTTGTCAATTCTGTAAATGAACAGGTTTTGAGTGCAGCAATCTTTCTTTTATCAGAGCTGGGATTCAAGGATGCTGCTGTGATTCAAACACTCTCCCGGGTCGAATCGGATGTGGATTGTATTGTGACTCTTTTTAAAGGAGGTTTCATGGAGGCTGTTGTGTTGATATATCAGTTAGGACTTTCCAGCCAGAGTTTACAAGAGATGGACATAGTGGGTTCTCTTTTGGCTGCTATTAAGAAGAATGAAGGAGATGTGAAGAAGATGCGTTTAAGCCATAAATCTGCTGCAGTGATTTTGCTTAGAAAGATTTTGGGAAAGAGTAAAGAAGGTTCTTTGATTGCTGTTGTTGTGCTTGCTGAAAATGCAATTGAATGTATTATAGGTAGTTTGAAAGCAAAACAGGTAGAGGAGAGGATTGCTGCAGTTGGGATCTTGTTGCGATGCATTCAAGAGGATGGGAGGTGCAGAAATATCATAGCTGATAAAGCTGACTTAGCTTTGGTTTTGGAAAGTTTTGTAGAAGTGAGTAATGACGAACAATTTGAGATCATTACGTTTCTCTCTGAGTTAGTTAAGTTAAATAGGTATGTTCTTCTGGTCACTGTCCAGACATCTTTCTTTTTCAGCAATGTCTTGTGGGTAAATCCAATAGACTCAGACATGTCCTGCAATAATGAAAGTTATCCGTCTTTCTTTTCAGGAGAACTTTTAACGAACAAATTCTTCAAAACATAAAGGATGGAGGTGAATATAGCACTATGCACTACCTCTTGATATACTTACAAACTGCCAGAAGAGATCAATCCCCTGTAGTGGCTGGCCTTCTGCTACAACTTGATGTCTTGGTATGAGTATCCCATTTTCTGTTGTAGCTAGGTACATTGAACTTTCGAATCTTTCTTTAACATGTTGTTCTTCTAGTTCAATGGGCAAGTTTATTTGCCGGTGAAGCAGATTTCTTTTATTTCTTGAGCACTATATTTTCCATACCTACTAAGTACAATGTTATTATACTCATTTATAGGTGGAACCGCGAAAGATGAGTATCTATCGGGAAGAGGCAATGGATGTTCTTATTTCATGCCTTGGAGATTCCGACTTCCCAACTACTCAAATTTCTGCTGCTGAGACGATTATGTCTTTACAAGGAAGGTTTAGCACATCTGGACGACCCTTGACTAGGTATTTTCTTCTTGAACGTGCTGGATTTACTAAAGGCCACAGGAAATCCATACAAAGAGATACTATTAGCAGTGCTCCGGGAGAAGCAGAACTCACAAGGGTGAGCATTCTATAAAATTTGGACATTTTGTCGGTACTCAGATTTCTGTGTCTGGCTTATAAGTTGCTAGCTATCATTCCATTAATCTTACACGGCTCTATATTCTATTACTCGAAAAATAATTTCCTTTCTTTAAAACTTGCACAAAAGGAAGAAGAGAGGGCAGCTGATGAATGGGAAAGAAAGATGGCATTTGTACTTATAAGCCATGACTTTGGGTTGCTCTTTGAACCATTGGCAAAAGGTTTGAAGAGCAAATTTGCAGCGCTATTTTCAGCATGCTTTGTCTCTGCCACATGGCTCAGTCATATGCTTAGAAGTCTTCCAGACACGGGGATTTTAGAAACTGCTAGAGTTTGCTTGCTCGATCACTTCTTATCGATTTTCACAACGACAACAGATGTGGAAGAGAAAACACTTGGCTTGCTAGCAATAAACAGTTTCGTACACGAACCAGGTAGGTAATAGCTTCTGAAACAAGAACAAGCGTTCCTGTATGAATGTTTTATATTTTCTGCAGTGCACGATACCTTCTGTTGCTTATTTAGATGTGTACGGATGTTAGTTTCTTGCTATTTGAATTCCAGATGGACTACAGTGCCTTAGTTCCAATATGAAAGATATTATGAGAGGTCTCAGGGAACTTAAGAGATCAACACCGTTGGCCTTTGAGATGCTAAAAGTTCTATGTGAGGAACAAGACTTGAGTTCTGTAAGTTAGTTACACCTATTGACGTTTTTTTTTAAATAAAAAAGCTTATTCCAGCTAACTATAGAACCATGAAATGATTTCATATCCTTGTTCTAATGTAGGAATTCTGGTCTCATCAAGAACTGTTTCAAGTAGATTGCAGTACAAATGGAGAGGTACTATCAATTGCTTATTTCAAAGACAAGATCATCTCTGGCCATTCAGATGGAAGAATCAAGGTATCTTTACACAGTAACAACCATCATTTTGTAGGTCTAAGTTTCATCCTTGACAGTTCTTGATTGATCCATTGAGATGATATATCTGACAGACTGTAATATTTGTAATTTAGTATGAAGCTATTCTTCCTTTATTTGGATCGTATGTTCTAATATTCATATAATGGAAACACCTTTCACAAATTTTGCCACAGCATTCGACGGAGTTTCTTGGATAGATTCTTTCCCCTTTTTGTATTTGGTGTTATCTGATTCTGATAATGGTGTTTTTGGTTGGCTTTATTTTTTGAAGGTTTGGTCTGTTAGAGGGACTAATCTTCATCTCATACATGAAGTTCAAGAGCACTCCAAGGGAGTCACCAGTCTAGCAGTTTTGGAATTCGAAGAGAAACTATACAGTGGCTCTTTAGACAAGACCATTAAGGTGCTTACACATCAATCTTTCTCTCTCACATGCATCAAACTACACTTTAAAAACCATATTTTTTTCATGAGCAGGTATGGTCTCTCGGCAGTGATACAATCCAGTGCATACAACTTCACGACGTGAAGGATCAAATTCATAACTTAGTTGTTTCAAAGACAGTTGCTTGCTTCATCCCACATGGAGCTGGTATCAGGGTATACCTGACAAATACCTTATGAAAACCACCAAATTTCATTTTTTGCATTTTATTTAGTAGAAGGTTGTCATGTCATTGGCTCATGCTGAGAAATGTCGGCTAGGTTTATTCGTGGGGTGGGGAATCGAAGTTACTAAACTCAAGTAAACATGTCAAGTGTTTGAATCTTGTGGGTGGAAAACTTTTCTGTGGATGCCATGATAGTAGCATCCAGGTACTCTTTTTTCTTCAATCTTTTCATGAAGTACTTTGTTTCTTGTTTCAGTGATCTTAACGATGCGTTTCCATGGTCTATTAGGAGGTCGATTTGGCTACAGGCACTATAAATTACATCCACAGTGGTTCCAGAAAACTGTTGGGGAAGGCCAATCCAATCCAGGCACTCCAAGTTTACGACAAACAGTTATTTTCAGCCAGCACTGCTTTAGATGGAGCAGCTGTGAAGGTACTCAGTTAACTTTCACATTCTCGACTCTCTATCTGATTTGATTGAATACATAATATAAATAATATCAAAGTTTTTCGTTTAAAAAAGATTTGGAATACATCGGACTACGGGCTGATAGGATCGCTGACAACTTCAATGGATGTAAGGTCTATGACTGTAAGTTCAGATCTAACTTACTTAGGAGGTAAAGGAGGAATGGTTGAAATCTGGTGCAGGGAAAAGCCCAACAAAGTCGACACACTTCAAATGGGTAGAAACTGTAAGATCATTTGTATGACACTAGATGAAAGGGAGGAAGTTCTGGTAATCGGAACGTCAGATGGTCGGATTCAGGTAGAGTTCTATTTCGGATGGATGTACATTTTTATCTTGGACACCTAACCTACTTAGAAACATGAACTCTCCAATCTTACTTATATTTATAAGTTTGAAAGTGCTAAATTCTACAATATTTGCTAACAATCAGTAACTTCCTGTTTTTTTTTTTGTAGGGCTGGGGATTGTGACAGAAAAGAGGAATGGCCTAAAACAATCTCAAACAGTGTGATTTTGATACGAAAGTGTAAAAAGATAAATAAGTTATCACTTAATTATAATTATTTCAACCAATTCTTTACTCATGCATAAGAAATATGTGATATATTGTTCTTGAGAAATGTATGTACAGTCAAGTTTGAGAATAATTTTAGGTGGTGCAGCCATGTACGAGCCACAAGAGACTGAACCAATCAACCATTGAAAAGCTTCTCTTGTAAATTTATAGATATAGTTGTAGTCGAACTCAAAACTCAGTATAATGCTACTTACTATATTTCTTACAGTTGAACTTGGAAAACAAAAGTTAGCATATTAAGATTAGAGTGTATTAGTTACCCAACCTGACAAGGAAATAGTCGAGAACAACAAACTCAAGAGCAATTAGATACGGAAATATACGAAAATATATAGATAGAAGTAAGCTTTAGCCTTTTGAGAGAGCTAGACTCTCCCCAAAATCTCACTCAAAAACCTCTGTTTATAACAATATCGATATGTTCTCCTAATAACCCCATTACTTTTCCCTTAAAAATACTAAGGTGTGGGTAGGGTAATCCCATTACAAACTTTACCAAAATTCACTGAAAAAGTCCATGACTCCCACTATGTATGCTTCTTTCCTCATTTCCACCGGCGTTGTCTCCACTAATTTGCTGTCCAAAACAACACAATTCCCATTTCCCATCTTTTTAATCTTGAATTGTCCCAATTGCAAAATTCATCGAATACACCATTATCCACCTTAAATGTTAAATGTTAAGCTCCACTCTTTCTTTTAAGGAATATACGTGGGAATGCCAAAATTGCAAGAGCTGTTGGATTTTTATCAAAATTCTGGATTAATGTCTTTTTTTCAAAAGTAAGTAGCACACGTGTCTTGTGTCGTGTTTCTATGATATTTTTGTTTTGTTACATGTATAGCATAATGTAATTCATATATGATGTGATTTAATTTGGTATAATTTAAAATATCAAACTTAACGGAATCATGGATAGTGTAACCCAATTATTGAAATACAATATATTTTTGATTCGTTAATATAATAAAGTGATCATTAGATTAAATTCGTTAAATTTTTCTTTTTTTTTTTTTTTTTTTTTTTTTTTTTATAATTTTGAATATTGAATTTAATGTATTTAATTTTTTGAAATATCTAGGTTATTCAATCATAATTAAAATTTATTTAACTAATTTTTGAAAATACTAAAATTATTCCATACTTAATTTATTTATCACTTTTTATGATTTTAATATATAACATACCTTTACATTTTCTTTTTATTTTATTTGTTTTGTTTTTTATAATCTTAACTTCGGATTAAACAATTTTTATTTGTTTATTGTGTTAGTTCAATTTTTAATATATTTTTACATTTTATCTCATTTGTACGAATTCAAGAGATAAATGAATGGTAGGTTTATATCATATTTGTTTTGATTTAGCTAATCTTTGAAAATATTTAGGATTATTTAATCTTTATTTTTTACCAATATTTTGATTTTATAATATATGTTTAGAATTTTCATTATCTTATTTAATTATTATTTAGCTAATCTTATGATAAAGTGCTCGTAATTGAAATAGGACTCTAATGGTAAAGTTGTTTGTCATGCCAAAGGTAAAAGCATTCATTTGCTTTGCTTTTGTTTCGAATTATGCTTAAGCACAAACTTCTCTCTTTTCTACTTTTATTGAATGACTTTTTGTTTTCAAACACTACTTTTAGAATTGCATAATTTTTTTCTATGTTTCTAATTGTTTTCTAATATCGAGTATTTGTGCATACTTAATTATATGATTTAATTGAAACATTTTGTTAATTAGAAAGCTTATTTTTATCCACTCATATCGGTATATTTTAATAACTAACCAGTATATAGTTATATATACAGGGTAATAGTAATAAAAAGTTATGGGATTTAACTAATCTACATTTACAGGGTCACTTACAGTATAATTATAACGTAAAGTTATATGAAATCTTAATTAACTATCATTCATTTCGTTATTGTAATTATAACCAAATTTTATATCTTCTTAGATTTTTCTTTATGAATATCGATTCAAATTTGTAACACTATTCAATTTTATCTTATTTTATTTATCAAATTCACTTTTATTTTATAGGACTTTTAAAAAATATAACAAAGTGTCAAAATATATGCACTATATAGAACAATTTCGAAAATAGAAAAAACCCACAGACCCATCGTAGAAAATATGTCCCGTCAATCACACCGTTAACAACGCGCACGTAATATATTTAGTACACGATCGTTTAGATTTGGTCGTTTATATTTGGCTATAATTTATTTTTTCAATTATATCATTTAATTTTGTTACGTGATCGTTTAATTTGGTTACGTTGAGTTTTGGTTACACAATCGTTTAGATTTGATCGTTTAGACCCAAATCTAAACGATTTTTTTCTTCAAAATTTGGTTACATGATCGCTTAGATTTGGCTAAACAACTTTTTAAATTCTTTTAGTACATGATCGTTTATTTTTTCAAGATTCTTTAGTACACAATCGTTTAGATTTGACCAAACGATTTTTTTTAATTCTTTTGGTACACGATCATTTAAATTTGTCTAGCCGATGTTTTATTTTTTTTATATTTGCTACTCCAATCTAAATGATTTTTTTTCAAGATTCTTTATACACTATCTTTTAAATTTTTCTATTTTTGTACACGGTCGTTTAGATTTTGTTACCCAAATTTAAACGACATAAAAAAAAAAGAGGAAAAGAAGACAGACAATTGAAAAGAAATCGTAGCGGAAAAAAAGAAGAGGAAAAGAAGAAAGATAATGGAAAGAAATTGTAGCGAAAAAAAAAAAGAAAAGAAGAAGATGATAGAAAGCTTAAACGACGTAAAAAAGAATAGGAAAAAAAGAAAGACGTTAGAAAGAAATCGTAGCAAAAAAAGAAGAAAAAAAAAAGAAAGACGATGAAAGAAATCGCAGTAAGGAGGAAGACGATAATAAAAATCGTAACGAGGAGGAGAAGAAAAACTGAAGACAAACTTAAAATACATTCAAAAAATAGCTAACTTCGTAGGCTTTGTTATATGGATAGTAGTTTGGTGTTTCGTTACCTTTATGAAAATTAACCAAAATCTTATTCTTTTTCAATTTGTTTATACATTTTATTACCACATCAAAGTTTTTTGTAATCTTCTTCTTCCACTTTATTTAGTTTTATCATTTAGTTAACAGTTTATCTAATTATATTCATTTATATTAATACTGTTTATATAATTAAATTATAATCATATTGTTTCCTTTTAATTTTGTATATCAGGGTCAAACTGATATATAATTGAGAAGATGTAATTTGAATTTATCTGTAGTATATCTAAAATGGAGGGCAGTGGAGAAACTTTGTATCCTCATTTTACCCTTTCATTACAAGTCTTTTTAGTTTTGCGTTAGTGATAATTTTGTCATTCACATAGATTTAATATTCGTAGTCGTTTTCACATTGAATATGATAGAAATTACACTTTATTAACTTTTCATTTCCTTATTATAAAATTTTTCAAAATTTTAAAACTTTCCCTCCAATTAATTATTCATTTAAATTTATCCAAATTCATTCACATTTCTCTCTTTCCCTTAATCTTACATCTATCAACTATTCACATTCCCTTATCTCTTATTAACTCTTTTGTATCTCTTGCAACCTTTCAAATTCTTCCTTTCCAAATCTTTGGATATAAATATCCCAATTTTTTCATTCATGTTCACAAGTCACAACAGAATGCTAAGGGTGAAGAAGAAATCAAATTATGTTTTTCTATATATTCTCTTCTAATTTTGTCTTTTTTATTTATTTTATTTAATTTTGTTGCCTATTTTTTTTTGTATATAGAAGTATTCTTGTGTATATTTCTTCATTTATAGGTTACTTTTTAGTACACGACAGAAGTTGGGAAAACTTGAACCACCAACTTCGTTGTTGACATGTATATATGTATATGCTCTTTATGTTTAAGTCATGTAATATTAAGAATCTTTTTTTAATGTAACTAATAAAATCTTGCTCATGTTATTTTCTTCATTTAATTTTTTTTTTGTCAAAGCTATTTTATTAATGAAATGGTTAAGTGATTTATACTTTGATTTTGTTAAGACAATGTAAATATTGTTGAAATTTATAGAGTATACATAAAGGTAATAAAATGTGTAATGCAAGAAATATTAAAAGTCTTTCCTTTACTTTTTTTTTACCTACAAAATCATTAAAAAATTATGATTTCACATGTATAATTTCAAAAGAAATATGATTTTGGTGGATGTTTTTACCCTTTCATTACAACATTCTTTTAGTTTTGCTTTAGTGACAATTTTTTCATTTACATAGATTTAATGTTTGGGGTCATTTTCACATTCAACAAGATATAACTTCGTTAACCTTTCATCTCTTTACTAAAAAAAGGTTCTGATTCCATAACCGATATTAGTTAATGTTCTATATTATTTATATTATTAGGATCATAATGTAACTTTTTCATCTTCCACAATGTAATTGATAATTACATAATGCTATATGTTATTACACAACTAACAATCTTTCTATCTTCTACTTGATTTGAATATATATAGAGTAGATGGTCAAGTTTGCAACGTAGATGTTAAGAAATGAAATTTGAATTGTGCAAATAAATCAAATACAACATCCGATCAATGGAAAAACAAAGAGACATAGAACAAGATGATGATGAATCTGGAGAATATTGAAATGATTGTTTCAATTTTATAAAGTTAAGTTAAAATTATAATTTTTTTCGTATGTGATTTTCATGTGCATCACACTCGTTGTTTACTAGTTTATTTAATAAGAGACTTGAAACTTCTGCATTTAAAACAATAAAAGATTTGAAATTTGTAAGTTTTAAATTAATATATAAGAATTAGAAAAGGAGGTATTTTAAAAAATATAACAAAGCGATAAAGTATTTACACTTTATAGAACAATTCGGAAAACAGAAAAAACCTAGAGGCCAATCATGTAAAATACCAAAAATGCCGCGTCAACCACGACGTCAACAACGCCCGCATAATATATTTGCTACACAATCGTTTAGATTTGGCTATTGTTTGATGCACGGTCGTTTAGATATAGCTACAATTTATTTTTTCAATTTTATCGTTTAATTTTGTTACATGATCGTTTAATTTGGTTATGTTTAAATTTGGTTACACGATCGTTTAGATTTGGCTAAACAATTATTTTTAATTCTTTTGCTACACAATCATTTAGATTTGTTTACCCGATCGTTTAGTTTTGGCTAAACAGTTTTTTAATTCTTTTGGTACATGATGGTTTAGATTTGTCTACTTGATAATTTATTTTTTTTACATGATCGTTTACATTTAGCTACTCCAATCTAAATGATTTTTTTTCAAGATTATTTATCCACAATCTTTTAAATTTTGTTATTTTTTGTACACGGTCACCAAATCTAAACGACGTAGAAAAAGAATAAAAGAAAAGAGACAAAAACGATGGAAAGAAATCGCGGCGAAAAAAAAAAGAGAAAAAGAAGAAAGACGAAAAGATTAAACGCCGTAAAAAAAAAAAAGAAATATGATGGAAAGAAATCGCAGCAGAAAAAAGAAGAGGAAAAAAGAAAGACAATGAATCGTAGCGAGGAGGAAGACGATGAAAGAATCGCAGCGAAGAAAAGAAAAAAGATGGAAGGGCAAACCTTTTATATTTAAAAAAATGGTTAATTTCATGGTTTTGTAAAAAAATGGTTAATTTCATGGTTTTGTTACACGACTTGTAAATCGTTTGGTGTTTTGTTATATTTATAAAACTTTGCCTTTAGAAAGATATAATAAAAATTTTAACCGAATCTAAAATTGGTGATTTTGTTTTAGAATCCAATTTTAATATAATTTAAACTAATAAATTGTAAAATAAATAATAAAAGAATAAAAGAAATGAAGAAGATGTAACTCTACCGCTACAACTTCTTCCTCTCTCTTCCCACCAGCACTGTTCTACTATTTGCTCACCACCAACAGATTAAGGTGTTTTTTTTTTTTCTTTTCATTTTTCTCACTTTTGTTTGCTTCTCCTTCATAAGTCTCCAATTGACAACCATATATAATTCCCATGTTTTCTTTCTTTTAATCTTTCTTCTTTGATGTTGTCACCAATTGTTGAATGCCAATAACATCCATATCTCTCCCTATCTTTTTCCTCTCAGTTTATGCTTATTCTTTCACTCTCTGCTTCAACCCCAAACCACCATGCTAATTGATATGAACACATTGAGATTTAAAAATTAGAAACTCAATTCTTTGAGCCTGAATGAACAAGGGAAGTCTGAAAAATCAGTCAAAGAATTGATGAACCGTAATATCAAATTCTAAACCCCTAGATCAATATGACAACAACTCAACAGAAAAGATTAGATTTGGATTATCCATTAATCGAAGACATAAGAAGAATTGATTTCTCACTCCAAGTTTGAATACTCCATAAGTAAGGTAATTAAACTTCCCTAAATAAAAATGTGCCAACTAGACTTTGTGTATCTACTTGAGAATTTCTATTGATAAAAAAGCCCTGAAACTTAAATTGTCAAAAACTAACTTGAAACAACCTAAAGTCAAGGCTTAAATAGCCTCCTAATAAAAATCTAATGCATTGTGAAAGGACTAAATTAACCCTACTTAAATGTTATTACAAATGATAAAGCCAAAAAATATTAAAATTACATCACAATTATTAAATAAAATATAATCAATAATTTGATGTTTGGTCGGTTCATATCATCCTCTACTTTGTTGGAAAGATTCGTCATCAAATCCAAATCTAACCCTTGTAAAGTAGTCTTGAAGTCATGAGATGTCAAAAGTCAATTGGTTTCATCCTATAGTGTCAACTGACTCCAATTATAAATCTTTTGATAAATTGTTGCTGCTCGAATTGAGTGCACTTCCTTTTGAATGTTAGAATTCACTACAAACTGTAGTTTCTTGGCTCTAGAATGTGTGATTAGTCCTAAAAGCCAATAGAAGGGGGTCTTGGTTAGATGATAGATTCTGTGGAGATTTTTGGTAAGGAAATCAAAGATTGTTGTGGTAAGAAACCTCACATGCTTTCCCTATAAGGTTTTTCTATTCACTTTCTTTAATATTTTGGAATCTTTGTTGATGTCGAAAACTACTGCTGGGAATCGATTGTTCTCAATCAAGTCCAGTGCTGAACCTCCCAATGGACTGTAAAGATCAAGGGTTAAGGTTGATTTTTTTCTTGTTGTTGGTTAGAGTTCTTGTTTTGTTTTGTTCTGTTTTGAGTTAATTCCATTGTTTTTGAAGAATTTAAAGCTATGGGTTGTGTTGCATGTTGGTAGGAGCTGAATCCTTTCTTAGGAATGTTTTAGCCTGCATGGAGGCTGTTTATCTAAGTCGGAATCCCACTGCAAAATCAGTTTTGGAGCTTGTTCGATCTGTTCATGATGATACAATTTGTTATGACCCTCGTATTCCATTTAGAACTTTTCCGGTATTTTTCTTCCTTCCAATTTCATTTTTATTTTCTGGATTGGTCATTCAATATCATTAAACTCGCTGCTTATTGTCAAATGTAAATTTTAGTTGAAAATGGTTAGATGATATAGTATTACATTTACGTCATAAGGTTTTTGGTGAGTCGGTGATTTAACATGGTTTAGTGGTGAATGCTTGATGATATAATATTAAATTTATCTTAACCCATCAACTTAAGCTTTTGGGTGATTAACTGGTTTAACAATAATATCATTCCAAAGTCTAGATCAAGTGAGGACACAAATTCTAATATTTTAAGTAAGGGCGAACAACGGTTGTGCCAAAGTTATTCAATTTCTAAAGTTGGGTCGTAGAACATAATTGGGCTTGAAGACTTCATTTGTACATTGGAAACTAATTAAGTTGAGTCAACGTTGTTGAATAAAAAAAGTTGCTTCATATTGGTTGAGTCAACAACCAATTCTATACGGTAATTAATATTGAAGTTGTGTTTGTATTCTGTGATGAACTAGATGATGGGCATGGGATTGACTCATTGGCAAGCTTTTTTTTTTTTTTTCCTAGATTTTGGATATACTCAAAAAAGACACCTCCCTCCATTTCTAATGCTCCTTATGATTGTGATGGAGTCAATGGACCCCTGCCTAAAGTATTCATATCACAACTTCTTGTGGATTAGATGAGTAAACAAACTCACAGGTGTGTTTCACCAATTTCTTGATATGCAAAAATCTGAATATATATTGTGTTCATTTTAAAATTTGGCTATAGCTTGTATCTTAGTTTTGCAGTAAGTGTATTGTTAGCAATGTAGTAGGCATAAGGTAGAAATATGATGCATTTTGTGTGTTTGTATTTGTATAGTGACACTTAGCTCTAGGAATACCTAATGATACATTATGAGAGACAAATGTTCATAACAATACCATTACATAAGGAATAATAGTGATATCCAGTACTTATGTACAATTTCTTGTACTAGGTAACTACAAATGCTACCTTGATTTACAGATGATAGAAAAGAGTCCCCTTATTCAATATGGAGGCGATTGGGATGAGAACCAAAGTTTGTATGTAGGAGGCAAGTTGACCAGAATAGTGTGTCTATTACACTGAAGTACGAAGAACTCAAAGCTCACATCTACATGATTACAAATGTCAATTCTTCGTACTTTGACAACATAATGAGAGTAAATATAAGATTTATTATGAAACACCTCCACAGTTCATAAGGAATGATAGTAATGCTCACAGCTTCCTTCTCCTCCGAGAAGATTTTTCTAGACTTCAATTATTTGTAAGAAAGTGAATGTTCAGTTACAAATCTATATATTGTTGATCATGGAGTTAAAAGCATTCGGAAGAACTACATAATCATGAAAAGCAAGTAAAGTAACACAGTCAGCTTTGGTAACCCAGTTCGATGATACAATAACTACATCTAAGGGGCTTTAGACCTATTAGAAGAGATTATATTACTCTTGTAGAACTTAGTGATTACAATGTTATGACTTATGGTTTAGCACTCAACACATTTTCCTATGCTAACCATGAATTGATATATTAAATCAGAAAACAATAAAATCATAACATGATAAGGAAATACTCCCCTTGAATCAATGTTCATAGGCTAATTCATAATTTCTTCAGCCCGTAAATTAATCGCTTACTTTCAATATGTTGTTACGTCACTTTTAGATCTTGATGTGCATATTGAAACAAATTACCTTCAATCAAAATTTTCTTCAATTTTTTATTGTTCAAGCACACACCCACCTTTACTACACATTCTACTTTCCTTAAATACAGCTGGGTAAGATATTTGCAAGATCCAAACCAACCTTAATTTAAGGAATTTTAGAATATCCTAACCAAACCATTCCAAAACTAATTTCTTTCCAATAATTTCGTAAATAACGAATAAAGGGAGTGGAACCACATTCCATTTTAGTAACAAGCTCCCCATTGGGACCATCTTTCTTTATTTGCACAAACAAGCACAGTCCGACAAGTAAAAGAATATAACAGATACATACACTTATTTACAAACACCAAAACTGCATTTCATCAATTTGTAAACGTAGCACTACCATTCCCACAGTTTAACAGAAGAATAAACTTATTTATTTCATAGCTCAATTCAAATCATCCATACGGAAACACATTCCAGATCACGACAAAGCTATCAACAAAATGAAGGCTTGAAATCATTCAAGAAGGACAAATCAAACAAAAAATCCAATCAACATAAACCAAAAACAACAATCACCCAATTCCATTTCTCCCCTTTGCAGTCTACCAAATACAATTAAGAAGGGGGCCCAGCTGCCGAAGTAGAGGGCACAAGGTGAAGAAGGTCTTGAAGAACTGCATTCTTACGAGTGGATAGGTCACAAATAGTACTAGTAAGCATCTTTGATTCCTCTATCAAAACTTGAAGAACCCGAGTAGCTGTAGCCAAAGAAAGGTGCAACCCATTAGTCGAAATAGAGGTCTCAGAAAAAGAAGATGTAGAGTCACCTAGAGCAGGACAAAATTCAAACTACAGATCAGGCGTATGTGCTCCTTGAAACAGTAGAGAACTCAGAGACAAGGTCTTAGGAGCAGGACTAGCAACATCCAGAGGTGAAAGAAGCAAGGCATTCTAAGACAAGAGAAATGTAGACAACAACCTAGGAAAACGAATGGAAATGTTAATATCAAAATAATCCACATGATGAAGCAGGTGTCTAAAGACAAACTCACCAACATTCAGTGTAGCCCCCATACCAACCAAGTAGATAAAATGTCATAGAGCAGTCGATATAGTAGATGCATGAGTAGAGGGAATCCAATTGGCAATACCTATTTTATGCAGGATGGCATACTCCATGCTTAGTGAGACCTTAGGTAATTGACCATCATTAGGTCATGTCCAAACTGTACCTCCTGATAATTTAATGGTCATTTGCTCATTTGACGGATAGGTAACTACCAAATCATCAAGCACTGATAATCACAGAAACTGATTCAACAAGGCAGAAGATATCGAAATGAAAATACCACAAACGTGTAAATTTTGATAATTGGTAGAGTTAAGGTCATTGAACTCAGCAAGTAGGTTCACAATCGATTCTTACATGAGTCGAGGATAAAAGAAGCCAACATCTTCAACTGTCTTGATCAACCCAGTAGCCTTAATCAATTCAATCACAAGAGTGCATGACTAATGTCGAGCATATATATTCCAGTCATCAATGATTCTTCTCTGCACAATGTACTTCCACTTGTGCACACTATCCTCAGAGTGAAAAGAAATGCCATCAAGAGGCAAAAGAGGAATATTTGATGGAAGTTTTTAGCGACTCGCCTTTGTGGTAACCACCTTTTGATCTTTGGTAAGCGAACAACGAGGCATTTTGGGAATAGATAAAGCACCAGCACCACCAGTATCACTTGATGGAGGGTGTTGTTGCTGCTTAGTTGGAGTAGATTTATCAGTAGGAGATGCAGATGGGGTGAAAGCTGAATCAGGGTAAGGAACTTCAATGCGGTTAGCAGCTAAAGTATCAGCATTGTCTCCTACAGGTACACTAGAATTGTCAATAGTATGAACATGGGATGGAATATCTTTAGTAGACATAAGGGAGTCATCTCAAATATCAGGGAGAGGATATTTTGTATTATCGGGTATATTTGACGTTTCAACAGCAGGGACAGTAACAGGAGTGGATGTAGTTCAAGGGGGAGGTGGAGTCTCACATGAATGCAGGGATGGCACCGGTCGACTTGCTGGCGACTTCGTACTATGCATGCGAGTGAAGAGTTCGGATAGGACCATATTGTCTTCTCCATTAGATGAGTCAGTATTAGAGTCAACCTGGACCATTTCAATAGAAACCCTAGACCCAGTAGTAGTGGAAGAAGTAGACAATCAAGAAATAGGAGTCACCTAAGGAACAGATATCGACTTGTGAGAGCTCTGAGTAGTTGAATGGCTAGCAGAGACCATTATACTTCCCGTAACAGTCGAAGGAACAGCAGGCGAATTAATAGGGCGTGTAAGGTCCTCAATGTCACTCAAACAACGAAGATGCTTGTACGAATGACGCGGGGTATACTTTTAATGCGGCGACTGCGAGCAAAAGAACCAACTTTGGATGATGAAGAGTCCATGGAAACACGAGTTGGTAGATGACATGAAGCTTTTCGTGTTGAAACCATAGTTGAAACGAGCAAGAGTTTATAAGCAAATACCTACAGAAATTGAAACAACCAAAACCCACGCACAATAAAATGGAGAAGACAAATCGTGTAGGTAGGCAGCCAATAAATAACATTTAAATTGAAAAATATTCCTTGAGGATCGAAAAAACACAAATACGACTCAAGAAGATAAAAGAAATCTCATAGATAAGGCTCAAGCCCAATATGTTAATTGCTATTTTGGACAGGAGCACACACCAAGGGAGATCGGTAAACCTTTAGACACTAAAGCCTCCAACGGTTTGGTAAAGATATCTACAAGTTGAACGGAGCTCTTCATATGTTCCAAAGCAATAACTTGAGATTCAATAAGTTCTCGAATAAAGTGATGACAAATGTCAATGTGCTTTATCTGGCTATGCTAGACTGGGTTCTTCAAGATACTGATTGCACTCAAATTGTCATAATATAAGAGCATGGAGGTTTGAGAAATACCATATCAGAGAGCATCAGCTTCATCAATAAGAGCTAAGTATAGCTACTTCCAGTTGCAATATATTCAGCTTCGGCGGTAGACAATGAGACACAGTTTTTCCTTTTGGTAAACCATGCTATCAGATTATTTTCCAAGAAGAAATAGCCACCAAAGGTACTTTTCCTATCATCATATCAGCCTACCCAATTAACATCACAGAAGCCCATAAGAATAGATGACGTATTAAACGTGTACCACATCAGTTGTACCCAGAACATATTCCAAAATTCTCTTAGCAGAGTGAAGATGTGACACACGAGGGGATGCTTGATACCGAGCACATACTCCCACGACAAAGGCTATGTCAGGACGACTTGTTGTAAGATATAAAAGACTACCAATTACAGTTTGATGTTGATACAGTACCAATATGAAAAATAGACGTGAAATTTCCATTAATGGCATGAATAGTGGGAAGAGATGAAGCAGAAGTGGAGAATCACAAGAATGAAAGGTTAAAGGTCATGTGATTGCAACAAGCAGAATCAAGAAGCCATGAATTACCTAATGTTATTGCAAGGACAGGTGTATTGAAATTACATGTTTAGTAACTCTTGAAGAACAACAAGCGAGACATGGAAAATGAAGTGACTTCCAGGGAGGAGTCAACATAAGCAATAAATGAAGAATTGACATTAGATAATTTCTCTGTTGTGTGGATTTGCCTAGAAGGTGTGGTGATCAAGTAAGATAGTTGCCAAAAATATGATCATGTTTATGACAATACCTACACTTAATTATTGGACAATTAGTAGATGTATGGCCCTGGAAAGTACAATTTGTGTAAATGTCAAAATCATAAAGTTTGTCCATTATAGAGGCAGGTTTAATTAAATCAATATAACTCAATCAAGATAATGAACCAGATCGAACAAGTTTAATTGAACCAAACTGTTTTAAGTGGATAGAACCAGGTTTGAGTAAACCCAACTGTTTTTTAAAAGACTAAACCAGCTAACAACGACATGAATATGAATATCTAAACACCAGAGATTCGATAACGAAGTTGGAATCAGATCTAAGTGATAGGCAAAGTCTAAGGTTCAAATTCAAACATAGAAGGCAGAGTCAGAATTAACTTCGAAACACACAATCGAGATAATGTTCAGATTTGAGATTGAGGAGTTGGAATCGACTTCAGAATGCAATATGTGGAATCAAAATCATTAATTATGAACATTGAGGGTCAGTTTGGTAACGTTCTTGTTCTTTGTTTCTTGTTTCTGTTTCCATTTTTTAAGAAACAGAGGTGCTTGATAAAGTTCTTTGTTTCTCGTTCTCAAAAAAAGTAGAAACGTTTTTCATTTTATAAGGAATTATTGCGAACAAAAAAAAGTAGTTTCTTCTATTCCGTTTCTCAATGCTTCTATTGGTTTCTTTTTTCTCAATTTATTTCTGCTTTGTTTTCCTTTTTCTCAATTATTTTTATTTGTTTCCTTTCATTTTTCTCAATTATTTTTATTGGTTTTTTTCTTTTTCTAAATTATTTTTATTGGTTTCCTTTTCCTTTTTCTAAATTATTTTTATTGGTTTCCTTTTCATTTTTCTCAATTATTTTTATTTCTTTTCTTTTCCTTTTTCTCAATTATGTTTATTGGTTTCTTTTCCTTTTTCTCAATTATTTTTATTGGTTCATTTTCCTTTTTTTAATTATTTTTATTGGTTTCCTTTTCATTTTTCTCAATAATTTTTATTTGTTTCATGTTCCTTTTTCTTAATTATTTTTATTGGTTTCCTTTTTCTTTTATCTCCATCGTCTTCCCCAAATAATCATCAATTCTGGCCGAAAATGTAATGAAAGAAAATTGAAGCAGAGAGAAGAGGAAGGAGGAACCGGGGGACAGTGGCGCTCATCGTTGACGAATTAATGAAGATGTGTGTGTGAAAGTTAAATTAGCATTTGTTTTTCTCTGCTCTGACAATATGATGCCAACCCATATGGGCCAAACCCTACCGTATGATTTCTTTTTAATTTTTAAATAATAATTATGTGAATTGTTGACTAATTTGGTGTATTTTGACCACATATCTATACTATATTAAATCTATATATACACACTATATTAGAAGGGAAAATGAGAATTTTTTACATTGCTATATATATATATATATATATATATATATATATATATATATTTGTGAAGAACTAATTTGTCATTCCACTTTAGGGAACAACTTTTGAAATTGGGTCGGTTGAGAAGTATTTGAACAATAAAAATGTAATCTCTTGTGTCCATATAGAATACAACTTATTGGTGCAAGTGGTTATTTCATTAAGTCCTTCAATATTTGGGACATGATTCTTCGAGTTTAAGTGTCTATTGATAATTGTTTTTATAGGTAGTTATACATAGAATGAGTGTTCATAAATGTATGGATGTGATCCATATAACAGGTGATTTATTGAGTTGGTGTTTGTTGTGAGAGGTTAGAAATAATAAAGATTATATTGTCATTGATAACAGTAACAATGACAACTAAAGTTTAAAGTTTAAGCAATAGTAATAATAGTAGTAATAACAACGATAATAACAAAAAGGAAAAAAAAGTGGTGGGTGGTGTAATAAAGTTTAAAGTACTAGCTGCTGCTGCTATACATCTAAAATACTTCTATTCATCTCCTTACGTGAATACATACACATACGTGAATACATTAAAAATTACGTAAATAAATCTAAAATACATGCGTGACAACGATAAACAAAAAAAAATAGACTAAATTATTAGGCAAAATATTTATATTGTCAGAACAATATCGAAAACGGAAAAAGTCCACAGTCCCACCGTGGAAAATAAAAAAAATGTCCCATCAACCATGCCATCAACAACGCGCGCATAATATATTTGGTACATGATCATTTAGATTTGACTATTGTTTGATACACGATCGTTTAGATTTGGTCGTTTAAATTTGGTTACAATTTATTTCTTCAATTCTATCATTTAATTTTGTTACACGATCGTTTAATTTGGTTTTGTTTAGATTTGATCCAAATCTAAACGATTTTTTTTTCAAAATTTAGTACACGATCTTTTAGATTTTTACACAACCGTTTGGTACACGATCTTGTAGATTTGGCTAAACGATTTTTTTAAGTCTTTTGGTACACGATCGTTTATTTTTTTTTACACAATCGTTTAGATTTGTTTACACGATCATTTATTTTTTCAAGATTTTTTAGTACACGATTGTTTAGATTTGTTTACACGATGATTTTTTTTACACAATCATTTACATTTGGCTACTTCAATCTAAATGATTTTTTTCTTTTTTCAAGATTCTTTATACACAATCTTTTAGATTTTGCCATTTTTTGTACACAGTCATTTAAATTTTGTTACTCAAATTTAAACGACGTAAAAAAAAAGGAAAAAAAGAAAGACGATTGAAAGAAATCGCAGCCAGGAGAAGAAGAAAGACGGAAGATCCAACTTAGAATATTTAAAAAATGGTTAACTTCATGTGCTTTGTTACACGGGATCGTAAATAGTTTGGTATTTTGTTACATTTATGAAAATTAACCTTTAATAAATCATATTATAAAGTAATTTCAATCATAAAAATCATTTTTTTTTCAAAAGAAAGTTACTTCTAGGTTTTAAGTTTTTTTTTTGTGCTTAAACAAACAAGTCTCATTCGGTAACTTTTTATTTTCTATTTTTTATTAAATTTATTTTGTTACAACTTTTATAATATTTATTAAATTTAATGCTTATTTTTTATAATATTTATGATAACAATCCTTTGATTTTTTTTTTTTTTTTTGTAGTTTCTCAAGTTTTTATTCGGTAAACAATAGTAAGAAGTAATAACAAGTCTTTAAAAACTATATTTTTATTCAAATTTCAATTTAATTATTAAAAATATTTGTAAAGTAGGTAATAAAAATGTTCATAAGCTAATTTTCTATAAAAGAAACAAAAATAAAAACAAAATGATTATTGGTATGAAATTGTATAAATCTTTTACTTTCTATTTTTTTAAAAAATAATCTTATAAAATTAATTTTCACAAGTTTCTTTTTTTTTTTTAATTTTGCTGTTCACTCTCTATTAATATTTTAAAATACAATGTCGAGTTAAAGAACTAAAATCGAAACTAAAATTTTAATACTTTTCTAGAAAGGAAAAATAAAATTGAATATCTTTTTAATCTTTACCAAATCTCACTAATTCAAAAATAACAGACATGTGAAGATGTGAAAATTTAAAAATAAAGACAAAAAGTGTTATGAAAGGGTGTTACGAAGGGAGTTATGCTAATCCTCCCACGGGGATTATGAATTACAAACCAAAAATAAAAAAAAATAAATTACAAACCAAAAAAAAAAAAAAAAGAAAAGAAAAGAAAAACACATAAGTTGCCAAAATGAGATATTTAAAACGGTCAAGTAACGGAATCAAATCCAAAATCAAATAAAGTTAAACAAATTGCTTAAAGTCCGCATTTCTTTGCATCACTCCATCACTATAAGTAACCACCTGCCTCTATTGCAAATTCACACAATTCAGACCCCTAACCCCCTTCTTAGTTTTTCTCACCTCTATTCATCGAAATCCACGTGAAATGGCTCCGATTGCTGTTGGAGATACATTGCCTGACGGCATGGTGGCTTACTTCGATGAAGAGGATCAGCTTCAACAAGCCTCTATACACTCTCTTGCCGCCGGCAAAAAGGTCGTTCTCTTTGGAGTACCCGGCGCTTTTACTCCCACTTGCAGGTAAACCCCTCTATGGTTCTTTTCTTTACTTCGAGATCATCCGATTCGAGAGCTCCTGAATTCCAATTTCTGCTTGTTTTCTTGTGGATCTTTCTGGGTTTCGTCTTTTTGAAACTTTCCTGGAGTAATAAGTTGTTTGGTTTCAGTTTGAAGCATGTACCGGGGTTTATTGAGAATGGTGACGTGCTTAAGGCCAAGGGCATT
Organism: Cucumis melo; assembly: GCF_025177605.1. Taxonomy (NCBI): domain Eukaryota; kingdom Viridiplantae; phylum Streptophyta; class Magnoliopsida; order Cucurbitales; family Cucurbitaceae; genus Cucumis; species Cucumis melo. The sequence goes on along the minus strand of NC_066858.1, from coordinate 19,241,733 downwards.
GATGATATTCTACTAATTAGCGGTATACTTCTCTAATTTAACTTCAAATTACATTGTATGATAGTTTTAGTGATCTACGTAGGCTTTGAACAATTACTGATTCCTTGTTTTTGAATTCTCTAGATGTAATTATCGCAGGTTCAAAGTGATGTCAATGAAATTTGATCTCTGTGAATGTTGGTTTGTGTCGTGTCATTCTAGGAACTGACACTAATTTGGAGTTTTAGGAGTCTGTGCTATTGGTGTGTTTTTCCACTACCTGTGATCTGTTCTATTAGTGGAAAGATGAGTTGAAGTATTTTCCATTTCAAACGCCTTTATTTTTTAACCTACAGCAAGAATTCAAAATGTTAAAAAAAGGACCAAAACAAAACTTTGACACATTTGAACTATCTATTTGGTTCTCGTGAAAATTACAAGACCAAGGTAGAACTTATGAAATGAAAGTTGTTAAAATTTTATTGTTTCGATTTTCTAATAAGATTTGGGAGTTGTTGAGAAATTTAAGAGGTTTTTGAGATTTTTTTTGGACAAAAAGATAAATGTGAGATTTTAAAAAATAAATAAATAAAGGAAATATAGGGTGATCGACTTCCTCAGAAAAACTGACCATACATAATGCATTGACAATGAACCAAAATTTTCACTTCTTTACTCTATCCGTTTTTCATTCCATACAGTCCTCATCTTGGCCGAGATTTCCGTTAGAAAACCCAAAAGTTGATTTGAGGTGCTATCAAAAGAAGTTAAAAGTTTTTCTTTTTTTTTTTTTTTTTGGTCTGGCATCAAGATGCACCTAGCGAGTGAGTGGCCAAAAAAGTGTGTAGGATAGAACTTTTTTGTTATATTTCTGACAACTACCTTGAAATGAGACAATTCTATTTAGCTTTATTGATATGCTTGCCCTTTCTGGTCAAAATGATGATCAAATTGTTAAAATTCCATGCTTATTCTCCTTATTTGTTTATTGGTCAAACCATGAGCGGGAACATTGTATATCTCTTAGGGAGAGTTTGAACTCAAACACTTAATTTGGATTCTGTTCTTCAATGAATAGAACATTTCCTTTGTTTTATGGAATTGATCATCTACATATTCCCAAAAAAAATGGAAGAAAAAGATTGACCCTTGACTTGTCTTATATGCAAGTTACTGAACATGGCCTTTCGTGAAAGGTTAAGCCAAAGTTAACGAAGTTGTTATTAAATTAGTCATTGTACGTCAATATTATAGTTGAAAAGGTTGATGAGAGCACCCTAAAACAAATTTTTATCTCTTTGTCTTCTGAAACATCTTGGTCAACAAGTTTCTTTTGTCAAATAATTTTCGAAGAACTTAGTTAATAAACTCCGAGGTTACAGGTTTTTTATATGTTAGGTAAGGATAGTTTTGTTTCTGTTGGATGCAGTCAATGACCCCTTTGTGATGAAGGCATGGGCCAAGACTTACCCTGAGAACAAGCATGTCAAGTTCCTTGCAGACGGCTCTGCAGCATATACACACGCTCTTGGCCTGGAGCTCGATCTTTCAGAAAAGGGACTCGGCATTCGATCCAAACGTTTCTCTCTCTTAGTTGATGACCTCAAGGTCAAAGCGGCAAATGTCGAGTCCAGTGGAGAATTTACAGTCTCCGGAGCTGAGGACATCCTCAAGGCTCTTTGATTGACTCCAATCTTTCAATTGTATGTTTGGCCATCTATATATTTTCTAGCTGATGAACCATTGTGATAACGAGCAAAGCTTATGTCGATCTTCTATCGAACTGTGGTTTTGTGAGGTTAATTAGATGTTTAGCGCTCCTTTGCAGACGAATAATGAATACTTTTTTATGCACTTCTGGCTAGGTTCTTTTAATTGGTCTAAGATTCTGTGATGGTAGAGGATGTGTGTGTGTTGAATTTGGGTATATGTCAGGATGATGTCGTCCTGTTACCAGGAAAATGTGTTGATAAAGCTCAACATTTTGATGGTGATGACTTGGAAAAAAAAGCACACTATTTTCCTTTTAGTTATTAAAAAAAGATGGGGATGCATGGCAGCTTTTTGATTCAGGCGTACTTGTTTTCTTTCTAGAGCTTTGCGTAAAAGATCTTTGGTATTGGTATATAAATCAAATCTGCAAATGGAGACTCTTTCTTGGAAAATAGACCAGCCACAAAACCACGAGAAATAGCCATAGTAAACCACTCGGATAGGAAAAGAGAGAATAGAAGACTCTCGGTTCATCATAGCTTTGTGTGCAATATAATAACCCAAAAAATTCTGTCTAAATATATGAGTAAAGGAGAGATAACACCCATCTCTCCACCCCTATCTTTTTAACAGAACCTTTGTTCAATAGATAGATGACTTCCAAGCAATCAAATTTTACCAAGATATTTGACGTGTGGATGTAAGACACGATAAACTAGTTCAAAGTAAATTGCCAAGGAGGTGTTCTGGTATTTTTCCATTAAGGAAGGGAAGTGATGTAACGAGCTTATGAACTTCAAGAATGCCATTGTATATTAGCTATCTATGAGGAAACTAATTTTAAAATTTTCTAGACAATCAAATAGGATAGATGAAGAGATTGTTCCATAAAATGTGGGTATTTGGTGGAATTTTGAATTTTATTATTTTACCAATAATAATTTTAAAACATCATAACAAACACTGTTACGGAAGAAGATTGAATTTTTTTTCAGTGTAAAGTGTGTACATATTGTCTATAATTTTAAATTGAGTAGGCGGGAGAATTTATCTACATTTTAAATTAAACACACATAAATGGATTACATTACAAGCTTTGCTTTTTTCTTTTAAAAAAGTGCCACACCTAAATCTTCATGGAAATAAATTCCATTTCATAACTGATAGTACATTGAAAAGCACATGAAATTCTAATAATTTTTTTAAAAAAATTAAATAATAACTAAATATAATTAATTTCTAATGGATCCCTCAAATTTGAAATTTTGTATGAACAGTAATTTTGTAATCTTTCCCAAAGAATCAAACAAACACTCTAGAAAATACCCTATAATATAGAAAAAGTCTCATAAGTGGTACTTCGCCACCAACAACTGAATGATCAAGTCTCTAACTGTTTAGAGAGAGCCAGAGTGTACAAAAATTTATATGTATTTTAGTTTATATCAATTATCAAATGTGATGAAATAGGTTTTGTAAGTTTGTCTCACCAGTGAATTGAGCATGTGCAAAAGTACAACTTAGGCATAATCTCTTTTTTCATAGGGTTGCCTTCTTCAATCTTATGGTTGCTCCTATGAGTTGGATCTCTTGCTAATGGCTTTATGACCATCCTTATTGATTGGGTCTCCATATTTAGCAAAATAAATTTGATGGTTTTATGAACAACCCTATGAATTAATCTTCATACTTTACCAAATAATCGTATAACTTGAAAGCCGACCTCATGGATCAGTCTTCATATTTGACCAAATAAATATTCATTTTTACACCAAGTTTTAAGTAAAATTCAATAAAATTAATATAAGCGACATTTGAAAGTTCATTATAATTTTTAGACGATTGAACAATTGACGTCAATAGTAGAGGATTCATCTTAGGTACCCTCTCAATTGAGTTCGAATAAAATATGTTTTTAACCCTTAAAATTTAACTCTAGTTTCTATTTAATCTCTAGATTTCAGAATATTGCAATTTTAGTCCTTAAATTTCGAGTTTTATTTCTATATAATCCTTATGTTTCAAAATGATACAATTTTATTTTTGACATTTAAGTTTTATTTCATTTTGGTATTAGGTATCTAGATTTACACTTTTAACCTCGATTTTTTTGTCAAGATACAAATTTTAAGGCTTTAGCTTTAATATTTAGAGTTTATTGCTTATTTTGAAATAATTATGAAGGGAATTTTTAAATTTAATTTTAATGAAAAATATTAAAACTTATCAAATTATTATTAAAACTTAATTAATTATAAAATTTTTAAATTAGGGGTATTTTCAAAAATATAAAAAAGCGGCAAATTATTTACACTATATAGAACAATTCTAAAAATAGAAAAAGCCTAAAAGCTCACCATGTAAAATACCAAAAATAACCCATCAACAATACACCCGATTTGGTACACAATCGTTTAGATTTGACTAATTTGTTACACGACCGTTTAATTAATTGAGTTACATGATCGTTTAAGGATCAAAAATCATTTAAAAAAACTTTCCTTTCTTCTCATTATTAACAATGAATAATAATGAAAGGTCTTCTTTTTGGATCAAAAAGAACATCTCAAATTAGTGGTAATGTAACAAAAATTATGCGCCTTTTGTTAGTAGTCCCCATTTTAGTACTAAAAATACTTTTATTATCACTGTGAATCAGATAATACTATGCTATTTCCGATGTTTGTGTTATCCCTATTTACTTTGTTTGTTGGGATCATAGGAAGCTCGTTCACTCAATTCAATCAAGAAGCAATTGATTTGAATATATTAGACAAATGGTTAACTCCGTCTATAACCAAATCTAAACCATTTTTTTTCAAAATTTGGTATACTATCATTTACATTTGGCGTTTAGATTTGTAATCCCAAATCTAAACGATTTTTTTTTTCAAAATTTGACATATGATCGTTTAGATTTTTTTAAGATTCTTATGCATTATCAGATTTAGTTACCTAATGTAAATGTAAAAAAAGAGAAGAAGAAAGACAAAGGAAAAAGGAAGAGGAAAAAGACATGCACGCATTTGACAATAGAAAGAAATAGATTTGGTTGTCCAGATCTTAGAAAAATAAAAAGAAAGAAAGAAATCGCACGTAAAAAAAGTACTTAAAAAATCGCAAAATCAATAGCAAATCTAAAATATTTAAAAATGTTGCACGGAAAGTAAATATTTCACTAGGTTGTTATATTTAGAAAAGTTTCCTCTAAATTAACTAATAAACATCGTCACAAAATACAAAAAGGGAGTATTTGAGAGAGAGAAAAAAAAGCAATGGACTAAAAAGTGAAGAAATAAAAATTATGACTAAAACGATATATTTGTTTTCCAATAAAATAAAATAGGGTTCTTTTAAGAACACTTTATGCGAAGTTTTGGTGAATTGCTACTAATAGTGCATGCACAAAGCTCCCTATTTGTACTACAACAAACAATAATATAATGAATTGATAGGCATTAAAAAAATGTTCAAATTAAAGCACAACAGGAGAATTATTATTATTATCAGTCTCAATTCCAGAATTCAGGGCTCCTTAATTTCTTCAGAAAATAATACAAAGAAATAATTGAGAGACTCTGCAGTGTTTCTTCATTTCTCACCCACTTTGTTCTAATGGTGAATTAAATATTAGCCAACTGTTGTGTTGGAAGCCAGCCAATTTAACACTTTATCAATGCCATTCATTCATTTGTATTTCAAATTAAAAGCCCAATCTGTTTGTTTGGGATTTGAAAATCCCTGCCAGGGTCAAAAAAAAGCAAGGTGATTCTTTGACCACAAGATGTTCCCTCTGTCTCTCTCTCTTCAGTCTTCACTTTTTATAAGCAATCGTCCCTTCAAACTTGGAGAATGCCTTGTGTGACTTACTCACCAAGATACCCACATTCTTATTTCTTCTTATTCTCATCTTTGTTTTTTTGTTTGCTTTTTCTTCAAACCCTATTTCGAGGCTTTTGGGGGTTTTGGGTATATTCTTCTGTTACCTAAAAGATGAGTGCTTCAAGGTTTGTTAAATGTGTTACTGTTGGAGATGGAGCTGTTGGGAAAACTTGTATGCTCATCTGTTACACCAGTAACAAGTTTCCTACTGTGAGTTCATCTTCCTAAGTCACCATTTTTCAAGTGTTTTTCTTCTATTTGTGTTATGAATTCGCAATAGCTTTTTTTTTTTTTTTTTTTTTTTGGGCAGGATTATATTCCTACAGTTTTTGATAACTTCAGTGCTAATGTGGCTGTGGATGGGCATATTGTCAACTTGGGATTATGGGACACTGCTGGTAAAATGGGGTTGCCCTTTTCTTAGCCTGCTTGCTTTTAATGGATTATAATCTCTCTGAGTTGGTATATGCTGCTCTGTTTTGAAGGTCAAGAAGATTACAGTAGACTTAGGCCACTGAGTTATAGGGGAGCAGATGTTTTTGTTGTGGCTTTCTCGTTAATCAGCAAGGCTAGCTATGAGAATGTTCTTAAAAAGGTAATGGTGGAACAAGAAAAGTTGTTTCAATGTTTTGTAATAGAGTTTTTGGTCTAATGTTACTTGGATGAGCTGAAGTTTAGCTTATGTTTCTCAGTGGATGCCAGAACTTAGACGATTTGCACCTAGTGTTCCTATTGTTCTTGTTGGTACCAAGTTGGGTGAGTAAACAACTTCAAACTAGATTTCACAGTCATCTTCCCTTTTAGAAGAGTCTATCAACATGGTTTGATTTTCCTTAGATCTTCGTGACAATGGAGCTTATTTTACCGATCATGCGGGATCAAACACAATAACATATTCTCAGGTACTCTAAACTTTCGAAAATGTTTCATAAGTTCATTATCTTTTGATGTTTTTGAGTAGTAAATTAAAAGTATGTAACATGTTAGATACTTTTGAAAGTTTAGGAACCTGCAAACTTGTAGTCATTTTTTAAAGAAGACTTATCTAGTTGGTTTGTTTCATGCAGGGAGAAGAGCTTAGGAAACAAATTGGTGCTGCTGCATACATTGAATGTAGCTCCAAGACTCAACAGGTAGACAGATATATTTCATGGACATGGGATTTGAAAGACTTTATTGCCTCTCTTTTATTCCCTTTCTTAATAAGGGAAGCCAAAAAGTCATCGCCACATGCTTAACAGTACTGAACTATGATTTTTGTTTAGAATGTCAAAGCTGTTTTTGACACTGCAATCAAGGTTGTTCTACAACCTCCAAGGAGAATCGAGATGCCTAGGAAGAGGAGGAACCGAAGGTCTGGTTGCTCAATTGTGTAAGTACATAAATTCTTTTTTCTATTGATATTTTTCTGTACGACTTCATAAGAAATAATTCCTTGGATATGGCCTATCATCGTTTAAAATATATGTATTGTGGGAGAATTCAAACACAGATTTCGAGACTTGTTCTGTATTCAATAAGATTATAACTAACCCAAATCTATGTTCGTCAATATATTGCTTCTCCGTATAATGCTGCTCATGATCTTGCATGCATGTATGCAGCAGGTGCATTGCTTGTGGTGGCTGTACTGTGTAAACCATGCTCGTGATCGGGAACATCCATGTTTTATGCCAATCGTATAGCTAGACCTTGTGGTTGCTAGTTTAACATAATTTTGTATACTGCGAAATAGGAATTTGCTCAATGTACTAGCTGACTGACCGAAGCAAGTGAAGAAGGTCCTTTATTGTGTTACTGCAAATGTTGTATTTGAAACGATGTTTTGGTTGCTCTTGCTGTGAATGGAAGCTGCATAAATTCCTGTTGATGGTTTAAAAGCGTAGACAAAACCAAAAATGGCAATCCCCTATACAGGTTATTCAAAAATTTAAAGATAAGAACAAACAACTTTCAATGAGAAACCATATCAACAGGGTAAAATGAGAGAGACAAAATCAGTCTAGCATTTCTCTGTATTAGCATAGCTCTCTATTATACACTCATTTCTCACAAGGCAATACTGCTCTACAGTACTACATTTACATGCACAGATAGAACGTTTAGTAACAAAGAAAACAATGTGAACGATTCTAAGGAATGGCAGCGGTTAAATAGATATATGGAACTGTTGAAGATACGTAGTTTATTCTCTGCAGTAATCTTCATGAGATTTGAGGAGCTTCCAGCCTAGTGTTTATGCATTATTCTTGAGGGAGAAGTGCTATTTCAATTTCTTGAAGTGATTTTCCTTTGGTTTCCACCACATTCCTTTTCACGAATGCAACTGCAATCAAGCAGAATGTAGCAAAACCAGAGTACAGAAGCTGAGGCCCCATTTTCTCCAATAGTTGTAGGAAGAGCAATCCGACGAAAAAATTTATCACCTGAAAGCCATTGATGATGGATCAGTGAACCACAGGATCAGCAAGAAATTTCAAACTCCAAATTGAGCTCCCAAAGGTCATATCACATTCTTATATAAGAATGAGCTAAATTGTCCACCCTTTTCCCATGTATGGAATAAGACAAATCCCGCAGGAAAATCCAACTATTTAGCCATAAATTTAGAAGCGCCTTGAGACAGAAAAACAAGCCTTTTTAAAGTGGAAGCATCCGTGGCAGAAGGTAGTAATAAGACCACCAAAGAAGGGAAATATTACCCAATGCACCGACATGCAGATCGCCATAGCTTTTGCCCTTATCCGACTTGGGAAAATTTCTGGTAAAAGAAGACCTGGAACCGGACCAGCTCCAAGAGCAAACATCAAGACAAACCTGCAATTTTACGTGAATAGACATTTGTTTACCTATAACATATGTATTCACTTTTACACATTTCCAGCATTTTATCAGAAGTAGCCTCTCAAGTCTTTTCTACATCCACAGTGAATACTAGACGCCAAAAACCAGATTTGCCAACTTCATTGCAACAGTGCTTGAAAATTCACGCATTAAATCTAAAAAAAGGAGATGACAAAATGACAGAAATCTAGCCAACCAAGCATAACTCAACTGGTTAAGGCATAAAATCTCAGCCACTAGGCTGAAGATTCAAATCTCCATCTACACCTTCAACCTTCACACGTCATTGAACTAGGAAAAAAAATAGAAAGTCCAACAAAACGCCTGATGAGATTGTGGGCATCAGGGTATGACAGTTACCCACAAACTTGCCACATAGCTATAGTGAGATCAAAGATTAATGATGCATGAGGGAGTTTTCCTTCCCTAAATAATAATATGAAAAAAATTTCCTTTTCTTTAAACAAATAAATTTACTCACATCAATGTGCCACCAACTGACAAATATAGAGCTCCGGAGTCTGAGGAATGATAACTTCCTGCAACTACTTGGAGTGCCATTGCTACAGCCTACATTGGCATCAAACATCAAGCAAAGTATTTTAAGATAGTAGAATACTTCAATTGCAAAGGAAATTTTCGACTGTTCAAGAACTTATGCTTAGTTGTTTCCTACCAAAATCAAATTAAACAAGGTTGATTCTAAATCCTTGTCTATTAAGAGTAAAAGTTCTAGGTCCTAGTTACCAACGGCAACATTGATCAAGTGGGCCCTCCCTAGCCCCTACTGAGGAGATATAAGTTGATTCTCCTGATTCAATCAGATCAAATCTTTTTCTCCAATTTCAACAAACAAGACATTGTAAGCACATTCTAGATATAAGTCATAGCAATTAAAAGAAAAATTGCTTGATTTGGTTACCATCCCAGAAAAGCTCCACAGAAGCAGCAGCTTTCTTCCTAAGCGGTCCATTAAAAGCATCGCGATTATAGATCCTATCAATTATAAATTGTGAATTTAAAAATAATAAATAAACAACACCTTACAATAAATACACAATGTCTGGAGCTTATGTTTAAGCAAACCACCGGAGAATGGAGCAAACCTGCTAAATTTGAAATTCCCACGCAGACATTTGCAAGGTTTGATGGTACTCCCGCACTTTTAAAAACAGTCGAGGAGAAATAAAATATAGCATTTATACCAGATAGCTGTTGTAAAGCAAATAGTGTTGATCCAATAAAAATAACTGCAAAAGGAATGCGTGAATAACAAAGAACTATGCCACCCTAATGAAAGAGATAAATGGTGCAAGAAGAGTGAATAGATGGTGGAATTATAAAAAATGAAACTATGAGCAAACAAAAAACAGGACTGAAGCAATATGAGTGTTTTCTACCTTGAAAGTGGCGTCCAAAGAGCAATTCAGAAAGTTTTACATCATCTGGTTCATCTCCCCTGTCAAACTTGGACAATTCTGCCAAGGCTGATTTTACATGTGATCCACCAAGAAGCTTCTCGAATTCAGTTTCGGCTTCCTCAGTCCGTCCTTGCTACATTACAGAAGATTAGACACATAAGATTTTGTTATTCAAATTTTCCTATGGAACAGGAACTTAAGCATCAATATAAAATTGCACCATAGCCATTGGCAAGCATTTCAAATTTGTTTTTCTTGGGAATGCACAGAAAACAAAATTTTCATCAGGAGGGATGAAAATTTTGATGCATGTGAATATATGCACGGAATCAAACCTTATATAGCCAATGTGGACTCTCAGCACAAAATACCATGGCTAGAGCTAGTAATGCAGCTGGAATAGTAGAAACCCAAAAACAAGTACGCCACCTGAACCAAAAAAGAAAAGCACATTCTTAAATGATAAACAAATGGATAATTATGCATCTGTAGGCTTCTAGAATATACTTTATTCCATACCAGTCCGCTATCTCCTTGACAGGGATTCCTATTAAGAGGGCTGCCATGAGTCCAAGACATGTAGCAATCTGAATGAAGCTTCCATATGTTCCCCTCACGAATGCAGGAGAGACCTACTCGCGTTTGAAGTATAAAAGAATCATCTTATATTGAATACTTTTTAAAATGTATGTTAAGGCATAGAAAGCAGTGGTGTAGTGGTGTAACATTTGCTATACCTCAGTGACATAGAGAGAAGCAACAGGAGGTCCTAGACCCATTCCAGTCCCAACAAACAGCCGTCCCAAAAGCATTCCAGCCAGAGTTTTGGTCATTGCACTGAAATTCAAGTTTTGACTTTACTCATGAGAGTGAAAGAAAATGAAGAATGAGAAAATAACATATTGTCTAAGTAGTGGTTGATAATAAACTAGAAAAATTAGTGTTGGTTGACAATGTAAATTCTGTTTTATGTTTCTATATTCAGAGTCCATGAAATACATGTTTGGCGGACAATCTAAAATTTTGTTTTTTAAAACTGTTTTCGAATTTTATGATCCAAACACTACAAACTCTAGAAACAACATTTCTATATTGTCAGTGTATTCAGACTTTGAATTTTCAATTTTAAAATGCAAATTATATTAAAATGAATAAAAACGTTTATATTATGTCATGTTACAAGCTCAGTTCATTTTTTAAAACTAAATTGTGACCTATTCATAATTAATTAACAATAGTTTATAGTCAACTTAATAATTGGTGGGTAACTACAGTTAGTTTTATAGTTTATAAATATGAACACATTGAAAACAACTGTTTAAATTAGCATGAAATTTCTGGTTTTGCTATCAAACACATCTGGAAACATGAAACAGAACTCTATTTTCTGTTTTCAAATTTCTATTTTCCGATTCTCTACCAAACAAAACCTTAATGGCTGAAAATCAACAGGGGAATGATAATCTTCAGCAAACTTGTATCAACAAGAAATTAGAAAATAAGAATCATTATGCGGAAACAAAATTGGGAGACTGGAGTATGGACATTTCCATTGACTACCCAAAGAAAGAACGGAAAATGTATCAGTGTTTATAACAGCAGGTTCTTGGTTCCTGACTGATAATTTATGTTTGGTTGAAAGAGATTTGTCTCCTAGAAGTCTGTTGAGTCAAAAAAAAAATATGTGCCTACTAAAACAGGAATCCAATAAGTGAACAAAATGAAAAGCACATTTAAGTAATCTTCCAACTTTAGGATCAACTAGTCCTAGACGTAGAAGGATATGCCCTAAAAGGAGGACAATTGAGCTTCTCTAGTCCACGTTAATTGAAACACTGAAAACAAATAACCTAAATGTCCTATATCTTAAATGATGTGACAAAGGGGTTCATCCATTGACCGGATGAGTACAATTCTGAAAAGTGGAGACTTCAGTTACCGTTTAGTCCACTGCCCACCAGTCAAGTAAACATAATTAAGTCAGCAAGTCCTCCTTTCTCATTATGGTCTTTGTTAGATGGCAGAACACTATCCTCATAACTGGGGCTGACTCTCATCCCACCATATACGCATTCAACCACTTGCCAGGTTGAACTGGCACTACTTTTGCCAACACCTGGCCGTGACATTGCCAAAGAACTAAAAAAGTGTAGTCATGATCCTGAGCTGAAGTTAAGATTGCAATACCAAGAGTACAGAAAACCTATGAACAGAAAAGACCAACTGACAGAAAATGCCAGAAACACTACTGAATATCATATCGGTAGTGGCAGACAAAAGGTCCATAGAATCCATAGAAGTCACATCATAACAAGACTGTGGCAGTGATTGTTATGATAAATAGTAAAGTCAAACTCAACTACTAACGAAAATATTAGAAACCTGCAATTTCAATATCCTACATATGCATAGTTTATTATAATGCACGGAAACAATGCCAAGACTGCCAAGTAAAAAGAATGAAGGTATGATAAACATCAAGGTGGAAATTTGCTAGAATTGCCTTTAGTGGCTAGAAAATATCACCTCATTCCAGCACCAAGAATCATTGGCAAAGCACTAAGTTGAAAAGCCCTACGACGCCCAACTCCATCAGCTACCCAACCACTCAGTAAGGATCCAATTAAGGCACCACCCAGGCATGTACTCACAACCAAACCTTCATGGAAATATAATGGTAAAGCACATTAAGAGCACTGAATAATCTCAATTAAACACTTGGAATTGAATAGAACAGACAAGATATTCGCAGCATGACACCTTCTGCCATCGTATTCCCATTGAAACCAAGATCCGCAGAAATTATTTCCAGCGGTTCATTTACTACTCTGCAGAAGATAGCGAGATATAGTCAGTGTCTACTCGTGAACAAACAAGCAAGATCAGCTTCACCAAACATCAACAACTAGAGAAAGAGCAGGACAGCTGAAACCAGAATAGAGAGCGAACCCCAAGTGGTAGCCAAATAGAAATGAAGTTAAGGTTGCCACTAGCACGTGCGGTAAAGAGAGACTCCATGAAGGGTTTGAGGCTTCGAAATCCTTACCATTCTGCAAATGAGCTAAAAAAGAAAACCCAAGTTACACCAACTATCGTGTCCATACCATCATTTTGAAAAGCTCATCGTTTCAGAAAATATTTCCAAATGAAACTCATTGGTCGCAAAGTAACAGACTGCCAAATAAAGGGTTACCTGAATTATCCTCCATGTCAATTGAATTGGAATTATCTTTCAATGACAATCGCTTGTACGTTGAGAAAGCTTCACGTTTCCGATCCCACATTCCAAACCACAGCAAGTCCTCACCAGAAGTTCTCTAACATGAATGATTTCAGGAAAATATTATTATGCTTCAGATCATAATCCAAATATTTAAACGCCTTTCTTAACCCAGCTATCTTCCATTAATGAATTAACGTCGAAGTGCTTTATTAAAAGAAAAGCATCAGGGTTTATCAAATCGATTTTCTTTTTACGGGAACATGCATCAATAGAGAAATCAAACTCCAACTTCCAATAAAGCCAAAATAACTTCACTCTTATTGATCTAAAACCAAATCTAATTATAATCAAGCTACAAATTCATGCTTCGTAGCAATTTTTAGGTAAAAAGAACACACAAACTCCCTTCAATAAGCAATGAACCATATCAAACAAAAGAAGAAGAAGAAGAAGAAGAAGAAGAAGAAGAAGAAGAAGAGAAATTACCAAGTAAAAGAGTCGAATACAAATTCAGTAAGGTGAAGAAAAAATCATGGAAATAAAAACATAAGGAAGCTCAAAGTGTTGGACAGGCACTCAAACGCAATGAAAGGGATCAGAAAACAGATCTGAAGGGAGAAAGGAGTGAGGTTGTTCCGAAACCTTCAAGAAACTTGTAGAATGGGGTGTAAATTTGGGTAGACGCAAAGGGAAAGAGAGGCGAAAAGTGTAGAGTAAGTATATAAAGAAGGGAAGAAGAGAGTTGGGAGAGGCTTAGATATTACAATCGGTGAGGATTATTGATTGTTACGCCAGGAGAATGGAAAACAGAGCAATTGTTTGTTTTGTCGTAATTTTACAGAGTTCTGAGTTGAGAGAGGGAAACCAACAAAGATGGTAATGCTACGGCTTATAATAAATATAGTATTTATTTTTTTTTAATATTTTGTATTTCACTTTCTCGCAGAATTTGTTGCCTCGTGTGATTAGCTGTGGCCATCCACACCGTAACACACCCTATCCTTTTTCTTTTATCTTTTTACTTTGAAGTTTGAGGGAGAGGTTGAAACCTTCGGTTCAAATGTTAGATACCATGATAGCTGATAAACAATAATAATAATAATAATAGAACTACGTTGTAAATGTATTATGATTTTAGGCCACGTCTTTACTCATCTTTATTTAAAATTAATTGATTCCAACAAACTTAAATTTACGTGCATTTCATTTTTTAATATTTAATTTAAAAAATAATTTATATTAAAAAAATTAAATTATTTAAAATTTAAAATATATTTTTAAATGTATTTTAAACTATTTTTTAAAAAAATGAATTTCTTAATAAGTATCTTTTCTTATTATATGGTTTTATACAGTATATCTCTTTTTATAAATAGAAGTAAAATATTTATACCGAATAAAATAATTTTAAAAACGGAAAAAGTTCATGCGTCCACCTAAAATAACAAAAAATGTCCCGTCAACAACGTGTACGCGTAATATATTTGGTACAAAACTGTCGCATTTGGTAGATTTGGGTGTTGTTTAGATTTGGCTATTATTTGGTATAATATAAGATGGTTCGATATTTGATCATTTAATTTGCCATTACTTTTTCAATTGTATCGTTTACACGATCGTTTAATTTGATTGCAAATCGTTTTTACTTTGTTTAGATTTGGCTAAACAATTTTTTTAATTATTTTGGTTTAGATTTATCTATGTTTGATTACATTTGGTTACTGCGATGTAAATGATTTTTTTCAAGATTCTTTATATATGATGTTTTAGATTATGTTATTTTTTGTATTCGATAGTTTAGATTTGGTTTCCCAAATTTAAACGAAGAAAAAAAGAAGAAAAATAATGAAAAGAAATCCCAGCGAAAAAAAGAGAAAAAGAAAAAAGACGATGAAAGAAATCGCAGTAAAAAAGAAGACTATAAAAAAAATTACAGCGAAGAGGAGAAGAAAGAAAGGACAAACCTGAGATATTTAGAAAATAATTAATTTTATAACTTTGTTATACGGTAAATAGGTTAGTGTTTTGTTATTTTCATACAAATTTTTCTTTACTCGCTGTATTCGCTGCAAACTAATATAATCACAATAAAATATTTGTTGATGTTATCCACTTCAATTTAGAAGGATTATTGCAATGCTTTTTTCTTTTTCTTCTATTCTTCATATATCTCTATTTAATTAAACAAGGAGTAAAATTTAATAGTTGTATGATGGGGAATTGGGAAATCAGAGGTGATGGGAGGCGCCAAGTGTCGGTTACAATAGAGGAAAGTGGGGCCACGAAATCGATTCATTAATTAGGGTATCACGTGTCTACGTCTTAAGGCGTTGTCGCCATGAGCTTGAGAATCTGTTGGGCGTACATTCTGACACGTGTATCCTAACCTAGTACTACTGCATTTGCAGTTTTTTTTAATATAATAAACTTTAGTGGAATTTAATTTCCAAACCTCTCCTTCACTATTAGTAATTTGGAAAACACAAAAATTGAAATCACAGAAATCTTATATGAATCTACTCGTTTGATTTGGGTTTTTCAAGTATATAAATTGGTCGTGTCGATTTGTATTTGAAAAAAAAAATATTAGATACTATGCTTTATATATATATTGATTGTATATTGAAAAAATATTTAAAATCAAACAGAATTCCTGCTATATACTTTTAAATATAAAAGTCTAAAGTTATGTATATTTTAGCAATTAACTTAAATCAAAACTCGATATCCATTCTTTTCGACTTGAACCAAATTGTCAAGCCAATCAAGAGAATGACCCAGACTTAATTAACAGCAGTTGAGTGCAAAGCCTTTTTGGTCAATAAACGAGTCACACTATTACAACTTCTAGAAACATAATCTAACCCCACAATATTAAGCATACATGTAAGGCATAAAATCACAACATAGATTATAAAAATATAGTATCCAAAATTGATAGAAGTCAACTTTCTAACCACCAAAAAGTATGTTGTTGTAGAAGCGATTTAGAAACATAATCTAGTTGTTCCCTAAATTTTTCCCAATTGTCAATCACTTCGGGTTCTTAATCTAGTTGTTCCCTATTTTTTCCCAATTGTCAATCACTTCGGGTTCTAAATCTATGTACCACTCAAAAGCATTCCCTTTCAAGATTTGAACAAACTGTCTAATCAATTGGTCTCATTTTGATCCTGCATTCTCGCATGTTTTGACAAAGTGGACAATGTGTTGCTCATATTGCTCTTTTTCCATCGAACTGCTGAAACTTTGCAGGTCGGTACCCAAGCGACATTATTTCTCAAGTTGTTGATTTTTTTGGTGTATGACTCAAAGTATACGACAAGCCTCCATATTGAGCTCTAATGGAGTTTGCGATCATATCCTACGGTTGCTGAATTAATAGGGAAGCAATAAAAGCTGATTGTTGTTGTAGTTGATTTTCTTGCACCACAGTCTTTTCTTTATCATTAGCTTTGCCGACAAGAGTTTGACTCGACTCAGCGACTTCACGAGTCTACATTTTCTCTCTCAAAGCTGCGATTTCGTGGTCTCGCTCATCAACAACTTTCATCAGGAGATTGATTTTCCTCTCCATCGCTGTCCTAGCAGCCTCGACTGTTATATTAGCCATCGTGAAAGACATCACATCAGGGGGTGATTCTTTCTTCGATCTACTAGAGATAAAATCAGAGTTATCATACAAGAGATTTTTCTTGATGAAAATCCCAATTTTGGAAGATTCCATCAATTGTTTCAGGATAGTCTGCACGATGAAAAAACTTTGACCCTGCTCCTACATGATCTCCTTTAAACGATTGCGGGAGATAAGTCTCATGTAAACATCACATGCAACAGAAGATTTGTGTGTAACTATCTTTGGTGTCATTGGTTTGCTTATAGATTGGGATGACGAGAGAGAGAGATAAGAGGTAGAGAAGTCCCACTTGGCATGTCAACTTATTTGCAAGATGCTTTCAGAGAAACGTGTTTCGTGGAGTTGAACTTGTGTATGTGTTGTATTTGTGTTGAATTGATGTGTGATGTGGTTCTATCGCTAGTACTTGATCCTTTGATTCTCTCTCGATTGAATGTGTGCATGCTTGATGTATGAAAGCGGAGCGCTTGATATTTTTGAAGTAGGAGTCTTGGAATAATATTTATATCTTGCAAGGAACTAGAGTCTTCTAAGTGTGGTCATTTTCAAGAGTTGGAGAGTTTTCATGCGAACCCTAGCAATGAATAGAACTACTCTATTTATAGGGGCCAAATAAAGCCTTTTGGTAGACTTTACAGACTTGAGCTTGGTTGGTCCAGGTATTAGACCACATAGGACCAACCGTATGGATTTTGGGTCTAATTTAACATTTGAGCATAATTAAGTTTTTTTTTTTTTTTTTGCTCAATTGAACTTTAACCCAAACAAACAATATGTAATTAGACCAAAATAGTTAACTTGATCTAACGGTCATAATGAAAAACACATGATATCATCAGAATTTACCAATTTATGTATTTAATTTCAATTTAGGACACACGTAATTTTAAATCAGTCCCAAATTTAACTGCTTGTATTTTCGTCATTAATTTAGTAAATAATATGGCAGTATGTGATTGGTTCAAAATTTCTCATTCAATATTTACCTCAAGATTTTGAAAATTGACTGACAAGTCCGAGCTCCATCCTAGGTTTAACATGATAATCGAAGAATGTCTCATGCGAATTAATTCACAGGTTAAAAGTAAAACATGAATTAATTCTCATGGGTCGAGTAAGCCCTTCAAAATTTGGAAATCACCTCAAAATTAGAATCAAACTCAAAATTAATTTATAGAACCTTCAAATTAAAACTGAGTTTTACAAATTCATGAAATTAAAAATGTTTTTTTTTATTTATTTATAGAAATCCCAAATCCAAAAAAGTTAAATTTAATTGAACTTAAATTCAACTTTATTTGAAAACTTCAAATTAAATAAATGTTTGAAGCATTTTTTGAAATCAAACTTGAAATGAAATTGAAATTTCAATTCAAAATAGTCAAGTAAAATCCATTTATGACAATATTGAAATGGAATTAAAGTGACAAAATTTATTTGAAATAAATTGAGGAGTATAACACTTTTATTGATGTTGGAATTGTTTAAGATTCCAATAGCAAGAATTTAAGACAACATTTTGAAGATTTTTTAAATTCTCAGAAAACTTCAAATTAAACCCAAACAATTGAAACTAAAATTAACTCAAAAGATGATAAAAACTGGTCTTAATAAAAATCAAATTGAAACACTTGGAAAACAAACTTAGTGACTTTAATTCTAAGTTGAGCTTGAATTTTAGAAGAGATATAAGAAATAAATTAACCGCATTTTTTATGTTTATTTTTCTCCTCCAAATGAATATATTTGTTTGAAAATGGTAGGGAATGATTGGAGAGGGTGGATGCATGATGCTTTGGGGAGGAGTATGCAGGGAAGATTTGGGTGTAGAGGATGGATGGATTGAGGAGTGTGAGTAGGAGGGAGACCCACTGTTGTTGATCGATGTATTGTATAGAGATGAAGAGTGTTTACAAGTGAATTTTAATTTCTTTTTCTAAAAAACATTTGTTTACTATTATTATTTTTATTTAATTTTTTAAAAATTAAAAGAACAACTTTTTTTTATTTTTTTTCTATTTTAAATACTAAATTTTTTTTATCGAGCATTAAAAGTGTCCCTTATTTT
Source organism: Cucumis melo (assembly GCF_025177605.1). Lineage (NCBI taxonomy): Eukaryota > Viridiplantae > Streptophyta > Magnoliopsida > Cucurbitales > Cucurbitaceae > Cucumis > Cucumis melo. Next base: position 19,222,966 of record NC_066858.1, on the reverse strand, counting down.
GGTTTTTTTTCTTACTATTTTTTAAAATCTGAAACATAAAAACACATTTTTAAAAGGTTATTTTCAAATATAACTTGACGAACCAAAATATTTATAAAATATAATAAAATTTTAAATCTATTAATAATAATTATTGATAAACTTCTATCAGTGTTTATCAGTGCATTTAATAGATATTGATAAATTTCTATCAGTATCTATCGTTTAGAGAATTTAATATTTTGCTATATTTTATAAATATTTTCAGCAATTTTGTCATTTTCAATAATCTCTCCATTTTAAAATTTAAAATTAAACGTTTTCTTTTTTATTTATAATTTCTAATCCCAATTCAAAATTGAGTCAGACCAAATATCGTGTTTGCACTATCGATGATGATAGACATATAAAGTTATTAGAAACATTGAAGGGAGAAAGTGAGAAAGAGAGAACCATTACACCCCCTCTTGGAGCTCTTTAACTAAACTCCTAACTTAGTTCTAAAAGAGGGTGCGAGGGCTGGTAGGTGTTGTCATAGTTTGACAATACTCACCAACCGACTATCTTGCTTGACTTAATTAGTAATCACCACACAGGTACATATTTGGAACAATAGCAACATACACTAAGTGCTTTTAGTAATAATTTAAATTACTGGTTGTAATTTTATTCATTCGACCGCGGAAATGTAAACATGATATTTAAGTGGAAACTTTGACTTGGTACACCTCTTTTAAACAAATTCAACTCATAACAATAAGATTCTACAAAAAAACAGTAGACATGCTCACTCAGAACCCTAACTTACAGAACTCATACTAGTCCTTGGTAGTTCTTAATAAACATTAAAACCCAATTGGCCTAGAAATAGTAAGCTTAGCACTCGAAGAATGTACAACCTGTAACTGAAAAGTGAGAAAACATTTGAAAGGTTAAGTCAAAAGACTTACTGAATGACAGTTTTATAAAACATATTTTCATAAACAATTTAGCATTAAACTTTGGCTTAAAGAAACATTCAAGCAGTAGGAAATCATTTTATAAACATGGTACTTGTAAACATTAAACATTCATTAACATTTCATATTTTTTTCGTAAACCATGGATCCATAACCTAGATAGTATCAACACCTCATCGTCATAAGACGGTCGGGTGTCAAATCAACCCATCATAAGTAAACGTACTAGGTGGTGAAACGCCTCGTCATCTAAAGATGGACCTCCTCATAGGCATACAGAATATACATTCCCTTATGGATTGTAGACCATAGGTTCGTCAACCTTCCCACTAATAGCATAGTACTCTTTAAACATTCGGGCCTAGGATTAAAACTTGGTTTGAAACATATTTTTCCTTTCAACCCACATGGTTATAAACATATTTTTGAACATAGCATAGTTTTGGAAATCAACTTAAACCATGTTTTGCTTAAATCATAAGTTCAGCTTGTAAATTCTTAAAACATTCATGCTTTGCAAATTCAATAAAGATTAGTAAACTCAAATATTTTCTTGAAACATGCTTTGAACGATAGCTTATAAAACACACTTAGAAACCAATTCAGAAATCTATTTTGTCAACAAGCTATTGCTTGTGTAGCTTGAAATCATGTTTAATAAATAACTTTTAGAAACAAAGTGTCACTTACAATACTTGGTCTAACCCTTGGATTAGAATTTTCTTCAAATTCTCCTTGACTTGAAAAATCCATATTTGAGTCTAATTCCTTGGTCATGAAAAATACTCAAAAATTGATCAAAATTGCAAAATTAGCAAAATGGCCCAAAAATCATGTCATGGCACAGCTAGCCACATGGCATGGGTGCAAGCAGCACGTGCACACGCAGAGGCATGAGGATAACTGACCATGTGTGCCTTTTGTGTGTGCTTGGTGGCCTGGCGTTGTGCAACGCGTCCTTCGAGCATGCGCTCCCCTCTTCATACAACGCTTGCCTTACGTGCATGGCCATGTGCATGACCTGAGTTCGTCCTTGCTGCTTGGCTATGCCACGGTTATGTCGTGTATCCTAAAACAATCAAAACAACCTCTATATCCGATTGGCTTGTGCGCGTCCATTCCCTTCACGTCTTGTTGCTCAGTCACTCAAGGCTTGCTTAGAAATAGGGAAATTTTCAGAATTCATCATTCAACTTTCGGTGCTTATAAATTTTAATTCATACCTCAAATTGAAAAAGTTCCGTCTACAAACTTGCTTAGAATTTTCTTAACTTTTTTATCTCAAAATTTTAGCCTAAAATTTCAAATATTGCATTCTGTAGACCTCTGAAAGTGAAGCCCATCCAGATTCTCTCCAATTTTGACCTTTTCTTCTTTCTTCAACCCAAACCTAGGTCTCATTGCCTAGTTTTTGTGCAGAAGCCCTCCTCAGCAAAATAGACTCATAAAGGAAGCATTTGCAAGTAGTTTGAGATGAAACACACTAATAGTTTGCTTCCTCTCATCATCCAAAGTTCCCCTTTTATAGAAAGCTCTGCATGTCAACTTGTTGCCACCTCAAACTACCTCCTGCTTGCCACAAAAAAGTATGTTGCATGCTGTGGCCACCTAAAGACTACCAAATTGACATACCTTAAAGTCCCCAACCATGGCTATCTCGTCCAAGCCTTAGTTCGACGCCCAAAACCTCACTTTACTCGCATACTAACTTCATTGCCCTTCCTTGCTCAACTTGCCTACTATCTTTGTGTGTAGCCCATCATCTCCCCTACTCAAGCATCTTGCCTAGCACACATGGATGACCTTGTCAAGCCCATCTCACCTACCAAGTCATGCCTTTAACCTTAGTGCTATGTTAAATCTTTAGAGGTTCTTTTACTTATCATATGGTCGTCCTACATGCCTCCTCACCTAAAGCTTTAGAGGTTCTCACATCATTTTTTGGTTGCCTAAATGAACCCTTTAGAGGTTATTTTGCCTTGCTTAGCTGCCTATCCAACATTACTCACTTATCCTCCCTTACACTTAAAAGTTCTTGACAACCTGTTTGGCCTACACTTACGATCAACCTTTACCATCCAAACTTTCTTTTAGAAGTTCACATGACTTAGTTTGGCCACCTAGCTCTTCCATTTTTGAACTTGCATTTGTACCTTAGCTTTTAATGATACTCATACCTCAAAACTTATCCATTAGCCAACATTTCCAATAAATTTTCGTTCATTTAGCTAGCTAATAACTCATTTTCCCTTTCCTTTACCAAGTCCTTGCAAGTCTTAAGGGTCTTCTTAGGATTTTATAGGAAGTATGAAATTTCTTGATTAACGTATAAGCTTCAATTGTGAACACTATTAAAGTTGGTGGAGTTGAAATATTTTGTAAGAAGTTGGTGGGCCAAACATTAAGTTTAGTTAAAAGTCCAACTAAACTCAAGTGAATGCCTCCAAACAACTATCAACTTTTGAAAGTCGAAAAATATTAAGAAATGAGGAGCTATTGGTTTTCATCCATCTATTAATAATAAGGGCGTTTTTTTAGCTTTTTTAACGTTTAATAACATTATTGAAAAATTTGAAAGTTTAGAATATTTTTTAAACAAATTACAAACAATTTCTCTGTAAAACTAACGATAAAAGTCTTTTGAACTGTTTTTGAAGTTAAAGATATTTTTTACACAAAATAAAGAGTTCAATGGTATTTTTTATAATTTAACTAAATTTAAGTAATAATTTTTTTTTATGGATGGATAAACTTTTAGTCCCTAGATTTGTACTTTCATTTAGTCCATAAAATTTAAAATGTTACAAATTTAGTATTCAAAATTTGAGTTTGATTTTAGTTTAGTCTTAAAAATGGTACAATTTTACCATTGATATTTGAGTATTGAAAATCTTGAAAATGTTACAATTTTACCGTTGATGTTTTAGTTTTGATTCAATTTGGTTCATAGATTTCACAACTAACACTTTTAGTCTTGATTTTTCATTAAATACTCACTTTTATTCATTAACGTTAATGTCTATTAATTAATTTAAAATAGCTAGGAAGCAAATTTATTTTTTAACGGTAATTGAAAAATAAAACTTAATTGATTATAATTCTTTTAGGAAAATTGTCAAAAATAGAAAAAATTACAAAATATTTACACACTTCATAAAAAAATTAACAAAATATCTACACTTTATAGAAAATTTAACAAAATAAATATACTTCATAAAAAATTAAACGTAATAAACTTCGAGTGATTTTTTTCTATAGAATTAAAATATTTGGTCAATTTTTCTATTTTTTAAAAAACTTCTTCTTTTTAATTCTCTTACTTTAATTAATAAATATTAACGTTAATAACAAAACATAATCTTTAGTAAAAGTTCAAGGTTAAACTGCGTAAACACTGAAAATTAATGCCCAAAATAAAACAAAACTCAATAAAGTAAAATTATAACTCTAACAAAAATATTAAGACCATTACTTTTGATTGTATTTACGTAAAATTATACAAGATATCAAATTTATAGTAACCATTACCTCGACATAGCTTTGAGGAGGGTCAAAAGGTAATGATAATGGTAGTAGTTGATTATCAAATCGGTAATTTTTCAATTGAAACAATAACAATAATAGTTGTAACCATACGATTACACCAATCAAATAGGTTCATTCTTTTTTTAAGGTCAACTAGAAAAATAGCAATTTTCAAGTTTCCACTTGAAAAAATGACAAACCTAATTTTACATTACAAAAATGGAAAAATATATTAAAATAAAATAAGTAGAAATTAGCAAAAGTCTATCATAACCCTAAATATTTTAGCATGTCACCTACTTTCTACAACTAAAATAATATAATAATTACACTTTAATAAAACCTACTTAGAGTCGTCTAATCAATTATACTAACTAAGATAATTTTGTAACAACCCACACAAACTCATCATCTTCAAGCACGAAAACCCTTGGTCTCTATCTTCCATCTTCAAGCTGAACTCACCGTTCCATCCTCAAAATATTGTGTTTTTCTTAGCTGACGACCCCGTAACCTTGCATTTTTGAACTCTAACATCTCATTTTCAAACATAAATTTCATCTTTAACCCACTGGAACTTCATCCATAACCTTGCATTTTCGTTACAAAATTACCAAAGCTTCATTTCAAGCTACTAAATCTCTAAACCGTAACATTCCATCTTTAACATTTATACACAAGCTCTCATTTCAATATACGACATCCGAAGAATTACAGAGGTACAGATTTCCTTATCAACAATTTATATTTATATTAGTTAATATTTTGTTATCTTCATTATTTTCATTCTCTTAAGGGGAGATACTTAATTTATATTAGATAATATTATATTATTTATTTAAAATATATAGAGATTTAGGACTATTTTATCTTAAAAAACACAAGATATTGAGCTATTTAGTTAGGATAAAAAACATAATACCTAATTCAACTTTAAAACACTTTTTTTTGTATAATTAAAAGGCACGAAAGAAATTAAAAGAAGACCAGGATGAATATACAAAATAGTGATTGATTGAAAGATTCCGGGATAACCGGAAGAAAGACTAAAAAATCTGAAACAATCCAAACTTTAAGTAGTGAAGAAAGATATTCTTTATAAAAAAAAAGTTAATTAATTATTTTTAACCTATTAATTGAATATCTATGTTCATATAGGCAACACAATGGAACATGGTTTAGCCGAAAGAAAATCCACATATTCTAATGAGGAGCCTAAGACTTACTGAAACAACAAATGGAAAAACTAATGGACAAAATGAGTGTGATGGTGAATCAAGTGAAAAAATATAGGACAAGTACATAATCCAAGTTGAAAATGAAGAATTTATAGCATGGTAGTATAATTATAGTGTAATTATGTTGTTTATTACGGATGGAATCCTTAATAAATATAATTACAGATTAGTTCCTTTATAATCTAAACATACTGCTTCCAACTTTAAATGGACACTTGATAGTATAGAAGATGATGGAGAAGAAGATGAAGACAATCCTGATGTTGAGACATCTTGTGAGATAGAAAAATTTAAACCAACCAAGGAAAGATGATGAAAATGAAGGGAATGAAGGAGAAGGAAATACACAACATAGGACAATAGTTTCTGATCTAATAACCCAGCAAGCACGACAATCCAAGGAACAAGAACAATCTGAATCGAAGACGTGAGAAGGTGGAAATACAAGCTATGAGGTAATAAAACACAACCTAATCTTCTTTAAATAAAGCAATAAATAATATCTAACCTGTTTATGACATGCAATAGCATGTTGAAGATCCAAACTATGTAATTGACAATGTAATAATTTCAATTAACGAGGAGGTGATATATACAAGTTTGTCTAACACGTCTAACAGCAAACTTTATTGTGAAGGTACGAAAATTATCTTGTTTTAAATTGTAGGATAAAACTTGTTAATAAATGTATAACTAGTAAAATGTTTTAATTTACTCACTGATAGGATATCTTGTTTTTTAAATTTTATGATAAAACTTGTCAATAAATATATAGCTTTAGCTAGTAAACATTTTAATTATTCTCATTGATAGGATTCAATCGTTGGACAACCAAAATACGAAGTGTGTAGAGTTCATCCATCGGAGGGCACACAACCAATGATATCAAAGAAAAAGGTCAAAGGAATGTTGGATATGATTGATACTAACTTGAAGTCAACACAAATCATCCTATGACGTGTAAGTTTGAAATATCAGTCTGTGATGTACTTAACCAAATTTAAAAAATATACTAAGTAAATGTATAAGTATAAAAGAATTAGAGGATACCAGAGAAGAAAATGTTCAAAGTAGAGCTACAAAATCAGAACCATTAAAGGAAGCCACAAATACAACAATGGGAGGTATATGGATCAACGCATTGAAAGAAAATTTTTCAAAAGGATTGAAAGAAAATGTAGACTATAATGGAGCACCATTTGATCTTCACTCGAGTCAGGCATAATGAAAAATAATCAGTGAACTTATGTTTCTTTTGGATGAACTTTCTTGTTTTGAAACTTTTGAATTTTCTTTTTCTATTTAACATTGCAACTCTCAGAATTCATGTTGGTTGATACTTTAACTCTTTGGTCAGATGAACATCTCATTATGGATTTCAAATCAGATAAAACTGATAATTTAACTAATGTTCTTTAGTCAAATAAACATTGTATTTTTTTTTTTATTTAAATGTCTTCCTAAATACAGTTAATTCAATAACTTTTTAATTTTAATTCCTTTCAACCATTGTATGAATTAATTGAACTAAACTACTTTTATGTATGTATATATGTAGACAATGCTAATTGAATTTTAACAAGAAACATTGAGAAACAAATTAGTTAGTCAGAAATAAAAAAGGAGCACGAGAAAAACAAGATTGATAAAGAAATTGTTATTACAGTAAGTTAAACACAAATAGAACGAGAAAACTAAAGTTAAAAAGCAATAGATTGAAAGAAAGAGATATAAAAACATTATGATTTAATAATTATAACGTAACTATTATTGCAAATATAGAAGACAAGAAAATATGAAGTACATGTAATTAAAAAATAACAAAGTTGATAAGTAGTTGTCACACAAAATCCATAAATGTTAAAACGAAAAATATGAGATAAAAATGGAAAAAGATAAATAAAAACCCAAACTTTGGATATGCACATGTCATTGAATTGTAACCTCAACATCCTCCGGGTCTTCCTATTCTCTAAGCTAGACACTACGAGTTAAAATTTAAAAAATGAAAATTAATTATAGTATGAGAAGCAAAGTAGGATAGGAGTGATAATAGAATATCCTAATTTGTCATATATCAAAATAAAACTTAAAATGATGCTAAACATCTGATTTTCTTTTTTAGTTCTTAATTATCATTCATCTATCGAGGTTCTCGTAGCCTAAATTTGAAACAACAGAGTGAAATGGTAACCTTTTCAAACAAATATCCCAAATTTTAGGGACTAAAAAGTAAAAAGTATATTTTCCTATTTTATATTTTACCGAAAACGGTCTGCGGAGGCGTACCCTTTTACGTAATTTCTCGTGCTGAATTCCTCACAACTAGAATTTAGGGTTTATGAACGTGCACCCGACCTTTTTCAACCATTCATCGGCGTTCAAACTTCGGACCGACCAATTTCGTCGCTGCTCATCGTAGCAGGCTGAAGGATTAAGCAAACAACGCGAAACCAATGGGTTCCAGGGATAAAGATTCTACCACTCACCACCAGCCGTTATTGAGCAGCCTTGTTGTCCGACCTTCGAATAGTGACGGAGGTGGTGGCGGAGTCGGTGGAACCAGTGGCGGCCGTGTTGGTCGTGGAAGCGATTACGAGGCTGGTGAGGTTCCCCGTGACCCTCCACAATATTCTCGATTGGGTCGATATTCAGATGATTTGGGTTCGTTATTATTCTACCGTACACCTTTGTTTTTGGTCGGTTTTCGAATTATTATTAAATAAATTGTTGCTCTGCTTAAAATTTTTTATATATCTTTTGTTCTGGAAAACTTATCACTGCGTTGAAATTAATCGGTTGCGACCTTAGGTTGGATTTGTATTGTGTTTCTTTTGGTGGGAAACTTATTTTCAATGATATAAAGTTTATTACGGTTTACAATATAGAGAGGAAAACCAACCTGGAGATTTCTAAAAAATTATGGAATAGGTTAAAAGGCGATTAAAAGTATATTTGTTATAGGGTGAGTAACGTTTATACCAAGAAATTTGGTCTGTCGCTGTAATGGATTTAATATAGCTATCAAGAATCGTTACCTTTTGCAGTTAGAGGGCCTCTTGCGCTCCTTTCTAGGCAGAAAAAAAAAAAAGATTCCATTGATATTTAAGTATTTAACCATAGAACCTCTCTTTCTTTTTTTTAAAGAAATGATGGTTGCTGATTCTTGAGCCTTAGATTGAATGTATATGCTATACTAAATTATTTCATAGAAGTTGTTGTAAAGATACTAGGTATGTACATTTATATATTTTAATTTATGTCACGACATGGTTACAATTTCCTTTCCTAGGATCCTTGTCTCGAAATTATAATCGACCATAAATTATGTGTTAGCTCAATCCCAAATTTTGAATTCTGTTTAAATTGTGCGGGGACAATTTAGTTCGCTGAAATATGCTTTAGTTTCATAGGAGCGCTTAGATATGCCCCTAATACAAATAAAGAAAACAATAATCACTCTCCCTTTCAGGATAGATTATAGAAGAAATCTCAATAGTAATATAATACCCCCAAATTTCCTTGCACTTAATACTATTATTGGTTTTTTATCATGAATGGCCACATGGATGTTCATGTCTTTAGTTGGACTCTATAGTAGAATTTTTCCAAGCCGAGATACTGCAATTATGACTCTGATCTGTATTATTGTTTTCTTCTCCCTTGTCCTTCTTGCATCCTTACCACAATTGAAAGGTTCTACAAGGAACTTGTGGGGCACCCTTGATTTGAATAGTTCATAGACAAACATCCATCTACTATTGATAAGAGGATGACGTTTTGTTGTCTTTCATGAAGAAAGCTATCTAATAATTTTTTCCTTCAAAATGGTAGATTATTGTAATGGATGGTTTTCACCATTAATACCAACCAACTTATGATGATGTTTGGTGAGTTCAACAATCATCATGCTTTATGCGTATGCCTACCCTGCCATGAGACTCTCAGAATTTCAGTCAATTAGACGTGAAGCCCTTTTTTTGTTTTAATATATTAAAACAAAAACAGTTGGAGAGGATGTATTGGTTATATGCAGATGATACTTGAGTATTTTTCTTAAATCTCTAGCAAATTTTTTTGTAATCTTATCTTGTGCAAACTTAGTTTAATCATTTTAAAATATCAAAATGTGCATGTAATTTGATGTTTTCTTTTGATCTATCAAATCCTAGGTTAAGATGCAATGTGTTGATAGCTAGAGTTTTTACACAGCCGTTTTTGGTTCATTTTGTTCTTATAAAAAATATCGTGGTATTCTGGTTCATTGATAGCTAGAATTTTATTTTGGTTCATCTGTGACCTGTGTTTTTCCTTTTATTTTTTATCCTCAGTTTCTTTTGTTTGCCAAGAATCTCGATCTACTTCCACATGTCAAACTTTTGTTCTGGGAATAAAATTTTCTATTCTCTTACAGCTGTGTTGCCGCCTGCAAGAAATTAGATCTTGAGGAGGGCATTGGGTAAGTGCAGTCTCAGATCATGATTTTGGGAATTGCTCTTTTTTCCATGTAAAGACAATTTAATTTCGGGGTTATAATTTGTGCAAGAAATTCTGGGTTGCCGAGTGGAGAGCTATGATATCTGCCGTTTCCATTTTGGGATTTTATGGTGTCGGGCTTGGTTGGAGTAAGATGTGTTATAATACCAATCATAATCAAATCATGGTGAGGTGAGGGCTTTCTCTTATGAAATAGGAGGTGATCAAATAATAAGCTAAAGAGGTGTTGTCCTGCCTTCTAAAGACTATTGGTATAGGCTCTAAAACTTAAAGGTGCTTGACCTTGACTCTCTACAGAACTTAAAGATGGAACTTTTTATTGTCTAGATTTCCATCCAAGGGGCAAGGGGTAAGATTCTTATCATGGAACCGGCTTTGATTGGGTTGTAACGGTTGATTAAGGACCATCTGGACTATGTGTAGCAACTTCTTGATCTATTTTTCTGGTTCATTAAGGGTTGGTTTCAGGAAAGTTCCAGATCTTCACATTTATTTGTACCTTATCCTGTGATCTAGGGTTTTGTATCAATAGTATCATTGGTGTGAATTGGTCTACCAATGGCCAAACAGTTGGTTTAAGTGGATTCCTCTCATCTTAAACTCTTTCAAATTTTGCCATGGTCAATGACTGAAGGTATCATTGGTCATTTCTATAGGATGTGGCTAGACCACTAAATTCGGCAGGAAGATGTTCTTCTGGTATGAATTGAAATCCATCGGTATGTTTTGGAAAGCTGTAGAGGAACTGTTGTCCATGCAAGTAAGATTTGGAGTGGATCTCTGAATTTTCAGAAATGTAGGATGGGTGTTGTCTAATCTGGTTTTTGGATTCTTCAATTTCTGTGGGGTTTTTTTTATGATGATTTATTTTTCCTGTGAACTTGTCGCTGTGGTCGTGCTGATCCCTCGGGTGTCATTCAACTGAAGAATTCTGTATATTGGCATGGGTTGATAATGCTGTGTGATTGTTTTGACTCTAGCTTGTACGTGTTGTTCATTTAACATTGGTTTATTGGTGGACATCCTTCCTCATTTCCTGGACTGCACACTGGCTTTTTGGTTTCTTCAAGGCTTGTGGTTTTGGGTGCAATGTTGTTGGGTTCATGGAAAATTGGAAATAGATCATTTATAGGCGATATGTGGGTTTTGCGTGCACTAACACTGCACGTGTGGAAAACAGGACATTTGTTCATCACTTCATTGCAAGTAGCCATGGTTTTATCTTATTTGCTTCTCTTAAAATTTCTCATGATATGGGTGGTAACATATTGAACCTACACGGGCAGTTATCATCAGAGCTTTCTAATTTGTCTGCATCTTTGCACTTTCTTTTGCTCTGTTCGCAGAGAGGAGATGAGATGCCGACAATGAATGACAATGGTTGTCAATTTTTTTGGTTGGTCCTTTTGCAGTTGTATCAGGGAAAAATCTTTGGAGCTATATGGTTGTTGTACTTCGAATGATTTTCCTGTTAATTTTCTTAATATCTTATGAACCCACTACCTTCTTCATTTCAGGATATAGAATACATGCAGGTTCAGTTTCTCCAGCACGCCGTCGGGATGTTCATCGATACATTTCTAATTTTAATCATTCTGATGGTCTCGCCCGAGGTCGTGAATTTGGTGGTGGGAGGGATCTTGATAGATATCGTGATACTTCACCTCACTATGGTCGAAGAGTAGGTGGTGGTAGGCCATTTGGGAGAGGTGTTGATGGCCCTAGACTTGCTCCTGGGCCATTTCGAGGGGAGCGCAGTAAAAATAATCCAAATGTGCGTCCTAGGGACGGGGATTGGTATTGCTCAGATCCTTTGTAAGTACTACTAACCTAGCACTGCAAATTCATATATATAAAAAAAGGATTTACTTCTGTATGGTACATACAGATAAAAAGTAGTTGGTAAGCATGCCATTACACCTTTTAGTAATTTGAAGGGAATCTTATCCGTTGCGTAGAATTGGATCATTTATCTTAATATGCCTTTTGGGTTGGTTATTTTGTTAATATTATTAGTATTATTTGAAACCTGATTCCATCAGTATGTCTTTCATGTTTTCTAATATGTGTTTGGTAGTGGAATCAATCAAGACATATAACCGCATTTAATATCTTCTAATAATTAAAAGAGTACAAGCGGAAGGAATATATATAGGTTATAATAAGCTCGAACAAAGAAAGGAACTAAAACTAGGGTACAATAAATTACCCAAATCATATATATAGGTTATAACAAGCTCGAACAAAGAAAGGAACTAAAACTAGGGTGCAATAAATTACACAAATACCCTTGGGCTGTAAACATTCTGCTAATCCCTAATTTCCAACAAATTTTAATTTAAACAATTGTTTAAAGTGTGTTCAATAATAGGTGAAACTCATTGTATTGACCTACTAATATTTAGTTCACAATAAATTATTATAAATTTATTTTTGAATATGATTTGCCAAGAAAGTATATAGTTATTATTTTATAATATTATATAATTATTATACATAGTATAAAATGAATTGAGTTTATAGCTTGACATATTGTACTTGATATAATTTTGCATTTTCAAATTTAAAATTTAAAATTGGGATACAATAAAAACATATAAATGATTTCCTAAATTTGTGGGATCACAAAATCCGAAAACAGTTTTAAAAAACAAAATCTGGTTTGTCTGTTAAGCACATGTTTGATAAACTCAAGAAATTTGAAAACATCAAACAAAATTTGGATTCTTTACTTAACAGGTCCTTATTTTGTCATTATGTTTTTGAAAATTAATTTTGAGGCTACCTGTATCAAAAGTACTTTTTCATGCATAAATATTTGCATATGGACTTTTTTTAAAAAAGGGGCATATTGTTTTAATGTAATTGTACTGAATGAAAAATGTCACCTCAGAGGTGTGCCAAATCTAGTAAGTGAATGATGTTCCAGTTTCTTCCTCATTTGGCATGTGGTACAACGACGAATTTTTACTTTAATGCATGGCTCGGTGTACATTTTTCATTGCATTCCTTTAAGATGTTTTTCTTTTTTCAAACTATTTGTATTTTTATTTTTTTATTAGATGTGACAATCTAAACTTTGCAAGACGAGAATTCTGTAACAACTGCAACAGACCTCGCACTGGAGGTGGTGGAAGTCCTCGAAGAGGCTATGCTGGTCCACCATCCCTGCATACTCCTCCTAGACGTTTCGCTGCCCACCCAATTGAACGTTCTCCTGGCAGGACTCTTAATGAATATAGGTCTCCTCCCCGTAGCTGGGCGAGGGATGGTTCTAGGGAGATGGCAGCTGGTGGCCTGGCACCTCCAAGGTATGAAAGCAGGTATTCTGATCACCTGCGGAGAGATAGGGTGGACTATCTAGAAGACAGCTTCAGAGGAAGATCCAAGTTCGATAGACCACTTCCTTCAGCAGATTGGGCCCTTAGAGACAATGGAAGGGATGACTTCATCACAGAGAGGAAGGGATTCGAAAGAAGGCCACCATCCCCACCATTGCCGTTGCTTCCTCAGCGTGGACGCTGGTCGCGTGATGTGAGAGAGAGGAGCCGTTCTCCCATCAGAGGTCCAATCAGGTCTCCACTAAGAGTCCCGCTACGGTCTCCATTAAGTAGCGGCCTTCCACCAAAAGACTTTCGTAGAGATGTTTTCGGTGAAAGGGAGCGTGATGATAGGCGCGGTCTAGGACGAGATCGTGAGGGAGGTCCATTTTAGTGTTGAAACTTGGTTACCCATGTAATTTTTGGTTAGACATCATAGGCACCCTGTAATGTGTTTAGAACTGTGGAAGGAGGATGGTAAGAAGAGGGTACTTTATTTTTCTTGACTGGGTCTAGTGTATGGAAACTTGCTGATGGGGTGTTTTATCTGTTGCTCGTGTGATTTTCGTGTTTTTACCATTTTATGGTGTAGTTAGCAGCCAAGCAGAAATAGTTGAGTCAATGCTTTAAAATACAGTATCTGTTAACTTCATTTGTCATCTTTGGTTTATATTGGCTTCTGGGCAATGGTTTTGAACCAACATTTTCTTTGCATAATTTAAAATTTTTCAGACGTTTGGATTTTGTTTGGACATTTGGAGATAGCTATTCCTGTTTGGATTCATGGCTGTCTCTGTTGTTCTTTTTCAATGGTCAGATAATATTTATATTATAGTTAACGTAAATTTGGAGATTTTGAACTTCAAATCTCTTTAGGTTATAGGTTTTTACACAAGTTTAATCCAAGTCAATTCTTAGGGTGTGTTTCGGCTCCAAACTAAGCAGGAATAGAATGGGTTATTTCAGTCCACCTCAAGTTTGAAGTTTGAAGTTTGGATTATGGAGAACCTAGAGCTCCCAAATCCTTCCATTCTACTGTTTGACACTCCCTTGTCTAGGGTTTCTTACACATTTCCTTTACTCTTCTTCAGCTTGCTTAATCCTTCTCTCCCTTCTCTCTTCCCATTCCTTTTTGAATCTCATCTTTATGCTTTTGCCTACTGCTTTCGTTTTCCAAATGCCTTCTCAAAATCCCATATTTGAAACACTTCTTCTTTGTTGTTGGTTTTGCTGAAGGCTTGGTTTCCACTTCTTGTCTTTGATTCCCTTCTCGTTCTCTATCGTTGGTTTTGTTGAAGGCTTGGTTTTCACACCTTGCCTTCGAAACCCTTCTCCTTCTTTGTCATTGGTTTTGTTAAAGGTCGGGTTTCCCTTTGAGACCCTTCCTTGCATGTTCGAAGAGGTTTCTCTGTGCCGTTTCGACTTTTCCTTGTTGCTTTGACTACCCCCTTGTCGTTCTGACTTCCTCTTGTCGCTCTGACTATCTCCTTGTCGCTCATATTTGTGCTCGTAAACGTCTGTGGACTTTTGCTACTTCTATTGTGGGATCCAGAAAATGGTAGGTCTGAGCACGATAGGGAAGGTTTTTCTCCATTTGATTTTTTCTCTACTGTGAAAATGTTGCTATAAAACTTATTCTTGTTTCTTCATATCTTTCTGATCTTTGTTATGAAAAATGCTTGTTGTCGTAAAATTTGTTTATGATTTTTGTGATCTCTGTCGTTCTATTCTTTGTTGTATTCTTTATTCTTTTGGTCATAATTTTGTGTTAGTTTTTTTTTCTTTACTCGTATATTTTCTCCTTTGCTCATAATTTTGTGTATGATTAAGCCCTTTGTTCATATATTTTTTTTCCTTTGCTCATAGTCCTTAACACATATGTATGCTTCAATCTTTTGATTTGTGTTAAAACAAATATTTTCATCTTTAGGTTTAACTTTGATTTTGTATATGCTAAATTCTATCTTTCAATTATGTGATTGTGATTTGGGGTTGAAAAAAATTTTCAACTTATTTGACCCATTTTTGTACATTATGGTATGCCATTTGATGTACTCTCCTTGGGTTGTCATATCCATTTTTCTTGTGATTTTTGGTTGTCTACTGTGCATCTTCTTTCTTGAGATTTTTAGGGTTTATCTTTAGCTTTAGGATTATTATTTGGTAGGTTATTGTGCATAATAAATTACCCTTATCCCTCTATTATAAATATGACATCCCATTTTTGTAAACTTCAAGTTCATCCTCATTTATATTTGAACATAAATCTTTCCTTCTTTGGTATGTTTTCTATTTTTTATTCACATGTCTAATATGTTGGAACTTATGTCCTAAAATTTGTAGTTTAAATTATATTCTATTCAATAAAGTAGTTATTGAGGACTTATTAGTGAAAATAAAATATTGCAATCTTGAATCTAATAAATTAAGAGTAGACTTGAACTTTATGTAGAGATATAAATGTGGATTAAGTTCAAGTATATAGTCCAAACAGTTTACCGTGTATGAATAAGGTTGAGTGTCTTATTGCCTTATTCTGGGACATTATGAATGCAATACTTTTGTAGTTAGTACAAACGAAGTGGGGGCATCCTATGTAAAGAGTTTACATAAGATTGAAATTATGAAATAGTCACTTTAAGTTATAACACTGTTGACTATACAAAACTGACTATTTCGATTATTGATGACCTAGGTAATTTAATCTTAATCATGAACTAATTATTAACTTCTGTTCATACGAAATTATCCTTAGATATGCATTGGTGAGGGCAGCTCATCAGCGTTGGCACAATAAGCCTTCTATTTCTGGGGTAAGACCAAGATCAGGTGGCTAGCTAAGGACATCGAAATTTACTCCTACCAGCTTTAGGACGTTCTCTATTTCATTGTTAAAGTTTATGGTGGATTTTGAGTTAAAATAATCATCATAAAGACACGAACAATCTCTCGGTGTCTCTTAGTAGTGACAATTTATACTTACTATAAAAAGTTTTTCATCGTTCTTACCAAACGCTATCATAAATAATATACATACAAGATATGCTATTATAAAATTGTTTTTATAGCATTTTTAAAATGCTATCAAATTGCACACTTTTCATAGCTTTCACAAGACACTATAAAAACGTTTTTCGTAGCTTTGGGAAAAAGCTATCGTAAGTGATATAAATAGAAAATCGCTATTACAAAGTTGTGTTCATAACCTTCACAAAACGCTATCAAAATGCATACTTTTTATAGCTTTGATAAAACACTATAAAAAAATTTGAGACTTTTAATAACGTGAGCCGACATGACTTTTTGTTAAACGCTATAAAATGTCTACGATAGCATTTTTAGCGAGCTATCGTAGACATTTTTTCCTATAGTGACGATGAATTGGTTATTGCTCCCTATAATCACAGGTAAGTATAATTCAAATGGGTCTTTTAAAAAATATAACAAAGCGACAAAATATTTACATTGTATAGAACAATTCTAAAAACGGAAAAAATCCACAAGTCCACCATGGAAAATACAAAAAATGTCCCGTCAACAACGTGCATAATATATTTGGTAACACGCGTAATATATTTGATACACGATCATTTAGATTTAGCCATTGTTTGATAAATGATCATTTAGATTTGTTGGTTTAGATTTGGATAGCTAAATCTAAATGATTTATTTTTTCAATTCTATCGTTTAATTTGGTTACACAATCGTTTAGATTTGGCTACACGATCGTTTAGATTTGGCTAGCCCATATCTAAACGATTTTTTTTCAAAATTTGGTACAGATCGTTTAGATTTGGCTAAACGATTTTTTCAAGATTCTTTATACACAATCTTTTAGATTTGGTTACCCTAATCTAAACTAATCTAAACAACATAAAAAAAGAGTAGGAAAAGAAGAAAGACGATGCACGCAACAAACAAAAAAAAAAGAGAAAAAGAAGAAAGACGATAGAAAAAAAATCAGATTTGGTTACCCAAATCTAAACGACGTAAAAAAAAGAAAAAGAAGAAGATGATGCACGCAGCGAAAAAAAAAAAAGAGAAAAAGAAGAAAGATGATAGAAAGAAATCAAATTTGGTTACCCAAATCTAAACGACGTAAAAAAAAGAGGAAAAGAAGAAACGATAAAAAAATCGTAGAGAGGAGAAGAAAGATGGAAGGGCAAACTTGAAATATTTAAAAAATGACTAACTTTATGGACTTTGTTACACGAGCCATAAATATTTTAGTAGTTTGTTGTATTTATGAAAATTTCTCTAATTCAAACTTTCATTATAACAAAAATACTAATTACTTGCATATATATATATATATATATATATATATATATTTCATTTAGTAATCAATAGTGATTAATGCATATGATGATGTGGTGTACCATTTGGACTCGTTTGGAACAAGCTCCCGAGAAGATATCAAATACAAAACGAATATGTAAGCCAACTCTGTTATGTTTCTTTTTTTATAGCTAAAGAGATTATTTTGTTTTGAATTATACTATGTTTTGGAAAATGTAGGGTCTGGACGATTTTTCAATCTCATAAGAATTTGAAAAGAACCAGAAAAACCACATTCTGGAAAGGGATAAAGGTAAGTATATTTATAAAATAATTTAAAATTTAGTACAATTATGTATAATTTAGCACATAATATAATATGCATTGTTAATTGGTTTTGCGTTATAGTATCCTTTACAAGTTGGTATTGTTGTACGTGGATATTATGTTATAAGATACATGCTAGAAATTGGGACTAAGGACACAAGCATTATCACTAATGCGGTATGTTTTTAAACTACTTACATTATAACATTATAAATAATATAATATGACCAATTTTTATTTTGAACAAGGTGTCTATTCGATATTTTATGTTTTATAGATTGATACGAGAAGCCCGCACTCGAAACTTAAATTGGATGAAGTACAAGAAGAGTGCGCTGAATTTTTAGCTCGATATATATGTTAGACACACCTAGATATGTTCTTGTTAATTTTATAAATGGCTAACATATGAGAATGCTCATAATTTTTTTTTCTTTTTTTTTTATAAATGTTTTGTTCATAGCCATTATGCATATATACTTGAGGCAAAAGATGTAAGGAGATAGACTTTAGTTTTGGTACACCACTGATAACTTGTAGAAATACAAGTTATTTTGGCCTTTTAGGTAGAACAATAGAACTAAAACGGATGGTAATGTGTCAAAATGCTTAACTTCTATCGCAAATTCATAAATATAAGAGAATACAACTTGTGTAAGTCTCCATATTTGTTTTACCCTGTTTTCCAGTGTTTTATCATAGGTTTAGAAAGAAAAGAAGAAAGATAGTGAATTGCAGAGGAGCGCGAGCTACACGATGAGAAGCTTGTCTGGTGATTGAACATCTCTAGGCGAGAAACCACATCAACACACGAGGAAGATTCACTAAAAGACAAGAAGGGTAGTTGGAGCCGAAGTGACTTAACAAGGCTGGCAGTAGCATCGACTGAATTAGAAGAATATTGAGAAGACTGCAATCATCACTAACATGATTAGAAGAATAGAAGTTTCCTGCCGAAAGTTGCCTATATAAAACCTCCTTCTACACCAAGCAAAAGGGGGGCAAGACGTCTAAATGGACCAGCCCAAGGCCAACCTGAAAAGGCCAAACCAAGAGAGCTCCATTGATTTCTACCTTTTGTAAAAGTTCATCTTCTTCTCTAGTTAATCTTGTAAGTGAAAGCTTAGAGAAAATTAGAGAAAGAGTTCACCATTCCTTTCCCCTACTTGTAATATTCTTCACACTCTTTACTTTCCATTTTTGTATTGCTTTGTAATGTATCGTGTTCATATTGTAAAAGGTTTATCGCTATAAGTAGTTTAGACTTGTGATAAGTTCTTGATAGAAAGTATAGCTTATAAGGTTTATCGCGTTAGTTGAGCTTTACTCCATCGCTTGGCCAACGTTTATCGCTAACTATTTGAGAAAGCAAGTAGCAAGGACATAGCTAACACATGCACGTAGGAGTTTGGAGATAAACTTCACCTTGTCGATAAACCTCCATCATTTGTGTCCCAAAAGGAGAATAAGTGTGGTGAATGACGCATAGAGGTTGTCACCTTTAAAAAAGAGGTAATATGAGCTTTATAAGTAACCACTTCTAGATAGCAATCACTGAGCGAAGCTTTATCATTTGCATCCCAAGAGGCGAGCAAGTGTGGTGTTCAAGCTACTGAATGGTGCTCACCTTAATTAGAAGTTAGATAACTGGTACCTATTGCATCGAGGATTGCCACAAGGCTTAACTGCTATCAACGCGGAGACATTTCTTCATTTTTCCTTGAATACAAGTTAGTTCATCCCTAACTCCCTATCATTCGCTTACCACCTTTTACAAAATCTCTAGTGTAGATATTAAGTTAAACATTCATTTACTTTATACCACCTAGATGAAGAAGTGAGCTTTATAACTAAGATTTGATATCAATTTTCTATATGTTCAATCCTGGCTTATTCAGAAAACCTATTGTTTCGCTTACACTTGGGCAAGCGATAGGAAAACTTATACTCAATGAGGATTTATTAATTACGCGAAGATTAGAGAAATAGTGAACATCTCGCATGTAAATGCCAAGTCAAACCAACCACACATTTTTTGGTTATATAAGAAAGGTATTATTATCGTAAAATTTTTGGAATAAACCACATATAGGAAATTTTAGTTGGATATGTTGGATTGTAAGTTTGTAATTATTGATGACATATTGTTCAGAAGAATGAAATTATTGTTGGTTTACTTATTATACTAAACTATTTGTCCATTTTTTGCTATGCAACTATTGGTTGGAGAGTTGATATGGTTGATGGATCCGTCTTATTGAAACGAATGTACGTAATGCAGAAAATGAGAAAATAGAAAATTCAGTATATTTAATATATTAATAAACTCTATACATGACATTAAATACATGTCAAGTATACTATCTTATTTGACGTGTAAATAATGTCAAGTATACAATTTCACTTAACATGTAAATAGTGTCAGGTATACTATCTTACTTGACGTGTAACTAATGTCAAGTATACTATTTTACTTGATATGTAAATAGTGTCAAGTATACTATCTTGACGTGTAAGAAGTGTCAAGTATACTACTTTACTTGACGTGCAAAAATTGTCAAACACGACATCTTACTTGACACGTAAAAGACGTCAAGTATACTATCTTATTTGACATGTAAAAAGCGTCAAATATACTATCTTACTTAACACGAAAATGACATCAAGAAATATAATACTTGACGATTTTTTAGTGTCAAGTAATGGAATTATACTTGATAGTCGATTACTTAACGTTTTTTAAAACATCAAGTATATATTTACTTGACACTTTATTAACGTCAAGTAATCCAATTTTTATAGTAGCAAAACGAGTTATGATCATCGTCCTTAATCATAAAACACAAAATATATGTAATAATAAGAAACAAAGACATCACCCTCTCTAAGCACCACAACACTCTTAGATAACTCCAAAGTCAAAGTCTCATCGAGTGTTATCGTCAATTTCTTGAAATCTACAAACAAAATGAGAATAGCATTAAAACTAAAAACTTTAACTTTTAAGTCTAAGAACTTTGATAATAGAGTTATGTCCTTTAAGAATTAGTGGATGGTTGCTCATATAGCTACAAAAAGAGTAAGAGAGAACACATGGAATGTCATAGTTCTTAGATGCCTTTTTTAGGAAAGAAAAAACGTTGTATTAAACAAAATCAATAACTTGTTTAAGAAAACATAGGCTAAAACAAAAACAAAAGCGAACACAAACCAGAAGTGTAAATTAAATGCAACAACAAACACAAATAGAAGAAACCATATGGTAGGTTGAGTCATGATGGATTAGATATAAATGCTAAGAAGGTTGGTAGAGAAAAATGGAGACGCTCACCTATGCTTACTAAGGCTTAGAGGACAATGGCAAACATGCGGTAATATCCATCAATAAGGGCACAAAGCAATGGCGCACGAGCTAGTGATTTCGTAAGTGAGGGAGTTGTGGGTAAGGGAGAAAGAGATGAACGCGGGAATGATAGGGTTTGAAGTCTTTGTGGGGAAGGGAAGAAGAAAGGAAAATTGGTGGGAAAGGGAATTTTGTTTTATTAATTATTTAATGAAAAGGGGTTAGGGGGAAATTAAAAATGAAGGGGAAAAATTAGAGAGTTTGATAAAGTTTTAGCAACATACATGCTTGTTGTTAAAACTATATAATGTTTAGTGACACTAATAGTAATATTTTGTGACACATTTTTTTTTTTTTGCATTGCTATAAATGATCTTAGATTGACAAAAATTACTTGCGTCACTAAAACTTTGTCATTAAATAATGATTTCTCGTAGTGATTATAAATCACTTCTCTCCCTAATAGCTCTGCACCGCAAAGCTATTATAAATCACTTCTCTCCCTAAACGCCGTTTTAATGTTAAGGTCAAGTAAATTCTTAGCGTTAAAAAGTGAGCTTAGTAATTGAACTTCGTGTGGTTTGAAGTGGAAAGTGTGAATTTTCTTATATTCAAAGGAGGAAAATAATTGAAATTGTATTGAGCAGTTGTTCTAAAGATAATTAGGATAATAGTTAATCATAAAAAATAATATAAACATTGATAAGGAGATTTGTAAACCATATTTAAAAATTAATTTAAAACTTTGATGATGAACAGCGTGGATTGGTTTGGAATAGAATAGAATAGAAGTAATGAAAAGTAGAGAAATAGAGAACCAGTGGTTGGTCAGCGCGCCGTAATGAGCTCTTCCATTTTACCTCCAAATTGTGAACCAACCTGAGTTAACTACTTAGTCGGCTAGCGCCAAATCTATATCTCTTTTTTCTTTTGTTTACTTAATTTCCCACATCCCTTCTATCACTTCTCTCCACGTTTCCCTCTTCTCCCTACCATCTTACAACTCTATACGTGTACACTAATTACTTGAACTCCCACTTCCACTACCTTACTTTTGCCCACATCCGAACATGCCTCAACTCTCATCATCCGACGGCCAGTACGTGGAGTATTCCTCGCTCTATGAATTTCCACTGTCCGATTATCTCTTTTAACATCCACCGTCTGATCGGATTCAGTGCACCAATCTCACCGTTGAATATTTGGAAAAAATTGAAATTCAAAATCTCGAGAGGGAGAGAAACGAAGAACGTAAGCCTTCTTGCTTCATCTTCTTCTTCTGTCCATTCGTACTGTATTCAAATAATCATTAAATTCCATAGCCCTAGGCCTCATCTTCTTTTAGTTTCCCCCTTCTTGTCGGCTGTCTTCGAGCATCAAACTGCTTCTGAATTTCCGGTACTAAAGGTCAGCTTTGGCGTTGAAGTTTTTTTTCTTCTTTCTCATATTTTGTTGCATGTTCTTTACCACTGCTCTTGGACTTCGATTCCTGCCTGGAATTCAGAAGATTGAGTTGATTTTCTTGGGTTTGGATTCTTGGTAGGGAATATGAGGATGTGAGGAAGCTTTCTTGAAAGGATTTGGAAAATTGTTGGTTAGTGGTTTGATATTTGAATTCATATTTAATGGGTGAAGTAGGGAATCAAGAGATGGATAATTTATCATCGGTAATTGCTCAAACTGATAGTGTGGAACTGGGTAATGTTGTTTCATCTGATGTTCCTGCTAAGAAACTTGCTAGGCAGCTGGATTTTACGGGGATTGGTGGTGCAGTTTTGCCGGAGCATCCTCATTTTCAGTCTCGGAGTCGGTGTCAAGAATCAGAGTCACCTGCTGTCATTGTGGTGCAGAGTCAGTCGCAGCCACAGTCCCCACAACAAGTGGTGGTTTTGCCCATTGGAACTAAAGCGCCTCTTCCACCTGCCAGGTCTGATTGAGATCTCTTGCTTTCTTGGACGCATTCTTTCAGCTTTGCTAAATTAAATCTTTTTCCCTGTTTCTTTATGATGGGGAAGAGAGGGTGGGATTTCTTTAAATTGTTTCCATTTTGATCAGAGATCTATATTAATAAATAAATTGCCTTCTGAGTGTGATATTTGTCCAATATGCTGTCATACCAAGATTACCGTTTTTTTTTAATTGTTACATTTAAATTCTGGACTTCTGATATGTCATTTACTCGAATGTTCCCGCCCCCTTTCCCCCAAGGTGTTAGGAAGTTGATTCATTTTTGTTTCGGGGTTAGATTTTGTGCTTTTTGCAAGTGGTTCTGTTTTCATTGCTTATTTTCATCTAATCAATTTAAACTATACATATGACATCTTTGCTTCGTGGTTTTTGTCTCATTATTATAGGATAGGGTAAGGAAAAGAATCTAAACAAATCTTTTCTCTCATTAAAGGAAATATTTCCACTCTTTCTGTATTGTCCTTTAATTCTGCGTGTCTTTTTTTTTTCTCTTCCCTTTTGTGATCACGAAGGTCTGGCAATGTTTCCCCTTTACTATATTCTAGCTCTGACCTTGTCTTTAATGTGGATCAAGTTGTCTGTCTCTCGATAAGGCGACTTCAATTTGAGTGTGTTCTTCAAGCTTAATCAGTAGTAAATTTGAATTCAGTGCCTGCTCATGCTTTTTAATCGTGTTTGCATGTAAGATTGTTTGATCGCTTGGGATAGCTTTATTAATTAATGTGTGGCTTAGTTTTATTTATTCTTTTTTCGACAGAAAGCCAGATTCTCCAAAGTCAAGATCAAGGTCTAATGTTGAAACAAAAGATGCTACTCCAAAGAAACAAAAACAGTGCAAGTTGTGCAACTGCAAACACTCACGCTGCTTAAAGCTGTAAGAATATGATCTATATGCTTCTACAAAGTTGTTTACCCCATGGGTTGACCTTTCTTAAACCAATTTTTAGTTTTGTGACAATGTAGCATACTCATCACACATTGAATGCCTTAATAGAGTTATTCTGATCTGAACTTATATATGCCTTCTTGCGCTCTTGTGTAATTTCGTACTATGTATTAATAGTTTCTGAATTTTGATTTCTCTTTGGAACACTTTTAGTTGCTTTTACTGTTCATGCTAGCCCTTGGTTGTCCTCTTGTCAAATGTTGGAAGTACTGCAGTCAAGTATTTTTGTGCCTTTTTGGATAATAGTTCGATGACTGTTATTTTCATTAGAAATCATATTTATTCCATAGTCACTGTAAATACTCCTTTTCCATCTTTCAGTTCAATCTATCGTTATTTGTCCCGTAATTGGATTGATAAAGACAAGTGGAGATCAGTTAACATTTTGCAATTTGAATGGATTGGATCTTGTATTTTTAAATCATGTGACATTTAACCAGCAGAACCAATAGCTTTTCTGAATATGTGCAAAGAATTGTTTAGTAATATTGATTAGTTCGATTATGATATGGCCACTGGTTGCATTACTCTATAATGTGGACTTTATTCTACATTCTCCTTCAAAATATCACAAGATGCAGATCAAAATTATCTCAATTGTCTTCTCAATAGGTTTAAGAAAATATAAGTGAAATAACCCAGTACTGTGGACCTTTTGTATCTTTTTCCATTATGAACTTTAGTGTGAACTTGGGAAATTGGTTTCCTTCAAATGTTCATCCTACCTCAAAGGCTGAAACAAAATTAATTCACAGGTACTGTGAGTGTTTTGCATCTGGAGTGTACTGTGATGGTTGCAATTGCACAAATTGCCATAACAATGTCGAGCATGAAGCGTCAAGGAGAGAGGCAGTTGAAACTACTTTAGAGCGTAATCCAAATGCATTCCGACCAAAAATTGCTAACAGCCCACATGGAACACGAGAGAGCAGGGTATGTGTCTTGGTCTGAGTCTGAGTGTAATGGACGCTTTTCATCATGGTTATTGTGTCCATAGTTAACTTTAGTCACTTTAGCAATTCATTTGAGAAACTTCTTTTCCCCTTCAGTGCATTTAATTAGAAAATAGCAGTATACCATCCGAAGGGCGTCATGTTAATTTCTAGAGAAGATTTTTCTCTGGTGCCTTGGTTCAATTGAGAAATTAACACAATTTTGGTTCTGGAAATGATTGGATATCTAGTTGAATTTTTAGCTATCATTAGTGGTTCCGAGCTCTTCATGGATTGATAAGTCAATGTTGTGACTACCTTTTTGCACCACATTTTAAGAATATTTTCAGAGAAGGCATGTTTCATTTTGTACGAGCCTCTTGTTGGTTCCTGTCATTTCTTTTTCTCATTGAATTTGAGTATCTTTGTTCTTATCATTTTTCCCTTGATATATGCAAATGAATTTTGTGTTAGCATCACTGCTGAACTATTTGAGCACCTGTAGGATGAGATTGGAGAGTTAGTAATGCTGGGAAAGCACAACAAAGGATGCCATTGCAAGAAATCAGGTTGCTTAAAGAAGTATTGTGAGTGCTTTCAGGCCAATATTCTCTGCTCTGAAAACTGTAAGTGCATGGACTGTAAAAATTTTGAAGGCAGTGAAGAAAGACAAGCTCTTTTCCATGGGGACCATGCCAACAACATGGCTTATATTCAACAGGCGGCCAATGCTGCAATAACTGGAGCTATTGGAACCTCTGGTTATGCTTGCCTTCCCGTTTCAAAGAAAAGAAAAGGCCCAGAGCTAGGCTTTGGCCCTGTAGGGAAGGATTCCCCTCTCAACAGTATACCACAACTTCATCAGGTAGTATCTTCCTAATATAAAATTTTGACATCTGATGGAACTTTTTCCTTGGTATGCTAACATCTTAATGTGGTAAACTGTTTGTTCATTTAGACTTTAAGGCAGATAAATTAATTTTTTGGGCCGTAGTAAGAATAAATTACTTATGTAATGTTGTTGGCTATAGTCTGTTATTTTTGTTAATAATCATTTATATGTTATATTTTATGAGTTGGGGCTTGTGATCCAGGCACTAACTTCCCTTTTATGTTTATCAGGCAAATGATATAACGTGTTCAGGCACGCCTACGTCATCTCCCTTCCCGGTTGCTCATGTTGGTAGCCCTGTAGCATCGGGGCCTTCAAAGTTCTCATTCAGGTATCAGTTGAATGGCTTATGGCATTTGTAGTAATGCAGTCAACCAACTTTCTTATTGAACTGAACATGTACCATTTCTGAAGGTCCTTATTAGCTGACCTCATCCAGCCGCACGACTTGAAGGAGCTTTGCTCGGTTTTGGTGGTGTTGACTAGTGAAGTTGCCAAGATCCAAGCAGGTAATGTGTTCTCAAAATTTGTCCGCAAGATGATTTGATCTGCTGGCATTGTGTAGTGTTCAAAATGAATGTGTGCCACATCAATAAGAGTTTCCATTCATCTTGTCATTCTAGCCTGAGTTCTTTTATGAACGATTAAGCTTTGGGGATTAAAGTCAGTTCAATGATAGGTACATTCACATAAAGTTTGTGGTTTTCGTAATATGGGTCGGTCTCTAGGACTGAGGGTCATGATATCTGATGCTTATTGTATTCATTTAGCTCTAGCTCTTGTATTACCACTTGATTCCTTATCAGTATGGCAGCTCTTTGTAATTGGAGGCACATTTCTTTAGTAAATATCTGCCTTAAGAATATATCTGCAGAAAAGAAATTTACCTTGGACCTCGTTAATTAGCTTTTGAAGGTTTAAAATATGCACTGGGAAGGCTTCCCAGCAGTATGATCAAATGGTGTAGTCTGTTTCTCTTGTCCTGAAAACACTCATGTTGATTAATAATTGCTCCTCTTGGGTGGTTTGTTCAGTTAGATGGCCGTCTCTCTGAGAATCAGATAATGCTTGTAACGATTTTGACAGTTACCTTGCTCTTTGGTGGTTTAACTTTAACGATTTTGTAATGAACTCCATAAATGACATAAAACTAAGAAACACTAGTAGATACAAAAATTCATCTTAAATCTCATTTCTGGTACTTCCCCTTCCCAACATTTTGCAGAAAATGTGCCGAGTTTACTTAGATGTATGGTACATATCAAATTGTGCTGTATTTCTTTTTCAGTCGCTACCAGATCTGACTTTGATTTTCTCTGAATGCACAATTTTCGTTAAACATTCTCTCTTTTCTGCTTCTCAATACACCTCTCTGGCATGAATTTTAAGATCTACCTAATTGCAACATATTTTAGGCTTTTGGCTTCTTTATTTTAATTTTAATCCTTATAATGGTGTGGACTACCCAACTGAGAATTCTTTGTACATCTCTTCAGAACAAAAAAGTGATGAGAAACAAATAAATGATCCACCACAGATTTCTCGTGCTTCATCTAGTGGAGATGGGGTACATCATCAGAAGGCCGAAGAGAAAGCTGCAGATGGTGAGTGTGGAAGTTCAAATCAAAGTGATCGGAGTGTACATGACAATTCCAATTCAGATAGTTCGGATATGACAAGAGCAGGGCAAATGTCCCCTGGAACTTTAGCTTTAATGTGTGACGAACAAGATACAATGTTCATGGGAGCTGGTCTAGCTGATGGGTCTGCTGCCCATGATTGCAACACGTCATCACATGTTCCCGATAAGTCTCTGTCAGACGTTTACACCGAGCAGGAACGAATTGTGCTGACAAAGTTTCGTGATTGCCTTAATAAACTCATCACTCTGGGAGAGATAAAAGGTAAGCTCGTGTCTCTTGATACTTGACAAGCTATTAATATAACTGTGTAGAAGTCAAGAAAATCAGAGGAATTATGGTTGATGTTTATATTATGTGTTTACCATGTATGAACTAACTAGCTCTTGAATCCACATTACAGAAACAAAACTCACTTCTAGAAGTGAAAGCGAAGTGGGGAATCAAAATCAGAGCAACAACTTCACCTCAAATAGTGGGTGCCAACAGAGATCTATTAGCAATGGGGTTGTAAAAAATGTCGCTCTCTTGGCACCCAGAATACCACCTATCGGCACTGCAGCTCATCATCCGAATAACGATCTCCCGCTCAAAATTCTTCCCGTACCTAAAAATAGGAAGACTAAATCACAAATTGACAGAGAAGTGTAGAAAAAAGCCCAAGAAAGAAAGCAACTGGCGTGTTGCTCCATCCCATTGTTCATTCAGGTTTGCTTCCTCATTTGGTCTTTTCAAGTTAGTTAGTTGCCTCATTTTAACGTATATTATTCGTTTTTATATCATCATTAGATTTCTAGGAGATTTTTGTTTTCCAAATTCCAATCATAGATAGAGATCTTGTAATTGCTAAATCATTGTAAGAGATAGATAACAAAGAGCAATAATTCATCCTTTTTTTTCTTTTTGAGGAAATAGTCCATTCCATTTGATGACCAATGAAATAAAAGATTAGCATCATTATGCATTTTTGTTCTTTATATTTTCTACTTTTATAATTGAATGTTGTGTAATTGTCACTCTCACTCTGAGAAATATTTTGATAAGGATCAAAGTTTCAAGTTTGGATTGATCCTCCAGTTATTTATTTATACACGTGAAAGAGATTGATCTTTAGTGGAGTATAATTTGCTCATTGTTGAGTTGTGAAGCTTTAGACTACGAACGTATGAGGCCATGTTTACTAATCTAAAATTAAAATTGTTGTAGTCATAATTGATGTATCAATTATAATGAGTCTCAATTATATTTCACTCTTATTTAAATATATTGTAAATTCAATTTGATTAGAACTGAGGTTGTTTACTTTACATCTATGAGTGACAAATTAATAATTCTCTTATTGTAATATTAATGACAACTGTAACAATATATGAAGACAATGAAAAATTGTTCAAAAGTATATGAAAAAAGTTATATCGACGAAGATATGACTAAAATAGATGTAAGTGATTGTGTAGGCATATGTTAATGATCATTTAGACAAATATAAGTGGAAGCATTACACAATTTTTCTTTATAAACGATGATTTTGTTTTGGTTATATTTTTATTGATACACTTCTATTTTAACTAAATGGCCACTTGTTTTTATAAAATATTTCCAAACTTTACTTATAAAGTAAGTAGGATGTTAAAAGTAACTTTTAGTTTTAAATGATTTTGATGGTTAAGAGAAGAAAATAGCAAAATAAGAGTAGGAAATACAAGAGAAAGATAACATTTAATATCGAGGATGGTATTTCACATGTCAAAATGGTCGATAACAAACAAATTTCAAGAAAGAGTTTGGGGATAGACAAGTGTTTACTTTTTTTAAGTCATTGTGTGAAAATTTTAAGCTACGTAAGTCATACGTTTCATCATGTTTATCTATATTAAACAACTAATGAAATGACGATCACTTCTTAAATTATCATCAATGAATTACTTTAGAAGATAAGAGTGGTCCCAATCAATTTCTTTCTATTTGTTATAAAATTGGAAATTAGCTTGTTTTAACTAGCCAATTAACTACAAAATAACTAAAATACAAAAGTATTTGAAGCCTTTAACTCCCCCTATTATTGATGCATGAAGGACTAAACATGACAAGCATTGTGTTTAAATTTGAAAAGAGAATACAGTTATAGTTATAATGTATCAAAGATCCTCTAATAAACTATTATTAAATATTTTCAAATTTGTTCTTAACAAATCCAAATTCTAGGCTTCATTTTTAGTTTATTGCTTTTGAAAGTTGTGTTTTTCCCACCAAATTAGCTCACTGTGATTTTACCTAATTGTAAAAGAAAATATTTGAATTTTATTGCTCCTAACAAGTTTTTTTTTCCCGATCTAAATAAAACAGGTTTTACATGAAGAAGATTTGGCTTAGATCCTCCTTTGATAACTATTTGATTTTGAAAATTAAGTTTATGCATTTCTACAGTATGGTATCATTGTTTATTCTTATTTTTTCTTATTTTATTACTTTGTGAAACGTTTTAAAAAATCAAATCAATCTTTTTGTTTTTATTTTTTAAAGATTGTTGTCCTTTTAAATAACGAGAAATTCAAATATTTAATTAAGAAATATGAAAATCATATTAGGGAAGCGGTAAGAAATCAAATACAAATTTAAGAAACAAACGTGTCGTTTCCTAACAATTTTGTTTTCTTTATATTTTTTTTGTTTTAAAAAATTAAGCCTATTTCTTCTTTATTTCTTACCATGAGTTGCATAGATATTTTAGCAAAATTTCAAAAACAACTTTTTAAAAGCTACTTTTTTTCAGTTTTCAAATTTTGACTTGCCTTTTTCTAAATCATTGATAAGAGGGTAGATAATAAAAAAAGAAATTTGATAAATTTGGGAAGGATGTAGTGTTTTTAGACTTAATTTTAACAAATAAAAACAAAAAACAGAATAGTTACCAAAAACGGATCTAAATGGTTAATTCAAACATAACCTCTCTGTTTTTTTTTAGTTTTAAACATTTTTAAAATTTTTAAATATGAATAGAAATGGAATAAGAAAAATAGAAATTCATGAAACTTAATTTTTCTAATCTAAACAGTTATCAAATTAGACCTTAATAACGTTAAACGTATATATAATTAAAATCATTAAGATATTCTAAAATTTAGGCATATAAAAGAGTTTACCCTCCCCTTCTATTCAATAAAATTAAAGAAATTATTTTAAATTTGGTGATTCAACGTTCAGGAAATGATTTAGAAAGTTTTACTTCATTTTTAATTAGAACTCCCCATGAATAGTACAAAACTGATTGATAAGAACTTCCAAGAAAAAAACTACATTTTCAACTAATAATTTGTAATCTAATCAAAGTTAAATATGTGCGCTAAAAAAAAACAGTAAAATAAACTAAAATATTTATAATGGGATAGTTGCAAATTTAGCAATTATATTCAAAATAATTAAGTATATAGCAACATTTTAAAAAAATTGCAAATATAGCAAAATCTGTCAAAATCTATCAATGATAAAAGTCTATCATCGATAGACCATGTAGCAAATGTTGGTCTATCACTGATAAACCATAAGAGTCTATCAACGATAGAAGTGTATCACTGATAGATTTTGCTATATTTACAATTTTTTTAAAATATTGCTACATACTTAATAATTATTCTAAAAATTGCTACCTATTATAATTACCCTATTTATATAATATATAATAAATTTTTGGATTCTATCGATGATAGAAATCGATAAATTTTTATCATAATGATAGTAATAGAAGCATATCAATATTTATCGTTGATACAAAATTTTGTTATATTTTATAAATATTTTGTAAATTTTATCATTTTTGACGATTCTAATGAGTTTATGAATGTTTGCATAATTAATTTGTGAATTAGTAAAATTTTAGAAGTAGGGCTAGGAAATGCTATATTTAACTAAATCTAGTGTTCAATTAGATTGAAAGAAAATTGAAACAGAATGATCAGTCAAGGGGATATCTTTTTTAAATTTTTCCAAAAACCTATTAATTATTACTATTATACTTTTAGGTAATTATAATAGGTAGCAATTTTTAGAATAATTATTAAGTATGTAGCAATATCTTAAAAAAATTGTAAATATAGCAAATCAGTGATAGACTTCTATCGTTGATAGACTCTTATGGTTTATCAGTGATAGACCAACATTTACTACATCGTCTATTGGTGATAGACTCCTATCATTGATAGATTTTGATAGATTTTGCTATATTTACAATTTTTTTAAAATGTTGCTATATACTTAATTATTTTGAATATAATTGCTATATTCGCAACTATCCCTATACTTTTTGGCCCTCAGTTCTCGTCCTCGTTGGGGCTTCATCCCCAACTCTCTTCTTTTATTTTTCTCTTGCCTTGAGTTATTACGAGTTGAAGTGCATAAGACATCCTAACATCGACGTGGTATCGAGTAGGAATAAGCAACAGACGATTGTGGTCGGTTTTTCGATCAAACCATCTCCGAATCGACAACAAGTCGGCACATATGTTGCAAAACTGGCTTTAGCCACTGCTTCCAACAAAACTAACGGTTTTGGTGGGTTTTTTTTCCTCCTCCTTCTTCCTTTTTTTCTTTCTACGTTTCTTACTTTTTTTCTCTTTTCCTTTTTTCTTTTGTTTTTGAAATGTGAAATATATATATTCAATTTCTTTTTTCAAAATTTTATTTGACAGACGATTTTAAAAGTTAAGAATTGCATTATTTTGTTTTATTTCTCTTTTTAAACCTAAACTTATAATTATATATATATATATATATATATATATATATATATATATATATATATATATATATATATATATTATTTTTTAAAAAAATACATTCAACCAAACCGACCGACCGAAAACTCGGTTTTTGAGTTTTTAGAACCGAAACCCGACTACCAATTGTACTATTCCAACTGCCCAACCTCGTTTCGTTCAATTTTAGTCGTTCGTCGGTTTTTCGATCCACCACGCTCACCCCTAATATTGAGTCTAACAAACTCTAATGCCCAAGTTAGTAGAAGGAGTGTATATAATTTTTTTTAAAGTATTGTAATACGACTAGGGGTGGGAGATTTGAACCCAGGATCTCTTATCCTTGAGTACATACAAGTGTCAGTTGAACTGAGCTCATGTTGAATATATAGTTTAATTGCGCATAAGAAGTAAAATGG
This sequence comes from Cucumis melo, assembly GCF_025177605.1. Taxonomy (NCBI): domain Eukaryota; kingdom Viridiplantae; phylum Streptophyta; class Magnoliopsida; order Cucurbitales; family Cucurbitaceae; genus Cucumis; species Cucumis melo. The sequence goes on along the minus strand of NC_066858.1, from coordinate 19,189,952 downwards.
AAACTCTAATTGGAGATTACATACTCCTCCTTGAAATCGTTAGTGGGAATATTTATAGATCATCCCTCTAATACTTGCCTCCGGTTATATTTAAGGTCGACAATGTTAGTTGACATGTAGTTTGGGTTGTAGGGTGCCAAATTAAGTGTAACTTGGTTATTTCTCGATTAATATATATTCATTACTAGAAAATAGGTTTTAATGACACTATTAATCAAGATATTGTATCGTTGAAAATAAAAAAGATGGGTGCGGTACAAGTGTGTCGTTGAAAATTATTTCTTGACACAATTCTATTGACACAATTTAATTTTTCTTGACACATTTAAAACGTAAATTAATAACAAATTTTTTGTGTCATTAAAAAAATTTTGAAATAAAAAAACTCCAAATTTCAAAATATTTTAATTCTCCCTTTCACGCAATTAAAATTATATGATAATAGCAAACATTTATCTACCTGACTAGTTGACTTGAGACACTGAGTCATTAATGTTTATCTTTTGGATATTGGCTTGACAACCCCAGCAATATTTATAGATGAACTTCTGCACATATAGGCTAGATGAATAGATTGAATTATAAATTATCTAAAGTTTCCTATTTTTTACTTGAATAGTTGTTTTACATAAAAGCACGATTCAATTATGCTCTTCACCATTTTACTTTTTATAATAATAACAACAATACCAAAATGATCATGTAAGAAACTTTTATTGCATTATTGAACTTCTCAAAATGGTTTTTCTTTGCAAAACCTACACAAGTGAGGAAAGTTCCTAGAAAATATTCGAAATTGTTATTCTCATAAATAAAAACAAGAATCGACAAGAAATTTGAAGGAGAAAACAAAATATATCTATCTCATATATATATATATATATATATAACACTATATAATTGAATTTTCTAGAAATAAACTGAAGTATATATATTAAGTGTAAGAACAAGACAATAGATTTACACGCTGGGCACTTGGTCGCACCTCCTCTTCGGGTCTTTTATTCCGTCGATTAGTCTCTTTGCCTCCGACCAGTGATTGGGGCCTTCCTTTTGACGATCCGATGCCTTATGGTGGGGTTTGTCCCAGAACCTTGTACTGTATGACCTCTATTTCATCCGTTATACTCGTTCATACAAGATGAGAAAGAATTGCTTTGAACGAGATTCAAGAGTAGAAAGAAAGCGAAGGAAAAAGCCAAAACTCGGGTGACCCCTAGCAAGACCGAAGCTCTCTTCAAGGAGCTGAGGAAGTATACCCCTACCCCATATTGTCATCTTATATGCTAAATAATTTATTTGATGTATATTTACATTTTTAAATAGATTTATAAACACGCCCAAAAAATAAATTATGTTATCAGTGATGTACATATTTACATTTTCATTATATGATCAGTATAATCAACGTATACTTTAAATCTTAACGGAGGGGTGATCAATATGAAATATAGAAAAAAATTAATGTATAAAATTTTCTAAAAGGAAAGAAAAAACATTTCATTTGAAATGTTATGCATGAGGAATGAAAATTAAACCAACCAGAATTAACAAATCCAAAATTAAAAACGACTGTTATATGGAAATAATCAAATATTTAAAAAAAATAAGGGGTTTTTCAAAACTATAATAAATAGGCAAAATATTTACGATATATAGAACAATTTTGAAAATGAAAAAAGTTCTCAGGCCTACAATCGAAAATATTAAAAATATCCCAGTCAACACACGTGCGTGTAATTCTTATTCAAACGATCATGATACGCGATTGTGTGTGTAGAACAATTTTAAAAACGGAAAATGTCCTGAAGCCCACAATCGAAAATACCAAAAATACCCCAGTCAACACGCGATTAATCGACAACATACATGCATGTAATTCTTCTTCTAAACGATCATGATATCGATTGTGTAGGAAATGATACACGATCGTGTAAGTAGTATCAACACTGACTACACACGTGCTTATAATTCTTCTTTTAAACGATCATGATACAAGATCATGTAAAAAATAATACACGATCGCGTAGTTAATGACACACACAATTGTTAGTTCATGAGAAATGATGGTTTTGAAAAAAACCCTAGTAAACGTTGGTGTAGATGATGATACACGATCATGTGTAGTTTATGATATATGATCGTGTAATTCATGATACGCGATCGTGTATGTAGTTCATGCATGATAAATGGTGGTTTTGAAAAGTCCTCGTAAATGATCATGTAGATCATGATACACAACAGTGTAGTTCATGATACACGATCGTGTAGTTCATGATAAACGATGATTTTGAAAAGCCTTATGATAAACGATCATGTAGTTCATCTCTATCCACGACACATTGAAAAAAAAAACGAGATTAATGATTGATTCAAACCAAAGGAAATTAATAGCATAAGTATAATGAAAAAGAATAGTAACAATTGTAGAACAATGATCAGGAATTCAAAAAAAGGAAAAAATTGCAAAAGAATAAGAGAAGGAGAACACTGCCGGTGACTGCCGCTATGAAGAAGATGGAAAGGAAGGAGGAAGAAATCGAAGCCGCGCGAAAAGAATAATAATAATTGTAGAACAATAATCATGATTTTAAAAAATATATAAAAGAAAAATTGCACAAAAAAAAGTGAAGGAGAACATCATTTGTAACCGTTGCTACGAAGAAGATTAAAAAACCACAAGCGCAAACCTAAAATATTAAAAAAAAAAAAAAGCTGGTTTTATGAACTTTTTATTTTGTTATACAAACTGAAAATATTTTAACATTTTGTTGCATTTATGTAAATTATCCAAAAAAGTTATGATGAGATATAGTTTGGTTAATAATATTTAAGAAATGTAAAGTCATCCGTAAAAATATAAATCTCAAAATTATAAACTTTAGTTTTTAAATATTACAAAATCAAAAGATGAGAAATAATATCAAAAGGTTAATAAATTTTATTACATTTGAGAAATATTAGTCATATACAAGTTTGGATTAGACATGTGTTGATGAAAATTGGGTGAAATTTCGTAATTATTTAAATAATTTTTTTTTTTAATTTATGCTCTTGCATCAATTCATAGATATTTTACTATATACATCTGAATGTTGTCTCACTTTAATGAATGATTATTAAAATTGATCAATTATAAGTATAATGTTACAATTGAAGTTTACTAAACTAATTATAAGAATTTAGTTTTCCAAAATTTTCATCTGACATAGATATTTTTTTTATCAAGTTAAGACCTTGATATCTTAAGACTTGCTTAGAGAGACGTAGTAGTTTAGATGAATAAATTTTGACATCTAAATAAACATAAAATACTTTGGGAACAATTTTTGTAAAAGAAACGAAAATCTTTTAGGTGCAAAAAGAAAAAAATGGCAAAAAAGAACGACCCGAACATTACAAGAAAAACTACCTATTATAACAGTTGGTTCCTTCCCAAATTGAAAGGATGAAACAAATAACTGTCATCAAATGTCAAAAAACGGGTTTTTGGAGGAAAAAAATGGTGATTTCAGAATTTCCAAATACATGACAGTTATTTGTTGTCATAATATGTAAGGGTATTAAAAAAATTAATTAATTTTTTTTATTCAATTTTATTAAAATAAAAATTATTTTAAAATAAAAAAATAAAGAAAAGGCACCAAAACCCTCGATGCACACTTCCCTTTCCTTCTTCAAAATCCCTCTCATTCCTGTCTCCTCCTTCAACGTCGCCGTCGGTCGTCTCCTCCCTCACGTAAAATCCCTCCTTTTCGTTTCAAACGTTGCTACTACCGTTTCGGTTCGAACGTCGACTGTCTTCTCCTGTTTCTGTCTCCTTCCTCACGTAAAATCAGTACCATTTTGATTTGAATGCCGGCCGTCTCCTCCCTCACGTAAAATCTCTTGTTTTGGTTTGAACGCTGCTGCTACCATTTCGGTTCAAACGTCGTGTCTCCTTTCCCTCAACGCCGGTGCTACCCTTTGTAAGTCTTAGTTCATCTCCCTTCTATTGAATCCCCAAATATTTGTTTTAACTTTTTCTTCCATGGCTGCCATAATCTCCATTTCCAGTTATCTTTTTCCTCTGTTCTTTTTTATCAACACCGTATCATTCTTCTCTTCTTCACAAGACGAGCAACCTACTTTAAGCCCTTGCATCTATCAAGTTTTCAAACTCATTTCTCCTTTTCCATTGATTTAGAAGGAGCAGAAAGGTAAGGAAATGGATTTACCTTCTTTCTTTCTCCTAATAATTCTAGGCTTGATGCTAAGATCTGAAACAAGTCTTGCAATTGAGTTTGAAAATTTTAAAATATAGATCATTTTTTGCAATTGAGTTTGAGATCTTTAGTAATTTTTTTGATCCACTTGAAAAAGTAGAACATGTAGGTATTGATATCAATTCAATGTCTTCTATTGCTTACTCAATATGGAAATGTGATATTAAGAAAGGGAGGAGGACAAATGTTTGGATTAATTATGATTTTGCTACTTTGAATTTGAGTATTACTTTTACTGGTTATGAGAACAATAAAACTATATTGCAGAAACTTAATCATGATGTAGACTTTAGGTTGACTCTACTTGAATGGGTTAATTTTTGGGTTTTTTGATGCAACTGGAACTTTATATGCAACTCACAACATATATTCTTGGGATTTTAAGTCAAACTGGAGGTTTTATTTTTTGCCCTTGTTGTTTTAAATGTTTCAATTTGATCCTTGTTTAAATAGAATGAGTATTACTTTACCACGCTTATATTTTCTTTGAAAAGTCACTAAATTCCTTTTATTACAATCTTATTATTAATGCAATCATTATTCTACGTGTTCTTCTAGTTTGTAGTGGGTTTTATATGAAATATGTGTATAATATAGGATGTAGTTACTGATTCATTTTCTTGAGTTGCCATCCATCTCTTTTGTAACTAGGTTTGTTTAAAGGGCTATTATAGAAGATTCGGTGTTTGTGACATCTACACAATGGACAAATCATGGATGATGGAAAATAAGATGTCTAGAGAATATGATGTAGGAGTCGAAAGGTTTATTCAATTTGGTTTGTCTCATGCCAAAGGTTCTAATTCGATAAGATGTCCATGTTTGAAATGCGGGAATCATTTACTTAAGGATGTCTCAATAGTACGATATCATTTGTACACCAATGAAATTGATAAAAGTTACAAGATATGGTTCTGGCATGGTGAAGGTTTGAACTCAGAGACTGTTACCAGTAGAATGGAAAAAATACATTCGATGAAAAATATGAACACGACGATTTGTTTAATACAGTGAACATATTTCAATTCGCTCATGACCAATCTTGTAATACATCCAATATATTTGATACTATGTTTGATGATGTAAAGAAACCCTTATACCCAGGATGTAAGAAATTCACCAAGTTGTCTGCCCTTGTGAGATTTTACAATTTAAAGGTTAGATATGGTTGGAGTAACACTAGCTTCTCTGAGTTGTTGTCCATAATAAGTGATCTCCTACTTGAAAAAAACGAAATACCAACTCTTTATACGAAGTGAAGAAAATACTAGGTGCCTTAGGACTGATTTACCAAAAAGTTGATGCATGTCCTAATGATTGTCTAAGAAAAGAGTATGCAAACAGGACAAAGTGTCCTAAGTGTGGTTTGTCAAGGTGGAAGATTGCTAAAAACTCAATAAGTGAAAATAGTGGAGTGGCTGCCAAGCAGATGTGGCATTTTTTAATAGTTCCAAGATTTATAAGAATGTTTAAAAACTTTGAGAATGCTAAAACTTGCGTTGGCATGCGATCGATAGAAAAGTTGATGATATTATGAGACACTCGACTAACACTCCATCATGGAGGTTGATAGATCACATGTGGCCAACCTTTGGGTCAGGACCAAGAAATCTCCATTTGGGTTTGTCTATTGATGGAATTAACCTATTTGTCACATATTTTTGTGTTCGAGCTACCATGAAAAATACAGTGCTGGAGGAAATACAGTTGCCATGGAAAATATGAATGAGGTAAGCTTATCTTAGAGGTTAGTAAAATGCATATGTTGTTGGTCTTCTTGAAGCTGATCTGGTTATATACTTGCATATGTTGTTGGTCTTCTATTTAAATGGAGACTAAAGAATTTTGGTTGTGTTGTGTTAGTTATGTGCTGTGTTGGATGGTGAATGATTTGTTGTTATCATATGTATGAAGTTTTAGTTCATTTGATATACATTTATATGTTCAATCCATTAAAGAAAGATTTATGAACATATGAGTGATGGAATGCATCAATAGACCATGAATATATTTGATAGAAGCTTATATTGCAGTCCTACTACTTAAAGTTGTTATATTGTAGACCGAGGTCATGTGAGATCTGATGTTTTTTCTATTTCCTCACCCTTTCTTCTTTCTAGTTATTTTTTTTGTTACTTTTGTTGCAATAAATAATGAATGGTACATTATTAGTAATTGCTAAATTAGATTGGTTTATAAAGGATTATAGTTTTATTTTTAAAGCGAATATGTTTGTTTTTTAGCATGAATAACTCAATAGTTCAATTGTTAGCTTCCAAAAAACTTAATGGCGGTAATTATGCGGCATGGAAATTAAATCTTAACACGATACTAGTAGTTGACGATTTGAGATTTGTCTTAACTGAGAAATGTCCTCAAACCCAGCTCTAATGCTAACCGAACTAGTCGAAAAGCGTATGACCGATGGGTGAAGGCTAATGAAAAAGCCTGTGTCTACATTCTTGCCAGCATGTCTAATGTTCTAGCAAAGAAACATGAATCCTTAGCCACGGCTAAAGAAAATATGGATTCATTAAAAACAATGTTTAGGCAATCAGAATGGTCCCTAAGACACGAGGTAATCAAATACATTTACACTAAACGTATGAAGGAGGGGACTCTGTTAGAGAACATGTCCTGGACATGATGATGCACTTCAACATCGCCGAAGTAAATGGTGGTGCCATCGACGGGGCTAATCCAGTTAGCATTATCTTAGAGTCTCTTCTGAAGAGCTTCATATCATTTCAAACAAATGCATCTTTGAACAAGATAGAGTTTAATCTGACAACCCTTTTAAACGAGCTCCAGCGATTCCAGACCCTTACCATGGTAAGGGAAAGCAAGTGGAAGCAAATGTTGCTTCCACAAAAAGAAAATTTTCAAGAGGATCGTCCTTTAAAACCAAAGTTGGACCTTCAAACTTAATCCTCACATAAAAAGAAGGAAAAGGGGAAGACTCAGAAATAGAACAAGGGAAAGAAAGCTGCAGAAAAAGGTAAGTGTTTTCACTGTGGCCAGAACGGACACTGGTTAAGGAACTGCCCAAAGTACCTTGCAGAGAAAAAGACAGAGAAAAAGACAGAGAAGGAAACGCAAGGTAAATAGGATTTACTAGTTGTTGAAACATGTTTAGTGGAATATGAAAATTCAACCTAGATATTAGATTCAGGAGTCACTTACCATATTTGCTTCTCATTTCAGGAAAATAGTTCTTGGAAAAGACTTTTAGAATGCGAGATCACTCTCAAGGTTGGAACAAGAGAGATGGTCTTAACTGAAGCAGTGGGAGATTTAAAGTTGTATTTTGGAAATAGATATATCATACTTAAGAATGTCTTGTATATGTACCACAAATGAAAAGAAATTTAATATCTATTTCTTGTGTTTTGGAACACATATATAGAATATCTTTTGAAATTAACGAAGCGTTCATTTTCTATAAAGGTATCCAAATCTGTTCTACTATATATAAAAACAACTTATATAAGTTAAGACCAACACGAGCAAATTTTGTCTTAAATACTAAAATGTTTAGAACAGCCGAAACTCAGAATAAAAGACAAAAAGTTTCTTCTAGTGCCTATTTATGACACTTGAGACTTGGTCACATAAATCTCAATAGGATTGAGTGATTAGTTAAAAGTGGACTTCTAAGTGAGTTAGAAGATAACTTTTTACCTCCTTGTGAATCATGTCTTGAAGGAAAAATGACCAAGAGATCTTTTACTGGAAAAGGTCTCAGAGTCATAATACCTTGAGAGCTCGTACATTCGGACCTCTGTCAACCAATGAACGTCAAAGCTCAGGGAGGGTACGAATATTTCATTAGTTTTATTGATAATTATTCGAGGTACGTTCATGTTTACCTAATTCATCACAAGTCTAATTCTTTTGAAAAATTCAAAGAATATAAGGCTAAAGTTGATAATGAATTAGGTAAAACAATAAAAATACTTTGATCAGATCGAGGTGGAGAATATTTGGATTTACGATTCTAAGACTATTTGATAGAACATGGAATCCAGTCACAACTCTCTGCACCTAGTACTCCTCTGCAGAACGGTGTATCAAAAAGAAGAAATCGAACCTTGTTAGACATGGTTCGCTCTATGATGAGCTTTGCTCAGTTGTCAGATTCTTTTTAGAGATATGCTTTAGAAACAGTTGTCTATATTTTGAACAACCTTCCTCTAAAAGTGTTTTAGAAACACCTTCTGAGCTATGGAAAGGGCATAAAGGAAGTTTCGTCACTTTAGAATTTGGGGATGTCCAATACACGTGTTGGTGCAAAACCCTAAAAAATTAGAACATCGTTCAAAATTATGCCTATTCGTAGGATATCTAAAGGAATCTAAAGGTGGTCTATTTTACGATCCTCAAGAAAATAAAGTATTTGTATCAACAAACGCCACATTCTTAGAGAAAGACCACATCAGGGATCATCAACCTCGTAGTAGATTAGTATTAAATGAGATTTCCAATAGTGCTACAGATAAACCTAGTTCATCCACTAAAGTAATTGATAAAACTAAGATATCTGGCCAAACACATCCTTCTCAAGAGTTGAGAGAGCCTCGACGTAGTGGGAGGGTTGTTCATCAGCATGATCGCTACTTAGGTTTAAGTGAAACTCAAGTAGTCATACCTGATAATGGCATAGAGGATCCATTAACCTCTAAAAGGGTAATGACTGGTGTAGATGGTGACCAATGGATCAAAGCCATGGACCTTGAAATGAAGTCTATGTTCTTTAATTATGTCTGGACTTTAGTAGATCAACTAAATGACGTAAAACCTATTGGTTGTAAATGGATCTACAAGAGAAAACGAGACCAAGTCGGTAAAATACAGACTTTTAAGGCTCGACTTGTGGCAAAGGGTTATACCCAAAGAGAAAGATTGGACTATGAAGAAACATTCTCCCTTGTTGCCATGCTTAATTCGACTCTTATCCATCGCCACTTTTTATGATTATGAAATTTGGCAGATGCATGTCAAGACAGCTATTTTGAATGGAAATCTTGAGGAGAGTATCTATATGGCTCAATAAAAGGGGTTTATAGAAAAGGATCAATAACAAAAGATTTGTAAACTTCAAAAATCCATTTATGGTTTGAAGCAAGAATTTAGATCCTAGAATATAAGATTTGATAATGTGATCAAGTCTTATGACTTTGAACAAAATGTTGACGAACCTTGTGTTTATAAAAAGGCCGTCAATTCCATTGTAGCATTCTTAGTATTATAAATAGATGATATTCTACTCATTAGGAATGACGTAGGTTATCTTACTGATATCAAGAAATGGCTAGCTACGCAATTTCAAATGAAAGTTCTGGGAGATGCACAATACATTCTTGGAATCCAAATTGTTCGAAATCGTAAAAATAGAACACTATCCATGTCTCAAGCATCTTATATTGATAAAATGTTGTCTAGATATAAACTGTAGAAATCCAAAAAGGGTCTACGCCGTACAGATATGGAATTCATTTGTTAAAGGAACAATGTCCTAAGACACCTTAAAAAGTTGAGGATATGTGAAAAATTCCCTACGCTTCCGCTGTTGGAAGTTTGATATACACAATGTTATGTACCAGACCTGACATTTGCTTTTCAGTAGGGATGGTCAGTAAGTATCAGTCCAATCCTGGACATGATCACTGGACAACCGTTAAAAATATTCTAAAATATCTTAGAAGAATAAAAGACTACATGCTCGTATATGGTACTAAGGATCTGATCCTTACTCGGTACACGGATTTTGATTTCCAAACGAATAAAGATGCTAGAAAGTCTACATCAAGATCAGTATTCACTCTAAACGGAGGAGCTGTAGTATGGAGAAGCGTAAAACAAACTTGTATAGCCGACTCCACAATGGAAGCTAAATGTGTAGCAGCTTGGGAAGCAGCAAAGGAAGCAGTATGGCTAAGGAAATTCTTGACAGATCTAAAAATTGTTCCAAATATGCATCTGCCAATCACTTTATACTGTGACAACAGTGGTGCAGTTGCAAATTCATGAGAACCTAGAAGCCATAAACAGGGAAAGCATATCGAACGCAAGTACCATCTTATCAGGGAAATTGTACATCGTGGTGACGTTGTAATGACCCAGATTTCTTCCGAGCAAAACATTATTAGTCCTTTACAAAAGCCCTCACAGTTAAAGTGATTGAGGGCCACCTACAAAATTTAGATCTACGATGTTTGTAAACTAGGACAAGTGGGAGACTTATTGGGCATGTGCCCTAGTTTATTATATTTATGTGTTTATTGTACTCATATATATTATTCTTTCTTATAGTTAAATTCAAACATTTTCATCCCACTAGGAGTTTTAGTCCAAGTGAGATTTTGTTGGAATTTATGTCCTAAAACTCGTAGTTTGTAATCATATTCTATTCAATAAAGTCATTATTGAGAATTTGAATACTATAATCTTAAATCCAATAAACTAAGATCCCAAGGCTATTTTGAGTAAACTTGAACTTTATGTAGAGACATAAATATGGATTAAGTTGGAGTAAATAGCCTAAATAGTCTACAATATATAAATAAAGGATGAGACTTTAAATACTATAATCTTAAATCCAATAAACTAAGATCCCAAGGCTATTTTGAGTAAACTTGAACTTTGTAGAAACATAAATATGGATTAAGTTCAAGTAAATAGCCTAAATAGTCTATAGTATATAAATAAATGTTGGGGCCCGCTTTGTAGTTAATACAAATGATGTAATCATGAATCGTTCATGTAGAGACATAAAAGTGGGGGCATCCTATGTAAAAGGTTTACATAAGATAGAATAATACATATGAGTACAATAAACATACGAATATAATAAACTAGGGCACATGCCCAATATATAAGGACATCCAGTAGTTCTCACACTAGATTTGTATAGTTTAATTGATTTGTGGCTACAAACAGCATCGACCTCTAAAAAGATCTTGGCATCGATCGACTCATCGGTAGAGGATTTCATTATGATTTAACTTTAAAGTGATTTTTCTTTTGTGCATTGTAGACTATCACACTTTGTATGATTGGTCATTTTCAGCAAATTTGTAGGTAGTTGCACTACTACAAATATGGGTTTTAACGACGCAAGTTTTGCGTCATAAAGACTTTCAACGACACAATTTTTGCGTCATTGAAGCCACTGTCAAGAAAGGCTATTTAACGACACTTTGAAAAACGTGTCATTAAATATGCTTAGATGACACTAAAATTGTGTCATTAATACCTTTACCTTGACGCAATAAATTTGTCATCATTATCTATAACTTGACACCAATATATTGTCATCAATACCCTTATATTGACGCAAATTATGTGTCACCGTTATCTATACCTTTACACTAATATATTGTCATTAATACTCTTAGATTGACATTTTAAATGTGTCACCGTTATGTATTACTCGACACGAATTTATTGTCATTAATAACCTTATATTGACGCTTTAAATATGTCACCATTATCTATACCTTGACACAAATATATTGTCATTAATACCCGTACATTGACACTTTAAATGTGTCACCATAATCTGTCACTCAACACAAATATATTGTCATTAATACTCTTATAACGACGATTTAAGTGTGTCACCTTTCAATATAACTTGACACTAATATATTGTCATTGTAAATATTTCGTTACACAAAATTGTTGTCAAGAAATGTGCTTTAACGACACTGTTTCTGTTTAATAAAAGCTTATATGTCGACACATGTTTGGTGTCGTTATTCTTCATTTTCGCAACACATATTTTTCTGTCATATATTTCTTCTTTCAAAAAAATTAAATACTAAATTTTAGCATTACCCACATATGTTTGGAAAGATATTTATATTGATAATAAAAAGTATAACTTACATTATCGATAAAGATTTTACAATAATCCAAAAGATAAATTTACTGTAATATTACATGTATGTGTGACCTAATCTAATCAAACTGACGCATAAATGAGAACTTGATCGATACCATGGTCCATGGATTCTTCAACTACCTACAAATTTGAAGAAAATGAACCTTAGCCAACATTCATTACGGAAAATGCATAAGCATAAGCATAAACATTAAGTACATGCCAAACAAAAACCACCTTCTTAATAAGCAGACTAATAAACTTTTCAAAATAAGCGTCTAAAGTTCATACAACCAAGGTTTTTAATAAAAGACCCATAAGGAATGAAAAAGATTAAAAAAAAAAAACTTACTACATAAGCATAGTATATAAATGTTGCAAATGTAAGTTTCGATTCAATCTTTACAGACCAAGCAATGTTATAGTTTGCATAAAGTTGAAACTTAGCATAGACTTACCCTTAGCCCCCCTCCTCCAAAGTAAATACAAAACAACATGATTCCTATAACATGTCTAAGCGGATTGAACAAAATAGCTTTTCAATGACTACCATAACTGCAGAATAGTCAACACAACAAAGTATCAAATTCCTAAGTACGTGTCAACATGATTCCTAAAACATATGTCTAAGCGGATCGCACAAAATAAATTTTCAATGGCTACCACTACAGGATAGTCAAAGCAACATTCCAAAGTACATGTTAACATGATTCCTAAAATAAAATAGTTAAGTTACGTTACAAAACATAAAGCACGCTTACCTCTTTCTTTTACTAAATCTCCACCCCCATATCTTGATTACCCTCCATAGAGACTTCTTCTTTCTTGCAAGTTCGGAAGCCCTAATAATGAATAGTAAACTATGTAAGTTATCAATTATTGTTTCGTATGCAATATATTAACTCATTATTTGATCCCTAACAGAGTTCATGATAAATTAAGTTAACATCATTCTCAAAGCTGATCCAAGAACAAAAGTTGCAACCAATGTTACGAGAAAACAACAAACAATGTAACAAATAACAAACACTTTAAAATTTTACATACGCCAAAAATCCAAATAATATATAAAATCCAGTTGCAAAATAAGTAAATTTCAAAACTTTCTTACCATGAGGATTGGGAAGTGTTGCTATCAAAGATCTCTCGTAGTTCCTCTTCTAATAAATTCAACCCAAAAAATCGAGTAGACAATATATTGATCTAAATAATCCTTGTTTTTTCCTGGAAACCATAGCACAAGAAAACATCATCATTGACATACAACACATGAGCAAATCTTTAATGGATTAAATTGAGAAGTCCTAGTTTTGTATCTTATCCTCTTATAGTTTTTTAATTTAGTCTTATCACTATTCATAAATGTTAAAATTAGATGATAATGAAACTTACATAGCATGATACTTCATATTTTGGCAGAAGTTCAAAAAAGCAAAAAAAGTCATCTAAGTGAGAAAAATGAAATCTTTTTACTAATTGAAAAATATAATATACTAGTTGCAAGCCAAGAACCATAAAATCCATAAAAGAACATTATTTTTTTCCGTCTCAAATTTTTATATCCATATGGCAAAAAAAAAAAAAAAAAATTTCATACATTTTGCAATTATAGAAATTGAAAAATAAATAATAATAATAATAATAATAATAATAATAATAATAATAATAATAATAATAATAATAATAATAATAATAATAATAATAATAATAATAATAATAATAATAATAATAGCAAAACAATGTGAAATATGACAAATATAGGTTGGGAAATAATACAGGTTGGCAAATGATTTGGAAAAAATACAGTAAACAATATAGTTGACAAATAATAAAGATTGAGAAATAATATAAAATACAGGTTGAACAATACTATATTGAAAATAATATACAGATTGAGAATAAATATACTTGAAATAATATAAAATAATATATTGACAATAACATAAAATAATATATTGGAAATAATATAAAATAATATATTGGAAATAATATAAAATAATATATCAGATATAATATAATATAATATATCTAATATAATATACAAGTTGATAAATAATACATGTTTGTGAAATAAATATCAAACCTAACAAACTATTTTTTCTTTTACGAGTCTAATTAATTAATAAACAGTAAACCAACAAATTAACAACAACCAAATTAAATCAATTGGGAATATAGAATAAAATGACCTAAATCTAACAAATTTGAATCAATTGGCCTAAATCTGAATTTGAAGCAACCATAAATTTAATTGGCCTAAACCTAACAAATTCGAAGCACATTGAAATTAATTGGGCTGCTAAATTTGATGTAACGATAAATTTAATTGATCTAAACAACAATAAATTCAATTGACCTAAATTTGAACTAACAATAAAAGCATAGTAAACCCGATTGGTCTAAATTTGAAGTAAAATAAAGCATAGTAAACCTAATTGACCTAACCCTAACAAAATTAAAGTCACCTTAAAATTAATTAACAAAATTACAACAAAAACAAATTTGAAAAACTACATCGTTATAATTGATCACACTCTCAAAAGGGAAGGGAAAAGGAGGAAATTAAAAAAATAAATAAATTTGAAGACCAATTTGACAGAATAATTTTATTAGCTTTTTTTCAACCCTCAAAAGGGAAGGGAAAGAGAGGAAATTAAAAAAAAAAATAGCTTTGACATAATAGTTTCCTTTTTTCCGACCATTCCAATTGATCTCATACCCTCCAAAAAATGGTCTTTGTTTTTATAGTGGAGAAGGTGGGAGTGAGAAAAAATTGGGTTAGTTGAGGGAAAATAGGAAGGAGAGTGGAGAAGGTGGGAGCCAATTTGACAGAATAGTTTTACTTAGCTTTTTTTTTCAACCTTCAAAAGGGAAGGGAAAAAGAGGAAATTTAAAAAAATTACCTTTGTTCTTTAGCTTTTTTTCGACCCTTCCAATTGATCTCTCAAACGTACTCTCCAAAAAAAATACTCTTTTGTTTTTAGAGTGGAGAAGGTGGGAGTGGAGAGAAAATTTGGTTAGTTGAGGGAAAATAGGGAAGAGTGATATTTATTTTTTTTGTTTTTGTTTTTTTTAAAAAAAGTTAAATTCAAATTCAAATCCAACTTTCAAATAAAGTAAATAAATAAAATAAAATAATAAATAAAGAACAAAATGTTTTACCTACAACTTCTTAGAAGATTACCCCTCCATTGGATTAAAAAATATTTCTTGTAGACAAAGATAATCAATTGAATTTTGCACTTTAATTTTCTAAACAAGATGTATCTTGCATACTAATTAAACAATCAAGAGAAAATTAAAAGATTGTTTCATAAAGATCACATGGAATTGAATTCGTTCTTGAACAAAAATTTAAGAATCAACATGCTAAATTAGAAGAAAAATGGAAGAAACTCTCAAATAAATTGAATATTCATGATCCTCTTACCTCTTAGAAGATTATCCCTCTATTGGAATAAAAGATTGATGAATAACTTGCTGGAATTTTTTCTCCATTGAAATAAAAGATTGTCGGAATATTTTTTTAGAGAAAAAAATGACAGAATGAGATGGGAGAGTTATGAAAAAAATGATATTTAAAGAGAATTTGGGTGAAAATTAGAGTTGGATTTATGAATGGATCAAATAAACTGATAATTGATTAAGATTTACGGAAAAATAAGTTATATATGGAAAAGAAATGAAAATAACTGCTTCATGGGTTTCGAACTCATAACTTCAGGGCCAGACGTGCACTCAATTTGACAGAAACGAGAGGATTTTTGGAAAGTTGTTATATATTAACAAGATTGCCATTGAAAATATGTGAGAAAAAATGATTTGCAGGCTATGAGATTCGAACACAGGACATCAAAGGCGTGCGCATGAGGAGGAGACGACATGTGGCATGCGTAGATTGGCTAAAGGGTGGAGAAGGTGCGACGTGAAGTCTTTCGAAAATGGGAAATAAAGGAATACGCTCGGCTAGGATTTGAACTCGCGACGTTGAGGTGTTTACGCGGGTGGAAGTATTGAATCTTTTTGGTTATTTAACAATTGGTCTCTGTTTTTCGATTTACCTGTTTTTGTTTGTTCGGACTTCATTTTAAGTGTTTTTCATTGCATTGGATTCGTAATAGAGTCTAGATTCTAATTCTGTATAAAATTATAAAAATAATGAATATATGCATGATATAGGTAGAGAGAGCCTAGGCCTTCGCGTTTTTGGTAGAGAGAAAAAATGTTGAGAGAAAATATGCTATTGTCATATAATTTTAATTGTTTGAGAGAGGGAATTAACAAACTTTGAAATTTGAGATTTTTTTATTTCGAAATTTTTTAAATGACACAAAAAATTTGTTGATAATTAACAACGCTTTAAATGTGTCAAGAAAAATTAAATTGTGCCAATAGAATTGTGTCAATAAATAATTTTCAACGACACAATTGTACCTCACCCCATCTTTTTTATTTTCAACGACACAATATCTTGATTAGTAGTGTCATTAAAACCCATTTTTCTACTAACCGAGGGAGAAGAGAAATCGGAGTGAGCAAGATTCTTCAACAGTAGTCTCTTATATTGGTGGGTTCGACGGTAGTCCCTTAGACAATGTTTGCTTGTTCTACGGTGTTTGTTTGTTAGACGGTGTGAGATTAGTGGGTTTGACGACAGTCTCTTAGACTTGGAGATGAGTTATGTTGTTTCCCGTTTTTTGGTAGTGAGAGAGAGAAAATGTTGAGCAAATTGTAAAACTCTTTTTTAATGTCGCACGAAGAGGGAATTGAAAAATTTTGAATTTTTTGTTTTTTTTTATTTCAAAGTTTATTTAATCACACAAAAAATTTGTTGTTAATTAATGATACTTTAAATGTGTCAAGAAAAATTAAATTGTGACAATAGAATTGTGTCAAGAAATAGTGTGTCACTTCTATTTTCAACGACACATTTTACTCCTACCTTACCCTTTTTTTATTTTTAACGACACAATGTTTTGATTTGTAGTGTCGTTAAAACCCAAATTTGTACTAGTGTTGAAGAATTCGTGGACCGTGAGATCGATCAAGTCCTCTTATAAGTCACACACACATATATTACAGTTAATTTATCTTTTCGATTATTGTAAAACCTTTACCAACAATGTAATTTACATTTTCTATTATCAATATAAATATCTTTTTAAGCATATGTGCGTAATGTTGAATCATGTATTGCATTTTTTTACAGGAGTAAAATGTTGAAATAAGTAAATATCTGACAGAAAAATGTGTTGTGAATTGAAAAATAACAACATTATACAAGTGTCGATATATAAGCATTTATTAAAGAGGAACAGTGTCGTGAGAGCACATTTCTTAACAAGAATTATGAGTAACGAAACATTTAAACATAACATGAAGTAAGTGTCATCAATAACGAAAAAATGACATTTTATTTATGTTGAGTTATTAATAAATGTAACACATTTAAAGCGTTAATATAATGGTATTAATGACAATATATTAGTATTGAGTTATAGATAACGGTGACAAAGGTAAAGCATCAATGTAAGGGTATTAATGACGATATATTGGTGTCGAGTTATAGATAACAGTGACAAAGGTAAAGCGTCAATGTAAGGGTATTGATGACAATATATTGGTGTCGAGTTATAGATAACTGTGACATATTTATTGTGTCAAGGTAAATATACTAATGACACAATTTTGGTGTCATTTAAGCATATTTAATGATAAATTTTCCAAAGTGTAGTTAAATAGCCTTTATTGACAGTGGCTTCAAGATGCAAAAATTGTGTCGTCGAATGTCTTGTTAAAACCCAACTTTTTTTTTGAAAGGTATTGTAATTAAATGAAAGGGTAGGGATTTGAACATGGGACCTCTTTTCCACAAGTACATACAGGTACCAGTTGAGCTAAGCTCATATTGGTTTAAAACCGAAATTTGTAGTAGTGTAAAATGATAAATGATTGTGTAAGAGGATTGAACGATCGTATAAGAGGGTAAATGATCGTGTAAAAGATTGAACGATCGTGTAGAATGTTGAACGATTGTGTAGGAGGTTTAAAGAGATTCTCGAGGTTATAATTATCAGATCAGTGAAGTTGGAATCCAAATGTCTTAAGCATATTACATGCATTTTGCAGCTAAGTAGGAGCTGGCAAGATTATAAATGTTTAAGGAGTGACTAACCTATTTTAGGGTCAATTTAAATAAGAAAGTAAGGCAAAAGGAAAGGAACTATTCCGAAAGTTTACAAAGAGAAGAAAATTAAGGGTTTTGTTGTCGAAGAAGTTGTTCAGGCAAGAAGAGGAACTTAGGAGGAGATACGTTATGAGAATAAAGGAGACTTAAGTTTGTGAGTGATTTTTTTAAAAGAATTCCATATTTCTAAAGCATTCTTTCCTTAACCTCATGCCTCATGTGTCATGTATTATTGTGCAACATGTTTATGAAAAGCATGATTTATGAAGAAAGTTTTAGTGTTGTGTTTCAAAGCTAAAGTTCATGTTTTATTGATTGTGATGTATGCTTTGATTGAGAGTAAATCATTAGTCATATTTCTATCAATAAACTAGCTATTATATGCACATAAGGAGTAAAGGCAGTTAAAGGACTGCATAGTGGAGTGAAGCTGGCCAATGCATAAAAGGAGTGTGTTGAGCTTAGCGGCCTGAGCAACGAGAAGTGAACCAGGGTTATTCCTGAATGCTGTTGATGAAAAGAACATCACAGTAGTCTTAACACGAGATCCTGAGTCTTGACATAGAGAATGGTCCATGTTCTTGGTGGAAAGGAATCGTGGAAGACTAATGTGTATGTTTGTGATTTAAAATGGAGGCATTGAACCTATCTTATGAAATGAAAATGATTTATGAATTGTATTCCTAAAAGGTTTTTGGAAATTATCACTCACTAAGCCATAAACTTACGGTTTAAGTTTTTCCTCCCCCCAAGTTGTAAAATATAAGCGATTGATTAGAAAGGTATACGATCAGGTCGAAAGGTAGGCGATTGGATTGAAGGGTAAGCAATCAGAGTTAAGCGATTATTTAGAAAGCTAAGCGATCGTGTTAAAAGGTAAGCAATCGATGTTAAGCAATTGGTCAAGGAGCTAAATAATCAAACTGGGAACTAAGTGATCGTTCAAGATTGAAGACTCTAAAGGCGTCTAGAATGTCTTATTTAAGTCATGTTTTTTAAGATCTTGTTTCATGTATTGTTGTAGAACTCATGATCAGTTTAAGTGAATAAAAGTGAAGTGTTGTTTTTCGTTGCATATGATTGGTTGTGGTTGTGTTCTTTATGACTTAATAGTGTTGAAGAACCTAAGCAAGCGTTTTGGCACTTCGCGTTAGAGGCGTCGAGATTGCTCAAGTTACATTTCATTTTCCTACGACAAGTTTAAGGACGTGTGTGGGGCAGGGCGTGACAACGCTTGACTAAGGCCTCAGCGCGTAGTTGCTCACCTTACCCTTCTCAACTTAGCCTCAATGCCCTATAACCTGAGGAATGGAAACTTAAATCATAAGTTAAATACTTAGTGATTGAGATTTTAGAAAATCTTTTTTAGACAAACAATCATGTAAATACATTTTCCTTAATCATATTTCACATCGCCTTTTTGCAAACATAAAACACACATTAGCTTTTCTTATTCCTTTCATCAGAAACATAAATTATTCCCACGCATAGACTACTGTGATGACCGCATCATCAACATCCTTTAGAGAATTTCTTGGTTCAGGCTTTTAACTCAATGCACTCCTTTCAACGCATTGGCTAACTTTTTATTGCCAGGTGGTCTTTTCACCCTATAGTTGCCTTGACTCATTTTTTGCACATAATAGCTAGCTTATGATAAGAATCATGCTAATGTACTCACATACATTAACATCATAACATGAAAACTTTAACTTAGATCTCTTTCTTTTTAACATTCATGCTTTCTTATAAATATTTACAAGTTAAACATGCATAACAACATTACAAAACTTAGAAAGAGTTGCTTTAAAACTTTGTTTATCTTTCAAAAAATCACTCATAAATTAAGTTTCTATTTTTTTTAACACCTAACCTCAGATTCCTTGTCTTCTCGCTTAGTGCTCCCTCAATAGGTCACCGCTTAGTACTTTTTCTTAGAAAATTCAAAATAACAACACTTCCTTCAAACTTTTCAATCCTATGTATACTAATCCCAAGTTGGATTAGTCACACCTTAAACGCCCCTTAACTGACCAGCTCCTACTTGATGCTTTACACATGTAAGTTTAACATTCTTCCTAACCATGCTTAACTACTTCTTAACACATCATCAACTAATCAAATAACAAGATTATAAAATTTCTAAAAAATTTCCTTACTCCTCCGTCTGCTTCTCTCACGTAACTACACCAAAAAATAGCATATAGTGCACATGGACCATATTAATAATAATATTATATTTAAAATAAATCTAATAAGTAATGGTGATGAAGTTGATAAGAATGAGAGGTGGGTGAACTTGATTATAGAGGTGGATGAAGAAATAAGGTTTCACGGATACCCAGGCAAACCAACTAAATGAGATGGAGGGTTTGGATTAAAGTGAACCAATTATTGAAGGAGGTGTTGTTTTAAGGAAACATAAGGGTATATGATAGCTCTTCAAAAGAACTATATATTTCTTCTAATCATGTTAGTTATTAGGAATTTTATGTTTATTTAAGTGTTTTGACCAGAAAATGAGCAAAGAAAACCATTGGGGTTGGTTGTGTACAGTTTGGATTGAAATGAAGCACAACCGGAGGGCAAAATTGGGAAGACAACCCTAGCATAATGCAATTGCCTTTGCACTCCTATAGTCATCCTAGTGAAGCATTGGTTCCTTTAAGTAACAATGTTATAAAGAGAAACCAATTATTTCTTGATCTGATTTATGGTTCATGTTGTTTGTATCAATTACATCTCATATAACAATTACAAAGTGGGTCATATTCACAGTGTTACCTGGATAAGGCACCCAACCTCTATCTTTTAGGTTATAACTTGAACATGAAAAACTTTTATGTCAACCACATATTGTTCAAATAACGTCATATAACCTTTGATTTTAGTTTATTGGATTGAATTCTTGCTGCCTAAATGTCAAATAAAATACCTCTGATTTTATTAAATAAACAATTAGTATTAATAAAACTACAAACTATGAGATTTAGGACATCAACTTCAACAATCTTCCACTTATCTAAAATTAGGGATGTATGGTGTCAAAATACAATACTATATGTAGAAGCGAGTGGGATGTAAAGTATTAATATACATTACAAATGATAGAGTATCAAAATATAATACAATAAACTAGGGCATACAATTTACCTAATAAAATCTCTCACTTGCTCTAACTTAGACGACTCATATTTCGTAGAGCTATACCTGCTAGTGACCCTAAAAACAATTACCCATGGGAGATGTGTTATGTGAGACCCGTGTCTAAAATAAGAGGGTCATTTTGAGTAAGTGTAAATAAGAGGTGTTTTGAGAATAAGCTTGCAATTTTAAAGCTGGTGATGAAATGAGGAGACGCGTTGAAGAAGTACGTACACGTTCAATACAAGAGTTAGGCGTTCTGAAGTTCAACATGAGATGAAGCCAGGTGAGGAAACGTCTAATCTTGATTTGACAAGCTATTTACATTTACAGTAAAGGTTAAGCATAGTCATGAAAAATATTAAGCTTACACGTAATCCAAAGATAATGTCATGAAAACCCTAGGATTTGAAAATTAGAAACCCAATTGGCGAACTCATAATATCAAATTCTAAAACCCCCAGTTGGTTTGACAACCCAAGGTAATGGATTAGATTTGGATGCCCTTTGATCGAAAACTAAGAAAAGGAGAACTAGTTCCTCACTCCAAGTTCTATTAATAGAAAAAATTCTAAAACTTCAATTATCAAAAATGTAACGACCCAACTTTCCGGACTAAGCTGAGGTCACTACCAAATACCAAAACTCGACCATTCAACATAAAATTTAAAACGGACCAGTTACGATTCATTAAAAGCATTAGAAACATTACAAAAAGACAGTTTCAGGCCCTATTTTAAATTCAATCATAAAAAGTCTCAAACAAAAACTCAAGTCATCAGTTCCAAAAGCACAAGTCAAATATTCTGACAAAATACATAGCGGAAGCGATAAGAAAACCAGACGCGTCCATATGGCCTTCACGCGTCCTTCCTGCCTCTCGTCGGTCTGCCCCTCGCTGTGCCCTTACCTGAAAAGTTAAGGAAGAGAAAAGGGTGAGTATAAACATACCCAGTAAGGGACCCACTACTGGGCCCGTCAGGGGACAACAGTTAACTTCCTATTCGGGGGTGCCCTACATAACAGTCTAGTGGTTCCGTAGAACGCACATATCAGTCCAGTGCTCCCGAAGGATGCACATATCAGTCTAGTGCTCCCGGAGGATGCACCTATCAGTCTAGTGCTCCCGAAGGATGCACATATCAGTCTAGTGCTCCCGAAGGATGCACACATCAGTCTAGTGCTCCCGAAGGATGCACCTATCAGTCTAGTGCTCCCGAAGGATGCACGTATCAGTCTAGTGCTCCCAAAGGATACACATATCAGTCTAGTGCTCTCGAAGGATGCACATATCCGTAAGGCACACTACCCCATAGATGAAGCTAACCGTTACCCCTCGGTCTATACTAAATCGTCTACCACAGTCATATCACAATCATCAATCATTTTACAATTTCTCTAAAGGCTTTACTGGCCAGGTAGTATAAGCTTAAATCGTTACACCCTCTGTTGCTATACGCGCCAACTATTCGTGTACCATTATGGAAGAGCCCCAAGACTCAAACAGCTAAATAACCAACTGAACTCACTGTCCTCCCCCGTCTAATCCCATGATCATCGTCCATCAATCTAAAATTTCAATCTACAATTAGCGGTTGCAGTTCAGTTACATCAGACAGAAACATAATAACAGTACTTAACAGTCAACACAGATACACTTATTCAGTATAGTCACTAACGTATAATCCCCTGTGGATTACTACGTTTCCGGCCTCGACCCGAGGTCCAGTAGTAGGAGAACCCTTACCTGATACTCGGTTATGCCCCTCGATCGAATCCACGCTCAACAGCTCAACCTAAAACGAAAACACGAAGGTTTTAGTTGATGACTTTAGTAGAAGTCGTTTTAGAAGGTCCGAAGCACATCCGTTGACTTACCCGAGGAAAGAAGGAAGCTATCTCCAAACAAGCCTACCGCAAGAACCCGAGAACTCAAACGTCAACCCTGTACTACCTTCAAGGGAGAAAAGTAGGGCCACAACTTATTCCAATATTCAAACTCTAATCGGATGTAGCAACATTAGGGAATTCATCGAAAACAATCCTTACCGAAGACTCACCGTGACCCGGAGCGGAGGAAGGAAGGCTTAGGTGGCTTGGTGAAACAAAGAGCTCGGCTCGGCTTGAAGGCGTTTGGCTCGGCTCGGCTCGGCTCCACCTCGGCTCGGCTCGGCTTGGCCTCGGCTCGGCTCGGCTTGGTCTTGGCTCACAGCTCGGCTTGTGGCTCGGCTCAACTCGGCTCGCGGCTCGGCTCACTCGGCTCGCGGCTCGGCTCTCGGCTCGCGGCTCGGCTCACTCGGCTCGCGGCTCGGCTCGCGGCTCACGCGGATCACTCGGCTCGGCTCACGCGGCTCACTCGGCTCGGACTGGGATTGCTGGCGGCTCGCGGCTGGGATTGTTGGCGGCTCGGGTCGGGTACGGCTCGGGTTCAATCCCTTCTCTTCCGATGGCGACGGCGGTCGAAGGCGGAGACGAAAGAAAGATCGTCGGTCGAAGGCGGAGACGAAAGAAAGATCGTCGGTCGAAGGCGGAGACGAAAGAAAGATCGTCGGTCGAAGGCAGAGACGAAAAGAGAGAGAGGAACGCCGGGGATGGCGGCTTGCGGGGTCGCGCGGCCGTTCGCGGGCAGAAGACGAGTGCCGAGTCGGGATTCGTTGGTGGTGTGCAGCCACGAAGACGGCGGCGACGAAACTGAAGAGAAGAAGAAGCGAAAGAAATGGTGGCGTCGGGCGTGGGAGAAGCCGAAGAGGAGGAGAGATGGGCTGTCGGGAAAGGAAGGAGAAGAAGAAGAAGAAGAAAGGAAAAATCGGGGGGGGGGGGGGGGGGGGCGGCGCGCGGGAGGGGCTAGGGTTCCCTTCTTCTTCTTCTTTTTTTTTTTTTTTTTTTAAGTAATAATATATATATATATAAATTAAACAATAATAATTATTATTAATAATAAAATATTAATATTAAATAATTATAATAATAATAAATATTAATATATATATTAAATAAAAATAATAATAATTTATAATAAATCTTAATATTAAATAATTAAAATAATATTAAATAATAATGTTAGTATTAATATTAAATAAATAAGAAATAAAAAGTTATAAATATTAAAACTAAAATAATAAAATACCTAATAATAATAATATAATTACTATTATATTATTATTTTATCGTTTTACAAAAATCTTAAATTTCCGAAAATTCACATGATTTACTAAAATTTACCTCGATCTTCGGGGCGTTACAAAAAACCTCTTTCAAACAACCTAAAAGCAAGGACTTAAATAACCTCCCACTAAAACCCTAATATTACATTGTAAAAAGACTAAATTAACCTTACATAAATGTTATAATTAGAAAAGAATAAAATTAAAAAATATTAAAAGTACATTACAATTATTCAATAAAATCTAATTAATAATTTGATGTTTGGTCGATTTATATTATTATGGTTGAAGCTAAAAAATGGAGAGACAAACATGTTTGCTTTGGAATTCAAATTTTGTTTTATGCTTTCATATTTACTGACTATAGATATGTGTTTGACATAAAATCTAAGGGGTCTTTTGGCCCAAGCGTTATCACTATTGGGTCGGGTTAGGTAACCATATCCTTGTTTGGGAGAAGGGTTATCATGACTCCTCTTCCCTCTCTCTCCACATAACTCTGTCTCTTCAACTCCCCATAAAATTATCTTTTTAAACCCTTCCCTCAAACACATCTTATCATATAATTACCTTTTTAAACTCTTCTCCTGAACACATTTTATGATAAAACTAGGTTTATCATAATATTAGCTTTATCATAACACTAATCCTCCATAACCCAACTCTTCCCCCAAATGACCCCTAAATATTACTTTTAAAATTGTGTTTTGGATTATGGGATCCAAACACTAAAAATTCTAGAAACAACATTTTGAATATTAAATTTTAAAATACAAAATTAGATTAATTAAAAACTACGAATGTTTCCAAATATAATGAGTAGACATATTTATAAATATAACAAAATTTTACTTTATTGTGATAGATCTAGATGTCTAGATATTGATGTCTTCATCACAATTGATCACTAATATAAAGACAAAATTTACAACATTTGTAAATATTTTCAACATTTTTGCTATTTTAAAACAATTTTTTGAAAAACTAAAACCACTAGAAACACAATATTTCATATTTTAAACTCAATGAGTTAGTTTTTAAAAATTTAAACATGTAACATGTAATTTTTAAAATTATATAACACAACAAAGTAACCATACAAAAAATTAGCATAAGCGATGTTCATAAATAAATTAATAGTAGTTCATAGTCAAGCAAGTATCTAAAGGTTAGTTGCAACTAGTTTCATGATTTATAAATCTAGTATTACACAAATTTAAACGTAGTTTAAATTATATTCTAACTTCTAAATTTGTTATCACATATACATGTAACACAAAATTTAACTTTGTTTTTGTTAAATATCTGATAATCAAATTTATTGTAAAAAATTTTACCAAACAGATCTAAACTTTTGATCTCTAGATTGATTAATATATATATATATATATATATAAATGAGTTGGTTTATATTCAAATTTAGTAGCAACAAATTAAGTAGAGTTGGACTTGAATGAAACATATGCCATTAATGTGGATGGTAGAGATTTAAATCCTCTTTTAAACTAAAAAATGTATATTGAGAGACGTAATGTTTTTTATGTTGTTTTTAGAAACACATAAATGGGAATATTTATGATTTTTGCAACGGGAAGTGAACGTTGAAGAATGAACTGGACCAGAGCATTGGGGCTCCACTCCAGCCCACCTAATATATATTATTCATAACCCCGGGTCATGTGACCCCTATTTTTGAAAAATGAGGTAACACCGATTTGAACCTGAGGAGCCCCCAAAAGCCACAACCCCTCTTCTTCTGCTTCTTCTTCGTCTTCGTTCTTCTCTCACTGAATCGGGGCGCCCATGGAAACCATACTTACAGACTGTGTTCATCACAGTCTTCGTCATTTCATGTACCGGAATGCCATTTTCATGTGCGAAAGACTCTGCTCCGAGTTCCCATCTGAGGTTCTACATCTCTTCTTCTTCTTTTACAATTCACTTATTCACTTTCATGTTTAGCTCTTCTGTTGCTTAGAAACGCTACCAATTTCTAATTGGGGAAATTATGGGGTGGATTTTTGAAATCCGCCTGGGGTAGGTCTTTCTGTGTACCCTTTTTTTCTTTGTCCATTGGTAGTTTAGAGTAAAGTAGGACGTTTACGCTGCTTGTGAAAATTGGATGTCTAGTGCGCCTCGTATATTTGATTTTTTGTACTTTGGTTTTACTTAGAGCCTCCATCTCCTCTTCTCTCTCTCCCCCCCCCCCCCCCCCCCCCCCCCAAAAAAAAAGAAGTATTTTGTGTATTCGTAGCGTCAAAATATGGAAATCTGTTTTTTTTTTTCTTTACAGCTTTATTTTTTGAAGATCAAAATTTAAGAAAATGGGGTTTTACAACCAACATTTTGAATTGTTGCTGATAGTATTTCACTAGACCTCTGGATGAATTTTGTTGGAAATGAATCAGATATTAAAAGAAAAGTTGAAAACAGGTTTAATGTGGCGGCTTAAATGTCCCGATGAACCCCTGAGGGTAACCAATTCCATAGAGTCTTTAGTGTATGTATGCAAGTGATCAAAGATAATCTTTGCTTTCTCTTCTGTTTTGACTTTGATTATTATCTTTTGGTATTTTTTTCCTTTATTTCTTCATTGTTATTTAAAAACTGAAATACTTCCCTTCAACATTTTTATGATTTATCGTTTTATTTCCACAGACAAATTTGCAGTTACTAGCAGGATGTTTTTTGCAGAACAATCAGGCTTATGCTGCATACCATATATTAAAAGGTAAGCAGGATTGATGTTCAGTTCTGTATGATCCTTGTTGTGAATTAAGGTTTTTGTAGCTGAAATTATTACATTCCTTTAAAGTTTTAACGACTTCCCTTTTGCACTTTTATCATTAGTTTGCGCAAGTATTTCTCATCCACGAACTTTCCCTTTTTTCTTCTCCATACTGATATGAAGGAACGCAAATGGCTCAATCCCGCTACTTGTTTGCAATATCATGCTTTCAGATGGATCTTCTTCACGATGCAGAGGCTGCATTATGTCCACCCAACGAGCCTGGTGCTGAGGTATTGAAGAATGAATATTCACCGTAAATTCTTTTGCTTACCTTCTTTCTCATCTTAGAGAGTAAAATTTATTGCTGTTGTTATGGTCTTTTATAACATGAATCGTGTAGTATCGGGATCCCATCTGTATTTTCTATTGTACTTTATCTTTTTTTGTCCTGAAAATAATGTCTGTATTTATCATGTCGTACCTAATTTATCTTGTGCGTAATCTGGGAGATAATATGTCTATTGTATGTTTTTTTGCAGATTCCAAATGGTGCAGCTGGTCATTACCTTCTTGGGCTCATTTACAGGTTGCTGTTGTATTTTTATCTTTGATCTAGGAACTTTCATGCATTGATTTACCTTTGCTTGAGACATATTTAGACATAGAGATGTTATATATTGGTGGTCTTTCTTGTGTAGGGACTACTTTATTAGCTAAGCAGATTTTCTTTTTCACAATGCTATTACGTTTCAGTTTCCTTTCATAACTATTAGGTGCGTGGATTTTCTCGTTACAGGTACACTGACAGAAGGAGAAGTGCTATTCAACATTTTCAGCAGGCATTATCTCTAGATCCTTTGATGTGGTGCGCTTACGAGGAACTTTGTGTATTAGGTATGTACAAATCTCCAAGTTGTAGGAAATGATCTCTCAGATTGAACTGATTTGTTTCAAGTTTGAGTAGATTAGATATGTATAGTTGTCTCTCATGATACTTTAGTTGTGAGTATAATTTTATTAAGAGGTACATTGTATGTTTATTAAGCTTTTTCTTTTCTTTTTACTACTGATGACGGTTTGTTTGTTGACTAATATTTATTTCCTTGAGGATAAGTCGATTCTTTTCCTGTAAACTATCTTAGGTGCTGCTGAAGATGCATCTTCAGTTTTTGGTGAAGCGGCTGTTCTTTGCATACAGAAGCAGTGTCTGCATAACAGATTTGAAAACTTGCATACATTAAATGATGATCTGAACTCAGCTTCTGCTAGGAATAATAATCCAGATGATGTCCGGTCAAGGCAATCAAAACAAGCACAAATCAACAATTTAAGAGATATTCCTACAAATTATCATGGGCAGGTTAACTTGGGAGGACCTGCAAGTCAAATTGCTAATGGCAGTTCAAATATATCATTTTATAACACCCCTTCACCTGTAGCTGCGCAGGTATGTAAGAGTGATTATAGATCATGTAAGCTATTATTGAGTTTGCGCCTTGAATGTTGATGGTGATTGTTTGCCAAGGTTTATTTGAACTATGCATTAGTGAATCTATGGCTTGTTGAGGTGGCAGATTCTTTTCCCTGTTTCCATTCCTTTCCTTCATCCTCTTACCAAACATTTAACCGTGGTTTTCTTTTTTGATGTAATAACATACTTTGTAGTGTAGGTTTTTCCTTTAGTGTCTTTTTTGGTGTCAAGGAATGAATATTGGCCTATTGGTGAGATGGTATATTGTGGATATCTATTTCTGTTTCTATATTATGTCTCCAGTTTATCTTTTTTCCTTTGCATATTTATCATTTGGTGTCATAGGATGAATATTGGCATGTTGGTGAGAACTCACCTTTTGTTCATTATCTATGCTCATCTCTTTTGCATCACAGCCTGTGACTAATTCCTCATTGGTTAGAACTTGCAGTTATCTGCCATTGCTCCTCCACCTTTATGCAGAAATACACAGCAGAATGGATCTAGTCTGAACTCACTTGGTACAGATAGTTCAAGGTCAACTGTAAACTCTATCATACAAGCCCCTCGAAGGAAATTTGTAGATGAAGGGAAATTACGCAAGGTAAATTGGTATAAAAATTTGCAGCAGAATGTAACTCTCCTTCTCTGCTTTGTATATATTGGATCAGAATCATATCCGTGGTCTTTTTTCTTGTCTTCAGATTTCAGGGAGGTTATTCTCTGATTCTGGCCCTCGAAGAAGTAGCAGACTTGCTGGAGAAGCAGGTGCCAACACAAACGCAAGTGGTGCAGGAGCTGCTAATAATGGAACTACCAACTCTACCAAATATCTTGGTGGTTCCAAGTTGAATTCTATTACATTTCGTTCTATGGCAGTTCGCAAAGGGCAGTCCTTTGCGAATGAGAATATCGATGAAGGTAACAAATCATTTTGTCCACTCTCATCTGCTGTTTGTTCAAAAATGCACAATCCTTTGTCAGATTGTTGGTACCCACCTATTGGACAGTAATTTGAGTACTGAAATCCTTATGATATCCTGCAGTGAAATAATTTTATTTTCGGGGGTTATTTGATGAAAGTAAACTCCCACAAATTTAACATGTTTTAGCTATTAGGTTACAGTTTGCATGCGATCATACTTTATTTTGTTTTAGCAAATCTCTGGCTGTTATTTTGGCCTCTTGAGATAGAGAATGATGTCTGCTTGTGGAGTGCTTAACTTTGGATTGCCTAACCCAGTTAAATGTAGAAATATTCTTGAACTGTGTAGTCTGTATTAGGTTAGGTCAATTTTGTGATTTGAACTATTTTCTAGCAATCCATGTCAAATTTTCAATCACTCTCCTATTTATATGATTGTGTTCTTTTCTAATTTCTTTTTATTCTATACAAAATATTAAATATAAATCAAATAGTAATGTTCATCGATATTGCGAATAAAGAGTAAATATTTTGAATGCTTTTTGACTTTTGATTGATACGAGTAGATGGTAGGAGGGTAGCTAGTACTAGGAAATACTCATCTTGTCGAAATAATTTTGCTGCATGGCTCAGAATTTAGTGTTCCCTTGCATAGTATATGGAAATGATATTATCGTATGTTTATACTTATGTGCTCCAAATCTTGGCTATATAAGGATATTGGTTTTTATTCATTTATTCAATTTTTGGCATTTACTAAAAAAATTATTGAAAACACAATGTTTGATTCAAATTTAACATTGTGCGTCCACCCCATGAGAAGAGTGATATGGATGTTCTAACAATTGGTTTACCTTTTTTCCTCGTTAAGAAGGTATAATTTTTATTGAAAAAATGAATGTATACAAGGGCAAACAAAAAACAAGTCCCAAAACAAGAAGGTTTCTAACACTAACTATTAAAAGGACTCCAATTCAAAGTGGCTTTTATTGAGAGACATGAAAGAATATACAAGAACGTACAAAAAAAGAAGTTTGAACTTAAGAAGTCCAAGCGTAACTACAAAAAAGGATCCCAATCTACAAGAACAAGACCTAGCTCATAATTATAATAAGGCCTAGTGACCAAAGTTCATCAAGAGGCTTTAAGCCCGGCCACCTCCCAAACCTTCTCATCCAACTCTTAACCTCTCTAAATTTCTCTTGTTCATCTCTAGTCGAATACTCCTCAAAACATTAAAGAAGCTAACTTGCCATAGAACTTGATGAGAGTTAATGACTATGACGCATGGAAGTATTCATTAAGGATTCGCTCGTGTTTTAGCGGCTATGCTTGTTTGTTGGTTTTCTACCAATAACATAAACTTAACTTTGTGATTGTGAGGTGCAATTTCTTACAATTGTATATTCTTGTTTGGTAATGATGGGCATCTTATTTTATTATCTATGACTATTATTATAGGTATTCAAAATGAGGCTTTTGATGATTCTCGTTCCAATGCTTCACTATCCGTCTCCAGTTCATCACCTTCTAGTGATAATAGAACTCTTGAGCAAGGAGCAACTAAATCAGTTGGAGGAAGTCTCACAAATGATGCTAAAATAATTAATGGTGCATCAGAAATATTAGGCCTCCTGAGAATATTAGGAGAAGGATTTAGGCTTTCGTGCCTTTTCAGATGCCAGGTTTCAATACTAATTGTTGATGAAATAGCTTTTACAAATTATTCACTGAAAAGATAGTGGAAAAATATTTTGGAATCTAACTGATGAAGTATGCCGTCCACTGTAATGATTATCACAAGACAGCTTCTTGATTGTACAGGATGCCCTGGATGTCTACCATAAACTTCCTTACAAGCATTATAGTACAGGCTGGGTGCTTTCGCAGGTACCGTATGCAACTTTCATGATCTCTTGACATGAATTGTCATCTTTGCTTTTCAGATAAAATAATTGCAGTGCTATTTTCCCACTGTCTTGACAGCTCTTGGCGATTATTTCTGTTGAACAAAGATTCAAACAGTTTGCTTCTTCTCTGCATATAACTATCAGAAATATAATCTGGCACTTGGTTCATTTTACTTCTGGGCCTATCTGTATAATATTGTCATCCTTTTCATCCTTATGAACAATATACTATCATATAATTTTCTATATTCTTAGTGACTAATGGTGACCATTGGATTACATGACCTGTTATTTGTAATAATAATTAGTTTATTTGATTGAGTTGCGAGTTCTGGCCAATGATGCTACTCTCACTGGCTACTTTGGCATGTCTGAATTGCAGGTTGGAAAAGTGTATTTTGAATTGGTAGATTACTTAGAAGCTGATCGAGCTTTCAGTCTTGCTCGTCATGCTTCACCTCACAGTTTGGAAGGCATGGATGTGTATTCTACAGTTCTTTATGTGAGTGTTCTTTTTATTGGTATATTGAACAAATTGTCTCTTCAAACCTGCTAGCTTAAGGTTTTAACTTTAAGGGCTTTGGTGGAGGATTAAAGAGAAAGGCATAAAAACCTTTTTGAGTGGCTGGTCTGGTGATGCCACTGGATGGACACAAACTGGAGAATTTATGTCTGTTGATCTTGTTTTCTGTATTATTTATAGCACACTTATCTCCTTTTCATTTGTTTTTATTATGTACTTAAAAGTTAAAAATTGAAATGTTAATCCTCTAATTTGCTCATTTTAAGTTGTACAAATATGATGTGTGTGTGTGTGTGTGATTTGTGCTTACTGCTTCGAGCTCCAAAACTGCCTTCCTCTTTCCTTGCCTAATGTGGGCGGGTTTCCTTCACTAAATTTCTTCTGATTTTGTTGCAGCATTTAAAGGAAGACATGAAACTAAGCTACCTAGCTCAGGAATTAATATCAACTGACCGCTTAGCTCCTCAATCTTGGTAGATATGCCAATTTCTGTCATACATTTTCTAGTTTTCATCCCGAAATTTTCTAGCTTTTGGTAGATATGCCACTTACCGCCCCTCCCCCCCCCCCGGGCTGGGGGATGGGGTGTTAATTGCCCATTTTCTTCAGCTACTATTTTATTTTCTGGAGTTGCGTATTATTTTTATCTTGCATGTGTGGAAATGCAGGTGTGCCATGGGAAACTGCTACAGCTTGCAGAAGGATCATGAAACTGCATTAAAAAATTTCCAGCGTGCTGTCCAACTAAATCCAAGATTTGCCTACGCTCACACCCTTTGTGGACACGAGTACGCACTCTGCCCTTTGTGTCATTTTATGGAGTTAGCAGTGGAGATTTTCGTTAATACAGTGGACTTTTGGTCATTTCATTCCAGCTACTTATTTCTTATTGTCAAATCATATTTTTAACCTCAGATATGTGGCGTTGGAAGATTTTGAGAATGGAATCAAGAGCTACCAAAGTGCTCTACGAGTAGATTCTAGACACTATAACTCCTGGTACGGACTTGGTATGATATATCTTCGACAAGAGAAGTTCGAGTTCTCTGAGCACCACTTCCGAATGGCTTTCCAAATAAATCCTCGTTCTTCTGTTGTAATGTCATATCTTGGTACTTCTTTGCACGCTTTGAAGGTTCGTCCATTTGTATGTCACATTCAGGAGTAGTATGGCTGCTTCATGAAAGATGATTTATTTCTATAATCTGATGAAATTGTTCACTGATGTTTTAGAGAAGTGAGGATGCCATGATGATGATGGAGAAGGCCATCCTAGCAGATAAGAAGAACCCACTTCCTATGTATCAGAAAGCTAACATACTTGTAAGCCTGGAACGTCTCGATGAAGCTCTACAAGTTCTAGAGGAGCTTAAAGAGTACGCACCTCGAGAAAGTAGTGTGTATGCTTTGATGGGTAAGATCTACAAAAGACGGTACATGCACGAGAAAGCAATGCTTCATTTTGGTCTTGCCTTAGATTTAAAACCATCTGCCGCTGATGTAGCTACCATTAAGGTGATCCTCTTGCATATCCAACTTGTTTCTATCCTGATTTTCACACAAACACGAGGCATGGCAAATCGACAGTTTTTATCTCGTGTTCTGAAGTTTTAGAGGGTGTTGCCTTCTATTTCTAATCTCTCAATTGTTAACAGGCTGCCATCGAGAAGCTGCATGTACCTGATGAAATAGAAGACAACTTATGAGAATTCTCTTTCTTCCAAGGGGAAAAAGGAAATGATGGGGACACGGTGTAACTTAAACGACACGAAATTTACTTGGCCACCTCAGGAATACAAGCATTGGCGCCCCGGGGTGCCAACGATCAAGTTGGCCAATCTAGCACCGGTAAAACCTCAGTTTTGTAGGTGATTTCTCACACACTAACAGAGTAAACTATGTGAGCAAAAGGTGCAAAAAGATGGTCCCATTGTACAAAGGACTGTATCGTGTCATAGGAAGTCAGTAATGTTTGTAACATTAGCCTGGCAATATATTTGATTCACCCATTTGTTAGTATAATTCTGTTCAGAAATTTTTTTCCTTTTCCAATCTGATCTATTGGAAGATTGACATTTGTCTGCTAGGAATGATCAGACCTACGGCATGGCATCAATCCACCTGGGAATCAATCCACCTTGGAAAGTAACAACCTTTGTTTTCACTTTTCAAAATATGAAAACCCGTTCCAACTTGATGATATTCAATTAAAATGTAATTGAGCTTAATGGGTGCCTTCACATGTTTATTTTATTTTAAACTCAAATCAGTGATATAAACGAGTTTATTGAAGTATATTACTCAAGTGTGTCAACAATATATCAATCATATAAAAATAATGTATCATTAGTTTAGCAAAATATTAGTTAAATGTATCATTAACAAGTATATCAATCAAGAGTATCAAGCTTAACACTTATATAACTAGGGGTGTTCATCGGTCGGTAGGAGTTTGTTTTTCTTTCAAATCACCATCGAATCGACTAACATTAAGATACTAGTAAAAGGAGGCTAGAGGAAAGCCACCCTTTCACATATTTTATTGCGAGAAAGGAAGTTACACAGAAGTGCCCAAGTTACTTACATAGAGTTTAGACAAGGCATTGATGTTTAAAGAGATTGATGTTTAAAGAGATAGTGGTCTGACTGTAATGTTTGAATAATTTGTTTCTTGAGGACCAACATCTAGTAAGAGAGCAAATGTCCTCCCATGAATTTTCTAAGTTTGATGCTTTCTCTGTGAAAATTTATTTGTTCCTATCAGTCCATATTGTCCATAAGGTAGCCACAACAATATTAAAACTGATGATGTTTTTTGCACTGTTGCCTTGGATACCACATAGATACAGGCACATATCTTTGGTATTTGAAGCTGTCAAGAAATATCAGTTTCTAAACTCCATCGTTGCCATAGTTTTTTAGCCTTGGGGCAATTGATGAAAAGATGGTTCAAATTTTCATTTGATGATTTACTGGAGATACACCAGTCTGGTGGGATTGAGGCACATGCTTGAATTCCTTTTTCGGACGAGATCCATAGTGTTGATTTTCTGATTAATAACAGTCCACATGAAGAATTTGCACCTTTGAGGAGGATAAGACTTCCAAAGATTTTTGAACTCTCTAACATGGATAATCTCCCTAGTACTTGAAGCCTTTTCAAAAGCTAATCCTTTCACCTATGCAACTGTGAATAAGCCACTTCCATTTGATCTCTAATATGGTTTGTTATGCCCCCTATCACGATAAATGCTAATCCTTTCACCTATGCAACCGTGAATAAGGCACTTCCATTTGGTCTCTAATATGATTTGTTATGCCCCTTATCACGATAAATATGGCATAGTGCTTTTCAGAGACTATCATAATTGTTGTTCTCTATCATTTAGGGGTCTTCTTGGCCGGATATTCCAGTCATTAAGCCTTTGGTTCCAAGCTTCCTGAATTGTAGCATCTTGGAAGTTTGATAAAGCATAGAGCCTAAGAGCATGATGAAGAAAGCAAATATAATTTAAAGGTGAAATTGGTGTTCATAAGCTTATTTAAAGAATAAAAAAAAATCCAAAAAGTTCATTTGATAACAAAGCAACGAACCTAGAAGAATGTAGTATGGTGCACACCTTTACTAACAGACCAAGTGTTATCTTTCAAATTCTATGCAAAACAATAAAGAAAAGAAGAAACATAAAAACTGATTTTTGTAACTTCCCCGATTTGCCCTTCATTTTTAAAAATCGTTTCTTAAAATTTAGAAAAAGAAAATTTGGGGCTGTAAAGTTGAGGAGCACAACCAAAGCATGGATATGGAGAAAATATAATATAAATAATAAAAACAAAAGAGGTAAAATAATATTCTAAAAACTTCAAAAGTTTTCAATATTTCTAAGGTGTTTGGAATTTCAACCAAATATTATATGTCTTACAAATCCACAAAATGTCACTATTTATAGGTAATTGGATAAGAATAAGGTGAATTGCATGGATACTAAGAGTCGGTATCTTCAATATATTTGACAACCTAGATGGGATGTGGAGTGAGTGCATATGACTCGTAATGGGCATCTATTTAACAATATTTATAATAGAAAGATTTAGAAAAATCACTTATTTTATACATGATTTTTCATTGATGTCCTAAGATTTCATTTATTATCTTAATTAAGATTTCTTTTTTTAGGATCATTTTAACCTTCACATCAATATTAAATATAATTGATTTTTAAAATATATAATAAATATTACCTTTATTATATTATCAATTTATTATTTATTTTATAACTTTCATAATTATTATAATAAATAATTCTTAATTATATTTACATTTATTATTAGGATATCATTTATTGTAAACTTACTTTTGATATGATATTAAGTTGAAGCTAATTTAGTAATATTATATTTAATAGATTCTATAAATTCACGTTATTCAATTTCATCATCAACTCAATATCAAATTTTCACAAACCTATTTTCCGATGTCGTGCACCGTTACAATTTTCTCCGATCAATTTTTCCGTTTGGTATTCCAATTTTGTTCTTTTGTTTCCATCTCCTTCAAGTATATTCGGTAAGTCTGAAATTTTTTTCGTTCATATTTCTTTATCCATCCTATTTATGTAAATTTTAACATATATATTTCATGTTTAATTTTTCCGTTAAGTGTATGTAAACTAAAAGTTCTTTAATATTCTGGTCATTTTTTTTTTGTTTCTTAAATGTTCCGTCAACAATATGTACTATTATATACCGCTATATAATCTATACACCTGCATATTTTTAATAATACATAAGTTGTGGCACATATATAGTTACATATATTAGTTTTCAGTGCATATTCGTTTCATTGAACTTTTTTCTTTTCTTATTTTTGTTTCTTAAATGTGCCGTCAACAGTATATTGTAATGGTTTTTTCAATGATTGTGACATACATTAGTTATAATGTTTCCAAAATATTAGTGAATGAACACATATTTTTTAAAGGCTTGTACAATAAATAGTCTTCAATCTAAGTTATATAGTTATATTGGTATGGATAATATTGATATATCCTTCTATTCCTTCCACTGCATATTTGTTTCATTATTTATTATATACCACTGCATATTTAAAACAATTTTGTGTTGTGACTTTAATATACATTTGTATATTTAAAATAATACATAAGCAGTAACACGTATAGTTGTATTATTTCTTGTCAGGTATGACCAAAATTGTTGAATATTATAATGGTCATTTCATTCAACTAATTGTTTCATGTTATTAATTTCCCTTCTTACATTAGGTAATATAGTATACTATAATGAACTTATTTTTTAAGTTTCTAGACTCTGAACCATTTATTTCTTTTTAGGATTAATGGTGCACCCTGCAAACGTACAACATAAAAAATATCATATAGTATATAGTATATAGCATATATCATATATCATTAAGCATTAAACATCACACACAATATATAATTAAGCAGCAGACACATAATATTTCATATATGTTACGATATATATTAAATATCATTAAGCATTAAACATTAAGCATCACACACAAAATATATCTTTAAGCAGCAGACACATAATATATATATTATATAGTATATATAAAATATCATCAACAATACTTTTCTCTAATTGAATTGATATAAATTTGTATTTTCACATAATGTAAAATTTGTTACAAAATTAAAATAAAATGTAAAATATGCACACATACATTATTATCTAATATTATGTTAAATATACAAGGGTATATAATGATCTATTTTAAATCAGAAACAATTTCAATCATGGTAAGTTTTACAAATTAACTGTCATTGCATGAAAATCAATGCAAATTTGATGAAATATAATAAGCTTATATCATAAACTATTAAGTTACGTGGAATATATGAAAAACAATGCAAAACGAAAAAAAAGAATGGACAGAGAGAGAGAATGGAAAGTAAGACAAAGATCGAGAAGGAAGAATGTTTTAAGAAAATCACCAAAAGAAAAATAATTAAATGATAATTTTGATTATAATATTACCATAATAGAATTAATCACATATCATATTTACATATGATATCTAATAAATGTAAATATTAATTTATCTTGGTCTTTTTTTCCTTATTTCATTTTTCTATTTTTTAATATTTAATTAATAATAAAGATGGGTAAATTAGTCATTTGAACCCTATATTTGTGTAAAATATAAGCCCATGTAGGACATTTCTGAAAAATTTGGAAAGTTTGGAACCATCTTGTAATATGGTATATCATTTTAGGTATTCGTAGTTAAAAACCCCTTTATAATGTGAAATGTTTTCAAATAAGTATGTTTTTTAAAATATTAATAATAGAAAAGAAAGGAAATCATTATGTAATGGCTTTTTGTTTTTTTTTTTTTTTTCTTCAAAGGCTAAAAACAATTATGTTATCCAAGTGTCTCTTCGATAATATGCTCGTTTTTTGTTTTTTGTTTCTTTTTTTAGAAGAAGAAATGTTATTTTGTTTGATAACTATTCCCAATTTTTGTCTCTTAGGAAAAAAAGAAACAAAAACATAAATTTGTTTAATAATCATTAATTGTTTCTTATGTTATTTTCCTAACATTTTTTTTGCTTATTTTTTGTTTAATATAATTTAATTATGTAAAAAATAAAAAAAGTATATAAAAAAACAATTATAAAACAATAACATTATCAAATATACATAAATCCCATTACTAAATTAATAACTATAATACATTTTTTATTAATCGTATGTTGTTAAAATTTGATTTGAAATATTATTGCTTATTCAATTCATTTCTCTTAAGTGATATTGATTCAAATACAAATGTTGTGGTTGTAAAATATTAAAGATAACCTAAATGATTAGGTAGTAAAAAAAATTTACATAATGTAAATTCTAACTAATTCTAATGATATTAAGTTTAAATATAAAGTAACATATAAACATGCATTGCAAAATTTAAAATTTAAAATTCAGAAAACATTCAAATAAACATATTCATAATTTAAATTTGGAAGATCAAAATAATATATGAATTTAAATATTGAACAATTTAAAATTCAAAATTAATTAATTTAAAATTGAAAATTAAATTAAAAAGTTTTTTTAAAAATATAACAAATAGGATAAAATATTTACAACATATAGAATAACTCTAAGAACGGAAAAAAGTCTATCGACCCACAATGGAAAATACCAAAATTGCCACAGTCAACACGCGATTAATTAGTCACATTTGCATGTAATTCTTCTTCTAAACGTTTATGATATGCACTCGAGCAAGAAATTATATATGATCGTGTAGTTCTTTTTAACGATGAAAAAATGCTTCAAATCTAAACGATTGTGTTGACTACGCTAAACGATCGAGTTGACTATGATACATGATCGTTTACATCATATGCACACGATCGTATAATTCTTTTTAAACGATGGAAAAATGACTTCAAATCTAAATAATCATGTTAACCATGCTAAACGATCGTGTCGACTAGGTAAGCGATCGTTTAAATTATATCCACACAATCTTATAATTTTTTTTAAACGATGGAAAAAAGACTTCAAATCTAAACGATCATGTTGACCATGCTAAACGATTGTGTTGACTATGTAATCAATCGTTTATATCATATCAAAGTAATATTTAAACGATCTTGATATTCTGGAAGAGGAGCTAGAAGAAAGAAAGAAAAGATGAAGAAAGAAAGAATGAAAGAGAAGATGAATAAAAATAGAAGAAAGAAAATCTGAAAGAGGAGCTAAAGAAGTATGAAAGAGATAATGAATAAGTCGTAAAGAAGAAAAAGAAAAAAAAAAAGTGATGAATTGTCAGCAATATCAATGACAAATATGAAATTTATGAAAATATTTTACTTGGCTTCCTAAGGTTTTTGATTTTGTTATACGGGTCGTAAATATTTTGATGTTTTGTTATATTTATGAAAATTAACCAAATACTATACATGGTAATATAAAAAATTAATAAAGGAAAAAAAAAATAAAACACGTTAAGAAATATAAAAAAAAGAAAGAAATAAAAAAAATAGTCAAAGCTAGAATTGAAATAAAAAAAATAGTCAAAGTTAGAATTGAACCAGACTTTTAAAAATTAAGAAAGAAAAGAAAATTTGAAACATGTTGTCAAATGAGGCACAACTAGAATACGAAAATTAAGAAAATATAATATTAAAATAATAAAATATAGGAGTCTTTTAAAAAATATAACAAAGCGACAAAGTATTTACAGTCCACGTCGGTAAAATACTAAAAACAGAAAAAGCTCATAGGCTCACCGGTAAAATACTAAAAATGTCCCGTCAACCACGCCGTCAACAACGCGCGCGTAATATATTTGCGATTGTTTAGATTTGGTTATTGTTTGGTGCGCAATCGTTTAGATATGACTACAATTTATCATTTCAATTATATCGTTTAATTTTGTTACACGATCGTTTAATTTGGTTACGTTTAAATTTGGTTACATGATCGTTTAGATTTGATTGTTTAGATTTAACGATTTTTTTTTTCAAAATTTGGTACATGATTTTTAAATTTTTTTTGGTACATGATCGTTTAGATTTCTTTAAAGGATAATTTATTTTTTTACACGATCGTTTACATTTGGCTACTCAAATCTAAATAATATTTTATTCAAGATTCTTTATACACGATCTTTTATTTTTTCTATACGATTGTTTACATTTTTTTTACATGATCGTTTACATTTGACTACTCCAATCTAAATGATTCTTTTACACAATCGTTTATTCTTTTAAATGGTCGTTTACATCTGACTACTCCAATCTAAATGATTTTTTTCAAAATTCTTTATACACGATATTTTAGATTTTGCTATTTTTTTATATACGATCGTTTAGATTTAGTGACCCAAATTTAAACAACATAAAAAAAAGATGAAAATTGATGAAAAAAATCACAGCGAAAAAAAAAGAAAAGGAGAAATACGATAGAAAGATTAAACAACGTAAAAAAAAGAATCAGAAAAGAAGAAAGACGATGGAAACAAATCACAATAGAAAAAAATGAAGAGGAAAAGAAGAAATAAAAAAATTGCAACACAAAAAAAGGAAGGACAAACCTGAAATATTTAAAAAATAGCTAACTTTACGATATTTGTTATATGGAGTTTTGGTGTTTTATTATATTTATGAAGGTTTCTCTAAAATATAATATATAATATACATAATATAAATAAAGAAATAAAGAAATAAGAAAATTAGGAAAATCTAAAAATTATTAAATTTTTTCGCTTTCTCCAATTTCTTTGGATTTAACTCCAACGTTAATGCTTCACAACTCCACCATATACAACCATTTATAGACAATTTGACAAAGTATGATGTGAGTGTTCATGTTTTCTTGACACATGATGGATACTAAGAGACTATGCTTGCTTGATCCTTGGCCTAACCCTCTGATAATTATAATAAAACAAAACTTTTAGGCTTGTTTTTCACTAAGGAGCCAATTAAAAGTTATAAAATATATATATAAAACAATGATGAAGTAAAATGGAAAAAAAGAGTAAACTCTAATAACCCATGATCAAGTAAGGCATGTTTTTCACCAAGGAGCCAATTAAAAGTTTAGAAAATTTTAGGTGGCCCTTGAATGACGGGCTTCGAAGGAAAGCCCATAACAACAACCCATTATAGCAACAATGGCGGCAACTCCTAGGGTTTCATCACTATAACTCAACGTTTCATCACTATCTCTTTTCCTCTTTGCCGAACCTTCGTCTTCCTGCTCTCTGCTACGCTTCGCTTCGCTTCACTTCAATTCATCCCATTCGTCAACGACAATGGCGGACAAGGCAGTCACCATACGAACCCGGAAGTTCATGACCAACCGGCTTCTCTCCAGGAAGCAATTTGTGAGTTTCCGTTTCTTGTCTACGTTTCATCAACAACGAAATATTGGTTTGAACTTTGAAGTCTTTCTTGGATTAGTTTCATCAAGAAGAAATTCAGTATTCGAACCTCAGATCTCTATTACGCGTTTTCTTTTCTTTTATAAATTGCTTTAAAGTTTAAGATTCCACAATCCATATTCAAATTAATCAAATCCCGTTGTTTAAGGTTTTTCTTGAGATGATTCCCATTTGACCCCAGTTTTCATATGTAGCCCAGTGTAGTCCTACAGTTTTATTTTTGTTCTCTTTGTCGACATTCTGTACTCCGTTCGTATCTGCTAACCTTCTCTTATAAGTAGATGAAAATTGTGTATATGGTTGATATTTTTTACTTTTTCTTTGAATCTTGTTCATTATGCCCAAGTTTTATGTGAATGGTGGCTGCCAATCTATGATTTCATAGTCTAAGTATCTGCTAACCTTGCTGATAAAAAAGAACAAGCATATTTTATGAACAGGCCACGCTTTTCTTTGTGCTTAGATGAACTGTGTGGGTGTTCGTGTCCCTTTTTACTCTGCTGGCTGAGAACATCCGGGGACTTCTACTCTTAAAGCCGCGACATCATGACTGTAGAGTCCAATATTTCCAATTTGTAGGCTTTAATTCTTACGGTTCCTTTTCCGGTTTGATGCAGATCATTGATGTTCTTCACCCAGGAAGACCTAATGTCTCTAAGGTAAGTTGATTTTACTTACAGAAGTT
The DNA here is from genome assembly GCF_025177605.1 of Cucumis melo. Classification (NCBI taxonomy): domain Eukaryota; kingdom Viridiplantae; phylum Streptophyta; class Magnoliopsida; order Cucurbitales; family Cucurbitaceae; genus Cucumis; species Cucumis melo. Next base: position 19,147,122 of record NC_066858.1, on the reverse strand, counting down.
ATTGTTCATTTGTTTTATCATAATTGCATTTCAGCTTGTTGCTTTCATAATGAATAAATCCAGTAATTATGTCTTACAGCCAATTTATCACAGTTCATATTTATAATTTTTCTCTTTCTTTAATGTTTTACGCCCAGTGCTGGATACATTGTTGAGTTAAATGGTTTTGAGTTTCAAGTATGGTTGCTTGTTAAATTGTTTGTTCATTTGATTTTACTTTTTTCTTTCTTATTTGAAGGCAGAGCTGAAGGAAAAGTTAGCAAGAATATATGATGTGAAGGATGCAAATGCAATTTTTGTCTTTAAGTTCCGAACTCACTTTGGGGGTGGAAAATCAACTGGGTTTGGTTTGATTTATGATTCTGTTGAAAATGCCAAAAAATATGAGCCCAAGTACAGGCTCATCAGGGTAATTTCTTTTCCTTATTAATATTTATATTTTCGTCTTGTGAGTTGTGATTTGGTAGATCTTGACAATGATATGAATTGGTTTTCTACGTAACGGAAAAAATCCTGTTATTGATCCATCATCCATGTTTATCCTCTGATTGGCGAATGCATTATTTACACCACTTTTCCCTTTGTTCCATTGTAGGTTTTTGCCTGTATACTTTATATTTAATGAAATAGTTTTAATTAGTATTGTTGTTAACTAATGGATTCAATATTACTAGTTTAAATACTTTGGCAGGAGGTGAATATATGCAGGTGTGTGTGTGTGGGGGGGGGGGGGGGAGTGTTAGGATTCCATTCATTTGTATGGAGGACTTTGTAGAGAATGAAGTAACTAGACAAAAATTGATAATTCTTTTATGAATAGAGGAATATTGCATTATTTCATTAGGAGAAAAAAAGAAGATAGAACCTTATCGGAAGTAAGCATAATCGGGTATTGGTGGACCTTTCAGTTTCATTTGATTTTATCAAAAGGAGTGATGTGGAAAAACATAATGTTGACTTCAATTTGCTGTTGCAAGACACTCTTTATAAGAGTCGTATTTGATAAAAGGCCATGAATCATTATATCTTTGCAATTTTGGTTCACTATTTATGAAGATAGTTTCTGTCTGGTTGCAAAAGAGTTGGGTTATTTCTGAAATCAAGTGTATCTTGTATACAGAATGGACTTGACACTAAAGTAGAAAAATCAAGGAAGCAAATGAAAGAGAGGAAGAACAGAGCGAAGAAGATTCGTGGAGTAAAGAAAGTGAGTAAAATCTTCTCCTTTTTCTTGTTTGAGTTTCTAAATATGCAAATAACAGAATGTTTAATACCGGCTGCATCTTTTTTTTTTTTTGGTTTTACCAGACAAAGGCCTCAGATGCTGCCAAGGCTGGAAAGAAGAAATGAGTTCACTGCTTTGTTTTTGTGCCTCTGTTTTTTCTCTATCATGTCTTTATTTCGTCCCGCTAAATTTTAATTCTTAAGTGGTGTTGGGCACTGCCAATGAAATCCATGTCTGGAGAATTATTGACACCAATGTTTTGGCCATTAATTTTGAATTTGGGGAGTTTTTTGCAGGGAACAATTTTGACATTAGTAACCATATATTTTACAGTTATCAAAAGTTTCATTATAAAAAGTGGTTTAAGTTGTTGTGTTGCCCTTCTCGACTCTGAAAGACGAGTGAAGGAAATATGAAAATTGGTTTATGTATGAGTGGTGATGCCTTGATTTCTTGAGCAGGGTGAAAATCTGAACCAAACCGGTGGACGAGTTCGATTGCCGCCCACCATTTCTTCTCTCCCTTAAACCCACTATCTCACTCGCATAAATGAGTTATTTGCTCTCCCTTTCTCTCTCTTTCTCCTGACCACTCTCCTAAGAAGGAAGATGTGATTAGAAAAACGATGGCCTGAGATTTAGAAGAATATGATGAGCGGAAGATGTTATGTAAATTTTCTTTCAATCGATGCAGAATTCCTTTGAAATATGGTGTATTTTGAGAATGACCTGACCTGATCAGAAAGAAACTGGGTTGGCACCTGATCCATTGTGGCCCTAAAATTTTAGCGAATAACCGACAAATTAATGACAATTGCAAACACCCAAGGGCAATACATAAAAGCAACATAAAAGTATAATAGTCAATAGAAATGCAATAGAAAAGTGGAAAAAGATTAGGAGAAAGTACAAAGATAAATGTACTTTTTCTTAAATTGTTGAAGATATTCAAATGTAAGGATGATGATCAAATGATTCCAAGATCTTGTCATTTCTTTTCCTTATTTTAGATAAGGGAATGAACATTTTAAATAAGTTGTACCGTTTTAAGTTGGAAAACATTAGATGAGATGCTTGCATTATTTTTCTTCAGAAAAAGGTTAACATAAAAACAATGTATCAAATTGTGTATTAGTTATGTTTGCATAAAAACAGATAAGTCAAATCACGTGTTAGATAGTTAACATAAAAATAGATACGCCAAGTTGTGTGTCAAATACGTATATGAGAAGTATCTATTTGGAAGTACCGGTATCTAATACATATCTAATATAAATTCTTTGCTTCACGTGAAATATCTATACCTCATAAATATTTCTCCATTGTTTTTCAATGACTCCAACCGTTGGAAATTATTATCGACCGACTTTGATGACTTGCTCTAACGACTACATCGATAACCACATTAACTTTGAAAACCACCTCTACTTTCTTGTAAGTATGTGTTAAATTATTGTCGGTGAGAATGTGATATTAAGGTTCTAAGTATGCGAGTATGCTAGGCGGCTAAGTAATGTCATGCAATAATAGGGGCATACTTTATCTTATGCGTTACTTATTTCTAAAAATGTATCAGTTGCATACAAGTTTTCCTATCACTTGTCCAAGAATAAGTGAAAATAGAAGTTTCCTGGGAGCCAGGGTCGAACACAGGGAGTTTTGATTTCCTTTGATCATAACACATTAATTAATCTCATGTGGTATCTATACAGTATTATCATATTCATATCTAGTTCTTTCACTACTATTTATACTAAATGTGTGATGTAAAAGGAGGAATCAGAATGAGTAATATCTTTGTGATCACACACCCTCCTGGAGGTTCTTACACGAATCCTTATCCCTAGCTCCAAAAGATGGTGCAAGGGCTGGCAAGTATTGTCATATCTTGACAACACTCACCAATAGACTAACTTATCTGACTCAACTAGCAGTCACCATTCAAAATCATTCTCGAAACAAACATCAACACAAGCTATGCGCTTTTATTAATAATTTAGACTATTAGTTACAACCCTTGTGAGACATCAACGAAAGTTTAAACATGAACACTCAGTGGAAGCTTAGATAAGATACAACCCTTTTTTACTAGTCTAACTTACAATAATGGAACTCTAACAATAACAGTAGACATGCTCATCTTGAACTTAACTTACAGAGTTAATACTAATTCCCAATAGTTTTTAACAACCATTTTAAAATTGATTGGCCTAGCCGTAGTAAGTTTAACATTCGGGTATGCATAATCTATACCTGAAAAGTGAAAAATCATTTGAAAGGTTAAGTCAAAAGATTTAGCGAGTGACAATTTTATAAAACTTGTCTTCTAAAATAGTTAACCATAAATTATTGGCTTTAAAGAAACATTCAGACATTAGGCAACACATTTGATAAACATAATATTGTTGAACTTTAAACAAAATCTGCAACTAATTGAAAAGGTTTGCTAGACAAGTGGATTGAAGTGTTGGGTGTGGAACTAAAGGTTGGGCGAGATGTTGAAGGTTGTAAGGGTTCAAGGAAAGTCGATCAAGTGGATTCCAGGTGCCCACAACATGCAAGGGTTCAAATTGCGGCAAGTAAGAGGTGCTTAGAAGTGTCGTGCTAGAGTCAGTATATAAGGGGACTTTAGAGAGGAAGTTTTCCCAAACCACTTGTGTGTTTTGCCACAAACCACTTTTAAAAGCTCCTAAATTGAGTCTAATTTCTAGAATAGGGCTGCTAGACGAAAATTAGGCGAGGAGACTTGGGTTTGAGTTCAAGAAAGGAAGAAAGGTCTTTTTCGAAGGAATTTTGAACAATCTTGAGTTCCAGAAGGCTATAGGACACATTTCTTGGAATTTTAAGCTACGAGTGTGTGACATTAAAACACCGAGAGATTGCTTGCCTTAAATAAAGGATGAAAAGTGAACATTTTGTTAAAAAAGGATTTAGATTTAGATTATATGTTCACCTCAGCATAAGCATTCTAAAAGGTGAGCATGTGTAGTAAAGACACTGAGTGGTTGCTTGCCTTGATTTGAAGTCTAAGGTCTATAAATACTCTTCTTAAATAAGTTTCTTTATGTTTCCGAGAATTTTTTTAATAAGAAAATTTTTTCACTGCGATTTACTTTACGCATAAATTACGTTCAAAGAGATTCTTTGTCAAGCTTAAACTTTGATTCTCAAACAATTATATTTAATTGAAAACTGGTATCCATTTTGGTTTGAGTTGGAGAATCTGGGAGGTTGTTCTTCATAAACATTATTTAGTATTCATTGATCTAATACGATAGAATTAATTTTTAGAGAATTTGATCTGTTTAGATTAGGTATTGATTCACTTCTAATACTAGATATGCTTAGTCTTAAACTCATGAATTCTCAAGATCTCATTTTTCTTTAACAACGGGGAACCTAGACAATTCGTTTTTAAATTTGATCTCCACTTTCGCATCAAGATGTTCAATTATATGGGAAGTTCTTTTTCTTTCTTTTGAGGGATAAAACTGTTGTCCAAAAGCTAGTGGGACTTTTTTTTTTCAATTTCTTCCCAAGAAAGGAGTTTTGGAACACTGACAAAAAAGTTTATTTAGATTATTTTTATCAACATGGTTTTTTCTTTACTTGATGACATTAAAGATTTTGTATGCATGGTAGTAGTTATAACTTTGTAAGTAATTTTGTAGACAAGGGCAAGTTTTTTAACACCTTCTTCAAAGTTTAATCCTTAGCGAGTGATATCAAGGTTCAAAATTTTGAGAATGTGTGGGTCATTAAGAGACACCATATAATTTGGAAAACAGTTAAAATAGACAGGGTTGTTGGCCAAATTTGATGCAATTATTCATACTAATGAATTTGGAAAGTTTTTATAACGTTTGTCACGTAAAATTGCTAAGACTGGTGTATCCAGTTTGGATCTAAACATTGTAATTAAGGCTACTTGGACAACACCTATGTGAATAAATGAAAAATGTTTTTGATGCTTTTCGATATCATTTCTTGGAAATAATTGTATAGAATCGACTTTTCCATAAATTGATATTCTTTTTTCATCAATTTTGACACAAAGATTTTCTTTGAAATTAAAGTATTTTGAAAGTAAATTGTTTTTGAATCAAGTTTAGGTATTCCCCAATTAAGAAAAACATTTCTATCTTCGCTATTCACATTGATTCATTTGCAATATCATTTTTGTTGGAGGAAGCAATATGTTACTCCACTATTTCCTTTTTAGAAAGCTCTTTTGAAGAAGATTCAAAAGACAAATATTTCTTTAGGAAATTTGACATTTGAAAAAAAAAGTTCTCATACTATAAATCTTTAGTTTTCAAAAGTCTATTAATTCTAAAAATAAAAATTTCTTAGATCAAGAATCAATATATATATGTGCTAAGGTAGATCATTGACACAACTACAAAAATTGGATTACTTGACGTTAATAAAGTGTCAAGTAAATATATACTTGACGTTTTAAAAAGCAAGAGAATACTTCAAAACGCATAACTTCTATCTCAAATTCATAAACATAAGAGAATACAACTTGCACAACTCTCCATGCTTGTTTTACTCTATTTTTCAGTGTTTATCGCATGATTATACATATAATAAGGGAAATAGTGAATCGCAAAAGGAACGCGTGCAAAAGCTATGCGATAGGAAGCTTGTGTGGCAATTAACATCCCTAGGCAAGGAACCACATCATCACGCGATGAAGATTTACTAACAAACAAGAATGGTAGTTAGAGTTGATGTGACTTAACATGACTGGAATTGAAGCTGACATATTCTGAAGGATAGAAGCTTCCTGCCGAAAGTAGTCTATATAAAGCCTTCATCCCTACCATGTAAGAGGAGGTTTTAATGGACTAAAACCTAGAGACCTCCATGTGAGCTGGCGGAAAGGACTAGCCTTTTCACCTTCTGTAAAAGATATTCTATCTCTTCTCCCGTCAAACTGTAAGTGAGAGACTAGAGAGAGAAGCCATCATATTCTTCCCCCTAACTTGTAAAAGAGCCAAGGAAAGCTTAGGCATTCTGCAACTTGGCTCCCCTTTCTTACTTTCCATTTTGTATTTTCATTGTAATGTTGACATTCATATTGTATGGCTATAAGGCCTACATTTATCAAAACATTGCAACTTTATTCCTTTTCAATCTATCACTTCTTTACTGTTCATCTATTAAAGTGTTATAAGTAGTTTAGATTTATGATAAGTTCTTAATAAGAGAACTAACTTATAAGGTTCATCGCGTTTTGCTGAGCTCACTCCATCCCTTGGCCAGCACTTGTTGTCAACATCTCTAGAGGGTAAGTAGCAAAGACATGGCTAAACGTGCACAGGAAGAAGTTTGGAAATAAACCCCATCTCGGTGATCAAACATTCATCATTTGTGTCCCAAAAGGAGAACAAGTGTAGTAAATTTGGCATCGAGAGGTTGTCACCCTTAAAAAAAAGGTAATGCAACCCTTACAAGTAAAGAACTCTAGATAGCTATTGCCTAATTACTCTTTATCATTTGCATCTTGAGAGGTGAACAAGTATGGCGTTTAAGGCACTGGGAAGTGTTTGCCATAATTAGAAGATGATTGAGTAATCGCTATCGCATTAAGACTATTGCATTGCTTAATCACTTACGATGTGCGACATTCCTTCACACTTTCTTTAACATAAGTTAGTTCACTCTCAATCTTCCTACCACACTTCTTGTCATCCTTTACAAAATATCAAGTATAGATAGTAGGTTTAATATACATCCACACATATACTTTACTATATAGATATTGTATACCGCCTAGATAAGAAGTGAACTATATAACTAAGGTTTGATAGAATTTCCCTGTGTTTGACCCTAGCTTACCCAAGAAATCCCTCGTTTCGCTTACGCTTGAGCAAGCGAGAGGAAAACTTGTACTACATATGTTTATCAATTGAAAATTAGAAACACATATAGGATTTGCTCCTTTTATCGCATCATGATATTCTAAGTTGCCTAATAGGCCGCTCAATTAGAGTTTAAACATGACATATCCACAAACAAATATATGCACATAACAAAACGCAAGCAACGATCTAGACCACAAACTTAGATACGAACATACATCTGACGTAGAGGCTGGATCATTGAAATTCAAATTTCTTTGAAATAATAAAATTTTTAAAGAACAAGATTTATTCAAAGAGTACTTAAAATTATCTCAATCTCTTGTCCCCTTGAAATGAAATTTGAAATCAATTGAAATTAATTTGAATTTTATTGATTAGCTCCGATTCCAATTGTTCAATGCTAAACCGCAAAGAGAATTAGGATTGAAGTTTGGAGATGGTTCTGGAGAAGACTCTCTTTTGCTCAAGGTTTTGTTTTGAAATTACGTACAATTGGTCTATTAATTATACCAGAATTAGGTTAGAGTTGGTTGGAGTAGGAGTCTATTTTCATGTTAAATATCTGTATAAGACTTGTGTGGAAGTTTGTTTAATAAATGGGTTGCACTGTAGTTTTGTTCATCAGTTGTGTTATTGGCTTCTACTTGCATTTTATTTAAAGGTTAAGGTTAAGGGTCAGTTGGTGTCGTTAAAAGGGAACAATATTAGTTGACTTCATGCGGTTAGATCTTGGATCAAGAGTAGGTAATCCGAGAGGGGGTGTGACAACTTAGGTAAATATTCTACTTTTTTTTTTAATTTCAAAAATTAAATTGCCAAAAAAAATTTCAATTTTGAAAACAAGCCTAATAGGCAAAAGACATGCAATTATTGCATGTGAAAATTAACCTAAAGTCCAACATCTCACATTCTGCTCATTCTTAACGGGCTAGGTGTTTACATCTCATGTAGTCACTTATCCCACTGAGTGTTAGTGGGACCTTTCGCAGCATGGCGTACATCATAAATTTAAGGTTGTATTTTTTCCTTATTTTGTAATTTCATTTTTTAGTACTTAAGTAATTTTCATTATTCTGTAGTTATATTCTTTGCAATTGAAGTACAACTTTTGATGTATTTATTTTGCGTTATACTTTATTTGTTGCGAGCTTTAACTTTTGCGCTTAAGTTCTTTAATTTTTCTTTGTCGTGCGAGGATAACTTCAATGATATAACTTTGTGAGATTAAGTCTTATTTGTCACTTAGGCGTTCAACTTGTTAAGAAAACCTACTTAGGAAATATTTCTAGAAGTTCATTAGGCGAGCGAGCTTTACCTCAAACCTCTTTTGTAAGATTTTTTTTACGCAAATCTTATCATTCACTTTTCAGCAATGAGGACCTTGTTATGTTCTAAATTTCAGGGTGCGAGATCTGAGCTAAAGCTTTCAAAAATTTTGAAAGATCCTTACAAGGTGTTTTAAATAAGGCGTTTTAACAAAAGTTAAAACCATCCATTGAAAATAAAGTAAAATAAAGATTATTTCATTCAAATTCAATTGAAATAAAAACTCCAATTTTACCGACTCTTAATAAAAAATAAGGAGAAAAACTTCAAAAATCTTAGAGTACAGTAAAAAGAGGCGATGAGAGTTATAGTTAAGGAGAAGAATGAATTCATCGAATACCAATGATTTCCTACTCAACGCCAAACCCAAAAGTTCTTCCCTAAAAATAAACCAAAAATTTTCAAAAACAAAGCCATTTCTATAAATTGAAAATTAGATTTTTTTTCGGAAATGAACAAGGATATTTTGAGACTTAAGTTTGCCGCGTTCTGAACCTGGAAATATTTTCACAGTTGGAAGTACACAACGAGAGTGGAACTGATTGGCAAGTAGGATTAGATCACATTATGATAAGTTTAGTGGATGCGACGAGGAAGGTAAGACTTACGTGTGGAGCTATGCTTCAGGACAAACATTATTTTAAATTTGGGGGTGTGATAACTTGTGAAATTATGGCCTTTTAGGTAAAACAATGGAGTCAAAACACGAGATTAAGGACCAAAACGCTTAGCTTTTAGTGCAAATTTATAATGTTAAGAAAATGCAACTTACATAAGTCACTACGCCTAATTAACAATGTTTTTTATTATTTTTAAATGTAGGGTGTTGAAAAGAAGAAATGAAGCGAATCACAAATAATGGTAGTTGGGGTTGTTTGGCGATTTGTAAGGCGAGATACCAACACATCATTACACGATATGATTCGCAAAAAGATAAGAATGGTAGTTGGAGCTTATGTGATGTGAAAAGGCTACATTCTGCTCTTTGTAGAGGATAAAGATAGTTGTACAGCAAAGCATAATTAATTTGTCGCCCAAATATGCCTATAAGTACCTCCAACTCCACCATGAGCAAAAAAATTAGAGGGGGATCCCTTAAGAAGGCCCGTGGAAGAAAAGTTTTAAAACCCTTCCCTCATCTGTAGTAGAAATTCCTCTTCCTTCACCTCTTTTTCGATCAACTTTTGAGTGAGAGCTTAAAGAGAGATTAGAGAGAGAAGCTCATCATTCATTCATTTAACTTATAAAAGAGCCAAGGAATGCACAACAATACATTCTGCGACTCGACACATTTCTTCAATTTCCATTTTGTATCTTTTGATGTAATATTTGATTGTATTATTTTTATGGTCGGGAGACCTACATTTATCAATACAATGCATATTTATCCATTGTTATTCTCTCATCTCATTATTTTTCATCATCTTGTTGAAGTGTTTTAAGTAGTTTAAGTATGTGCTTCATAAGAGTTCTTTAATTATAAGATTTATTGTGTTTAGCTTGAGATTAACTCTATTGCCTGGTTATCTTCGAGAGAAGGAATTAAGTGTTGGTCGACAACTGGTCGAGAGAGTAATTAATAGGAAAGACCTCATTAAAAACACTCGTAAAGGAGTTTGGAAACAAATTTCATTATGACGTTTTGTCTCAATTTGTGTCATGAAAGGAGAACAAGTATGGTGTTTAAGCGTTGGGAGGTTGCTGGCCTTAAATATAAGATAATTAAACGTATGAAGATGCATATCGCATGGCTTAAATCGCCTACAATGCGGATACTTTCCTTCATCTTTCTTAAATGCAAGTTAGTTCACATTCCACAGTTCACATTCCACGATCATTCCATTCCATTCTATTTCATTCCATCTTTTACAGAATCCTTTGTGTACATATTAGGATTAGTATACTTTTACTATTATACTATATAGAATTTATACCACCTGGAATTAAGAGTAGTCATTATAATTAAGTTTGATAGAAGTTCCCTGAGTTCAGCCCTGGACTTACATGGAAACCTCTTGCTTCGCTTACACTTGGACAAGAAAGAGAAGAACTTGTGCTAACCGTTAATCATCATGAATTTATCAACTCATAGTTAGGATATGCATCTTTTTTCGCATAAACCTAACCTCGACACTAGTTTAGTCACATTATTAGTGTTGGATTTTATATCCTAAAACTTGTATATAGTAAATATAATTCATTGATAGTTATTAATAAAGTGTTTTATTATTGTTATAATTTCAATAAGTGTTATTGATTATATTATTAGTTTTTTCTTAATAACCTAAATCCAATAAACTAACATCCTAAGTTGTTTGATGAGTCTTAAACAGTATGTAGAGAGACATATGGGGATCAATGTTCAAAATTAGCTTAAAAGGTCTATAGTATAGAGTTAAGGCTGTGTACCTTATTCTGGTAACACTATTGATACGACTGACTTTGTATTTGATACAAACGCATTGATTCAATGTGTTCATGTAGGCGACGTGCGAGTGAGGGTATCATATACAATGAGTTTGCATAACATCAAACCACGAAATAGTAATCACTAAATGTAACTCCGTTAACTAGTTGGGTTTCTATTTCATTAGGATGACCTAGGTAACTTAGTCTTAATCCTGAGTGTATTATAAACATCTGTTCACGAGGGATTGTCCTTTGATTTTTACGCGTGAGAGTGGCCAAATTGTCGACTCAATATGCTTATCATTTTGGGGACAAGACCGAGTGGGGAGCTAGGAACATAATCACACAAGATGAAATTCACTCCTTCTCGACTTTTAGGTAAGTAGATAAGTGTTCCTTTAAATGATGTCTGCAGGACTTGAACAAAGGGCCCTACCCTCTCTATGACACGAGATGAGTTTCTGTTTAGTGGTTGGACCATAAACAAGTTGTTCATTAGAGGAGCACTGGTATTTAAGGACTAGAAATAACCTAGGGGTAAAACGGTAATTTGACTCAGCTGGTGTTACGAACACTTGTGAAGGATTAACTTACTAGTATTTATCTATATTTGTAGACACAAAAATATGTCTATAGTGAGAAGAGTTCAGTTGTGAGTCTTTACTGGAGTGTACACACAGTTAATGAATATTGATTAATGGGTTAATGAGTTTAGTCAATTAATCTCATATCATTGTAGTTTCTGATCTGTAGGTTTATTAGTTTTCCTTCCTAGCTCGTAAAGGTTAATGAGATTTATTTATACAGTTTGAAATGGGTAAAACGGTAGTTTGAAATGTTCAAATCTATTTTGGGAATTAATATAATGTATGATGATACATTATAATATAAAACTTATATTTTTATTAGACTTTATTATATAAATTTTATTTTGGATATTATTCAAAATTAGTTTATGAGAGAATAAAATATTTGAATGAATTCAAATATTAATTTAATGTGAATTAGATTCATATTAAAACTATAGGTTAAAATTTAATGTGTATATGATACATATTAAAACTATAAGTTATAAGAGAAATTTCTATTTGAATATGATTCAAATTTGGATTAAATTAAATATAAGATATTTAATTTAGTATTTAATTAATTAGAGAATTAATTAATAGTTTAGTTTAATTTTATTTAATTAAATTAAAACTATAGGTTATTTGAGAGATATTCATTTAAATATGATTTAAATGAAATATTAATTAAATATGATTGAATTAATTAATTAATTAATTAATTTAATTTTATTAAATTAATAGTTTTCCCACGTTCCCTGATTCTCTCCAACTTCCCTATTCTTCAGTCTGAAGAAGGGAGAGTTATACGCAGTTCACATAACAGTTCTAGAATGCGAATTCTCTCAAATTCTCTCTGAAAAGAGAAATTTTCTAGATAAAAATTTTCCTTCCAATTGGTTCCCACAAACCAAATCTCAACCAAAGAATAGGAAAGTTTCCAAGTGGTGGTGCCCCAATTTGGAGTTATGTAATTCAGAGACGTCAACGTACGTAAGTTTACTGTTCTCTGTATTTCTCTGTTATTTATTTCTTGAAAGCATGCTTCATCATAAATAAGGTTTTACCAATGTACAGGTATTTTTTAAGTTCCTAATTAAATTGAGTTAAGGTCTCTGTTATTTTTCCACTGCGTAGGGCTTTTATCCCTTCAATTAGAACCTTTCATGATATATCAACGAATGAATTCACTACAAGAAATCAGGGTTATCCTGACGTAGAAGAAGATGTCGGGCGAACTATCGTCGGGAATGAAAGGCTCTTCCGACACCCAGTGTAAACGTCAGGAATTATACGTTTTCTCGACACAATGCACCATACATCGGGGTAGGTGTCGGGAAATACATGTTATCCCGATGCATCGTGTATGAGTCGGGAAAGATTCGTCGGACATTAGGCCACATTAATTATAGTACACATGTATTATCGACACCATGCATCATGAATCAGGTACGACATTGGGAATAAGGAGCATTCCCAATGTTGTTGTTGTGCGTCAAAATGGAGGCGCATTCCCGATGCCATTAGAGGGATCTCCCGACGTTTTCGGGCAGAGTCGAGAGAGCCCATATATATTCATTTCATTTTTGTGAAAATCATAGAACTGAAACCCGAAGGAAAAAAAAAAGAGAGAAGCGAAATAAAGAAGAATCTTTGTCGTGCCCCTCGCCTGCCGTTGCCCTCGCCGCCATCGTCTGTTGCAACCTTCTGCCGCCATACATTGAGGTAAGTTTAAAATCGTTAGTTTTTAGCTTTATTTAGATAGTTTAGGGTTTTTTTAAAAAAATTGTTTTAGGATTTTGTTTTGGAATAGATTTTTGTTTATAAAATGTATTGTTGTATTAAATGTGTGTTGAATTGAAACTTTGAATGTTGTTGAATTAAAACTTGAAATCGGTTGAATAAATTTTTTTTGGGGGGGGGGGGCATTTTCAGTGGAAAATTTGAAGCGGGTGGGGGTTGATTTAATTTAAAATTTGAAGTGGTGGAGGATGAATTGAAAATTTGAAGTGGGTTTAGTTGAATTTAAATTTTGAAGGGGAAGTTTAGAGTTAAATTAAAAATTTGAAGGGGCGGGGGTGAATTTAAATTTTGAAGGGGGTTTAGGGTTGAATTAAAAATTTAAAATGGGAGATTGAATTTAAATTTTGAAGTGTCGGGGGAGGGGTTTAATTGAAATTTTGAAGGGGTTGGAAGGATGAATTGAAAATTTGAAATGGGGGAGGGTTGAATTGAAATTTTGAAAGGGATGGGGGTTTGAATTGAAAATTTGAGAGGGGAAATCCAATTTGTTTGCGTTAAAAATTATGTAATATGTGTTAAAATTTATTTTGGCTATCTTGCAGTTATTATTGTACCTTGTTTGTGTTGAAACTTTGTTGTTGATTTCAGATGGTTATCCTACAGTTATGGTAGTCTTTTTTGTTTTGAATTTGTTTATATTTGGGATGGTTTCAAGGATAGTAGTAAGATAGCTGGTAAGGTAGCGTTGTTGGAAGGGGTGGGTAGGATGCAAAGATTGAAGTATTTTATTGTTACTAATTAGGTTATGTTGGCTATCCTGCAGTTATGGTAGCCTCTGTAGTTTGAAGGGAGTAAGTTATGGATGTAAGAGGAGAGAGATATGTTTCTAATCAAACCTATTTATGTTTTAGGGACTTAAAACGATGGACAAGAGTTGGATGAAGCTTAAGAATATGTTCTCCCTTAAGTATAGAGAGGGAGTGATCCAATTTGTAGAATTTGCCAAATTTCACGTTGATGCCTACAGACGATTAAGGTGTCCATGCATGAGATGTATGAATTTAAATTGAAGCTCGTTAGAGGGTAGGGAACGACATCTACTGACTATTAGAATATCCCCCTACTACACAAAATGGGTGTATCATGGAGAGTTATTAAGCTTTAGAGGTACAAAAATTTTTGAGGAAGGAACTAGTAGTAACCCTTTTGATGAAGAAACTAGTAGTAGGATTTGTATAAAAGACATGAACGAGGCATTTCCTGAATGGTTTCAAGCACAGGTATATAGCGAGTTTTAGTGTGACATGTAAGCATGCACTAACGTATTTAAGCACGTGAAATGTCTATAATCGTTGTTACACTCATTTCAGGTGTTAAAATTGTGTGAGTCTACAAATTTATCTGACAATTTCTTCTCACTTGTGATGGGACCATCATTTGACGTTTGTTGTTACAATGGATGCATCGTGAGTGGGCTAAGATTTCACACTTTTGAACTTGATTCCCGACGTACTATACAAAACAGTGGACTGATGGTCATTGGTGAAAGCGATGCAAGTGAAAGTGACAACAATAATTTCTATGGTGTTCTAGACGAAGTGTCGCACGTACAATATCCGTTGGGAAGAAATGTATGGCTATTTAAGTGTCGGTGGTATGACACGAACGTAAACAAAAGTCAAAGAACACACGTTAAATTAGGGTACAAATCTATCAACACGTCCCGTTTTTGGTACGCGGAGGAACCTATAATTTTTGCAACTTAAGCATATCAAGTTTTTTACCTAGATGACCAAAAAATGGTAGCAATTGGAAAGTTGTGCAAGTCGTCCAAAATAAACGTATATAGGACGTGCTAGAAGTGGAGGATGTTGAGAATAAGTACATTAATGTAGTAGAAATCGTTGTGAGCCATCGAGTGGATGACCACATCGAGGATGACACTCTATGCAGGACTGATGTTGATCCCACAATCGTTGAAAGACCGGTTTTGCATCATGTCATTGACGACTTCATCGACGATGTGGATGAACACTTGTCACATTCAAACAACGACGACGAATTATAGTGACAAACCACATACTCACATATTTATGTAATTTATATATTTTGATTCTAGTTATATGTTCGTATTTGCTTATTGAATGTTTTTTATGTCCACAGGCATTATGTCGTCATACCAATGAAATAATTTTCTCGAGACGGATGAAACGTTCCTTGAGTTTGAGAACGATTTAGATAACCTTGCGGAAGGGTCGTTTGCGGTGGACGACAATTCGAGTGAGTCTAATAATTTTCTACATTTTAATTTAGAATTATTTCATGTTTTTTTCTCTAACATTATATGTTATTATAATTTATTGAGCAGGGTCGTCTTCTCAACCACCTACGACTCCGACTCCTAGGAAACGTGCGCAACCTCGACTCTTAGAGTTGGAGCGCTACGTTACAACCAATGTGCACATTATGATGATGATCGCCCTTAGTGTGAAGAAGCCTTTTTTTTCATACGTCGTTCGCTTCAGCCAGGCAATAGGCGCGTGTGTACGAAAGACATTTTCCGTCCGCTGCCTTAAGTGAGCGGATGTTGGCAGAGAATACATTGAGGTCGTCAAGGCTGACCTCCAGGTAATTAAGTCCACTACACATTTAGGATTTAATTTGAAACATATTTAAGTTAACCAAGCTAATGTGTTATTTTTGTAATGTGTAATGGTTTTTTATGCTCGATTTCAATGATCAAGCAATGAATAGGTTCATTGAGCATCATATGCTCGACACCTTTAAAAAGTTTCGGGACGACTGTCATAGACACTTCAAAAAGTACAACACCCCGAGGAGGCTCGTGCCAACCCACCAAACATATTGGTGGGACATGATGAGGATTGTCACTTCCTTTGTGACCACTACATGAGCCGTGCATTTTAGGTGAACAATTGAATCATTTGTCATGGTTAATTATGATTTCAACTTTTAATATGTATAAGAATAAACAACAAAATTGTTTTCATGCATAAGCAATCACAGATGAACAAGGCTGTTAGACAGAAGCAGCCTTATAATCATAGCAGCGAGTCAAAGTTGTTTCTATAATGAGAGCACGAGCTCGTTGAGGAAAGAGGAGAGGCGATCGACTGTGTAGAGTTGTTCTGGCAAACACACGTTCGATTCGGGATGTTTGTGTCACAGGCCGCAAAGAATGTGCATGTAAGTTATGGAAGCAACACTTATGCCCTTATTTTTCTTCTTTGATAATATACTTTTTACTTACTAACTTAGTTTTTAAATTTGTTGCAGAATAAAATGTTGAAACTCCAGTTCTAGCCTACCCTAGAAGGTAGTCAACCACTCTCTGAGGATAAAATATGCAATCAGGTGTTGGGTAGACGACTAGGTTACTCAAAAAGCCTTGGTTGGGGACCTAAGCTGAAAGCACGTAAGACGAGAAGTGCGAGCATGAGATGAATTACATGTTGTCATTACTGAATTTGGAACACACCAAAAGCGTGGTAGACCAGTAGGTTCTAAAGATTAAAATCCTTGAAAAATAAATCAAGCCAATACCTCGATTAAGAATGTAGATATTCCAGAAGATCCAAAATTTGACTTCTGACAAAGATATCGAAAAAGATAAAACAATGAAGGATATTAATGTGATCTCGATAAACTATGTCATGATAGGAAAAAGATGGAACCAAATTTATGTAGTTGTTGACAATATTTTTTCATATAATGTTGTTCTTAATATTATATTCGAAAATGAGGATTATAAACCAAAATCTGTTGAAGAATGTCGACAAAGAAAAGATTGGTCTTTATGGAAAGAAACAATTGAGGTAGAATTAAATTCACTTTCCAAATCTCAATTTTTTGGACCAGTAGTTTAAACACTAGAAGGTGTCAAACGGGAGGGATATAAATGAGTTTTTGTGTGAAAAAGAAATGAAAATAATGAGATCACAAGATATAAAGCAAGATTAGCTGCACAAGATTTTTCACAAAGACTTGGTATTGATTATGAGGAGGCATATTCTCCGATGGTGGATGCAATCACATTAATAGTTACAATATATTTATATGGATCTCTTGATAAAAATATTAGCATGAAAGTACCCAAAGGATTTAAGGTATCTAAAATATATAAATCAAGTTCTCTAGAACTATGTTCAATAAAGTTACATAGATCATTATGTGAATTGAAGCAATCAATATGAATGTAGTACAATCGCCTGAGTGAAATATTTGTTGAAAGAAGGATATCGAAAGAATCCAATATGTCTATGCGTTTTTATAAAAAAATCACAGTCATGATTCACTATTATAACTGTATATGTTGATAATTTAAATATAATTGGAACTCTTGACAAGCTTTCAAAGGCAATAGAATATCTTAAGAAAGAATTTGAGATGGAAGATCTTGGAAAAACAAAATTTTATCTTGGTTTACAAATTGTGCATCTAGCAGATGAGATATTTATTCATCAATCAACTTGTAGAAAAAAAAATTAAAAAAATTTTATATGAATAAAGCACATCCATTGTACATCTTAATGCAAGTTCACCAAATGTGAAAAAAGATATATTTCGACCTCGAGATAATAATCCTTGGTTCGGAAGTACCATATCTTAGTGCAATTTGTGCACTTATATATTTTGCTAATAATACAAGACCAGATATTGTATTTTTAGTAAATTTGTTAGCTATATACAGTTCCTCTTTAACAAAAAGGCATTGGAATAGAATTAAACATATACTTCGTTATCTCCGAGGAATAATTGATATGAAATTATTTTATTCAAATAAATCAAAATTTAACCAAGTTGGTTTTGTAGATTTTGGATATTTATCTGATCCATACAAAGCTAAATCTCAATCAGGTTATTTATTCACATATGAAGGAACAACTATATCTTGACGATCAATGAAACAAACCATAACAACCACCACTTCAAATCATGCCGAAATTCTTGCAATTCATGAGGCTAGCACAAAATGTATATGGTTAAGATCGATGACTCAACACATTCGGGAACCATGTGGTTTGTCTTTTAGTAAACTCCTTCCAACAAAACTATACAAAGACAAAACGACATGTATAACTTAAATAAAAGGAGGTTATATTAAAGGTGATAGAACAAAATACACTTCACCAAAACTTTTCTATACTCATGATCTTAAAGAAAATGGCAACATCATAGTACGACAAATTTGTTTAAAGGATAACCTAGCAGACTTATTTACAAAAGTACTATCTACTGCAACCATTGAAAAATTGGTACACAACATTGAAATGCCGCGACTTAGAGATCTCAAGTGATGTTTCCATGAGGGGGAGAATTTTATTTTTGTAAATATATGAAATATGTCTTTTTCCTTCACTAGAAATTTTTTCTAATAAGGTTTCAACGAGACATATTTCATATATATAATAGGCATCTAAAGGGGAGTATTATAAATATTAATATAATATAGATGCCCATTATCCATTAGTATGCTTAGTGGCCATCGCGACATGTCATCTCATTAGCCATCCAACATTCATGCCACGTGTCTATCAAATAGCCAATGTTAGTGGCCATGTAACACAATGCTTGCCAAATTGCCTATAAATAGTGGCTTTTGGTGGAGTTGTAAGACGCAAGATTGGAGAGAAATCCAAATAAGTGGGAGAAAGTAGAGAATTTTGAGATTTTATAATTTTTTTTAATTTCTTATTTATATTATAGGGAAACTTTCATAAATGTAATCAAACACCAAATTATTTACGACCTGTATAACAAAACTCATAAAGTTAGCCATTTTTTAAATATTTTAGGGCTTTCATCTTTCTTCTCTTACTCGCGATTTCTTTCATCATCTTCCTCCTCGATTTCTTTCATTGTCTTTTTTTTTTCTGCTGTGATTTCTTTCCATCATCTTTCTTATTTTTTGACGTTTAATTTTTTCATTGTATTTCTTTTTTCCTTCTTTTTTTTTCGCTGTAATTTCTTTCCTTTTTTTACGTCGTTTAAATTTGGGTAACCAAATCTAAATGACCGTATATAAAAAATAACAAAATCTAAAAGATCGTGTATAAAGAATTTTGAAAAAAAATCATTTATATTAGAGTAGCCAAATGTAAACGATCATGTAAAAAAAGTAAATGATTGTGTAAAAAAAATAAAAGATCGTGTATAAAGAATCTTGAAAAAATCATTTAGATTGGAGTAGGCAAATGTAAATGATCGTGTAGAAAAAGTAAACGATCATGTAAAAAAAAAATTGTGTATAAAGAATCTTGAAAAAAAAATCATTTAGATTGGAGTAGCAGAATATAAACGATCGTGTAAAAAAAAGTAAACGATTGTGTAGAAAAAATAAAAGATCGTGTATAAAGAATCTTGAAAAAAAATCATTTAGATTGGAGTAGTCAAATGTAAACGATTGTATAAAAAAATGATCGTGTAAAAAAAGTAAACGATCGTGTAAAAAAAATCGTATATAAAGAATCTTGAAAAAAATCATTTAGATTGAAGTAGCCAGATCTAAACGATCGTGTAAAAGAAAATAAACGATCGTGTAGAAAAAAATAAAAGATCATGTATAAAGAATTTTGAAAAAGAATCATTTAATTGGAGTAGCCCAATGTAAACGATCGTGTAGAAAAAATAAAAGATCGTGTATAAAGAATCTTGAAAAGAATCATTTAAATTGGACTAGCAAAATGTAAACGTGTAAAAAAAAGTAAACGATGGTGTAGAAAAAATAAAAGATCGTGTATAAAGAATCTTAAAAAAAAATCATTTAGATTGGAGTAGCCAAATGGAAACGATCTAGTAAAAAAAAAGTAAAGGATCGTGTAAAAAAAATAAATTATCGTTTAGATTTCTCTAACACTGTGTACCAAAAGAATTTTGAAAAAAAAAAATCATTTAGATTTGAGTCCCAAAATCTAAACGATTGTAACCAAATTTAAATGTAACCGCGTTATTGACGGTGTGGTTGACTTTTTAAGCATGATCTTTTATTTTTTTTACACCCTATTTTTTAATCTATTTTTTTAAACGATTGTTTACATTTGACTACTCCAATTTAAATGATTTTTTTTAAGGTTCTTTATACAATCTTTTTTAGATTTTTCTATTTTGTTGTATACTCCTATACACGGTTGTTTAGATTTGGTTATCCAAATATAAACGCGTAAAAAAAAGAAGAAAAGTAGAAAGATGATGGAAAGAAATCGAAGCGAAAAAAAAAGAGAAAAAGAAGAAAAATAGGTAAAGATTAAACGACATAGATAAATAATTGAAAAATAAAAAAGATATGGAAAGAAATCGTAGAAAAGAAAAAGAAAAGAAAAAAGAGAAAAGAAAAAGACGAATTAAACAGAGAAAGACTAATTGCAGAAGACAAGAGATGAAAGGCCAAATCTGAAATATTTAAAAAATAACTTACTTTTTTCTTAATAATATTATAAATCCCTATTTTTGCACTCAATCCGGCCGACATCGTGGGAGGTCTACTCTTAAAGCCACGACATCGTGACTATGGAGCCCAATGTTTGGCTTCAGTTCTTCCTGCTCTTTTTCTGGTTTGACGCAGACCGTTGACGATCTTACAAAACTTTTCGTGATTTCGTTCCCAAATGCTTCATTTCAAAAATTTCGCAACAGGGGCAATACGGTTCCACTATATTTCTCTCATCCGCTGTTTCAGTAACTCAAATTCTTCGGTGAATGGCTCCACCGCGCCTTCGAAAGACGACTATTTCGCTGCAATCCACCATATCTCCCACATTGTCCGCCGAGACTTCTACATGGAGCGCACTCTCAACAAGCTGCGAATCTCCTACCTCAATTCCGAGCTCGTTTTCAGAGTCCTACGCGCTTGCTCCAACTGTGGTACTGAGTCCTTCCGTTTCTTCAACTGGGCTTGCTCTCACAACCCCTCTTACCAACCCACAACCCTTGAACTTGAAGAGCTCGTCAAAACCCTAGCTCGGACCAGAAAGTATACCACGATGTGGAAAGTTCTTCTTCAGATGAAGACGCAGAATCTCAAAATTTCACCGGAAACGATATCGTTCATTATTCAAGAGTATGGTAAGCAGGGCCTTGTAGATAATGCGGTTACCATATTCAATCAATGTTCTAAATCTATCGATTGTCCACAAACAGTTGAGGTCTATAACGCATTACTTTTTGCGCTTTGTGAGGTTAAAATGTTTCATGGAGCTTATGCGTTGATTAGGAGGATGATTAAAAAAGGGGTAACTCCTGATAAAAAGACTTATGGAACTCTTGTAACTGGATGGTGCTCAGCGGGGAAGATGAAGGAAGCTCAGGAGTTCTTGGAGGAAATGAGCCAGAAGGGGTTCAATCCTCCTTTGCGAGGTCGTGATCTTTTGGTAGAAGGATTGCTTAATGCAGGGTATTTAGAATCTGCTAAGGATATGGTTAGAAAAATGACTAAAGAAGGCTGTGTGCCTGATATAGGAACTTTTAATTCTCTTATTGATGTTATATGTAACTCTGGAGAAGTTGATTTTTGCATTAATATTTTTCATGAGGTGTGCAAGTTGGGGCTTTGTCCTGATATAAATACCTACAAGATTTTGATTCCAGCAACTTCGAAAGTAGGTAGGATTGATGAAGCATTCAGGCTTTTGAATTGCTGTATTGAGGATGGACATGTACCGTTTCCAAGTCTTTATGGACCAATAATTAAAGGAATGTGTAAAAGGGGTCAGTTTGATGATGCATTTTGCTTTTTTGGTGATATGAAACATAAGGGGCATCCACCAAATCGACCAGTGTACACAATGTTGATTACAATGTGTGGACGTGGAGGGAGATTTGTTGATGCTGCTAATTACTTGATGGAAATGGCTGAACTTGGTTTACCTCCAATTTCAAGGTGCTTTGATATGGTTACTGATGGGTTGAAGAGCTGTGGAAAACATGATTTAGCAAAGAAGATTGAGAAGCTTGAAGTTTCTATTCGAGGCATTTGATCTTATAGTAAAGTAATAAGCAAGCACTTTTTCTGCTTGAAGGATGTGGTTGAAATGGATATGAAAAACGAAAAACTATGGAAGTCAGAAAAAGGACAAAGAATCATGTCTCTTAGGAAATTCTTTCTAATCACTCTTACACATGTGGAGAGAGATGAGAGAAAGAAGTCACAGTAGAGGTTATCATCCAGCGAATGATCAACATTTTCAGATGTACTGTATGGATTGCCTAGGATTGTGACTGAGGCTACTGCTATCTGGGTATCATATACAGCTTCTAACGCTTAATTGCTAATATTATCTAACCTATTGTTGCATGATTTGCTTGGTCATCTAATCCTGTCTCGTGAAAACTTATATTTCCAATGTGCTATGGCCATTAAAATATGTGGTTTGGGTGCTGCCAACTATTGAGCTATTAACAGTTTCCATTCTGTTGAGAAGACCACATGGTCAATTCTTGCAGTTTTCGGCTTCGTTTTATTGAAAGTTAGAGTTGCTACATGGCTTGAGAAAGTTGGGAGGTGATTTCTACAGGGAAATGCTGAATTGTTTGAGTTCAAGGGAGAATCGTTTTCTTGCTCCAAGGTGGTGTTCTCTGTCAAAGGATCGCAGTAGCCTTTTCTTCAAGTCCATATCAATTGGATTCTTATAATGTCTTCTGTTCTGGAAGGAAAGATGACTACTTCCAAGTCGGTCTGATTTGGGGAGTGATTGCGCTCATATAAAAGGGGGTTAACTGTAGACTCTCCTTAGATTTCCATATTCTTATATATTTCAATCCTGCGATCATTCAATCTTCAATTATATGCTTGTTTTTTCCTTGGGTGAGTGATGTAGATATTGTATATGTTGGATATTATATTAAACAAGATGCCCTGAATTTAAGCTCTTGTGTTGTTGTTTCATTCCCATTTAATATTGATTTCCACTTGTTTGGTCTTTTTTGATATTTCAAGTCTACAAGTGGAGGGAAAGTGTTGGATATTATATTAAATTTACCATAAGCTATTAAGCTAATCTTTTGGGTGAATTGGTGATTTAAGAATATATTGAAAAGGTGAAGAAGCCTTGTCCTCATTTTAGTTTGGAATCAGGAGTAATGCACTTGGAAATAAATCCTTGTTGTGTTTGGTATTCTCATCGTTCGTTATCCTTATTCTTGTTAGGGCATATAGAAAACGGTTTAGGTTTAGGGTTTAATCCTTGTGGTTGTGTTTGGTATTCTCATTGTTTGTTATCACACAAGCCAACCTGAACTTCCCATGTAAAAGTATCATCTTTTGAATGATATGACTCATATGTGGGTTTAAATTTTGAATTTGGTTGCTCTCAGATACTGAATTGTAATATTTGTTTAACACTTTCATGCTTCGGTTGCTTGTAGGCTCAAATGATAAATATAGGGGGACCTCCAATGGATTTTCACTAAGAATATAAAACTTCAAATCACGGTCATTGCTTAACTCAAATGGAGGAGCTTCCTTTTCCCCCTTATCTCATATATACATCTTATCTTTATGTCGAACTTTGTAGGGTCAACTTCTGCAAGGTCATATAATTCATACCGTAAATCTTTGTGCCTAATTTCTTTAGGGACAACAATGCCTTTTAACACTCTTCCTTCATATTTTCTTCGTCCCTCATCCCATGCACCACTGTGACGCACTAAAATCCGAACATGTGCCATCCTTAAACTACCTTAAGTAGTTTTGTATCTTCAAAAATTGATTTGAACTTAAGAACCTACAAGATGCGTGCAAGATGTAAAGAAATAACAAAAATAACTGCAAGATGTGTGCGGGCCTAAGAGAGTTACTAAACATGCAAAGAATAGCTCTAAATGGATTAGGAGGTGTACCAATTTGATTTTGAAATAAATAGTGAAAGTTTGGAACGTGCTAGATACGTGCGAGATAAAGCATGAGGGCGTAAGAGAGTTACTAAACATGCAAAGAATAGCTCTAAATGGATTAGGAGGTGTACCAAGTTGATTTTGAAATAAATAGTGAAAGTTTGGAACGTGCGAGATACGTGCGAGATAAAGCATGAGGGCGTAAGAGAGTTACTAAATATGCAAAGAATAGCTCTAAATGGATTAGCAGGTGTACCAAGTTGATTTTGAAATAAATAGTGAAAGTTTGGAACGTGCAAAATACGTGCGAGATACGTGCGAGATAAAAAAAAAATACGTGCGAGATAAAAAAAAACCTTCATTCCTTCTATTCCTATTGCTTACTCCTCCTCTATTTGATCCAACTAAATCCTCATCCTCTAGTTCAATTCATTTTTCACTACCCATTAAACTTTCTAAGAACCTAAAACCAAACTTTGACTAAACTAATTTACGACAAATAAATCCAATTCCAAAAACCAGACAATTACGGATGAAAATAGCACCAAATACCCTAACCAAACATTTACTTACAGCAGATAAATTGAAAATCGGTTAGACATGAAACTCACCGAAATAAGAGAAAACGCTCGAAGTTATTGAATGGTTCGAAGAGGAGCGACGAAATGCACTGGACAACGACCAACGAAGGGCAAGCGACGAAGGGTAAGCGAGGAAGGCCAAGTGACGATGAGCGGAGTAGGTTCAGGTGTCCTAAAAGTCTTTCTTTTGAAAACTTGTCCCAAAATTCATTTAAACCTCTCTTTTTAACCTATTTTTGACAATTTCCCGTCTATTTTTATGCTTCATTTAATTGATTACCCATATTAACCATTTTTTAAAAAAACCGGTTGGAGAGAAGGGGCAATACAGGTTATCGACGAGCATTGCAAATATCTGCCACGTCACCATTTCACACGACCACAACAACTTGATATATCTCCTCCAGAAGAATGAAAAAACTGATCGTTCCCACCAAAATTAATTGAAAGAAAATAATAACAAATCTCTAATCCGTTTCATTTTCTCTTTGAATTTCAGTCTCAATCCTCCAAAATCCATGGTTTCAGCGTCTTTGCTCGAACCCCATCCATTAAAATGGAACAAAACATTCCCACTTCATTTCGCCTCCTCTCCTTCTCCATCAACAAGTGGTCGCTATCATCTCTACCGGCCCTTTATCGTACCCAGAAATTTGAAAATACATGATTCTAGCTCTGTCAAATCCCGTGTTAGATGCTTCTTTTCCGAGAAAGGGAGGAGTTCAACGACTACGATTTCGAATTCTTGTTCGGTGGAATTGGTTAATGGAGATAAACCCAAAAGCCCAATGGAGGTAATTGGGAATTCCATTATTAATGCTCTCAAGACGTTGCGGAAACCGGCAATTGCTGCGGTGTTGTTGGGATTGCTGTTGATGTACGACCCCAATTCCGCGTTGGCCGCTTCTGGTGGGCGAGTTGGAGGGAATGCGTTTTCGTCTCGCTCCTCCTCGTCTTCGAGGAGTTACTCGACTCCCAGGATGAGTTCGGGGTTTTCGTATTCTGCACCGTACACTTCTCCGTCGATGTTTGGCGGTGGCGGGATTTATGTTGGGCCGGCAGTTGGGGTTGGAGTCGGTGCTGGCTCGAGTTTCTTCTTCATATTGGCGGGTTTCGCGGCGTTTCTTCTGGTCTCGGGATTTCTTTCTGATCGTTCCGACAGTAGTGTTCTTACTGCTTCTGAAAAAACTAGCGTACTTAAACTACAAGTATGATAAACCACTATCCCTCTTTTCTGATATCTGCGATCTTTTGTTATTGTTTATTTCATTCATCTTTAGAATTAACACGCGTAATGTGTGGAGAATATTTTTTATCATACATAGTGAAACTACGTAGAAAATACATCAGCCTCCTCATCTGCAAATACAAGTGGGAAATACCAGAAAATACAGTACCCACTAACAGATTTAACTAAAGAATACAACTGAAGAAGATAGTTACAACAAATTTAGTCTATCAATACTCCCCCTCAAGTTGGAATATGGATGTCAGTAATGCCCAACTTGCACAAAATAAAGCATAAAACAGACAATGGTAATGCCTTGGTGAGGTAATAGCTTAAGAAACCCATCAATGATCTTGTCACAAACGAAATGATTGTTTGTTTCAATGTGTTTTGTTTGTTCTTGAAAAGTAGGATTCGGTGCAATGGATATGGTTGCTTTAATTATTATAATAGACAACAACAGGTAACAAGTTTCTTAGCCACAAATAAAAGAAAGCAATAATGAAAGTGGAACAAATTTGCTTAGCCTTCACATCATTCTTCCTTGTTGTATTTGATGTACTAAGTGATGCTGAACGTTGTAATGATTATACCTATGTTCTTTTTATTCTTCACACTTGAAGTTTTTGGTGGTTAGGAATCATTGTATTTGAGCTCTCTTCCTCAACACTACTATATCTCTCCCGCCTCTTTCATCTGTCACTCCTCACCTACTTGGAGGGTACGCAGTTGCCATGTTCCTTTCTCTTAGAAGCTTTGAACTAGTTTTTGAAGAAGTGGTGGCAATTTGGTTAATTGAGGACTTTGAGGATTTGTTGCATGCTTCGCATCTGCAAAAGTTCTTTTCAAAGACCAATTGCAGTGCAATGATGGGTTTATTTGGATACAAAAGATCACAACAAAACAGGGACCTTTATTGAGATTATTAAAAACCATAGCTGAAGTGGAAAGAGGAATCTTGTTAAAATGGAATCCACCAAAAGAAAGGAAGGTGTTACTAGCCCCTTTAGAGTGGAGGAGCCGCATCTCACTGAAGTGAATCGAAAGGAGGTTAGGTCATTTAAGTGGGACAAGTTTCTAACGATCACTATGTAAGACCCCCTATCATAAATACGTATAGACGTAGAGGAAGGAAATCCAATATCCATATCGACAGCCCGGCCCAAGACAAGAATGAATAACGAATAGGCTGAGAGAAGGGGTGGGACCCACTAACAACAAAGAGGGGAATATTTAAGGAATGTTTAGGGATTGCTGAAGGCAGGTTTTATTTTGAGAGACGGCTGCTGTGGAGGCTGAAGGGAGACACCAGCATCTCTAATTGCTGGAATTCTGCTACTGTTTATTTTGTTGTTATTTTCTTTCCGTTAGCTCGCTCTTTGTTTGAGTTGTCTAAGCTTTCTTGTGAACTCATTCTCCCTTTATATAAATAAAGAATCCACAGAGTGCTGCCTCTGTTTCTTGTAGTTTGTTGGGTTTTTCTGAGTGCAGGTGAAGGTTCCTAACAAAGTGGTATCAGAGCCACAAACATCCTGGGAAAGACACGAGCAATGGCTCAAAAGGAGTGGGAAGATAGATTGAACATGAACGAAAAGGAAATAAGAGAGATGAAGGAAATGATGCTGAATCTACTTAAAAGCATGGAGAGTCTGACGGAGGAAGTTAAGGAAGGCAGTCGGGCGAAACTCAGGGAGGAATCAGGTGCCTCCGAGGGGTCCGTACTGAAAGGTAAAGAAAAAATAGGAGAGACAGAAACGACACCGGGCTTCGCCGTGGGGTCATCGGACCGAAGTAAGTATAAGAAACTAGAAATACCAATGTTCAATGGAGAAAACCCAGAAACGTGGATTTATCGAGCCGAACACTATTTCGATATCAATGAGTTGATGGATGAGGAGAAAGTGAAGGTAGCTGTAGTAAGTTTTGGGCCGGACGAGGTAAACTGGTTTCGTTGGAGTAACAATCGGAAAAAGGTGAAGACGTGGGAGGACCTCAAAAGAAGAATGTTTGAACATTTTAAGTCACCGGGAGAAGGAAGTCTAGGAGCGCGTCTCATACGAATTAAACAGGACGGCAGTTACAGCGATTATCTGAAGAAGTTTCTGGAGTACTCAGCCCCATTGCCGGAGATGGCAGAGAGCGTCCTCATCGACGCATTCGTCACCGGTCTGGAAACCAACCTGCAGGCGGAAGTGAAAAGCCGTCACCCAGTGACGTTAGAAGAGTGTATGCGGGAAGCCCAAATGGTAAGTGATCGGGATCTAGCCATTAATATAGCCCTAAATGATTGGAGAGGTAATGGGCCAAAGGTGGTGGGGGCCCAAGCCCACAAAGGAAAACAGATCCTAACAAACCTAGAAAATAAAGAAGGAAAAAAGGCCGATTTCGCGATGAAGCAGCTGACCTTGCCGATTAAGGGGAATTTTGTAAAAAAAGAACCACAGGCGCCGGTGAAGAGATTATCCGATAGCGAGTTCCGAGCAAGGCTAGACAAGGGGTTGTGCTTCCGTTGTAACGACAAATATTCGCCGGGTCATCGGTGTAAGGCTAAAACGAACCGGGAGTTGATGTTTTTTATCACGAATGAAGATGAAGAGCTTGGAACTGAAGAAGAGATGGAAGATGAGGTGACTGAAGAAGCAGAGCTGGGATCCTTGGTAATCAAAGGTGGGTCCGAAATATCACTTCGAACCATTCTGGGGTTCACGTCGAAGGGAACGATGAAAATACGAGGGACGATCTGTGATCGAGAGGTAATCATTCTTATCGACAGTGGGGCAACCCACAATTTCATCCATAGAGGGGTAGTGGAGGAATTAGCCTTACCGCTGGAAAGAAGAAATAAATTTGGAGTGACCATTGGCGATGGAACAGCCTTGGAAGGAAATGGGATTTGCAAAACCGTGGAGATCAAACTACCGGAATTAATAATAGTGGCAGACTTTTTGGTGATTGAATTAGGAGGAGTTGACGTGGTATTGGGAATGCAATGGCTGAGTACTACAGGATTTATGGAAATCCATTGGCCGTCAATGACAATGGTATTCATGGTAGGATCGTCGCAAGTAATATTAAAAGGTGATCCTTCACTAACCAAAGCAGAGTGTTCTTTGAAAACGATTTCCAAAACATGGGAAGAAGAGGATCAGGGATTTTTGATAGAGTTTCAGAAGATCGAGATTGAAGCCGGCTCGGAAGTGGAGAGTGAAAAAGAAGAGGAAGGAGAGGAATCCAATCTGCCTATGATCAGAAACCTGTTGGCAAAAAACAGAATTATATTTGAGCTGCCCAAGGGATTACCACCGAAGAGAGCAGTGGACCATCGAATACTAATTCAGGAAGGACAAAACCCAATCAATGTTCGGCCCTACAAATATGGATACATACAAAAAGGGGAGATAGAAAGATTGGTATCAGAAATGCTTCAAGCGGAAATTATCAGACCCAGCCGAAGCCCATACTCCAGCCCAGTTTTATTGGTTAAAAAAAAAGACGGAGGGTGGCGATTCTGTGTTGATTATCGCAAGCTGAATCAGGTTACTATCGCCGATAAATTTCCCATCCCCGTCATAGAAGAACTGTTAGATGAGCTCCACGGAGCGGAAGTCTTTTCAAAATTGGATCTACGCTCCGGTTATCATCAAATTCGGATGAAGGAGGAAGACATCGAAAAAACGGCTTTTCGCACCCATGAGGGACATTACGAGTTTTTGGTAATGCCATTCGGGTTGACCAATGCGCCAGCCACTTTTCAATCATTAATGAATCAGATTTTTCGGCCATTCTTGCGGAGATTCGTTCTGGTATTTTTTGACGACATACTAATTTACAGTAAGAATATTACAGATCATGAGAAACACCTGGGAGTAGTTTTTAATGTGATGAAGGACAATCAGTTATTTGCAAATGAGAAGAAGTGTGTGATCGGGCATTCAAGAATTAACTATCTGGGTCACTGGATATCAAAAAAAGGGGTAGAAGCCGATGGCGAGAAGGTGAAATCCATGGTTAATTGGCCTCAGCCCACTAGTGTATCGGAACTAAGAGGGTTCCTTGGGTTGACGGGATACTACCGGAGGTTCGTCAAAAATTATGGAAACATTGCTGCGCCGCTGACCAAATTACTACAGAAGAATGGGTTCCATTGGGGTGAAGACGCTACAGCAGCCTTTGATTCGTTAAAACAAGCGATGATATCAGTACCGGTTCTGGCCCTTCCAGATTTCTCGTTACCATTCATCATTGAAACTGATGCTTCAGGGACAGGTTTGGGGGCTGTTCTTTCTCAAAACCACAGACCGATAGCCTATTTTAGTCAGAAATTATCTCCTCGAGCCCAAGCAAAATCCATTTATGAAAGGGAGTTAATGGCGGTAGTGATGGCTGTACAGAAATGGCGCCATTACGTGCTTGGCAGAAAATTCACGATTATTTCAGATCAGAAGGCATTGAAATTTTTATTGGAGCAGAGGGAGGTGCAACCACAATTCCAAAAATGGTTAACAAAATTGTTGGGATATGATTTTGAAATTCTGTATCAACCCGGTTTACAAAATAAAGCGGCTGATGCCCTATCCCGAGTGAAGCTACCGGCCGAATTCCACTCTTTAATGGCTCACGGGCTGTTAGACATTGACATCGTAACAAGGGAAGTGGAAAAAGATGAGGAGTTGCAAGGTATCATTGAAATCTTGAAGGAAGACCCGGATGGCAAAGCCAACTACCAGTGGAAAGCGGGAAATTTATTTTACAAAGGAAGGTTAGTTTTATCCAGAAAATCCACCCTTATTCCATCACTACTACACACCTTCCATGACTCGGTATTAGGAGGTCATTCGGGATTTCTCCGAACATACAAGAGGATGAATGGAGAGATACACTGGATGGGCATGAAAAACGACGTTAAGAAGTACGTAGAGCAATGTGAAATCTGTCAAAGGAATAAAACCGAAGCGCTAACTCCAGCGGGATTGTTGCAGCCACTGCCGATACCCAATCTGATTCTTGAAGACTGGACGATGGATTTCATCGAGGGTTTACCTAAGGCTGGAGGTTATGACAGTATCATGGTTGTAGTGGACCGGTTGAGTAAGATGGCCCATTTCATTATCTTGAAACACCCTTTTTCAGCTAAACAAGTGGCAGAAAAATTTGTTGAGGAGATCATTAGTAAACACGGTATACCGAATTCAATAGTAACTGATCGGGATAAGGTTTTTTTAAGTCATTTTTGGAAAGAACTGTTTACTGCCATGGGGACATCTTTGAAAAGAAGTACGGCTTTCCACCCGCAGACCGACGGACAAACGGAAAGGGTAAACCGCTGTTTGGAGACCTACTTACGGTGCTTTTGTAACGAGCAACCCACGAAATGGCATAGATGTATCCCGTGGGCAGAGTTGTGGTATAATACCACTTTTCACGCATCGGCCAAAACAACACCATTCCAGATAGTATATGGCCGACCACCACCACCGCTGGTACGTTATGGAGACATAAAATCTAACAACAACAGTGTGGAACAGCTGCTGAAGGAGAGGGATCTGGTTATCAGCGCTTTGAAGGAAAATCTGATGATGGCACAAAATAGAATGAAAAAACAAGCGGATTTACACCGTAGAGAACTGAAATTCAAGGTAGGAGATGAGGTTTATCTGAAGTTGCGACCTTATAGGCAGCGATCATTGGCAAGAAAACGTTGTGAAAAATTAGCCCCAAAGTTCTATGGACCTTACCGGATTGTTGAGGAGATTGGGGAAGTAGCTTATCGTCTAAACCTCCCACCCGAGGCCATCATACACAATGTATTTCACGTATCGCAACTTAAATTGAAAATGGGAAATTCACACCAAGTGCAGCATATGCCACCCGCGTTGACCGAAGAATTTGAGTTACAAGTTGAACCTGAAGCAGTTTTGGGAATCCGTTGGAATACAGATATTGGAGCTAACGAATGGTTAATTAAGTGGAAGGGGTTATCGGACAGTGAAGCGACTTGGGAACCCGTTGGGGCAATGAACCAACAATACCCTTCTTTTCACCTTGAGGACAAGGTGAACTTTGAACCCACCGGTATTGTAAGACCCCCTATCATAAATACGTATAGACGTAGAGGAAGGAAATCCAATATCCATATCGACAGCCCGGCCCAAGACAAGAATGAATAACGAATAGGCTGAGAGAAGGGGTGGGACCCACTAACAACAAAGAGGGGAATATTTAAGGAATGTTTAGGGATTGCTGAAGGCAGGTTTTATTTTGAGAGACGGCTGCTGTGGAGGCTGAAGGGAGACACCAGCATCTCTAATTGCTGGAATTCTGCTACTGTTTATTTTGTTGTTATTTTCTTTCCGTTAGCTCGCTCTTTGTTTGAGTTGTCTAAGCTTTCTTGTGAACTCATTCTCCCTTTATATAAATAAAGAATCCACAGAGTGCTGCCTCTGTTTCTTGTAGTTTGTTGGGTTTTTCTGAGTGCAGGTGAAGGTTCCTAACACACTACAAGAGACTTTCATGAGGATTGAGGAAGAAACTTGGAAACCCAAAAAGAAAACAATCGGAATAATCCTTCACTGTTAAGTCTTTCTGCCCTGACAAATCTCTTTTGCTCTGTCACTCAAAGGATCATGCAAGAGTATTTGCCATGAATATGGGTGTGTCACTTTCAGGCTTTTACCATGAAGTTAGAGAGATGGGACCTAATGAAACATGGGAGAACTACTGGTGTTCCTCTTAAGGGAGATGAATAAATTTCTTTTTCATTATGGAGATTGGCCACATTTAAGGTGATAGGTGACTGTTTTGGTGGTTTCAAGGATTATGCAGATCAAAATTCTTCTCTCACTGAATGGTTGGAAATTGCGATTAAGGAAACAATACTATTGTTGTTTCATTCCTGCCGAAGTAGAATTGTTGATAGAGATTACTTTTCTTCTTTCCTGCCCATGTGAGAATCCCCCAAGAAGGATGGCTGCTGGCCGAGAATAAAGTTGAAGTTCACGATGGTTTTTTGCCGAAAGCGGCACAAGATATTTTAGTAATGATGTCTAGTTGGTTCCTATCCCAATATATTTGACCTCTAACTTGAGGCCTCAATTTGTTGATCTTAGCCTTCCCTTGAGTTCAATGTGGCCACGGGTTTCTTAGAAAATAGAATGTATTGGTGGTCCTTTGCACTAGAGTTCTATCCCAGATTTGCCCTCCAAAATTAAAAAATAGGCGGAAGGAGGAAAGGGTAAATTGGTCATATTTCTTGAAGCCTTAGGAAAA
Source organism: Cucumis melo (assembly GCF_025177605.1). Lineage (NCBI taxonomy): Eukaryota > Viridiplantae > Streptophyta > Magnoliopsida > Cucurbitales > Cucurbitaceae > Cucumis > Cucumis melo. The sequence goes on along the minus strand of NC_066858.1, from coordinate 19,114,058 downwards.
GGCTCTAGCTAGAGCTACGGTTGATCTCTCCAACATAATTTGTGATAGAACAGAAAAGTTGGATCAAGAAAGGGACCTGCTCTTTCAGGTATCAATTTCTAGCCAAGAGAGTTTGCACTTGGACCAACAGGAAGAGGAAAATGGGGCCGTGCTTAATGAAGAGGTCCTTAAAGAGTATCAGATGTGTTTCTAAGGAAAGGAGGATCCTTTATTAGTTTAGAGGTGGAGGCAATCTTGGTTTTTGAGGAAGTCAAAAATTGGAGTGTAATACGGTGTTAGTTAATCATTCAAAGGAAATTCAAGAAGCAGATGGGTGTTGAAATTAGCTAAGAAGGGAATAAAAGCCCTTTCTGTCCTTTTAGCTAAAGCTTAGTCAGTGCTTGGATACAACGCACTTGTGTATTAGGCCAATTCCTACGAAAGGCAACCCGATGAGCAAAGGTAGTGCTACAACTAAAAGTATATTAGGGAGCTAAATGTTACTTGAGAACCTGGGAAAATGAACCAGATGAAGCAAAGGAGCAGGGTAGTGAGGAAAACCAGGGCAAGATGTGGCTTCATGAAGGTTGCCTCTTGGAATGTAAGAGGGCTTGGTGCTCCCTCCAATAGAAAACTTATTAAGGAGTTTATTTGTAAGATTAGTTTGGATGTGATCTTTCAGGATACTAAGCTTCTTCAAGTTGATAGGGGAATGGTGAAATCTCTTTGGTCTTCTAAAAGAATTGGTTGATTCATTCTTGATTCATAGGCTCTTTGAGGTATTTTGATTTTATGGAAGGACTAAGGAGGATATCATGTCTGTCAATGATGCCTTACTAGGAATGTTTTCAGTTTCTATTTTTTTCACCTTCAATGGTTGTATCACTGACTAGTTAACAGGTGTTTATTGTCTGTTGAAATTGAGCGATATAATATAATGCTTCCTGGTGGTGTCATAGTTATAGCAAAAGTTTTTGTGATATCCATTGTCCTTGCTTCTTTTGGATTGGCAGACGATTTGTAAGTGATTCCTTGAGTGGGGGTTCTCTCATCCCCTTCCTTAGGCTGTTGGTTTCTACCCTTTTGTGTTAATATGCTTTGTTGTTTTTTATCTATAAAAAAATTGTCTGCTAATTAAAACTCCAAATGCTTGATTTTCATGGAAACAATATGCTTTTCAATGTGTGGAGTGACCCTACTTTCTTTTGGATTCATGTTGGGTTGGTGGATTACTGATAAAAGTAGAATTGTTGGTAGAAATGCAGTTGTATCCCTCTCTTGTCATTTGGATGAGAAACCATATGCTTTTCAACAAAAGAATAGTGACCTTTCTACTCTTTAAGGATTGTACCCAACATAGCCTCTGTTTGGAGTGCATTAGACAAAATTTTAACTACACTACCCATTTGGTTAACTAAATTAAAACTGGAGAATTATCTATAACTTCCTCCTTGACGGAGGATGCAATCTCCTTGGAATAGATTTTGTAATATTCGTTTCACTTTTGTGGTCTTTTTTAAAAATATTTTAATAGAAGGTTCCTTTGGTTTCTTACAAAAGGGAAAAAAAATAAAGGTTATGAAGTTTAGTTTCGTGATTGGTGAAACAAATGTAATTAAACATTGGCACATGGAATGATGCACGGTAGAAAATTTGGTTTTGGTAGCCATGAAGAATATGGATATTGTAGAGTTGCAGTTTACTTTGTAGGGCATCTTTTGCTCATGATGTAACTCTCTCTCCCCCCCCCCCCCCAGGTTGGGCTGTTGGGCATGGGCCGGGGACTCCAAAGAGATCTAAATAGAATTGCTGAAAGTGCTGATACATCAACTCCTGAGGGTTTGTGCTATGTTTTAACTGGTACGCAATTGTTTTCTTCTTCCTTTGGGAATTAATTACTTGCTTTCTGTTTCCTTTCGGCTTTCATAAAAAAGCAGTAAACTCTATTGTTAGTCTTTTGCATATGAGAAGGTACTTATAGAAGTCCCCAAAAGCGATGATCCCATCTTAATGATTTCTGAATTTGTTTCCATCATTTCTTACATAAAAAAGAAAGAAATAAAAATTTTCCTGCATGTGCTATAGAATGAACATCTTAAGTTTATACTGTTATTTGTCTCGCAAACTGTCTTTAACACTTTTCCCAAAATGGGTTTATGGAGATTTCCTTAAGTTGGAATCACCATTCTTTTTTGTTATTTGGTCAATGTAACGTATTCTCAATGTGATTTTGTTTTCACCTTTGGGTTGCAGAAACGATTCTAGCGCTGCTTCGACATCCTGATTATTGCATTTCTGGTTACTCATCTGTAAGTCCCACTATCTTCTTGCACAGAGTTCACAAATGCATATTAATGGTTTTTCAAGGGTTGCTGGATACGTTGGTGATTGTCCATCAATATCCCTGAATAAACCAGGTTAAATAAGGCAGGGGAATGTAAAATAAGATACTTCAGTAAGCGAACATAATATGCAAGAAACTGAATAGACTACAAACACCATTACTACCAAGAATAGCTAGGCGAGTTGAATCTTTATATAGTTACTCTGCACTTTCACTTAGAGCAAGAAGATGTTGACGAATAATTTGCACTCTCCTTTTCTCTCCATCTCTGTTCGTGCCAGTGGCAGATGCAGGAGTTTTATTTTGGGGCGCACAATGTATTAAGAAACTATAAAGATTAGTGTAAAAATGTATTCATAGCTTCAAAAATAACCAATTTAATACTTAGTACAACTGTTCTCTATGTGTTTATTTAGAAATTAATTCATGATAAATTTATTATCTAACTTGTCCAATCAATTTTTCTTATGTTATAAAACAATCAATCATCTGTAGATCTCTCATTCGATTATGCAATTGAGTCCTATCGATTTTTGTAGATCGATGTTAGACCTCCAATTATGTTGCAACATGGTAGAAGAAAGAAGAAAGATAGTGCACGTGTTATTGAGGGTGAGGGCATACTATGTGTTAGTGGGAGTGAGGGCATTAGGAGTGGGGATCATGGTGGTGGTGGGGACCATAGTTAGTTAAAGGAAAGAGGAAGTTAAATATGCTGAGTTCGGGAAGGAGAAGGGGTTCAGTTTTTTGGGTAGTTTTTTCTGCACTCTTCCTTGAGAGAGAGCATAGGCAGAAAGGGTATGTTCTTACTTTGTGTTTTTAGTTTTCTGTATGTTAGAATTGTCTGTTCTATAATTTACTTTGTAAACTTTGTTTTCGTTGTGAAGAAAAGTACCACGTTCGCCATCGTTGTAAAGTGAAGGAACAGAAGGAATTGAGGGTATTGGTGGTGCGTTAAAATGGTGAGGAAGTAGAGATAATTGAGGAAGACTATCATGATGAAGAGGCAGTAATGAAAGCCATTGAAGTGGAAAATGAAGATAAACCCATTATAGAGCTATCTATCAATTCAGTGGTGGGCCCAATCCTTGAACTATGAATGTTAGAGGGAAGATCAAAGATGAAAAAGTGATTGTATTAATTGATTGTGGAGCAACCCACAACTTTGTATCTGAAAAACTAGTTCACTAAATGAACTTGCTAACTAGAGAGAACGAATTATGGGATGATCCTAGGCTCAGGTGCAGCTACTAAAGGAAAGGGCAATTGTGGAAAGGTCGAATTGATGGTGGGAGATTGGAAGATCATCGATAGTTTCTTACCAATAGAATTGGGAGGTGTAGATGTGATTTTGGGAATGCAGTGGCTCCATTCACTTGGAGTGATTGAGGTAGATTGGAAGAACTTGATCGTGATTTTCCAACAAGAAGGCAGAAAAGGTAGTGATAAAGGGATCCTAGCTTGACGAAGGCCAGAGTAAGCTTGAAAAGTATGATGAGAACTTGGTCCCCAGTTGATCAAGTGATGCAAAGCATGAAAAGTTTTTATGATTTTATTAATGAATATGGGGTCCTTTTATAGGCTGAAAGCTAAACAAGAATTAGTTATGAGTTAGTTATTTTTTGAACTCACTTTGTTATGAGTTAGTTATTTTGAACTAACTCAAGATACAGGAATAATAAACCTAAACTAAAATCAAGAAACTTAAGGAACAGTTTAAGAAACATCAAGAACCTAAAGAAACATCAAGAATCTAATATGTGCTACATTATCAAGGCTTTTTGATAGAATGTAAAGCGTTGGAGGGAAGTCTGTCTGTTGCAGAAATGTATGATGAAGAGGAGGTGCCTACAATTGAAGAATCTATTCCGGCACTATTAGCTAAATATGAAGATGTGTTCAATTGGCCGGAGGGACTACCACCACAAAGAAGCATCGAGCACCACATACACTTGAGAAAGGGAATAGATCCGGCTAACGTGAGGCCATATAGGTATGCTTACCAGCAGACATAAGAGATGGAAAAGCTGGTTGATGAGATGTTAACCTCAGGGGTGATCCGTCCGAGTAATACCCCATATTCAAGTCCCATGTTGCTGGTTAGGATGAAGGATGGAAGTTGGAGATTTTGTATAGACTATAGGGCTTTGAACAATGTCACCATGCCAGACAAATTTCCAATGCCCGTGCTTGAGGAATTTTTTGACGAACTTAATGGAGCACAAATTTTCTCTAAGATCGATCTCAAGGCAGGTTACCATCAGATTAGAATGTGTGCACATGATGTGGAAAAGACAACCTTTAGAACGCACAAAGGTCACTACAAATTCTTAGTCATTACTTTTGGATTAACAAACGCTCCCTTCACATTCCAATCCTTAATGAACACTATATTCAAACCCTATTTAAGGTGATGCGTGTTGGTGTTTTTTGAAGATATCCTCATCTATAGCATAAATTTGGAGGAGCATCTGCAACAATTAGAATTGGTGTTGGAAATATTGGGTGACAACGAGCTCTATGCCAACCTCAACAAATGCAACTTTGCTAGAAGTAGAGTTGGTTATCTTGGGCATTTCATTTCAGGCAAGCGAGTAGAAGTGGACCGAAAGAAGATTAGAGCCATTAAAGAGTGGCCAACACCTACAAACGTTAAAGAAGTGAGAGGATTTATTGGCCTCACAGGTTACTATATGTGCAGCATTATGGAAGTGTGGCAGCCCCGTTGACCCAATTATTGAAGCTAGGTGCCTACAAGTGGACAGAGCAAGCGCAAGTAGCCTTTGAGAAATTGAAAATATCAATGATGACACTGCCTATATTGGCCATGCCGGACTTCACTCTTCCTTTTGAAATTGAGATGGATGCTCCGGTTATGGAGTTGGGCTGTATTAATTGAAGCCGTACAGCCAATAGCTTACCCACGCCTTGTCACTACGAGATTGGGCAAAACTAGTTTATTAGAGAGAGCTTATGGCCGTGATTCTTGCTGTACAACGATGGAGGCTCTATTTATTGGGGAGGAAGTTCATGGTTAAGATAGATCAACAATCACTAAAATTCTTGCTAGAACAGAGGGTGATATAACCACAACACCAAAAGTGGATTGCCAAGTTATTTGGGTACACATGTGAAGTGGTTTATAAGCCTGGACTAGAGAATAGGGCAGCTGATGCGTTATCAAGAGTACCTGCTGTAGTCCACTTAAATTATATCTCTGCTCCAACTTTATTAGATTTGATCATTATCAAGGAAGAAGTGGAGAATGATACTCGGCTAAGAGAGATCATCAGTGAGTTAGAAAGAGATGAAATGCAGTTCCCTACTTCTCTTTGCAGCAAGGCATATTAAAATACAAGGGAAGACTGGTGATATCCAAGACTTCTACATTATTGCCCTATCCTACACACATACCATGACTTGGTGGTGAGTTCTTTTTTTGAAACGGGAACAGGTCCTCTTTATTAATGATAATAAATGAGACTAAAACTTAAAGTACAAGAGTATTATAGTAAGATAAAAAGAAACTAAGAGAAAATACAGGCTAAAACTAAAACAAAGACTACACTCGGGCAACATAAATATGATGGCAACCTAAAAACGAACCCAACCAGAAAAATAACGAGCTAATCAAAGCCACTCAAGGACAACACGTCAGTAGAAAGCTAAATACAAAGCATAAATTAAACGCTCTCTCAAAAGAGCCCACTTGAAACTACATTCTTGTACACCCAATTCTTCAAGATGAAAGGAAAAGGAGAACCCTAAGAAGAAGCAAATTCAGCTCCAAAAGAATCTATGTTCTCTGCCTCTCCACTTTGTAATTCTTCTTCCTCTATACAAAGCTCTTCTTCTAGTATTAATTCTTCACTATTGGGACTGAACACTGAGTCTTCATCCTCGGACTCTTCTTCTACTACCCTTGAATTTGTTGAGGATGGACATGGAATACCTCGCACAAAGTCACAATCTGAGCTTGGGCTTTCGAAGGGAGAATGATGAAATTGAACGTTTGAAAAGGAAGGGGAGGAGCTAGCTGACCAAACAAGTGAATCCGAAGTAGGAATCTTCACGCAGCTTTCTTCCAAGAGATTTGAATTTGCCAAGCCTGTCCAAGCTTTGCGGAAGGACGTGCAACCTTTTCTGAAGAATTTTGGGAAGGCTTTGAAACGTAGGGGATTTTTCTTGATTGATGTTGAGAAAGATTTGTTGGTTGGCATACTTCGTTTCTAGATACTAATCAACATACTCTGGTCGGGGGAAAAATCAATACAAGGATTATTTGAACTAATCAGCATCGGGGAGGCCTATGCTAACTTTTCATCTGCCTCGTCTGCATACCAAAATCCAGGAGTTTTCACAATAAATGAACTACTGTATGTGATCGGGCACTTGGTGATATTTGGGGGTCCTTGGGAACTTTCTGATTGGGCCAAAGAATTGGCGAGTCTTCCAATGACCTTTTATGTAGGAAAATAAATAGACCTTAAAGAAACCTTCTAATGGATAATACATTTATAGAAAGTACATAAAAGGAAAATAATAATAATAATCATAAACCCCAATTTTCTTTTAAGACCCTCCCTTAAACTCAAGGTGTAGAATCACTAACAATTTAAGTTTATGAAGAAAACGTATGAATCAAATCAACAGATGTGGGATAAAACCAAAAACCCATGAACAACGAAAACTACTTTAGGCTAGAAACACAAACCCATAAAGAACGAAACCAAGAACTTTTGGATAGAAACATAGATCCTCATATAGAAATTTATGACAAAACCTACGAAGGACGAAACAAGAACTTCTGGGTCAAAAACAAAGATCCTCATAAAGAGATCTAAACAAATACCACAAACGTCTGATTTGAAAACGGAACAAAGACCCATTATTATTACTATTTTGATTTGCCATAATTGGAAATGAATCAAATTGAATCAACTTGAACCAAACCAAACTAATTACACCAAATCGAACTTAAACTAGTTGACTAAAGTGAATTGAATCGGTGTGATTCAAAATGAAAACACCGGAGCGATTGGTTGTGCGAAAGTTGAACCAAAACTTAAATGAACCGACCTTAATGACTGAACCAAATGTTGCATGAGCTTCATGAAATAAGGAGTACGTACGTGATTCGAACAGTCTGTAGCATTAGTGGATCAAATCTAGAGCGGCACACGATAGGAACTAAAAAGATGGAGTTAGGCGGAATACAAGCAGAATGGCAGACTTTGGTTGCTGTACGCGAATGAGTAGAAGGGATTTGAGAATGAAGTGCAAATTTGTTCGACGACGGATGGACTGAGGTGCAATATGAAAGCTCAACGACGTGGACTGAAGCGCTTGTGAACTCTCGAGCAAGGGTAGGCGGAAGAAGATCTGTTACAACAAGCAAGCGATGGGTCTGCCTCCATCAATGATTGATTGATGGAGAGCAAAGATTGAAGGATATGACGGCTAGGGTTCAATGAGATAAAACCTAAGGCTTTGATACCATAATAACTTAGAATACCTAATAATAACCTTTTATGTAGGAAAATAGATAGACCTCAAAGAAACTTACTAAATGAAAATAGATAAATGGAAAATACATAAAAGGAAAATACATAAAAGGAAAATAATAATAATCATAATCATAAACTCTAATTTTCCTTCAACAGTATGGAACCTTAAATTGGCAAACTTTTATTGTATGCCGCTATTGCTCGGGACATATGAGATACAGTTTAGAAGTTACACCCAAAGAGGCAGAATGCTTCTCGTCTTTATACTCTTTGCGCTTATTATAGTCTATATTTATTCTTCCCCGCCGTATTCTTTTGATTATTAGAAAATAATAAGAAAGGCTTCTATCATGGTTTTTTCTCCTTGTACTAGGTTTTTCTACATATACCTTGTGTTTTCTCTTCTTCCTCATTTTTCAATATTTATTGTTGTTTTCTTTTAAAGTATCTTGTAAGGTCCTTAGTTAGGGAAATAGTAGGATTATTAGTAGAATATTAGTATAGTTATTAGGAGGGGTATATTAGTAAATAGCTAGTAAGATGTGTCAAAAATTTAGTTATAAATAGAGGGTTTGAGTTGAGAGTAATGGGTGAAGAATTTTGTGGGATTTCATTGGGGAATTTGGGAGAGGATTCTCAACTCTCTAGAATGCGCCGAGGTATATTGTAGTTTCTTCTTGATATTGCAATATAACATCAATCGTTTGGTGTTCTTTGTGTTAAAAGGAAAATTAGGGTATGGATTATTAGTATTTTCCATTATTATTTTCCTTTTTGGTATTTTCCATTTATGAATTTTTCTTTAGTGGATTCTTTGAGGTCCATTTATTCCCTACGTAAAAGATCATTATGTACTCTAAATTATTATGATTTATTCAATAATATATAAAATTAGCACTTTGTTTGTTCTAGTTTGCTCTTCAGTGTTCTTGTTAGGATGTATCCTAACAAATTGTATCATTGCTGTTCTTTCATGTGTAAGTTAGTCCCTGGTTGATTGCCATTGGTTAGGTTAGGGCATGAGACTGCGCAGATGAAATGTAGCCTTTCTTGCAGGTTAGACCTCCGGCTGAAAAGCTTGATGGAAGAAAACTTTTTACTCCTGGAAATGGAACTTGAACGAGTGAACTTTCATAGTCTCCTTTGGATTAGTAGGGTGGACATTGATAATATGTGCTCTTAAACAGTAGAGTATCCAATTTTGCGCACATGATAGAGTGATACCAAAGTTTCTTTTGATACACACATCTGTATGTATGTATGTATGTATAATATGCTTATATGCATGCTGATTGTCAGTTGTCACACCATTCTTTGAACTATTTCGTACAATGTTTATTAGCTGTAGTGTAGTTAGCAGTGGAAACTTACACTTTGTTTTTGAAAAACCTAGATGGATGTGAAACGTAGTATAGAAGAAGGAGAGAAACGTTTCAATAAATTATCAATTGAAGAGCGAGGGAAATTTGACGAGGAAACTCTTGTCAATGTGAATAGCATCAAAAGACAGAGCACAAGCAGCCAGAGGACAAGTGGATTTAGCAATGAGTACATTGTGGTTAGTTTCTCTGTGCTTTGTGTTTTATGCAATTTATACAATTCTGCATTACTTTCTGTCTTGATTTTTCTTGATGTACTGATTTGGAGCTTGTTCTTGGTGTATATATTTCCTTGATTTTGGTGAGGATTGCGAGTGTTTTAATGTTGGAGAAGCACTCATTTTAAAGGAAAATATGATGTTCTGTTCTTTCTGTGAAGTATTTTTAAATTTTCATGGAAGTGTTTTGTTCTTTGGTCGTGTATATTTAGTGTTACTTAATTCCTCAAATAGACTACAAATAGTTGTTTGAATTGTTAGGAAATGAATCCATTGCTTAAAAAAAGGAAGTAAAACCAACAACAAACAAGGAAAAAATAGACATAAATAAAAGAAAGTAATACAAGAGAACAGGGAATTCAACAGTCTCCCTCACTCTGGTTTGTAGTTATCATCCATAGGTAGCTTGCTAAGACATTTATCAAATTGTCCTTTCAAAAGACCTAGTTAGCATATCTGCTGTTTGTTCTGTCGTTGGAAGATAAAATATGCATATTACACCTGCATCAACCTTCTCCTTTATGAAATGCTTGTTAACTCAATGTGCTTCGTCCTATCATGTAGAACTGGATTATGAGTTATAACAATGACAGCCATGTTATCACAATAAACTTGTATAGGTTCTTTGTAGACACTTTCGGTTCTTCAAGGATCCTGTTAAATCCATATGCTTTCACATATTCCATGCGCTAAGGGTCTAAATTCTGCTTCAGCACTACTTCTGGCTTCTACATTCTGTTTTTTACTACGCCATGTAACTAAATTTCCTCTAACAAATGAACAATAACCAGAAGTAGATCTTCTATCGGTCCCAATCAGCATTAGTGTACACTTCATCTTGAAAGTGATCATTTTTTGAAACAATATACCTTTACCTAAAGTTCCTTTCAAGTATCTCAAGATTTTATACACTGCTTCGAAGTGAGTAGGTTCAGATGAGTGCATAAATTGACTCACCATACTTATAGCAAAAGCTATATATGAACGTATGTGAGATAAATAGATCAATCTACCTACACGTCTTTGGTATCTACCTTTGTCCTCGACTTCCTCAGGGTTCACATCTTGTAATTTTAGATTTTGGTTTAATAGGGGTTTCTGCTGTCTAACAGCCAAGTAAGCTTCCTTTTGAAGCAGGTTGATAACATATTTCCTCCGATTAACAAAAGCCTCTTTCTTTGACCTTGCAAACTCCATCCCTAAAAAATATTTTAAGGCTCTCAAGTCTGAGATTTGAAACTGACAAGCTTGTTCTTAAGATCGACCAAACCATATTCATTATTTCCTGTAAGAGTAATGTCATGAACATAGACAATTAAAATAGAAGTTTTATTATTCTAAGTGTTTATAGAAGATTGTATGATATGCTTGACTTTGTGCTAGGCCACCAATCACCAAAGACTCAAGGAGAGGTAAGAGGGGAATTTTGACCTAGACAAATATGTTAGGATGGCAATTGGTCCTAACAACATCTGGCAGTAGAAAGGAAGGAATATATATCTAGGTGTTTTGTGCTGTGGTTCTTCATCTTGAATTTTATGAATTTTGTATGAACTTTGTTCATTGGGAGAGAGCAGCCCCCCTACTTGGCGTGATCAATACAGAATATATATCCATTCCTCCCAATAGTATTGTGCTGTGTGTGTTGCTTGAGTGCTTTGCATTGTGGTTGTGTGCTGGATTGAGTATCTTTGCATGTAAGCTTAGCATTGGTATTAGAGCGAGTTGACATTTTGGGAGGTGGAGCAAGATTGTGCTAAAGCAAATAGAGGAATGTTTAGCCACTTCGAAATTAGAGATCGGACCGAATAAACTAGAGGTTCAAAGATCACCAATTGTGGAAAAGACCGTGGAGAAGATGCATGCTATGTTAGTGGAGATGTATGAAGATCGTCAGAGGCAATAAGGAGGATTGGAACTCACGTGTATGAGCATCGGAAAAAGGAAGGTTAGAATGGAGAATATTGCCAGAGAGGAAGCGGTCGTGGGAGAAAGAGAGACGTCCTTAAATGCGAAAACATGGGCGGGGTAGGATCTGATTAAATTCAAAAAGTTGGAGATGCGGTATTCAATTGGGTAGACCTGGATGACTGGTTTTATAGAGCGAAACATTATTTCCAGTTGCATCTTCTGAATGAGCAAGAAAAGCTGAAAATCGCTATGGTGAGTCTGGAAGGGAAAGGCCAAAGTTGGTTTCGTTGGACAAAAAATCGAAAATGCTTTTGATCGTGGAAAGAACTGGAAGAGAGGATGTACCACCAATTTTGTCGTGGAGAGCATGGAACGAGATGCGCGAGATTTCTTGCTATAAAACAGGAGGGGATGGTGAATGAATATATGCAAAAATTTGAAGAATTATTGGCACCATTGTTGGAGATGGCCGATGATGTGTTATGGGGACGTTCACGAATGGGTTGGATCCAGTGATCAGGACAGAGGTGTTTTCCATGCAGGCCGTGGGCCTTGAAGACATAATAGATGCAACCCAATTAGCAAAGAAAAAGATTGAAAAGGCTAGGAATACCCAGGGCCCATACACGAGAGAGGTAAAAACGGACTAGAAACCCATGGTGAAGAACTTTGAAAGCTCTACTATGAAAGTGGTAACCCTTGCCGAGAAGATTCTTGCCCAATCAAACCACATAATCAATTTGCAACCTAACGCATTGGGAGGAGGAGGCCTGTGCGAAAGCACCTTTTGGTGATAGACGGATTCAAAACTTCAAGCAAGACGAGATAAAGGCCTGAGCTACCGGTGCGACGAGCCGTTTAGTAAAGGACATCGTTGCAAGAACAAAGAGCTCCGCCTCTACGTAGTGGTTGATGACCTTGAGGACACTGAGATGGAGGATATACTGAACGAAGAAGCGATGGTAGAAGTAAGCCTGGTTGTGGAGTTCTCATTGAACTCAGTGGTGGGTCTCACGGTGCCGGGAACATTCAAAATAAAGAGGATGGTGGAAGATGTAGAGGTTGTAGTTATGATAGATTGTGGGGCAACTTAGACCTTCATCTCATTGAAATTGGTGGAAGACCTGAAACTATCCATGGCAGTAACAACGAATTACGGGTTCATTATGGACTCGGGGAAGCGGTTCAATGTAGAGGAATGTGTAAAGGAATCACGGTGGGGCTGCCGGTTCTTACTATAGTGGATGACTTTCTACCGCTGGAGATAGGCAATCTTGATATGGTGCTTTTGTAGTGGCTTCGAAAACAAGCTATCCATGACCTTTCTAGTTGGAGATACAAAAACAATCTTAAAAGGGGACCTCTCATTGACCAGAATGGAAGTATCCCTGAAAATGTTAGTGATGACATGGCAACCAGATGATCAAGGATTTCTAATCGATTTCAGAGCCATGGGAATTCCTATAATCGACCGGCAACTGGTAGTGAAAGGTTCAGTGGAAGAGTTTCAGTAGGAATTCGAAAAACTCCAACTAGAATTTGAAGATATGTTTAACATGCTGAATGGGCTGCCCTGTATGAGGTAGATTGCTCACAGAATTCAGTTGAAGGAAAGTACAGATCCCATAACCGTAAGACCATATCGTTATCTCCACGCCTAGAAAATCGAAATAGAAAAATTAGTAAATGATATGCTGGAATCTGGTATTATACAGCCAACATCAGCTCATTGTCCAATCCGGTTATTTAAGAAGAAGGATGGGTGATGGAGATTTTGTGTTGAATATAGGGCTTTAAACTGGGCAACTGTACCCGATAAAGTCCTCATACCTATGATTGACGAGGTTCTAGATGAATTGAATGGGGCGAGTATATTTTCCAAGATAGACTTGAAATTTGGTTATCATCGAATCTGGGTACGAGATGAGGATGTAAGGAAAACAACTTTCAGAACACATGAGGGCCATTACGAGTTCCAGGTCATGCCGTTCTGCCTCACCAATGCTCCAACGACATTCCAAGCCCTAATGAACTAGGTTTTTCCACCTTATGTAAACCCTTGCTGGTATTTTTTGATGACATTCTTGTGTAGGCAAAGATGTTGAGGCCCATTTGGAGCACTTACGGTGGTGTTTCAATTATTACGACAACATAGCCTTTTTGCTACCTGGAAGAAGTGCCAATTTGCAAAGGATTGAATCGAGTATTTGGGGCATTGGGTATCGACCAAAGGAGTGGAAGCTGGCCAAGAGAAGATTAAGTCGATGTTGGAATGACCAATTCCAAAGAATGCGAGGGAACTCAGAGGATTTTTATGGCTGATTGGTGTTATCGACGATTTGTGGCAAATTATGGTGCAATCACCACCCCCCTTACACAGTTAACAAAAAAGAATGATTTTTGTTGGTCGGAGGAAGCATCAAGGGCTTTTGAATCTCTTAAAAAAGCCATGGTTATGTTGCCTGTTCTATCATTGCCGGATTTCCAATTTCCCTTTGAAATAGAAACAAATGCGTTTGAGTTTAGTCTTCATGCGGTGTTATCACAAAATAAGAGGCCAATCACATATTTCAGTAAGAAAATGTCAGATATAGTTCTTGAAAAATCTATTTATGAGAGGGAGTTGATGGCAATAGTTCTAGCAGTGGAGACCCACACTACTTGTTGGGACATCGTTTTGTTGTGTATATCAGAAAGCATTGAGGCACATCTTGGAACATAGAGAGATACTACCAGGGGTTCGGAAGTGGTTAATGAAGTTAATAGGGTTTGATTTTGAGATCTATTATTGAGTGGAATTGAAGAACAAAGCAGATGAAGCTCTTTCACGAATCCCAGTTAAGGCCTGTTTGGATATGATCACAGTACCATCTTTGCTGGATATTGAGGTGGTGGAGAAAGAATTCAAGATGTGAAATTGAAAGAAATATTTGACCGATTGATGTCAGATCCGGAGTGTGTTTCCTGTTATTCGGTATGAGAAGGCAAACTGTTTAATAGGGGCAGATTAGTACTCCCCAAAACGTCGAGCTTAATTCCAACCGTTTTACTTTCCATGACCCAGTAATTGGGGGTCATTTGGGGAAGTTACGTACCTATAAAAGAATTGCAGCGGAGTTGTTTTGGGAAGAAATGAAGAATGATATCAAGCTGTATGTGGATCAGTATCATATTTGCCAATAAAACAAGATTCAAGCACCATCACCAGCCAGACTACTACAACCTCTCCTTATCCTTAACCGCATTTGAGAAGACATATCCATGGATTTCATAGAGGAATTGCCACATTCCAAGGGGTTTAACAACAATATTGGTAGTAGTAGACCGACTTAGCAAGTAAGCGCACTTCATCGCATTGAGCCACCCATTCTCGGCCAAAATAATAGCCCCTAGCATCCATCAAAGAGGTGGTTCGTCTTCATGGGTATCCCCGTTCAATAGGATAACAGAGATAGAGTGTTCTTTAGCCACTTTTGGGAAGAGTTGTTCCGTTTACAAGGTACACAACTAAGGAGAAGCACAACGTATCACCTCCAAACTGATGGGCAATCGGAAGTGGTTAACAAATGTTTGGAACTGTACCTAAGGTGTTTTTGTCATGAAAAACCAAAGACTTTGAGCGAGAAAATAGCATGGGCCGAATATTGGTACAATACCACCTACCAAGCATCTATAAAAAACACCCCTATATGGTTGTTTATGGACAACTCCCTCCAATAATTTCTTATAGGCAATCGGGCACCACTCCGAATGATTCGGTGGAGTATCAATTGCAATCTAGAGATGAAATGTTAGCTGCCATTAAAGGTCATTTGAAACATGCCCAAGAACAAATGAAGAAGTTTGCCGATGTGTACCGTAAAGATGTGGTCTTCAACTTGGGGACTAGGTGTAATTAAAATTACAGCTGTACAGACAACAGCAGTGGCTAAGAAGCGTTGTGAAAATCTTTCTTCTGAGTATTTTGGCCCGTACATGGTGTTGGGAAGAGTTGGAGAAGTGGCCTATTTGCTGGCCTGCCAGAAACCGCTAAAGTATATCCGGTTTTCCACGTGTTCACAACTTAAGAAAGCGGTGGGTGACCATCAAGTCCAAACCGACATATCCTTGCTCAATGATCAGATGGAATTGGTTTTAGAATCCAAAAATGTGATTCAAATTCGTTGAAATGAGGCTGAACGCAATTGGGAATATTTGGTGCAATGAAAGGATCAGCCGACTCATGAGGCCACTTGGGGGTCCTATGCGATGCTCACAAATCAATACCCAAATTTCCACCTTGAAGATAAGATGTCGATAAGATGTCTCTTCTCCATGGGGTACTGTGAGGCCACCAATGACTGACTTTACTCAAGGAGGGGTAAGAAGAGAATTTCGACCTAGACAATATGGTTATCAGGATGGCCAGTGGTCCTAACAACGTGTGGCAATAGAAAGGAAGGAATATATATCTAGGTGTTTTGTGCTAGGGTTCTTCATCTTGAATTTTATGCATTTTGTATGAACTTTGTTCATTGGGAGAGAGCAACCCAGTGATTGTGTGATCAATACAGAATATATATATCCATTACTCCCAATAGTATTGTGCTATGTGTTTTGCTTGGGTGCTCTGCATTGTGGTTCTGTGCTGGAGTATCTTTGTAGGTAACTGGGAGCTTAGCACTTTGCTGGTACCTGCAGCTAGTGATTATCTTTCCAAAGCGTTCAAACCATGCTCTTGGGGACTGTTTGAGACCATATAATCTGCAGACTTTGTTCTTTTCCGATTCCATTTCAAATCTAGTGGTAAACATATAAACACTTCTTCTAAATCACCATTGAGAAAAACATTCTTAACGTCTAATTGATGAAGTGGCCAATTAAAATTAGTTGCAACTGACGAAAGGACTCTAATTGAGTTGATTTTTGCGACCATAGCAAAAGTCTCTCGATAATCGGTTTCATAGGTCTGAGTAAAGCCTTTAGCTACTAGTTTGGCATTGTATCTTTCAATATAACCGTTAGTATTATACTTTACTGTAAACACCCATTTGCACCCTACAGTGTTCTTACCTTTTGATAAGTTTGTCATTTCCTAAGTTCCACTTTGTCTTAGAGCATTTATTTCTTCCATAACTGCTAGTTTCCAATTTGGATCATCTAGGGCTTCTTGTATATTTGTAGGAACAAATAAGTTATCTATTCTAGATGTAAAGGCTTTATGACTATTTGACAATTTTGCATATGAGATGTAATTTGCAATGGGATACTTGGTACATGGTCTAGTCCCTTTTCTAATAGCAATAGGAACTTTGAGATTAAAGATAATAGGTGAGGTATTTTGAACATTTGAAATATTAGCAATAGAAGGAGGACTTACCGCATCATTTATCGAGTTTCCAAATTGGTTTTGCGTAGAATCAACTCTCTGGTCTTAGTTTCTTTGATTGTAAACTCTTCTAGTATAAAATTTTAACTTAGGAATTTGACGTATAAGGCTAGTTTGTAGTATTTCTCCCTTAAATGAGAAATTTCTATACTTGACTTTGAAACACTTGGGATGGACATGTGGAGATGACCAATAGAAGAAAGTTGTTTTAGATGTTTACAAAAAATTATCTTCTACATCTAACTTCTTCCCCTAAAGAGAATTTGGGGTAAAATATGGTTGTTTTTCTAAAAAACATGTCTATGCTTGCATGTTTTTTTTTTTGCTCAAGATCGAAACATTTGTACCCTTTTTTATTTAAGGCATAACAAAAAGACAATGCACTTTGTAGTTCTATGCTAAGCTCCCAGGTGCCTGCAGAAACTCAACCAGCACACACAAACACAATGCAGAATTCCCAACCAGCACAAACACAACACAATAGTATTGGGAGGAATAGATGTATATAATCTGTATTGCACAATAGAAGTTCAGCAATAGTTTTCCAGCCAAGTAAGAGGGCTGTTCTCTCCCAATGAACAAAGTTCATACAAAATGCATAATATTCAGAATAAAGAACCCTATCACAAAACACCTAGATGTATATTCCTCTCCATCTGCTGCCACGTGGTGTTAGTACCACTGACCAACCTAACAACCATATTGTCTAGGCTGAAATTTTCTTCTTACCCCTCCTATACGTTTTGGTGATTGGTGGCCTAGCATTCTATGATCAAAACTTGATCTAAAAAGACTAGGTATGTGAACATATGTAGTGCAACAAAAAACTTTCAAGGGTAAATAGAGTATATGCGACAAGTTGGAAAACTAGTTTGAGACATTATAGTAGAGGGGTTCTAAACTTTAAGACTTTGCTAGGCATCCTATTTATCAAATAGGTAGCCATGTGTACAACTTTCCCCCATAGATACTTCGAACATGCATAGCATTATGGCATGTGCAACCTCAAGTAAATGTCTATTTTTCCGTTCAACAATTCCATTTTGTTGGGGGTATCATGACAAGTAGACTGATATGAAATGCCTTTTTCTTTTAAAAAATCTCTCAAATAGGCATTGAAATATTCCGTTCCATTATCGGAGTGTAAAATGCTGATTTTTTGGTTTGAAATTGAGTTTCAATAATATCATAAAATTTTTTTAAAAAAATCTTTCACCTTAGATTTATTTGTCATTAAGTTGACCCGAGATACACGTGTGTGATCATCAATAAAGGTAACAAAATCGCTTTTTTCCACTGAGTCAAAATTTTAGAAAGATCCCTACATCACTGTATGAGATAAAACAGCTTGGAGGCTTTGTATGGTTTTGGAAAATAGGTGGATTGTGTGGCGGTACAGATCATCCATTGTGGCGGCAATCCTGGTGTCACGGCGACATTGATCCCGGCTGCTGTCTTCTGGCATTGAGTTTCTTCTCCACTCGGGTTCCATCAAGACTGGTGTCTAGGATTTTGTTGTTATCCTACCTTGATACCATATTGAAAGTAACGACAAAGAGCTAATACACAAATTTATGTGGAAACCTTAGTACAGATAGAGATAGAAAAACCACAGTAGAGAGTTTTCTTATTATTTTCTTACGAAACAAAAGGATACAAGAGGGGGGATATTAATAGGCAACAAGAGCCTAAAATAAAAAAGGAAAGAATAATTAGGGTGATATAATTTACAAAACTACCCTTGAGCTTTCAATACACGATAAACCCACTAATTTTAGAAATAACAAATACACCCAAAATCTCTAATATGTAAATCAGAGGACTAACGATTAGTTGGAAAAAAGTCTTTCAGAACAGCAAGTGGAGTTTTAAAATTCAAAACTTTAGAAGACATTTGATTCATCAGGTAAATAGCCGTAAAAATTGCTTCTCCCCACAAGTATTTATTTAGGAACTGCCAAAATATTTAATTTTCTGTCTTATTTCATTTGGAAAGAATGAATTTAGCGTATAATGCAATAAATACAATAAAATATTAACATACAAGGAAATAATCAACACTCTCCACTCAAGCTGGTTTGAAGATATCATTCGAGGTCAGTTTGTCAATCAACTTGTTGAATGGCTACTTTGGAAGACCAGTTAACATATTAGCAATTTGTTCTGTTGTCGAAAAGTAGTGAATGCATATTACTCTTGCATCTGTCTTCTCCTCTACAAAATGTTTATCAACTTCAATATGTTTCAATGTTTCATCCTATCAAAGAATGGATTGGATTGTGGGCAATGGGAATTGCTGCCTTGTTATCGCAATAAATACGCATGGGCTTCGATTCTTCCAACAATCTTCTTATCCATATGCTCTCACAAATACCATGGGCTAAATCTTTAATTTTACGACAATAATGTTGGCTGGACATTTTTGCACCCAGCATGATCTTTAGTTTTTCATTTCTAATTTATTTTTAAATTTTCAAAATGATGTACTTTCCTCCATTAAAATTGAAACCATCTTGAATGTAAATAAAAACACTGGTGTTATTTGCAGTATGACGATTGGTTACGGAATTTTATAGTCTCAAATCTTGACCACTTAAATTGTAACTTGTTCAGCCGGTTGTAAGTTTTCTAATGTTGACCAAGTATGCTGGTGTCTTTAGTTAATTTCAGATGTGATTCATTTTCAAGATTAAAAAATTTACACCTTGACTGCACCAAATTTTCATGAAAGATGCTTTCATTTTGCTGGAATGATAATCTGATTAGATGAGAGAAAAGACTTTGATTTCCAATTTTCTGTTCTCCCATTTGATCACAATATCTTGAATGTTAGATAACAATATTGGTGGCTGCTGAGGGAGTTCATAAGCTGCCCACTATCAATGGCAGCGGGGACTTAAAGGAAGCTTTGCAAAAACTTGCATCTATTCCTTCCAGCAAAATATTGGTAAGTTGGACTGTATTTCATTTCTGGTTTGTTTTATTCTTCATGTCTCAAAATCGATTCTGTTTGCATGCAGGCTGTTGAAGTTTTGTGGACACCACAAAATGAAAATGACACATTGTCCGAGCGCGAGCTCCTTGAAGATTACCCACTTTTAAGGCCTCTATAAGTATGTGCGGAAACAATACTTTTATCATGCTTTACTGATTACACATAATGATTAGAATATAGAGTGCCTGTCTTGACATAGAAAGTTTGTATATAATATACGGAAATTGGACAAAAAATTCAAATTTAGTTTTCATTTAGTGGATGAACCTTGCCTTTATACCATGTACTACTTAACAATTATAGAATAGTTATAGCTGGTTGTTGACATGGAGGAAAACTCAAAAATGTAAGTATGCTTTCTCCTCTCCACATCTTCTCAGCTCATCTATAACAAAGGTGGTCTGATTCAACAACTCCGGTCATCCTCAACTTTCTTCCACTTCACTTAATGAGTTTGCATAATTCATCATGGAAATCAAGAGCTGCAGCATTAATAATCAGTATTTTTGCATGTGACAAGATTTCTGCTTCTCTCTATAAGCTTCGAGGGAAGGTCAGAGAACTACTCTCAGTCAAGAGGCGGGGCTTTGGCTTGAAGGAGAACTACACAAGTTCTTGAAGGATCCGATTCACGTATTTCCAAGACGACCAAATCGTAGCAGTGCTTGTACGTTTCGCAAAGTTTAGAACAAAAGGTGGTTTTCAGATATAGCATGCTGGCCTCCTACTGGTGGACTAAAAAACCTACATGTTCCTGCTGGCTCCAACAAAAAAGGATAGCATTGTTTGGCTGAAATGATCAGAGAAAACTTGAAGAGGACCAATGATCAGTTTCTGCCAGACTCCAGAGGATATAGTAGAAGATGGAAGTTTTGATAAGGATATTGTTCATCCAAAAAGATCGTTTATGGAAGTTGTTCAGGCAACGAAGGTGACAGGACATCATCAAATAGACCATGATTTGCCATCTTATTGGGATAGAAACAAAAATGAGATGCCGCATTTGAATCTAAGTTCTCTGTTAGGTAGTCACAAGACTAATAAGACTTCAGAAGATTTCTTGCAAGAGTCCATCTCCATTGACCTGTTTTCTGAAGATAAAGCTCTTGTGAAGTTTAACAAAGAAATCTTGGGCAAATGGTACGAATATGGAAGGATGCATTTAAAGGTCGAGCGCTGGTCAAAGAAGGATACTTCTCTCTAATAATGCTGATTTTTCCAATTAACTTCTGACCTGAGCACCATTAGTATCCTACTGTTTGGAATAAAGTGTCTAGCATTGACCCCATCATATCTGCAAAAAAAAAAAAAAAAAAAAAAGAAAGGAAAAAAAAGTCTATCATTCGCAAATTGTAATAACAAACGGATCTTATCTTTCCCAACAAAGAAATTTTCAAATAACCCATTTTCATGAATCTAAGAAATCAAAGCTCCAAAAACTTTACTAATGGGTGAGAAAAAGAAAAGGTGACCATAGGTCACCTTGACAAATTCCACGAGATGCAATGATGGCGGCTAAACTTTTGTTGTTTCAGGCTTCCAACAATGACTCTTCCCTTTTTACATGATGGCCTCAGAAGCAACGAGTTCGAGACCTACAGAACTAAGCAATGGGTAACAATTACTTAGTACGGACTTCAGAAGTAAGAAGTAAACGAAGAAAATACATCTCTACATGGTTGCCATGCATTAAAAAGGCTTGAAGTAAATGAAGAAAATGCATCTTCTTCATGGTTGCTATGAACTAAAGACTTGGGATGTCCTCAAAACGATAATGAGTTTCATACTTAACTTCTAATTAAGACAAGTAACCTTTCATACTTAACTTCATACTAGTAAACAACCCATGCGATGTACGTGAAAATCACACACGAAAAAGTTACAATTTTAACTTAAATTTATAAAATTGAAAGAGTCATTTCAAAAATTTCCAAATTCGTCTTCTTCTTTTCCTATGTTTCTTTGTTTTTCCATTGATTGAATGTTAAATTTTGATTCGTTTGCCCAATTAAAATTTCATTTATTAACATCTTGAGCTTATAAGTTACAAACTTAACCATCTAAATCTATATATATCAAAATAAAGTGGAAGATATAAAGGTTGTTAGTTGTGTAATAACATGTAGCGTTATGTAATATCATCTTACGTTGTGTAAGATAGAAAAGTTACATTTTGACCCTAATAACATAGAACATTAACTAATATCGGTTATGATCAAATCAAAACTTTTTTCTTTTTTAATAATGAGATGAAAATTAACGAAGTGTAATCTCTACCTTGTTGAATGTGAAAATGATCGCAAACATTAAATCTATGTAAATGAGAAAATTATCACTAAAACAAGACTAAAAAAAGTTATAATGAAAAGCTAAAAACATCCGTTAAAATCATATTTCTTTTGAAATTATGAAATTATAAATGTGAAATCATAATTTTTTAAATGATGTTGTAGGTAAAAAATTAAAGGAAATACTTTAATATTTCTTGCTTTACATATTTTTATTACTTTTACGTATACTTTATAAATTACAACAATATTTACATTGTTTTCACAAAATCAAAGTATAGGTCACTCAACCATTTCATTAATAAAATAGTTTTGGTAAAACAAAAATAAATGAAGAAAAAAACATGAGCAAGATTCCCGTGGTTACATTAAAAAAATTCTCAATATTACTTGACTTAAACATAAAGAACAGACATATATACATGCCAAAGTTGGTGGTTCAAGTTTTCCCAATTTCTGTACTAAAAAAACCCTATAAACGAAGGAATATACACAAGTATACTTCTATATACAAAAAAATAGGCAACAAAATAAGAAAAAAATTAGAAGAGAATAGAAAAACATGATTTGATTTCTTATCCACCCTTAGCATTTTGTTGTGACTTGTGAATATGAATGAAAAAAATGAGGTATTTATATCTAAAGATTTGAAAAGAAAGATTTTGGAAAGGTTGCAAGAGATCCAAAAGAGTTAATATGAGATAATGGAATGTGAATAGTAGGAAGATGGAAGATTAAGGGAGAGAGAGAAATATGAATGGATTTGGATGAATTTAAATGATATAATTAATTGGAGAGAAAATTTTAAAATTTTGAGAAAAGTTATAATAAGGAGATGAAAAGTTAACAAATGGTAACTTCTATCTTGTTGAATGTGAAAATGACCACAAACATTAAATCTATGTGAATTACAAAAATACCACTAACGCAAGACTAAAAAAAGTGATAACGAAAGGATAAAATGGGGCTAAAATGTTTCTCAACTTTCATCCTTTTATTTATATATACTATAGATTAGAAATTTTTGGTCTGTCAACCTTTGAAAGCAAAATACAAAAACAAACAGAGCCAAAATACAAGTGTAAGGGTAGAGATATGTGTTGAACCATCCTTTGGCTCCATAATAGCCTAGATTGATTCCATCTTTATTTTCAAAGAATAACTAAGTTCTCACCTAAAATTTCAATGAAAATGAAAGAGGAAAAGGGATGGAATGTCAAATTTGGAAGAGCTTTAGTTAGAAATATTCCTTCTAATATGAGGTCTGTGTCTTGAATGAAGCCCTTGAGGGTTTTATATACGTGTCCAAACGGAATGTTATTTAGCATCTATCATTTGAAATTTGACAATGAACATTAAATTTCATGCCTTGTTGCACGGCTTCATCGAGTCACTGATCCATTGGATCTAGCACAATTTGAACTTTGGCTGCTACTATCTTCTTGATTAGACGGCTACCAACCACACTAGTCGTTTTGCAGTTTCATTTTTTTGTATGTTCATTGCGTGATCTTTCGGTTCGTCGCTTTACATGTTGATCTTGTATAAATTTGGTTGCTTCTTTTCTTCATAATTCTTCGACGCAACTAACTTCTTGCGTTTTCTCTTCTTTATTTATAATAAAATATTGAAACATAATAAATAGACATTTTAATCAATTGTGAGCTTGTGTTCACATAGTAATTTTTTTTATATTTATTCATTACAATTCATTACCTTCTTTCTCAACTTAACTTCATTATTTTAATTAAAAAGCTACGTGTATTATGAAGTATTTCTACAAGTCCCCACTTTCAATTCTAAAACAATGCTTGTTTTCAAGTATATTACTAGAGACTAAGTAAAATTTTAGTTTGTCTTGATGGGAACATTAAACTTATTATTAGTGAAGTTCCTGGAGTTTTTGATAACTCAAATCCATGAAAATGGACTGTTTGAAGGATTTTTGGTGTCGGGAAAGCAGATGTTACCAATGATATCCAAGTCAAAATGTTAATTCGGATAAATAAGCTTTATAGGAAGTAAACATTGATGAAGCTACTTTGAATTCCACGACAAATAGATTGAAGTGCAAAGCTGGTTAATTACCCTTTATCTACTTGTGTTGCTTCTTGGAAGATACTCACAACCAACAGTAGAACCAACACTAGTTTTGGCTGCCGATTATTGACAGAGTGCACTTGAAACTTGATAGATGAAAAAGGTACAATTTGTCTCGAGAGGGAAGCTAATTAACCCTTTGTAATTCAATTTTGGCTGTTGGATTCGTTAAATTTTCTAAATCTCACGAACTTTTAAGAGAAGGAACTTGTTTTCTTAGAAAACTCAAGAACACACAAGAGAAGAACATTGTTATCTTGAAATTCATTTTCTTTATAAATTTCAATTTGTTTCCATTGATTTGATTCTTTTCTCTTGCGTATAAACTAAGGAAAAAAACTTTTTATCTAGTACTCAAAAGACATTTCCTAAAAGACACAAAATAAATGAAGTAAATGCATATATACCATTCATGCACTTGAACAATTAAATGTATTTAGAAATGCATGTCTTTTGAAATTAGAAATGTATGTGTTATACATAATGTATCTAGCTTATTAATTTCTAACATGCCGCCTTGAGCTAGACTTCTCAAACTCTAAGCTTCTCTTTCATTTTCAAGAACGAGTCTGTCTTTAATGTTTCTGTGAATGTGCTTGCAACTTGATCTTGTGTCTAACAATACTTGATGTATACTTCTCCATCTTTGATCAATTCTCTAAAGAGATAGCACTTGATCTTTATGTGTTTGCTTCTTTCATGAAAAACATGATTCGTAGAAAGTGAAATAGGTGATTGATTGTCACAGAACATGATGCTCCCTTTCTCTTAAGGATACTTCAATTCATGTAGTACCTTTCTTAGCTAAAGTGCTCGACAACTAGTTGCAGACAAAGAAAAGTATTCAGCTTCCATTGTTGACAATGCTAAAACATCTTGCTTCTTTGATGCCCATGATACTGTTCCAAACCAATATTAAATACATACCTAGAAGTACTTTTGAAATCATCAATATTTCCCCCAATTACTATCACTATAGCCAACAAGAACATTAACCACATATTTTTTATAATGGTTTTCATGATCAACAGTTCCAAGAATATATCTAAGAACTCTCTTTTCAGCTTCCCAATGACTTCTCTTTGGTGATGTCATAAATCTACTCAATAAACTGATTGAGAACATAAGATCAGGTGTAGTTGTAGTTAAATTTAACTTCCAAAAAAGACTCCTATAAATTGTGGCATCAAAAGCTTCACTAACATCATGTTTGCTTAACTTTCAACCAAGTTCCATAGGAGTATTGAGAGGGATAAACATTCTCTATTTTGAACTTTATATACAAATTTTTTGCTTACTTCTTTTGGGAAACTGTAATCTCATTATCACCTTATTTAACTTCAATACCAAGAAAGTAATGAAGTAAACTTATATCAGTTATCTCAAATTCTATTTTCTTCATCTCTTTGAATTCTTCAATCATCATGTTTGAATTTTTCGTAAAGATTAAATCATCGACATAAGACAAATTATCAAGAAATTATCATTTTCGTCTTTTTTGGTGTGAAGAGCATGTTCATATGGACATCTTCTGAAAGCATCCTTCAAGAAAAAAATGTTGATGTAGCTGTCCCAGGCTCTTGGTGCTTGCTTTAGCCCATACAATGCTTTCTTCAATCGACACACCTTATTTTTTTTCTCCAATCTTGACATAAGCGAAGGGCTGCTCAACATATATTGCATCCTCCAAATACCCATTTAGAAATGTTGACTTGACATCCATTTGAACAATACAGCTGAAACAGAACTTCTGCATAAGATTAGTGCAAGGATTAAATTCAAATAGAAAAATTACTAATTTTCCAGCAACGACGCTAAAAACTTTATACTCATTTTATTTTTTCGTTATTATTGCATTATATGTAAAGTTCATTCGTAGATATATCATGCGAGGATCTACTACTGTGACTAGGATGACTTCTGGGTTACGATTATGCGATAAAGGTGAATGTTCGTTATTATTGCGTCTCCAAGGTGAGTTTGTCTCACCAAAGTGGAGTTTGTCTAAACTCGTTCTTCCACGCATTAGCCATATCCTTGCTACTTGCCCTCGCGGATAGTTGGCGATAAGCACTAGCCAAGTGATGAAAATAGCTCAACTAACGCAATAGGAGTTATAAGCAAAGAATACAAAAACTTGATACTCGTTTTATTTGTTTCGTTATTATTGTGTTATATGAAAAGTTGATTCATAGATATGTCATGCGAGGATCTAATAATGCGACTAGGATGACATCTAGGTTAGGATTATGCGATAAAAGGGTCGTCTTACCTATGCATTGTTAATAAATGCATGATAATTAACCTTTAGTACAAGTTTTTCTCTTTCTCGCCCAAGTGTAAGCACAAAAAGAGGTTTCCTGGTAAGTTCAAAGTCGAACACAAGGATTTAATTTTCCTAAATGAATCTATCTTGCATCTTAATCCTATGCAGTGACTATACAGTATAAAGTTATGCATAGTATGGTTTTCCTAATTATTTACACTATGGTGCAAATTAGAACAACAAGGTGGATATCGCGGTGAAATGTGATGAAATATGAACTCAGTGATTTTAGGCGTGGATGCGTAAGAAAATTTAATTAATTTAATGTGAAACGAGGGAGTTTAACATTTCAAGCCAATACAAAGCATTTATTAACTTCAGAATTAAGACAAGTAACCTCTCTGTGTATTCGCCATACTTG
Source organism: Cucumis melo (assembly GCF_025177605.1). Classification (NCBI taxonomy): domain Eukaryota; kingdom Viridiplantae; phylum Streptophyta; class Magnoliopsida; order Cucurbitales; family Cucurbitaceae; genus Cucumis; species Cucumis melo. The sequence goes on along the minus strand of NC_066858.1, from coordinate 19,087,282 downwards.
CTCGCGTCTTGAGATCCAAATACTTAATAATAATCTATGATCTGTATCTTCTTTTGTTTGCTTAAACTATAAATAAGTTGTCCTTATTACTTTCGGTGCTTTCGCCATATATATCATACCTTTATGTGATATATGCAAAAAACAAATTCGACGACAAGATTGTATTGCTACAATCTCCTCACTCGTAGGTTAGCGAAACATGGGTCCTCATGCGTCAAGTGATAACAATCAATACTTTATCTTTTCTCTCGATGGAGATATGGTATAGATGGTCATATTTAACTAAACATAACTTATAATGCATTCAACTAGAGTCATTAGTATAAAAATATCCTACATTTGGCAAATAATTAACTAAGCGAGTAATGAATGAACAGAAAAGGAAATATGGGAGAATTTTCCCCCACCCCCAATTCTTCTTTCATTAATCTTGCATTATCCCATTTCCACTGCCCTCAATTATTATTTTTGAGATATTACAAAGATTGATTCTTGTTAGGACATTTATAGTTCCCAGTAATTTTGAGTACAATAGAAAATTCATAGATCATTGAGTATTGTTTTCTTTTATGAGTTGAAACACATACAACTTATATTTTTATGTGCTCTCCATTTAGCTTTTGATCATATATTTCTTTTTGAGAAATGAAATAAGTTATACGTATTTGCTTCTTTGAATTGAACCTCTTCTTTATATTCATCATAGAAACCACTGAATGCAGGTACTATGTGATGAGATACATGAGAGATATAATCACTAAAGGGAGCATAGTAGTCACAGATTTGGTATGTTATGTTTAAATGATTGTTTGAATTATTTTATATAATTCACGTAATTAAAGTATGAACTTCAATATTTTGGGCTTCATATCAAATTGATACAAGTAGCTCATATAGTCAATTCAAGTTGGATGAAGTGCGAATAGAGTTAACTAATTTATTTTTGTAGCCACATGTGATTATGATGATTAGCTAAGTTTTGTTGGGTTAGCTAGAAATATATATTTATTCCTTTTAGATGAATCAATGATATATTTGGGTTAGCTGAGTTTTTTGGGCTAGGTGAATCTCAATGTTGATATGGTTCACTTTTGGGCTAGGTATATATTTTGTTCATATTAGACAGAGCTAGGTAGAACAATTTCTTCATATGGTAAAAGTTTAATTTGGGCTATTGTAAGTATGTATATGGTTCAATGATATATGCAATTTGTTAAATATTAGTTATTTGATGAAAAGTTTGGGTTGATTCAATTATTCACAATTAATATGGATTTGAAAACAAGTGCAATAATTATATGGGTATTTCAAATTATACAAATTTTCATTTAGAAAAAAAAAACCTTGACATGCAAAACGTGTCAAGAATTAAATTTCTTATTCTTGACACTGGATTACTTGATAGGTAATAAGCATCAAAATTAAATATTCTTGTCAAATAATATATGTCAAGAATAAACAAATTCTTGACACGTAAAAAAATGTCAACTGATCTCATATACTTGATGTTTATAAAATGTCAAGTACACTTCATCTTAACGCTTAAAAACTGTCAAGAAAAAACTCTTATTCTTGACACTATTACTTGACGCATTTAAAAGCAAGTATATACTTGACAGGCAAAAAGCGTCAAGTAAGACTATTTTTGTAGTAGTGATAGTTCAAGGTCAAGAATCTAAAGTCTGCAAGCTAGATAAATCCCGCTATTGCCTAAAACAAGCTTCTACAACTTTGATAAGCTAATCATATCTAGAGGATTCAAAGTAAATGAGAGTGATAGATGTATCTACTATAGACTGAGAATGGCTTATGCACTATCATATTCTTATATGTAGATAACATGTTAATCTTTGAATCAAACTTGCATGTCATAAATGACGTAAACTCAATGTTGAGTGCAAATTTTGACATGAAAGACTTAGAAGAAGCTAATGTAATCCTAGGTATCAAAATTACTAGAAATGAAAAGAGAATTTCTTTAGATCAATCTCATTATATAGAGAAGATGCTAAAGAAATACAATTACTTTGATAACAAACCAACCTGTACACCCTATGATTCTAGTATTAAGTTGTTCAAGAACATTGACAACAATGTTAAATCAATCTGAATGTGCGAGCATCATAGGCAATCTCCGATAAGTTGTTGACTACATTAGACCAGACATAACTTATGCTATAGGGTTACTATGTAGGTTTACTAGCATACCTAGCCTAGAACATTAGAATGCTGTAGAAAGAGTAATGAGATATCTTAAGAAAATCCAGAACCTAGGATTACATTACCAAAAGTTTCCCGTTGTACTAGAAGGTTACATCAATGCTGATTAGAACTCTCTCTCAGATGACTCAAAGACTAAAAGTGACTATATTTTTAATATAGCGTGAGGAGTTGTTGCTTGGAAATCCAAGAAACAAACTATTTTAGCCCAATCAATGATGGAGTCAGAAATGATAGCATTAGCTACAGTTAGTGAAGAAGCAAGCTAACTTTAAAGCTTGTTTTCAAAGATCCCCACATGGGAAAGACCGGTACCAACCATACTGATCCATCGCGATAGTACTGTAGCTATCGCAAAACTTCAGAACCGTCATTATAACGACAAGAGAGGACACATACGTTTTAAACATAGTACCATGGAGAGCAGTGATAGTGGATCATGTAGGGACTGGTTATAGCTTGGTTGATCCTTTGACGAAAGAACTAGCTAAAGAGAAGGTTTTTAAAACACCAGAAAGAATGGGACTCAAGCTTATGAAAACTGAATCACTTGTGAGGTAAACCCAACTTGAAAGACTAGAGATTCCAAGAAACAAGTTCAAAGGGTAATAACTAATCACAAGTGATATAAAGAGAATCATGCTAAAATACCTAAGAATTTTATTCTTATGATTCAGCGATTAACATGATATCATGAAGTGAATGAAAAGGTTGAACTTAGTTCTTAATGAATTCTATCCTTGATGTCAAGTAGGATACCTAGCTACAGGAGTACTCTTGATAGATTCACCTTTGTGGATGTGGAAGTGAGAGCTACTTCCTATATATACTAGGCAAATTTTCTAGAGCATTCACTAAACAGGGATATATGTGCAAGGCCTTATAACACAACCATTTAGAACTTCACTAAAATAATATTGTGTGTGCAATGTTGTTAGGAGTAAAGTTCAAAGTCAATGGTTACTTTACAATATTCTAAATCATTGTCACTACGTAAAGGTTAAAGTCGTAAGACACCTTTGCTTAAGCACAATATTACACAGATAGATATTGCTCAATGAAAATGTTTTAAAAAATTTTCAAGTAGGGGATTGTTAATGAAAATTTTGTGTGCGCGATCGTGGCTGCCTATCTGCTCGATCGTGGATGCTAGTTGTTGATGGACTGTGAGCGATCGTGGATGTGCGATCGTGGTAAGCTGTGAGCGATGTTGGTAAGTTGTGAACATTCATGCTAACATAAATCATTGGGCTGTTTCTAGTCGTTGGACGGTTTTCATTGACTACCATATTAAGGTTACTTGTCCGTTGGAGCCTCCCTCATCCACCATAAAAACACTAGTTACATAATTAATATGTGTTCGTTGGAGTCTCCCCCATCCACTATAAAATCACTATTCTGCCTTTGGAATATAACAAATTTCCATGAATCTAAAATCTCTTTCATCTCTCTCGGTCTATCATCTCTCTCAGTCTATTATCTCTCTCGGCCAAAAGTTTATTTTTACTATTTTTATTTATTTTTTGTATGCCGAGCATAAAAGTGTCCTATCGAGTGTTGGAATTTTGGTGTTGGTTCCAATACAGTTCATACCGACGAAATCATAAGTTGTTTTATCCTGGGACGACGGGCATGTGAAATGCACATTCAAGTGTTTGCACATTCATGCAGAGTAATTATGTTTGCACATTCATGCAGAGTCGCGAAACATTCTTAAAGATCAGAGCGAGTTGCCTATTTGCCTATTTTTAATGTGCTTTTTGTTTTGAAGATTTTCTCACCAAGAAGCTTAGCTCCACCGAAGTGCAACAACAATGTATAATACGAAATTTGATAATCAAATAGAAATTAGATATTAATTATATGATAATCAAATAACAACGAACACAATTGCTAGCCAGAACTATTAAGAAAACTCAAATTATCATACCAGTGAATCCATACCACACAATCTCTTCAAATCCAAACAAAATCAGAAATAGAAAGGGAAAACACAATCTACAATCTTCATACATGTGTTCAGGCAAGAATGAACACAAGCTTAAACCAAAACTCAATCTTAAACATGTTTGACTTTGAGCTACAGCATTAATATATATGACTGTCTTAAATCAAACACAAACTTGTCACGAAATTGATATGGAAAAAAAAGAAATCAATAATCTACGAAAATTTCCTAGGTGAAGACGAAATTCGAGCAAAAAAGATCAAACACTACGGTTGAAAACAGAAAAATAATTGGCTTCAAAATATCTCATGCACAAAAAATTGAACTCAGTTAAATGGCTATTTTCCAAAAACAACATTGTTATGGTGAGCACAATCATGATGAGAGAAGGTTTGAGCGAATTTCAATCAACAAATTGAACATAAATTGTAAGACAAAGTAATCAGCTTCAAGGAACCTCCAGTTGACCAAAATTGAAACCACACAAACGTTGATTCCAAAAATAGGATTCGTAAGTGCACAAACATGAACTAGATCAGAAATTGTGGATCAAACCAAATTTTGAACGTGATTTTAGGGCTGTTTGTGGTAGAAAGTTGAAGGCTAGCATGCGGGTAACATCCAATTTTTTAATGTGATTTTAATTATGTGGGTAGTTTTGAAAAAAATAAAAAAAAAAAATCATAAATCACATACCTAATCTAAACAATAACATGAATTTAGCTGTCTATAAGATATTGTCATATGGTGCACTATTTTAAAAGTTTGATGACATGGATGCTAAAATAGAATATAAATTTGTTATATGGTGTAATTTTGAAAATAAGTATATATATATTTTGAAAATAATCTCAATAATCATTATGTTAACTAATTTATAATAACTCATGCCACAATCTAAATCATTACAAAAGAGGGGTTATTTTGTAACAAAATGAATAAAAGGATAAGTGGGTCATGGCAATTTTATTTGACCAAAAATCTTTGGCATCAAAATTAAAAGTAGCTACCGATGTTCAATATGCAAGAGGAGTGGACTTTGGATATGCTTCCTTTTTTTTTTTTATTTCTTTTCCCTCAAAGTTGTAATGTTTGACAAAGATTCCAACTCATCACCACTCAATAGTGTGTGCTGTCTATTTACACTTTTTAAATAAAAATAAAAAAAAAAATCTGTCTATTTGAACTTCTTTCTCATGGATTCTTTTCCCACACAGTCTCAACGATGTTAGATCATATTATTTAGTAACAATTTCAGTTTTTTAGAATGGTTTGTATCTTTGGTAAAAGCGTTAAAATTTTAGCCAAAATTTAACCAAAAAAAAAAAAGATCTAATTTTTTTTAATTTAAAAAAACTTGACTTGTTAATTCAAACCTGGGTAAAATTAGATAACAAAGAAAGAAATTTAAAAATAAAAAGACTTTTTATAGGCTTGATTTTCAAAATAGAAAATTAAAAACTACCCAACAAGACCTAAATCATACATATTTAAACTATTTCCAACTTGGTTATAAACGAGGAGTTTTGGACCACAAAATTTGAGAGAATACTTGTTATTTTGTGTGAAGTCAATCCTATTTGAAAAAAAAGAGTGTACACCTTTTAATGTATTATTTCACAGAAAATGCTATTAAAAATAATTTTGAGAAGAAACCAAAGTTAATCAACTCCACGATAATTGATATGAGCTTTTTATTCTAAAGGTGTAAGATTCAATTTCTCGTTTCCATAATTGTTGAGTTAAAAAAAAATACAATTTAAAAAAAAATATATTTAGTTTTCATGCCAATATATCTATAGCTTTACAACTTGAAAATATTTTCACTTCTAAGAAACTACATATCCTTCACCCGGTAGTTACAATCATACATAAAAATATGAAGCGAACTCAAAATATTTACAAAGGTACACATGACATAAGTAATTTTTTCTTCACTATCTATACAAGAGAATAACCAATACAATTCAAATAACTTTGTGAACTATAAAACAATGATCAAGAAAAAAAAAAAAAGAAAAAGAAAAAGAAAAGAGAAGAGAAGAGATGACATTGTAAGTGTAAAAAGTTCAGTGAGTGCTGTGAGTAACTTACATATTTTTGTACAACAAAAAAGCAGCAACCGGTGGAGTAGAGAGTTGTTCTGTCGCTTGAAGGCAATGTGCCTGTAAGCTTTGATTCTTGAAATATACTCTGCAATAAAAGAATCTCACTAACGCCTCGCAACTTCGGACCCTTTTGGTATCCGAACGGGGCAGCTCTAGCAAAATGAATCTCAAACCAACTACGATTACAATCTTCACACTCTTGTCCAATAAAAACCGAATATCTAAATTTTGTCAATTCCACAGCCATCTAATTTCCCAATGGATTTGAGAGGAAAATTTATCTTCGCAATAGGATGAAACCCTGGACAGTGATCGGGAACCCAATAAGCTTCTTTGTGAAGTGTCAATGACAGTGGCTTTCTTATCTGGTAGTTTTTCTTTATACCCAACAGCGAGTGATTGGTCAGTTTTCTTGTAATTATCATCATAATGTCTTTGCCTAAAACTACGAGAACTAAGAGCTTGGTTTTCAGGGAGGACAGAATCTGGCTGATAGTGCTGGCTTGACACATTTGGTATGCTCCCTACCACAGGTTGTGTAGGCCGATCTGCTTTGAGCGAGAACTGCTCTTGCTCGAAATGTTTATGTGCCAAAGCATGCCCATCTGTGCTTAAGTTCAAAATCTGATAAAGTTTGATTCCATTTCCTTTATTCTCTATCAAAATATTATCAGATGGTTGATTAGAAGCGTTGTAGCTTTGAGAGCCACCATCGTAAGAGATGCGAGGTGTTTCGTCTATGCCAGGCCCTGGCTTCCACTCGGGTACCAAGGAAGAAATTTCCCCATCAATTTTTTCAGCTATCTTGATCACATCTTGGTCAGTAATATCAAGTTCTGCAATCATTTCGGTGGCTACTGTTAATGCTGTATCATTCTTGGTGTCAAATGGGAAATATATGTTCCGAATAAGCCCTGCACAGATACCGCATTGTTCAGTTGAACATTTCTGTAACTATAAATAGAAAGCAAGCATCCATAACCAAAAACGAAAGGAAAATAAATGTACTGAGCTACCTTCTTTATCCGTAATCCTAAGTCTTAAAACAATGCTGCCATCTTCACGTATTTTCCCCTTAATATTTTTATCAAGATTTTCCAATTGGTCATTATCATTGTCCTCAAAAAGTTCAATCCCATCACGTTCCTTCTGGACTGAACGGTACCTCCATTCATCTGAGGCCTCCAAACTGTAACTAATTGAGCTAAATCTTTTTTCTCGTTCAAGAAAAGGCCGCACTATAGTGGAAGCAAAATCGTCCAGTTCTCTCCGAGAATCTGAAATTTTCAACTTGCTTTCACAAATATCAATTTCAAGAAAAGGGTCACTCAAAAGCTCCCTTGCTGAAAGTCTACAAGAGACTGGTGCCAAGCATTTCTCAACGAATTGTCGCATGCTTGGATCCTTCACTTTATACAAGGCATCTGGTTTTTTCCCCTACAAGTAGACAGCATGTTAAGTAATCAACTTTTTCTTCTCTCACATAGAAGATTAAAGAAAAGCATAGGCCTGTTGAGAGACGGAGATCTTACAGAAATTACTTTCTTATAGATTTGAACAGGATGATTACATTCACTATATGGATATTCAAACGTAACCATCTCCAAAACACACATCCCAAAAGAATAAATGTCTACCAATTCATTATATGCCTCCTCATATACTTCAGGAGCCATGAACTCTGGTGTCCCTGTAATGTAATGACAATTATAATAAACTAATCTGACAAAATGATTTATTTCTGGCAAAAATCACCACCAACTCAAGGAAAGTGATTCATCGTAAGAGCATTCAGGATCAGAGAACCAAAAATGAAATGTTAAAAGAACTGTAACACAATCTCCACCTGATCCTTCATTTCAAAAACTGAATTTATTGCCAAAATTTCACATGATTTGAAGAAGATAAACATACCAACACAATGATCAGCATGTGATTTCTGGAGGATAGCAGCAAGACCAAGGTCTCCAATTTTAATTTCTCCCTGGTTACCATTAACAAAAATGTTGTCACACTTGAGATCTCTGTGGATCACAGGGGGGTCTTGGCTATGGAGATAATGAAGACCCCTCAAAATTTGTCTACACCATCGCTTCACTGCCCTAATGTTAGCTCTCCTATGCTTTAGCCTATACCTTGGAAACCAGAACGAACCAGAAATTAGGCAGAAATCTAAAAGAAAGAATGCAACAATTACGAGAATGGAAATTGAAGAGTGTAAGATCGAATGTTGAAAAGCATTCTTACTGCCTCAGAGTCCCAGAAGTGAACATTTCAGTTACAAAGTTGATGTTCTTATTTGCAGTATCGACCCAAGAGGTATAGAATTTCATTATGTTTTTATGTTTCAATGTTTTTAAGAGATGAATCTCAGAGTATAGCCTCTCAAGATCTTCAGGACATTGAAGGAAGTTACAGAGTTTGACCTGATTCCAAGCAACTTCAATCCCTTCATACTCATCAAATGCTCTGTAACTATAAAGTGAAAAAAAAAAAAAAAAAAAAAAAAAGAAAAGAACTCAGGGAAATGCTCATTTCCAAAAACTAAACAAGATTAACAAAATTAACAAAATCAAACATAACCCATGAACGGAAATCGAAAAAGAGAACCAAATAAACAAAAATCAAACATCAAGAAGAGATCGAATTCTCAAAATAAATAGAAAATGTATGTGAAAGAGAATCAAATAGAGACAAAAAAGAAAAAAAGAAGGTTGAAACTACAAGGGAATCCAAAATTCGATATTAATTACAAAAATGGAAGGAAAACAAAGGGGAAGCTAAATTGGTTCATACACTGTCTTGGAAGCTCCTTTGCCGAGGATTTCATTATACTGCAAGCAAAACAGGAAAGAAGAGAATAAAAACGATGGGGAATTGGGAAGATAGTTAGAGAGAAAGAGAGAGAAAAGTACTCTTCCATATCTGCCAGTGGGATCAATTTCAACATAGTGAGAGAAATCTGGAGGTTGAAGAAGATGAGAGAAAGCAGTGATTGAATCGGTTGTGTCCATTTGATATGAAGGGATTTGGGTTGTGGGTGAGGAGAGCAAATCCTTGGTTCCTCCTCAGTTTTTGGGGAGAGAAGTATTTGGAAAGCACATATTTTTGCGGAAGAAAAAGTTGAGAGAGAAGAGAGGAGAGAAAAAGTTGTGCAGTGAAAATGACGGCCCCTTTTCAGTTTTCATTAAAACTTTTCATTTCACTTCTCTCATTTGTAGCTGCAAGTAAATACAATCCCATAATTCCTCCACATTTTTCATTTTGATATCCAAATCTAATCTCCTTTTGAACAAATTTTCATTTAACACCTTTATCTAAGTTTAAATATTTACATCTCTCCCCAACATAATATATACAAATATGTTGACAATAAATTCTACCATTTAAATCTTCTCTACATTACTCCATACAAAATTTAGAAATAACTTTCACGCTCTTTCTTTTTTCCCTTTTAAGGAAAAAACTTTGGTACTCTCTCGTATACACCCATATTTTTATTTTTTTTAAAAAAAATTAACTTTTTTTTTGTAGTTTAAAAATGTGGAACACCGTTGCTTCTGGTTATTGAACTTTTAGAAATCAATGTCCAAAACTATGCATTTTTAATGCCTTCAAATACTTGTGTTTGTCTTTTCTTTAATATTTTTCATGTATTTGGAAAAAAATATTCTACCATTTTTACTTTCATTTTTTATAATACAGTTCATGAATGTCATTATAACTATTCATTAATTTATAGCTAACTTAACCTAGTAGACTTATAAAATATACTTCTTTACAAATTTGTATTTTTTTTTTTTTTTTTTTTTTTTGCATTACTAGAATTATATACATACATATAAGAATTTTTTCTATAAAAACAAACACGATTTAAGTTTCAATATAAATATGTTGCTAAAATAAAAATAAAAGTAACTATGATATATACATATATGAAAAGAGCATGTAAATTAGGGATGTAAGACATAAAAAAACTCTCAATATCTCTTCAATAAGATAATGTGCAGAAAGCTTTTAACGATAAAATGAAAATGTCAATCCACTACTGATGCCAACGTTCAATCATAAAAAATTGTAGAAACAAAAATTTGATACCTTAGAAAAAAAAAAAGTTGGGTTTGAGAGGTAGGGTATGGAAATAGCAGAATCAAGTGATCATGAACTCAATTTCTCATTACTTTATTGTACAAATCTGAAGCATTTGATTATAAAATTAAGTTTGGGAGTTGTTTTTTCACCCATCCACGTTCTCTTATTCATTTGTTTATTTATTTTTTTTATTCACATAGCTTATTTGTCAAAATGGAATAAAAAGAAAAGGCAAATCAATAATCACACAATCATTATTTCTCTTTTGAATAAGTGTATCATCATCATTCAAAAATATAATATAATCATGCTTCTAAAAAAATGTACTTCAACCATCTCGTTTCTTTTCTTTAACCATCACATTTCTTTTCCATGGATTATATGTCAATAAAAATTGGAAGAATATAACTCAAATTGACATATATATATATATATATATATATATATATATATATATATTTTAACCATCGTAAATTCTATATTTAAATTTTCAGTTCTTATTTATATAATAAAACATTTTGAGGAATTCAAGCAAAAAGTGAAAATTTCGTATTCAATGATGTTACCATATTTGATCTAAATATATATATGTACACATACTATATTACCATATATTTATATATTAGTTTTTTTATGTGTTATACGTCTTGACCATAAATTTTATTTAGTTTTTACAATTCTTTATGATGTTTTCTTCCAAACAATTATTTTCCAAGAATATATTAATCCAGTTTTTTAGGGATTTTGTTGATCATGTAGTTGTTGGCCTTTTCTCTTATAAGAAGGTATTCCAAGAAGATATTTTAATTTTTTTGTCCAAAAACTTCCTCAAGATTCTTGACCAAAATCTTTAAAGGAAAAACTTTGAATCTCCTCAGACTATCTTTAATCGAAAAACTTCAAAGATATCTCTTCTGTTCCCTTTTGAAGTACAACAAATTTTGTCTATTGCAATTCACTCTTAAGAAATAGATGGAAGAAAATGCACCAAGGAAAAAATTGTATCAGAATGATCTCAATTGGAAGGTAAGACTTTACCTTCAACTAACAAATACTTTTATGAAGAATCAAATACTTCAATAAGACATATTGATCCATAAAAAGTGAGATAAAAGATTAAAGAAGTCCTTAACAATTGGAAGATTCAATTACCAAAATCAAGGGAGCTTGATATCTTCGGAAGATTCAAATATAAATGTCAGGGGAGCGTGATATCTAGTAATAACAACTATTACTATAGAGTACAAATCTAGGTGAGCATCATATGAAGATCTAGATTGAAATTTTAATATTGTGTCATATATCATATTGATCTTAGCATTCTTCTTACGATCTTGTACTCATTTGAATCTTAATAAATTAATCTCTTCATTTAAGCGGAAAAGCTCTCTAGACGTAGGCGATACTCATTGAACTAGATTATCAAAGTTATCATGTTCAATTTTCATATTTCTACCATTATTAAATAATAATAAACACAACGTAGCATAGTTGTATATGAATATATTTATACAAAAGCCTCTGTGAAAAAAATTAGAAAGAAATGAAAAATTCCAAAAATATTATATTACGGTTGTTTTTAAGTTTTAACAATATATGGGAGGGAGAATTAAAGATTTAAATTTGGAGTGGATAGTACAAATTATTGGAGTTGAATTAGGAAACATTTATATAAATTTGTCCATATAGATTGGCATTAGTAGTAAAGGTGTAGCTGGTTGGACGTTTGGTAGATCTCCTTATTTAAAAGTCACTATTATAGGTGAGATGTTTTTAATTATTTATATTTTTTTATGTAATTGCTACTTTTTTAATCTTTACATGTTCATAATGAATAAATCAAACAAAATTCAATCAACTACTTAAATGCCCAACAAAGTAAGGAAAAAAGGAGTCAAAGTCAACAATAAATTATTTAGACCAAATTAAAAAGCTTCTTTACCTAATAAGAATAAGAAGTATAAAGAGTAATGTAGTCAAAATCTTAGGAGCGTTGATCTAGGATTGTTTAACAAAATTCTTTGAAAAATTAGATTATACTTTGATTCCATTATGACACTTTGATACTCTAACAAATTAGATTTGCTTAACATTTTGTATAAAATTCAATTTATATATAATAAAAAGCAGATGTAAATAAGAATTATGAGTAAAAATTCAAAGATTCTTCATTCTATAGTCATCACGATTCAAAATGTCAAAAATAACTTTCATCTCCTTTCATATGTTTATGAATTCTAGATAAGAATGAAAAACAATTGTTTATAGTTATTACGATAACATTACTTATTTACCTTCATCAAATTTTCAACTCCATCAATTCTTGGCTCATATCATCCAAAAGTTTAGATTGAAGACAATTTTGGATAAACACAAATTAATGAGCCTCAATCTCTATCATTTAGGGAGTGGGGTGGGCTTTGAAAAGAATCTAACACCCCTCTACTAATGCTAAAAAGTTGATTTAGTTGGCATTGTAGTTATAGGAATATTGTTGATATACCTGACTTACTTGGTTATTAATCTTAAATCAGGAAGAATTCAACTTTTATCTATTTAGCCTATCTAAATTTTTATCTTCTATACAAGCCTCAACTAGATAACAAGTCAACTCTATTTTATTTTCGTGCATGGACTGAGCACGTACCTTACGAATTCCCCTCGTGCATTAGTAAGACTGATGGTATTCAACTATGATTTTGACAACAAGATGCATTCACTTAATGTATATGATTTTGTTTGTGGATATTGTCGACTTGCTTGAAATGTAAAGGATAGCTTTCTATAAGTTAATCATCTCCGTATTTCTATCGCAAACTTACTGGTACACGATCGTTTATATACCTCCCATCGCATGTTAATAATAAATTCATAGCTGTGTCATGCTAGGTTCTAAGTGAATGACTTAGTACGCGAATAGAATAGGATGATACGATAAAAGATGCACGTTCTACCTATACGTTGCTGGTTTCATATTGATATACATGTAGTACAAGTTTTCCTTTCTATCGCCTAAGTGTAAATGAAGTGAGGTTTCTTGATAATTAAGTCCAGGGTCAAACTCAAGGAATTGGTGTTCCAATTAAATCTATTGCATAGCTAATCCTACGGGGTATACTCTATACACTAATAAATATGCACAATATGTTTATTCTAACTATATACACTAAGGTGCAATTGGTGGTGCAAGATGACCATGAAAATTGGGTGTAATGAAGTGTGAACGCATGTAACAAGCATGGAATGAAATTATATTTAACTAATTAATCACAATGTATTGTGCATTAATAATTTGAGGCGATACAAAGCATCTATTAACTTTAGAATTAAGGCGAACGTCCTCTCGACGCCTCCGTCATACTTGCTCGCCTTTTTGGATCCAAATACTTTAAGTTAAGCTATGATTTGTATCTAATTAGGCTATATGTGTTATAAGAAATCATCCTAAATTAAGGCAAGCATCCTTTCTATGCTTTCGCCGCACAAGTTAGCATTTTTGTTATTTATGCAATTGATTAATTTGGCGATGAGATTGCATTAGTACAATCTCTTCGTCGTCTACTTAGTTAAAGATGGGCTTTCACTTGTCAGGTGATTACAATAAATGTGATTGTCTTTTCTTTCGAATAAACAAAGCTTTAATGTTCGCATTTAGCTAAACAGAACTTACAAATTAATTAAAACACATCCAAATTCTCTAACATTAATAACACATTACATTGTTTATAAATTAATTAAATGTAGCGAAAATGAATAGCACAAGAGAAATGAGAGAATGATAGAAGAAATGCATTAATATTATAAGAAATTTAGGCCTCTTGGCCATAGAGTAAATGTTACAACTTTAATACATAAAAAATATAAAATGAGATGCAAGAAATGAGGCAAGCCTCAGAATATGATTTCTCATATTCTTTGGCTCTCATTTTTGCCTATTGAAATGAAGGAAAATGGTAAGAGAAAAACTCTATTTCTCTTGTTCTAAATTCTCACTTAAAACTCAAGATAGGAAGGATGAAGGAAGGGTTGAGCTTGCTCTTCGGGATCCATTTTTTGCGCACTTGAGTTTGAAGTATATGCCTGTAGGTGGAGAGTGATGTTGATAGGACATTCCACACCTCATTAATATTGTGATAAAGTTGCATCGGTGATGCGCGCATACGTCCTTTTATCATTTTTCTAACATTCGCGCCAACCAAATTTGTCTGTTAGTGCTTCAGATCGCCTAGCTTGTTGTGATTTTCGCCTTGTTGGTTGCACACGTCTCCTCGTCTGACTATACTTCTTTTTGCCCAAAATCCTGCGATAAGACAAGGATAAAATTCTTTTTACATTATGCAACACAAGTTAATCAATTTTTCTACTTTTTCCCACGTTTTCTTCCAATTTTATGCGATAAGACTTCATTATTTTACATAGAAGGCTACAATAATTTGTATTTTTGCAAGTTATCAATTGTTTTTGTTAGCAAAATGGTCCCACATATTTATTTCTGTTTCTCTTAACAAATTGGTTAAGATTTTGTCCTTAAGAGATGTTTTCAATTGGTTAAGATCTTGTGATCTTTCCTTAAAAGATGGGCTCAAGTAGTTAAGATTGTTTGGTATATATTAGCTACTTCCTAAGGAAGCTTCGTGTGTGTTGGGATTCATCAAGCATAAATAACGACTTTCGATAAGCTCCTCGACGTGGCTTATGAAAAATAAAATGAAGAAATTCGGATAGAAGTGTTCCACCATTGATCCAAAGTCGAAGTTGAATGCACACTCAACTAGTGCCACCATTGAGGGGGAGTTTCATCCCATTTGCTATTTAGTTACGATCATTATGTTATTTCATAATTAAGTTCTGTTACAAACAGTCCTAGAACAGTACAATAACAAAAAGGCCAATGTGTTGTTCCCTCAGTCATAACTATGTATTCAACAATTATTGTATTTGTGATTAATACAATCTCCTATCTTGGGCAAACTGCCCCCCAGATGTAGATGTAGATTCATCGAACTGGGTTATCAAATGTTGTTGTGTTGCGTACTTTTTTTCTTGTTTCTATCGCTCACTACTCTTTACACAACTATGGTTACTTCTGTTGTAGATCACTAAAACCGTTCATATTTCAATTGGTATCAGAGCAAGGTTCATTATTCGATCATTGATGGATGGAATTCGTGAAGGAAACTCAACCAGTAGACCACCCCTTTTAGACGGAGGAAATTATGGTTACTAGAAGTCACGAATAGAGGCCTTTCTTAAGTCTCTGTACATGAGGAGTTGGAGAGCTATTATATCTGGGTGGGAGTATCCCACTGAAAAGGACGAAGCCAGTCAAACTGTACGAAAATCTGAGTTGAAGTGGACAAAAGAAGAAAATGATGCTGCCGTAGGTAACTCTCGTGCACTGAATGCACTGTTCAATGTTGTTGATCCAAACATATTTAAGTTAATCAACACTTGCAAGTCGGCCAAGGTTGCATGGGACATCTTGAAAGTAGCCTTTGAAGGAACATCAAAGGTGAAAATCTCACGGTTGCAAATCCTGACATCTTGTTTCGAAGCACTTCAAATGAATGAAGATGAGACTATTGCTGAGTTCAATGTTCGTGTACTCAATATTGCCAACGAATCAGATGCACTTAAAGAAAAGATGTCTGACTCTAAACTTGTTCGAAAAGTTCTTAGATCTTTACCATCTAATTTTAATATGAAAGTCACGGCGATTGAGGAAGCTAATGATCTATAAAAAATGAAGCTGGATGAATTATTTGGATCATTGCGAACCTTTGAAATTCACCTGGGACACAGTGCAAACAAAAGGAAACCTGGACTGGTGCTAACCTCAATAAAAGAAGAGCTCACAGAAGAATGCAAAGTGCCTAAAAATAACAATATTCTTGCAGAATCTGTAGTCTTACTGACAAAGCAGGTTGCAAAGCTTAAAAGTCAGTTTCACAAACATATGGGAAGTCAATGTAACAAATGAGAAGGTCCTTCAATTACTTAGCCCAGAATATCAGACTCTTTTTCATCTGGACTGTACCGAAAGAAGGACCACGAACGAGAAAAGGGAAACGGTTTCTCAAAATTTGAGAAATATGGCAAAGGAACTAGGTGTCATGAGTGTGAAGGATTTGGTCACATTCAATCTGAGTGTGCAACCTATCTTAAACATAAGAAGAAGAGTCTGGTAGCCACTTTTTCAGATGAAGAAGACTATTCCGAAAGTGATGATGAAGAAATCAGAATGGCCTTGATCAGTATAGTACCATGAATGACGAAGAAGCTGCAAAAGTAAACTCTCAAGCATTTGACCAACTGAAGTCAACGATTAATAAGTGTCTAAACAATGTTTTAATGGAAAGGAAGTAGAAGGAAGATCAAGAAATTATCTTACAACAACAAGAACGGATACAATGCCTAGTGGAAGAAAATCAAAGTTTTCTATCATCTATATTGACCCTAAAAGATGAATTAAAGGAAACCAAAATCAACTTGAAGAACTATTCAAATCTGTAAAGATGTTGACAAACGGGACTTCTAAAACTAGATGACTTGCTTGGCCAAGGGAGGAGCTTTGATGACAAAAGAGGCCTAGGTTTTACAGGAAAGAAGAGCGCAACCGTTAGGACTACAGTATTTGTTCGAGAGGGTACCACTCAGAACAGTCCGACAGATAATGAAAAATTGAGAACCACTGAAGATACTAGCCTAACTGTGAAACCTCTGAACAAACGAAAACGAAGAATTTGCTACTTTTGTGGAAAGAATGGACACATTCGACCTTACTATTTTCAACTCCAAAGACTTATGCACTGCAGACAAAATACCAGACAAAGCATATATCTAAGCAGACATAGAACCAAATGGCGCCCAAAAACCACTTCAGAAAACTGCAAGGTAGCTCTGACTTCTGTCAATTATCCTAACTTTGCCTGTAGGTGGAGAGTGATGTTGATAGGACATTCCACACCTCATTAATATTGTGATAAAGTTGCATCGGTGATGCGCGCATACGTCCTTTTATCATTTTCTAACATTCGCGCTAACCAAATTTGTCTGCTAGTGCTTCAAATCGCCTAGCTTGTTGTGATTTTCGCCTTGCTGGTTGCATACGTCTCCTCGTCTGACATTCTATCGTCTGGCTATACTTCTTTTTGCCAAAATCCTGCGATAAGATAAGGATAAAAATCTTTTTACATTATGCAAGACACAAGTTAATCAATTTTTCTACTTTTTCCCACATTTTTTTCCAATTTTATGCGATAAGACTTCATTATTTTACATAGAAGACTACAATAATTTGTATTTCTACAAGTTATCAATTTTTTTCTTGGTATTTACATACTTATATAATAATCATCACACAAACAATGAAATGCTTATTCAACATTATTTGTCCTTTTTTGCACATTCATCCTCCAAAAGTTCAACAAAGCAATTACTCACATAAGTCAACTCGTATCTAGGGTCAAGAACTACAACAAGAAATTGATCTTCTCATCTTGTAGCCATACTCCAATACTTGTTGAATATTGTATGCACGCATGCATGATGTCAGTTGACTCAACAGTGCATTCTCGTATAATTAAAATATTTATAAATTAATTTTTTGAAACAAACAAATTTATGAAAACAATACATTGCTAGCTATCCCAATCTTCAATAGTAGGAATATCATGCATCTTCTGGCAAATAACTTGGGTCATGCGTCATGTCGGAAAACATCCCTCCTAAGACAATTTTTTCTCAACTACTTATCTTCTATTGTAAAAACTTTAAAAGTTCTGTTATTGGAATATATTAAATGTTGGAAAGCCACACCTATATCCTGCAGTTATATAGCTAGTCATAGTTTCAAGTTAATTTATACGTAAAAAGTATATGAAAGTTGATAACTTTGTTTAGTTGATTGTGTTTGAAGTTTTACTATTCATTTTAATCACTTGGGTTGATAAGGTCTGAGGAAAAAAAAGGCAGAAAAAGGTTAAATATTTGGGGGAGATGGGGAAACAAAACATTATTGGTATAATTTTGGAGCTTTCGAGGGTACCCTTCACTGCAGGTTTGGATTATTAGAGCTCTAGAACCTTTGGTGTTTTTGGAGACTAATCCTACTTTATTTTCAGAATATTGGTTTAGTTTTTCCCATTTTGTACTGTTGACTTCTCTTGTCGGTTCTCATGGTAATTTCTTCTATAATTAATGATTATTTAATTTGCCCCAATCTATTCTGAAATTTCACACTACAACAAAATATGTGAAGACTAGATGTTGATTTCTTTCGTTTTATGTGGCGTTTATTTCTCCTCTTTCTCCCTCTTCTAATTCGTAGTTAACAGGGCATGTCGCTGATGGTTTTTGATACCTATGAAACCTAGAAAAGGTTATGGTTTGTGCCTATGTTCATCTCAAAGGGAGTCATGGAAAGCCATTATAGGTTGCACTTTTAATTATTGTTTTAGATAGTTTTGAGATTCGGAGGAATACTTAATCACTTTTCAGGTGGTTTTGGAAGTCAAACTGATGTTATCCACTTTTTATATGTAGGTTGGTGAAAAGATCAAGGCTGGAAGCTCAATCCCACGATGCAATACTTCTCAACACCTGATTAATATAGCTCTGTATTCTGTGTGTTTTTGTGAACGTTGTACAATTGTAAATTACATTTATTGTATTTCTTATATTATTGGATAATTTTTGGTTCATAATGTACATTGATTACTAAGTTTCAATAATGAAACAAAGTCGTTATATTTAATGTATATATTATCGAATTATTTCATGTATTCATTTATCCAAAAGCAAGTGCTTGTAATGTAAACAAACATTATTATTTCAATGTTGTTTGTTATAGCATAACACTAAAGCTATACAAATGATATAATAGTCTTAAAAATGGTTATCATATATCAAAGAAAGCATTAAGAAAAGGCTATTATATAAGAGAGCGTTGAGAGCAAACTATTATATGTTAAAGATAGTTCTAATGATCAATGCTATTGAATGTTTTCGTAGCCAAATATACATGTCATATCTTCATATTCTATCATAGAATTCATTATAGCACTAAAAAAAAAGCTATAAAAAGTCTTACACTTTTAATAATATGGGTTGTTAGAACCTTCGAAAAAGTCTTTTATAACCTTTTTCATTAGCTATCGTAACTACTATTTTTTGTGGGGTAGTTTTTGTACAAAATGACTAAATATAAAGTTCAAAATATTTGTAATTCGAATAACAGAGTAGAAACACTTGCAAAAAAAGCAAAACAAGTTATAATAATTAAACCCATAACACAATTATTGTTTGCAAAAATAGCAAGAACAAAAGACAGCTCACATGTACAAAATGTAAAATATCACAAATGCCATCGTTAATGATATACATTTGATACACCTAATATCCTTGATATACTTGATACTCCTTGATACACTCACTACAAGAAAAACCACCTATCATGACACTTGGTTTCATCCCAAG
Source organism: Cucumis melo (assembly GCF_025177605.1). Classification (NCBI taxonomy): domain Eukaryota; kingdom Viridiplantae; phylum Streptophyta; class Magnoliopsida; order Cucurbitales; family Cucurbitaceae; genus Cucumis; species Cucumis melo. The sequence continues at coordinate 19,067,437 of NC_066858.1, read as the reverse complement.
TTGAAAAAAGGTAAGAAATAATTGTCATCAAATGTAAAAAAGAACGCATTTTTGGCAAGAAAGAATGTTGTTTTCAGATTTCCCAAATACATGTATCTATTGTCATAGAATGTAAAGACATTAAAAAATTAATTAAATATTTTTTAATTCACTTTTGTTAAAATAAATCTAATTTTAAAATTAAAAAAAAAAAAGAAAGAAAGAAAGAAAAGGGACCAAATCCCCTCGTGCTCCTCACGCAAAAAACCTCCATCTTCGCCCTCTCCTCCCATTCCCGTCTCCTCCCTCAATGCCGCTGGTCGCCGCTATTACCCTTAACTTCTCCATCTTCGAACGCCGCTAGTCGCTGCGACAGTTTGGGTTTGAACGCCACTGCTAACGTTTTAGTTCAAACGCTGTGTCTCCACTTCCTCAATATCGCTGCTACCATTTTGGTTCGAATGTCGGCGTCTCCTCTCCCTGAACGCCGCTGCTACCCTTTGTAAGTCTTAGTTCATCTCCTTCTCTTGAATCCCCGAAGGATTAGCAGGATCTTAAAGAATCAAAGGCTGCTGCTAAAGGAAAGGAACTTACTGAAGATCGTGTAAATGTTGTTTCATTGCTTGAAAAATCAATCAAAGAACATGACAATAATCGGGAAGGAAGGCAACAAAATCTAAGCTGCAGTCATGTTTAAAGGATAATACCAATACCAATGTTTTATTATTATTATTTTTTTAGTAGCACAACTGGGAAGTGTCAGGATATATTGTTCGATGAGTTTTGATTGAAATCACTGGACTAATTGGAAGCCAAGAATATTGCTCTTGATGTTTCTTCGATGATAGTATCCACATGTTTATGTTAAAAAAAGTGGTTGTAATAGACTGTTTACCTGTCATTAGCTTTCTTCGCTGGTAATGACATGCATGGACATCCACTAGATTTTTCATAAGACCATCTTGACATGTTTAAATCTCCCCCTATAAGCTAGTGATCGTTACAGGGTGTGATGTCATATAACTCTTCATAGAAGGACGATCTTGCTTTGGCCTTAGTTGGTCCGTACACTCCTGTCAACCAAAAAAAGTAATCATTCATGAGAGTAATCTGTAATAAAAGGAATTGGCTACCTTCAATGACCTTATTAACTTGTGTCGATAGTATTTGTTGGTTGATGCAATTACGCATATATATTATCTTGCTTTTAGATCATTTTTTCAATTGTTTGTGAATTATGATGGGATCGTGATGTTTTCTTTTGTCCCCTTTCTTTTAGTTGACGTCTAATGTTAGAAAAGTGTGGAAGCTTTCAATGAAATGGTTTGAGCTTTGATATCATTATTTCTTATATGTCTTATACCTGTGTAGGACAAGGTATGTCTTTGAAACTTCTCAAACAATGAAGTGTAAAACATAGGAAAACATTAGATATAGTGAAGTTCATCTTCATATAAGTTGGTTGATCTCTTTAGGCATTCCTTCTATATTTTCATGTGGTTATTCTTACATTACTTTTTCCCATTTGAAGGTCTTTCTTCTCAATCATGAAAATTTATATAATATATATATATATATATATATATATATATATATATATTCTCGTTGGATGTTTCTATATCTACCCTCTGATTACAAACTTGTTGGAATGCATAATTTCTTGGAATCATATTTCCAGAGGGAGAGGGGATGAAGTAGATTCGATTTATCTCTCCGTTTAACTAGGGTTGAAATTCATGGCTATGGGAGGATGGTATGCTATTGTGGATTTTCTTTGACATTTGTTATGGATTTTCTTTTATAATGGTTTATGCATGTTTCTATTTATTTTAGGCTTAGAATTTCAAGACACAAAGAACTAAAATGAGGAGGAAGATGTGGTTTCAGAATATGAAAATAAAATTGATCGTTCTCGATATTGTCGTTGCCTTGATTCTCATCATTATTTTGTCCATCTGTCACGGCTTTAAATGTTAAGTTTCATCTTCTTTAAACTGATTCTTTCATTGCCAATTATTTTTTTCCTTTGATTTTTGTTATACATTTAGATTTCGTATTTAGTTTTACAAATAGCAAATTTTTTCTTTTACTAATTTGTTATAAATTTTGTTTGTTGCCTTTTGAAGCGGAACCAAAAATAATTGCAACGCCTCAAAATTTAACCGAAAATAATTGCAACGCCTCAAAATTTAAGGTAATTTACTTTTAATTATCTTAAGTTTAAATTCTTGAATTGTGGGTGTTAGTTTAATGGTTGAATTTTATGGGAACTCATTAAATATTTTGGGAAGATATCTAATTGGTTGTATTTGAGAAAATTGGATTAGTTATATTTGATTGTATAATTAATTAAAATTTTGAAGGTAAAATAATTATAGTAGGTGGATAATATAATTAGATAAGGATATTTATTTTTGGGAAGATAAAGGTGATTGGATTGGAGAGAGAGGGAAATTTGAGTTTAAAGAGGAGATTTGATGAGTTTTAAATGAAGTGAGAGAAGATTTGTTTGGTTTAATTGGGAATATAAGGAAATAATAATAATAATAATAATAATAATAATAATAATAATAATAATAATAATAATAATAATAATAATAGTTTATTATTATTGTTAATAGAGCCTCCGTAACATCAATCATCTCCTTCATTGAGAAAAGAAAAGGAAACCCTAGCCACCTTTTTCCACCTCTGCCCCCTCCTCTCATCCGTCCGGTAGTCATTGCGTCCGTCGCCTCCTCCATCATCGGCTGTCTCTGTCTCTGTTCGCCGTCGTCCGTTAGCCAACAACTGACCGCTTAGCCGCGTTTCGCCCGTCGACCGAGTTGTGTCTTCAGTTGATCGCTTGACCGAGCAGATCTTCTCTTTCGTCCCCGCCGCTCGCAATTCGCTAGCCGTCCGTCTCCGTCTCCGTCTCCGCTAGCATCTCCGTCGCAAAGCCGTCGATCGTCGGTAGCCGTCGTCTGCCGTAGTTTCGTCCGCTGCGGATCACACACGAAAAGCCCAAGCCGCGATCGCCTTAACCCGTGCCGTTGACTTCTGCTCTCGAGCCGCTCTCCACTCCCGAGTTGTACACACGTCTTAGCCGAGTCGACCAGCCGATTTTTCCCCTCTAGCCGAGTCATTTGAGCTGCCAAGCTTGTTTCCACCCTATTTGACCCATTTTTTGCTTTTACCTATATTTTTTGGTAAGTTTGAGTGAGTTTTGGTTAGTGCCCAACAAATATTAATTTCGGACTCTAATTAATTAATTGTTGGATTGAATTGATTAGAGTTAACTGGAAACCGAGCTGGAAATTTATCCAACTAAGTCTAAATCAATTTCAGCCTCGATCTTTGGGTAAGTTAAACCAACTGGATTTTTGGATCCTTAGTCATATGCGAGTTAAATTATTAAACTTATTTACTTACCCTTGTTGCTTAGGATTTTTCCTTTGGGAAGCTTGACCACGACTGTTAAGAAAATCTCGGTTTAACTAATCTCCAGGAAAGAGACTCTACTACTAGACTTTCGACTGAAATTAAGAGATCGCATGTGAGTATGGTTATGCATGGACGATAGTTAAATTGCATAACTTGATGTTATTGATACTGAAATTGTAATGATAATTGATGCTCATGACTGATGTTATGATATGACTAGTGGTATGTTGATGAGGACGACTACGTTATGTTTATGATTAAGATATTTCGGATAAGTATGTTATGATTGTTATGTTATGCCATGTTTATAATAATGTTATGACACGTTACATGCTATGGATAAGGTTACTTTTAGCTTATTCTATTAGAGTCGTACCCACATGGGTGTCCCTCAGGATCACCACTTTTTTATGACTGTGTAGTCCGACGCGATTACCAGTCCATTATGACATTGACATAGATATGATTACGAGTGATTCGACAGGGTCACTCACAGCCCGATTGTCTTAGTGTTTCCTTTGGGTACACTAAAGACCAGTTGTCCTAGGTATCCCCTTGGGTTCACCGAAGACCAGATATGTTCCTACGGAACCACAGATTGCAGATGTTCAGGAACGTGCCAGTTTAGGGGTACCACTTTACAGGACTCTAATAGAAAGTTAACAGGCACATAGCGAGACTAGTAGTGGGTTCTTTACTAAGTATATTTTTATACTCACTATTTCTTGTTTAAATTTTATAGGCAGAGGTAGAGATAAGAGCAGAGGGAAGTTGGCGACTGACAAGAAGTGACCGTGGCGAGCCATATGGATCACTTTGCTTCCACGTTATGTCATTTGATTCGATGCACTTGTTATTTTATTTTATTTATTTTCTTTAAAAACTAGATAGGGCCCGAGTTAGGATTTTATCTAACTTTATCTTTACAAATATTTGTTTATGATTTTTAATAAGTATTAGAGGTTTCGGTTTATTTCTTATTTTTAAATTTAAGAAAATTTTATTTATCTTTTAATTAGTAATGACTTCAGCTTAGTATAAGGAGTTGGGTTGTTACATTAATACCTCATGATAATAAAAAATATAATAAAATAATAAAAAATTTATTCCGACCTATACCCTACGTCGGGATAAGGTGATTCTCCAATGTCTTTTTCCTAACATCGGGGACAGCTTTTCCCAACGTCGCGTTGGGATTACCTTATCCTAAACGCACAGAAGAGAATTCGGGCTTTATCCATTGGTGACATCAGCCACGTGTCAGCATGGACTGCATCTGGGATAAGGCGATCCCGACGTCATCCCTTTAACACATCGGAGAAAGCTTTCCTGACGTAGTACTTTCGACGTTCTTCCCAACGATGTTTTTGACATCAGGAGAACTTATGTAGATGCTCTTTTGTATTTTTGCCAACGTACTGTGGCGTCGGGAATGCCCAAGTTCTTGTAGTGAAAAAAAAGGAATGCTTCAACAGCAAGACAAAACAAGAGAACGCAATAGCAACAAAAGCAGTTAAAGTGACAACGACAACGATGTGAATGTACTCTTGGATAGCAACAATGTAGAAGGGTTCATTTGAGAAGGAAGCTAGAATTAGAAATTCATTGTATTTTTCAATTAAAAATTAACATTGATGCTCAAAACTAGTTTTTATCCTTTTTTATATACAAACACAATTGTAATTTTGGAGATATGAACCTTTCAATTCTAAAATGAAAGGTCATGACCTTACCATGGTTTCATCTTTGAGGTAGTTTGAAGTGATTTTATGCATCTTATTTTAGAGATATGGTCTTGCTTGGACTCACGGACCTAAATGACGAACAAACACTCGAACATGAGAGCAAGGGATCACCCAAGAAATGGACGAGCTTATGATGTAACACTAAGCAAACTCTTAGCTAGTGTATATCATCTTACAAGAATCGAGTATGGTATAGATCAACAAGAAGAGCTATGCATTAAAATTTTTACCCCTACACAGGGAGAAATCCTAGATTACGTCTTGGGTTTGGAAAAGTGCGGATTTTCTAGAAAGTATTTCTCAACTAAGCTCATTTTGTCTACAAAAGATAAGAATTCAATGTTTTTTAGTACAAGGTTGGGGTTGAGGAGATTTGAAAATTTGAACCTATAACCTCTTAATTCTCATAACAGGTGTCAATTGAAGTAAGTTGTTGATGGGACAAAAATTTAAGGTTAGTATTAAACCACTATTAAAATACAAAGGCTCATGGATGAGAAGTGTCAATGAATACCATTATATGTGTCAAAGTAATCATAATTAACCAATTACGAGAGAAAGAGGGGAGGGAGGTTATAGAGCATAAAAGAAAGGATACATTAACTAAATAGTTTAACTTTGATTTCAAATTGTGAGATTTTATTATTAGAAGCATTTGTAAAAGTAGCAAAAAGAAAAAAATTATGATAATAGGATTCATGTTACTGGATTTTCTAAATTATGAAAGTAGTAAATTGAAAAGCTGATAGTTCTATGATATATTTAATTATTTATTATATTTGCAATATATAAAAAGAAGTGCTACAGCTGTTTTTTTTTTTTTAAATTTATCATCTAATACAATTTTTCTTATTATTATTATTTGCTATATACTTGAATATTTGAGAAAAGAATAATAACATTGGTACGAAGTTATTTGTTATTTATTTTATTTATTTGAATAAAATAAAATAAAAGGAGGGAGCTATTCCGCTGTCATTGAAACAACGAACAACATTGACTCTTAAATGAATGTTTATTTGTTGCTGAATGTGCATTCCAATTTCAATAATTAAAAATCAAAAAAGAAAAAAAGTCAAATGCTTGTTTTCAAAATATATTTAATAAAGTCAAAATTCCAACTGTATCCATGTGTATGAAAATGGACATGTGGCAACGACATAATTCAATTCTTTAAATTTATTTTATTTCCCTCGACATTAACATCATTCAACTATTTTTAATTTCAACCTTGACAGAGAAAAGGAAAAAAAAAAAAAAAAAAAAAAAAAAACTATGCCATCAAAACATAGTTTTTTAGACTTTAGGTTTGAAGGTTCAAGATTTCTCTACCAACTTGTGTTATACTCAAAAGATTATATTTTTGTATTAAATTGATCCATCAATTTGTTCAAAAACCTCCTTAATTAGCTGGAGCCCATCACACCCCTTTTTTTCTACTAGATTTAGTGATTCGGCCTTTTTGGTTGGGATGCATCTAAATAATTTTATGTTTAAAGATTCTCCATTCGTTTGATTAACTTTTAAGTGTTTAATTTTGTAGATAATATCTACTTTTAATTCTATGGTTACCGGTGATTGTTAAAAAAGTTATTTTTTGTTTAAATTATAATATATGATCAAATGTTTAATTTTGAAATAAAAATCAATTATACTTTAAACTTTTAATTTACCAAAATAACTCATCAAATTAGGTAATGTTAAAATGTGTAACAATATGTTTTCGAATAATTAATCTTAAATTTGTAAAAATGTTACCATTTTAATTTTGAGATATTTTATAAATACAACAATCATCTCCAAAATATTAAATTTAGATTAGATTTCATAATTTATTTGATAAAATTATCAACAATAGAACTTTTATAAATACTAGTTTCATGTGTGGTAACTTGAATATTACTCTACACCTCCTAGCTAATTTTTACACTCTTTGAAAGTGTGTGGCAACCACCACACAGACGTGTAGATTTTTTTTTTTTTTTTTTTTAGTCATGTTCTACACCCATTCAACAAATAAACGGTACGTATCCAAATTTTTGACATTGACCATTTCAAAATTTAAATTTAAGGTATTTAATATTGATACTCAGGGAACAATATATATACAACCCAAATGAGGAGCAATAAATATAAGAAAACATAAAATAGAATACCTAAAAGTAAAATTTGTTATGAAGGGTCCTTAACATTTTAAATTTTTTTGAACTTAAATCGTTCGTGTGTGGCACCGTGGATTTAGATTTGAATAGGGAGAGAGCGATGGTACAAAATAATGAAGACAACAACAATCATACAAACTAACTATTGGAGCGGCTGATCAATCATTTAGATATCAACAACTAAATATAGCGCAAAAAAGTTAATGTATTTAAATACACTAATACCATAAATCAAACCAAAATCAATATTATTATCCTTTTTTACTCTTCTTTCTCTTAAAAAAAGATGAGTGTGGCTTTTCTTAATGATACAACAGTTACAAACTTCATCAATGACACCAAGATATTTGACGATTGTGTGAAGGAAAGTTTTAAGAAACTCGACAGGGACAATGATGGGTTCCTCAACAAGAATGAACTTCGGAACGGGTTTGGGAGTCAGCCATTAGAATTAGAATTAATGGATCCTGTGGATGATCTTTGTGAGGTTGTTTGTCATAAATTTAATGTGGAGAAAAGTGGTGGGATTGATGAAAAAGAGTTTAAGTCTGTAATAAGGGATATTCTTCTTGCTATGGCCCTTGGGATTGGGAACTTTCCTCTCCAAGTTGCACTTCAACAAGATAGCTTTCTCATGAAGGCTGTTGAACTTGAAAAGGCCAAAGAACAAAAATAGGAAATAGATCAATTATATTTCCATCAAAATAAGATTTTTTTTTTCATATATAGATTATTAAAACACTTTTGAATTAAGTACTTCAAATTTTGTGTCGGTTGGAAGTGGATGTTGTGGTTCTACACATTTGAATATATATCAAAATGTATAGTATATACATTATTTCCTGATTGAGACTAAATGTATATAACTTTATAACTTTGATCAAAATGGTCAATAGTTTGAATTCTAATTCACTCGTTAAGAAAAAATAGTTTGAAAATTGAAGGCGTCATTACTCTGTGGGGCTTTTTTTGGCAAAGGATTAAAAGTGGTCCAATATCATAAAAAATGTTTAAGAATGTCATCGGTTTATCTAGGTTGAAAATGTATTTTTGAAAAGTCATAAGTTTGTCTAATCTATAAAAGGAAGCCTATGTCTTTAGTTTTCTATTGTCTTCGTTAAAAAAACTTTAAGTCTTAGTGTACTAACTCTAATTAAATTCCTGTTTTATTTTCTTCACATAATCGATTTCTTTTTTGGTCGTGGGTTTTCTCCCTCTTGAGAGTTTTCTACGTAAATTTTTGTATTTCTATTTTTTATTATGTTCTTTTAATTTGTCTATTATTTTTCTACTAATTTCCTACGGTAGAATTGTGAGATTTTGTTTCAACCTACTTAATATTCCAAGGAAAGGGGTATGAGAATCATTTTGGACAAACATAAGTCTTAGGTATGGAAAGAATGTGTGAGATTTGCCTACAAAAGTTGTTCTGGCCTTAAATCATTTTCTTTAGCTCCTATCTTCGTAAAGGAAGTTGGAGAGTTGGTTAGTTCGAGGTTACTTGGTCATATATTTGTTGTCTAGGTGATTTTAGGGTTTCTGTCTTATTCTTTCGTAGCCTGTTGGTGCTATCATAAAGTTGTTGTGACTTACGTTGATTTGTTAGATACTCATGGTCGGGTTGTTTAGATGAAGGCCTAAAGTTTGTGTGTGGTCACAGTATTTGGGTATAGTTTGTTCATCTGATTCTCTGTCTTTGTGTCGATGGGACACTATACCTCATGTTCGAAATAGTTTGCTACATTTGGTACATTTTTCTATAGGAGATGGGTGACAGCTATTCTGTTTGATTTGATCCATATTAGTTTGATAGAGCCATCAGACTTTTCAATAGTTTAGCCAAACATATAAGAAAATCAAAAATAGCTTTTTGAAAAAGGAACATATTTTCTCAATTCAAACCTAATTCAACAATTTTAATGTTAAAAAGGATCAAATACCATGTTAAAATAAGGGGGAAGAATGTTCTCATCCTTCTTTTTTAATCTTAATCCTAACACAGATGTAGTTAGGTTAATTATAATAGGTAGCAATTTTAAAGATAATAATTAAGTGTATAACAACATTTTAAAAAAATACAAATATAATAGAGTCAACTAACGTGAAAGATTTCCATCGTCCATAAACTCTTAATGGTCAATTAGTGATATAACAATGGTAGACCTCTATTATTAGTAGACTATGATAAATTTTGCTCTATTTGCAATTTTTTTAAGGAAAATTTTCATAAATATAAAAAATTACTAAAATATTTACGGCTTGTGTAACAAAGTCCATAAAGTTAGACATTTTTTCTATCGTCTTTTTTCCTTTCCTCTTCTTTTTTTCCGCTACGATTTCTTTTTATCGTCGTTCTTCTTTTCCTCTTTTTTTTTACGTCGTTTAGATTTGGGTAACAAAATTTGATTTCTTTCTATCGTCTTTCTTCTTTTTTTTTTTTGTTTTTTTTTTTTTGCTTCAATTTCTTTCCATCGTATTTCTTCTTTTTCCCCTCTTTTTTTACGTCATTTAGATTAGGGTAACCAAATGTAAAAGATCATGTATAAATTTTTTTGAAAAAAATCGTTTAGATTAAAGTAGCCAACTAATATAAACAATCGTGTAAAAAAAATAAACGATCATGTATCAAAAAAATTTTTAAAAACCGTTTAGCCTAATCTAAACAATTGTGTACCAAAGAATCTTGAAGAAAAATAAACAATCGTGTAAACAAATCTAAACGATCGTGTACCAAATTTTGAAAAAAAAATCGTTTAGATTTGGCTCCAAATCTAACTGATCTTGTATCCAAATTTAAACGACCAAATCTAAACGATTGTATAACCAAATCTAAACGATCGTAATCTAAACAATCGTGTATTAAATTAAATGATCGTATAACCAAATTAAACAATAGAATTGAAAAAATAAATCATTTAAATTTGGCTATCCAAATCTAAACGATTGTATACCAAACAACACTCAAATCTAAATGATTGTATACCAAATATATTAGTGCTTTGTTGACGACGTGTTGACGGGGCATTTTTTGTATTTTCCATTATTGGCCTGTGGACTTTTTCTGTTTTTGAAATTGTTCTATACTTTGTAAATATTTTGCAGTTTTGTTATATTTTTTAAAAGACCTTTTTTTTTTTAAATATTGTTATATATGTTAATAGTTTGAATCTAATGGTTATATTTGCAACTCTTTTGTGTAATTAAATATTATATATAATACATTTACATTGATTATTCTTTTGTAAAAGAAATTGAATGTGCATTTTCATAAAGAGTAATAGATGTATTATTTTTTTAAAACATAGCATTCTCGATTTTCGACATAATCTATAATCTATTAGCTAATAGAAGTTTAGGCAAAGAAACTTTTGATTTCCTCATTTTCCACCTTTTAGTTGATGGTTAATTATTAAGATATATTAGGTGATTTAATTAATAGGTTTTTTCAAAAAAATATAACAAACTAGTAAAATATTTACATTGTATACAACAATTCTAAAACAGGAAAAAACACACATGTCTACAATGGAAAATACCAAAAATACCTCAGTTAAGACGTGATTAATCAGGCACACGCGCTAGAGTAATCTTATACTAAATGATCGTGTACTTCAATCTAAACGAATATTCTACTATTGTTTAAGTCATGATACACGATCGTGTAATTCTATTTTAACAATGAGGGAAAATACTTCAAATTTAAACAATCGTGATTAAGGGATTTAAAAAAAAAATAGAACAAGCAAAAATATTTACAGTCATATAAGATAATTTTAAAAAAGAAAAAAGACTACAAGTCTACAGCATGAAATAACAAAAATACCCTACGATTAATTGACCACATAAGAGTGCAAAAAGCTTCTAATTTAAATGATTGTATAATATAGTCTAAAAGATCATCTAAATATTGGTACACGATCATTCATATCTTCGTAAACAATAGAGTGAATCTATCACTTATCTATCTAGGATAGACAGTGATAGTGATCTATCTCTGTCTCTATATAGGATAGAAGACTGACGTGTACCAATATCTCTGCCATTTCTTGAAGAAAAATTGAGAGATTTTATTTATTGGGTGTAAAGATGCTTTTAACAAGAGAATGTTGGCTTTAAGAATCTGTAAAATAAATAAAAGGCGAAGTGCTAATATGATCATTACAAGTGAATGAGCTTAAATAAGTCATTTAGATTGGTTCAGGGTAAAAACACATGCTTGCCCGGCCAGTATCACGGGTATACTTGTCCAAGGTGTTGTTTACCTATAGTCGTATGTCCGAATACCCCTAAATTGCTTTATCTTTATGTCTTAAAAGTAGTTTAGTCTATTTCTTTCGTTTTCGTGTCGTCGAGCCACAGTGTGACATTTCGACTTTTTCATATGCAAGTCTGCCAAGGCCAAAAGTCTCAATATATACTATAGGGGGTACCTGAGTAGTCCAACCCCCGTCCAAGCCTTGTCGCTCTCTTTGCAATCTAAGCTATTTTCCTTGCAATTGACAGTATTTAATGCTTTCTTTTATGATGTTTTCAACAATTTACTTTCTCTTTCCCATTTTATAAAAACATTTTCCCGAGAACATGGAGGGAGGCTACATCATACCGCGAGTTGTCCGTGGATTTCGAATATTGAACGGCTGACTTGTTGACCGAGCAGAACAAGTGTCGTAAAATCATGTTTGAAAGGTTACGATTGTGACAAGTGGTATCAGAGCCAGGTTCGGCTAGTTGATAATAAGACCAAAATAGGTCGTCGACGAATCCATCGGACAAGCCCCAGAGAGACCGACTGGTAGAGCTGGAGGAGCATATGCTCTACCTAGCTGAAGTTCCCGACTCCGTCCATTTCTTGGAGTCCCGTCTTGAAGAGATTGCTGAGAAAACTGACATGATCGATGTGGTAGTTGGCCGTGTCGAAGGATTACCAATACAAGAGTTGTTGGCAAGAGTCGACACTTTAGAAGAAAACGGAAGAACTACTAACTACGAATATGGGAACAGTTCTTCGGGCTTTGTTGCCCACATGAAAAAACGTGTCAATGAGCTAGTTAGCTTCCAGAAGACACTCTTAGAGATGATAAACGGCATGTCAGAGGATTTTCGAGCTACCCTCGATGTTATCATAAATGAATCGCAGATGTGAACGCGAGACTGAATCTCACAGTGTAAGCAATAGCAAACCAAGCTCCAGCTGAAGGAGCAATTTCGATTAGCAGAGTAAAGATCACGAAACCAAAGCCCTTCTGTGGGGCGAGAAATGCAAAGACCCTGGAGAACTATATTTTTGACCTCGAACAGTACTTCAGGGCCATGAACACGGTTACTGAGAAAGCCAAACTTACACTGGCAACGATGCATCTGTCTGAGGATGCCAAGTTATGGTGGAGGTCCCGATATGTGGACATGCAAGAAGGACATTGTACGATAGATACTTCGGATACCTTGAAGAAAGAACAGCGCTCACAATTCTTCCCTGAAAAATGTTGAGACTTTGGCTCGACGAAAGTTGCGTGAGCTGAAACACATCGGTAGTATTCGAGAGTATGTGAAACAATTTGCGGGCTTGATGTTGGACATCCGTGATATGTCAGAGAAAGAAAAATTTTTCTGTTTTGTCGAAGGGCTGAAACCGTGGGCTAAGACCAAGTTATATTAAAAGAGGGTCTAAGACCTCATGTCAGCGTATGTAGCAGCCGAACGGTTGTTTGATTTGATCAGTGACTCTCAAGATGTAAGAGGTCACCAAAGTTCGTCACCTGAAATGAATAGGAATAGTCGTTCGAGTTCCCCCAAAGTTGTCGGGGAGACAAACGTTCTGGTAGAGAATGCGGGCATTATCAATCAAATACAGAGAACATATAGCGAAGGCAAAATAATCGAAGCCCACCCTATCGTCCCCTCAGTTGTTTCATATGTGAGGGGCCACATCTGGCAAGAGAATGTCTGAATAAAGTCGACTTCCATGCTTTTCAGGCTTCATTAATCCCAGACTCAAATGATAAGTTGAATCAAGCCGAAGGTGAAGCCAACCAAATAGAAGGGGGTGAGAAACCTAGAATAGGGGCCTTAAAGTATCTGCCGTCTCTCTAGGAAAAAAAACAGAGAGAAGCATATCAGTGGAAAGAGGATTATTGTATGTTGACACCTGGATCAACCAAAAACAAACTAAGAGCACTATGATTGATTTTGGTGCAACTCACAACTTCATAACAGAGGCAGAAGCCAGACGTCTAAGGCTCCGTTGGGAGAAGGATTCAGGAAGAATGAAGGTCGTGAATTCCGTTGCCCTACCTATCGTCGAACTAGTGAAACGAACGACGATAAAGTTGGGAGGGTGGAAAGGTCCCGTAGACTTTGCAGTTGTAAGGATGGACGACTTCGATGTAGTGCTAGGAATGGAGTTCCTCTTTGAACATCAAGTCATATCAATGCCCTCAGCCAAATGTATAGTGATTATTGGATCTTTTCCCACAGTAGTGCAAGCAGATATTCGTCAGCCTAACGGGTTTAAAATGATATCGACCATGCAACTAGACAAAAGTCTCACCCAAGAGGAACCACCATCTGGGACGATCCCAAGGGACGTTGGGAAAACTAGAGGAGACAGTCCCCGAAGACACTTTGTGTGTCCCTGAGAAGTACCATGGTGTGATGCCAAAAAGTTGGCCCAAGTCCTTATCGATGCGAAGGATGACTGACCATGGGACAGAATCGCCGCCAGAGGCGAAAACACCTGTGAAGAATGATTATCGCACGATGCCACCGAAGTTAGCTGAACTTTAGAAATGGTCGAAGAAATTGTTGGGTATAGGATTTAGTAGACCTGTACAAGCTCCATGGGAAGCCCCAGTCCTTTCTTTAAAGAAGAAGAACAGAAGCCTACGATGGTGTATTGACCGTCGTAACTAGAATACCTTCACAGTTCGCTGCAAGTATCCACTCTCCGTACTCACCAGGCTACTTGACCGCCCACGTGGGGTGAAGTATCTCTCGAAGCCAGACATCCGACCGAGGTACTGTCGAGTAAGAGCAACGAAGGCAGATGGACTCGAGACAACTTGTGTCACGAGACTTAGAGCATACGAGTTCCCCATGGTGCCATATAGTCTTACCGATGCCAAAGGAGGAAAGTGTTGTTCTGTACAAAGACAGATAAACGTGCTGGATCATGTGATGAAGTTTCACCAAATTGAAGTGGGAAGAGGAAAGATCGTCGAAACGTGGATGACCTGGAATCGAAATTAGTCGCGGAGTTACGCTCATGTCCTAGACTGGCCAATAGTAATGTAACGTCCCAAAAATTAAGATAATTTATTGGGCGTTATTTTGAATCCATTTAATGAGAATTATTTGATTTAGGTGGGAATTTAAATTAATTAATTAATTAGAGGTTTTGGCATGTGGTGTTTGTTAAGTTTTTGATTAGATGGTAAGTTAAGAGAATTAAGTAAAGTTGTGGATTTTTAGTGTTGTTGAAGTTGAATTTAATTAAATAATTATGGATGTTATTTAATTAAATTGTGGGGTGGAAAGTTTGTTGGAGATTTAATAATTATATGTATATGTGAAAATATATATATAATTATTATGTTAAAGGAAAAGATAATTATATTTGTTGAAGTATAATTATTTAAGGAAAAGATAATTATTTTTGAGAAAGATAAAGAATAATTAATTATTGTGGAAGATAATTAATTATTTTGGAGAAAGATAAATAATAATTAATTATTGTAGAAGATAATTAATTATTTTGGAAGAAAGGTAAATAATAATTAATTATTGTGGATGATAATTAATTATTCTGCAGAAAGATAAATATTGATTCTGGAGTGAAGTTGTTATGGTTGGGTTAAGATAATTCATGTTGGAAGTTATAAGTGATTTATTGGAAAAGATTTGATTGATTAAAAGAATTGAGGATTTAAGTTAATTTGAGATTTTGGAGGGAAAAGTTAGTTTTGGTGGAATTGTAATTAATTGAGTATATATATGTGGATATATATATTTAATTAATAATATGGAAAAGTGAAGTTAATTATATGATGGAATATAATTATATTTGTTTGGAAAAGAAGATAATCCATAAGGAGAGAGATGGTTGATTTGATTGGACGAAAAAGATATATATTTATTTATAAGAGAGAATAATGGTTTAAATAAATATATATTTATTGTAGATTTTGGTGAGAGAAAAATAATAATAATAAAGAAGTATTATTATTATTATTAATGGTTATAAATGCCTAAGATTAAGACATTTATTTAGGAAAGATAATGGGAATAAAGATATATGTATATTTTTTTGGTATTATATATATATATATATCCTAAAAGGAAAAGGAAAAGGAAATAATAATAATAATAATAATAATTATTGTTATTATTTGGGTCTATAAATAGCATTGGAATGCTTAAGATGGAAATAAAGGAAAAAGAAAAAGGTTATTTATCTTCTTCTCTAAGATAACCCTCTGCTGTCGCCACCTCAGTTGAAGTTAAGATTGGTCTCTTTGGAAGCTTGATGATTTAAAGTGATGAATTTTTCATCAAGGATAAGAGGATTTTTTCAACCTCCATTTGAGTAACCTTGGTAAGCCAATGAAATTAAATTAATATTTTATTTATTTAATTTTGGATCTATTTGAGGGTTCTGTAAAGGTTCAATTGGCTAAACTTTTTAAGATCTAAATCTTGGATTTTTTCCAATCAAGGTTGAATTGGTTTCAACCCAATTTTTAGAAAGTTAATTAATTTGAGAGAATTTTTGGATGTTAGCCAATTGCTAATTTCATTAATTAAAATACTAAGGGTGCGTTTGGGGGAAGGGTTGATTTAGGGAAGGGTTAGTGTTAAGATAAAACTAGTGTTAAGTTAAACCTAGTTTTATCATAACCCTTGTTTGGGGGAAGGGTTTAAAAAGGTAGTTTTATGATAATATGTGTTTGGGGGAAGGGTTAGGTGGGAAGAGTTAATGGGGATTTTATGATAAAATGTGTTTGGGGGAAGGGTTAGGTGGAGAGGATTAATGGGGATTTTATGATAAGATGTGTTTGGGGGAAGGGTTAGGTGGGTAGTTTTATGGGAATTTTATGATAAAATGTGTTTGGGGGAAGGGTTAGGTGGGTAGGTTTATGTGGATTTTGTGATAAATTTTATTTTGGATAATTGTTAAATGGGTTGGGTTAATTAATTTTTTATGTGGTATAATATTTTTAAATTAAATTGTAAATATCATAAAAAAATTATTGCATATTTTTTTACGAAATCCTCGAATCCGCCTTATTCTCCTATTTTATTTGTTGTATGTGTAATGTTATTAAATTAATACATACAGTTGCCCAAATTAAAATAAATTTGTGAACATATTGTGATAAATTTATTACAATTAATTTTTTATAAAGATAAAAAAATTATTCAATATTTCTAATTGGCGATAGCGAAGTCAACCAATTTTAAACCTATATAAATAGCCGTTATAACGCTTTTGGAAAATTGTGACTATTTTCTTTCATTTAAAATAAACATTACCAATGAAGAAAAGAAGTTTTTGACAATAGAAAATGCATAAATAGTCAACATGATACAGAAAAAACGTAAGGAAATAATAAGCAACACAGGTCACTACAAACAGAAACTATCTCTCTATGTCTTGTAGGAGGACTCTACAGAATCCCTCTCTTTCATCCTCAGGCACGAGTACGAAACCCGGAAGGTCGTCCATACGAGACAAAAGATGCCTTTGCAATAACGCCCTATCCAAACTCGTAAGTTCTGGCATCTCACGCAATATGCGGAAAAATTCCGTGCGCACGTGGTTGTCATTTGCAAGGTTGCGTGCTGGCCACTCCGCAATCTGCCTGAGTTGCTCGTTTGTTTGGTCGAGCGCCAGATGTATCGCTTCAAGCTCGAAGTCTCGCTGACTTCCCCTCTTCCTCTTCGATCTACTTGATCCCGTCCTACCCTCTGAAGCGCGAGAAGGTCGGGATGCACGTACATCGTCCTGCGAGATGTCAACTCCCTGGCTGTACACGGACGGGAAGTCCTCGTTTCCATCCCCCATATCAAATCTGTCATATCCGCCACCTGGCTCGTTAGACCCCACGTCCGCGAATGTCTCAGCGAACCGACCGGTCGCCCTATCGCGACCAAATACATATGTAAGCTCGTCGTAATACGGGAATGGTTTGTTCAGGAGTCCTTTCACTGCAGGATGCGACTGCGGGCAACAAAAAAATATGACGTATGAGTACTAATTGAAAAATTGTTTACTAAATGTAAATTGTGAACGTTGTGTCACGTTATTATATTCCATACCCTAACCCAATTATCAAATAATTCCTTCTCCGCAACGATACATTTCTCTTCATCGTTCCACCCAAAGCCACTGCACGCTGGGCCCCGCATTTCGGCAATGGCCTGGAACGTTCGCTTCAATGTCTTGATCCTACAATCAATTACAGTTGTTGCTCGTACCTGACATCCAGGTAGTTTCTCTGCCATCATGCGTACCAACTGCGCAAGGTATCCTGGGCGGAATGTACCATTATCTGATTTCCAGCCCCCCATTGACACTAGCTCCATTAAACATTCCACAAGAGTCCCCTCCTCCTCCCTCGTCTAAACATGTCTCGAGGCACGATTTGAGGTTGACATACTGAGAATCAGAAATTAGAAAAAATACATGCAGTACATAAGTAATTTCACCATTAAACTCCAAAATAAAATAGGCATGATACAAATTATGGCACGCGTACAATACATATGCAACAGGCCATATTAGTTTTTACAGTACATGTTAGACACGATAGAATTGCGACGAAGTCATAAAAAACTTGTTATCTAAATTTGTCTTAGCTAAGCGTTACGGAACTGCCAATCGGTGAACATCGATGCGGCTAGGTCGTCGCGCCACTGAGACCACTCGTTTGTTGTCTTAATGTACTGAATGTCTTCTGAAGCGGTGGTCGTTGCGTACGTGGAGTCCCCCTCGTCCTCGTCCTCAACGTCGTCGCAATATGTCATTTCCCTGTTGATCAAATTGTGAAGCAAGGCACATGCTAGAATGGTGCGACACTGGACTTGCAGGGGATAGTACGACTTTCCACGAAGAATGGCCCAACGACCCTTTAGAACACCGAACGCGCGCTCAATAACATTCTTTGCGGAGGAGTGCTTCATGTTGAAGTACTCCTTTGCATTTGTTGGCGCATTTGCAGCACCACGCCACTCTTGCAAATGGTACCGCTGGCCTCTGTACGGGGCGAGAAACCCCTCCGCGTTTGGATATCCAGCATCGCACAGATAATAATATCCTGTTATTAAATGGTTTGTTTATGAACTTTAAATAGGTAAGTAGGAAGCGACGGTGTTTTATTATAAACAAGATATACCCTTTGGCACTTGTAGTCCATTTTCTCGTGAAATCGCATCACGTAGAATCTGCGAGTCTGCTGCAGATCCTTCCCAACCGGCGAGGACATAAACGAAATCCCCTTTCGTGTCACAGACCCCAAGAACGTTTGTGGCAATTTCCCCCTTACGCGTTCTGAAAGTAGGCCGATCTCCTGCGGGGACGTTCACCTTTATGTACGTCCCGTCTAACGCGCCAAGGCAGTTCTGCAGGTTGAAAGAAACACGATGAATTAACTGCGATGTACCTAAAGGTCAATTATAGTGAACGATGCCCACCTCGAAACACTTCCAACGTTGATCATTGCAGTTACTTGTTACCGGAACAGGTCTCTTTATCAACTCCTCGTACAGTCGAAGAACAGCCAACAATACGATGTTGAAATGTCGAGATACTGTCTCACCGGAGCGTACAAATTCTCGTTGTATGACGCGGTTCTTCACGTCATGAGCGAGGACGTGCAAGAACATTGCTACCATTTCCTCAACATCGACAATTTCAGTTGAAGAAAGACCAGCGACATTTCTAAGTAAATGGCATAGAATTGCGAATGTTCGCCTATCCATCCGCGTGCTTTGCCGACACACAAGATCTGACTCGTGTATCATGCGAAAGTAAGCAAGCTCCCTAATTCTATGGCGTGTATCGGGCGGTGTATGTGGGAGACGCTTATTGTTGTTCATTAATAGCTCCAACGTTAGTAAAATCTGACGTTGGGCCAACGTGAATGCAGTTAGAACTCCAATAAGTGTTTGTTCATCCATTACAATGTATGTAAAGTTCCCTAAAAACATGTACTATTTAAATTAGTACAATATCGATATATTGTGAAAAGATATGTAAACTTAGTAATATCCATATTTAGTAAAACTATAAACATAGAACAAAAAAATTAGATTATGATTGACGAGAACATTGAAAACCGAACAATAAAGAAGGTTATTTCGACAATTTTTACAATCTATTTTAGTTCTAAAATAAGTATTTTAAAAATAGAAATGAAATTGGTTGAAAAAAAAATTCAACAAAACATAAAGAAGGTTAAAATAAAAGAAAAAAGTATGTGGTGAAAACATATTAATAAGTTTGTGGTTAAAATACAATTTCATACAAATGTGTGAGAATAAAATAACTTTAGAAATAGTTGAAGTTTCATTAGTTTTAAATTAAATATAAAAATTGGTATTAAATGAGGCTTAAGAACATTAGAATGGAGAATAGGAAAAATGTTTGAAAATCACCAACATTTATTTTCTTTCTTTAATGTCACAATATGCTACATAACCTATTTTCTTTTTTCTTTTTAGGAAAAAACCTATTTTCAATGTATATATATTTTTTAACTAAATTTTTAATTTTTAGATGAAGAGAATATTTTTAACTAATTTTAAATTATTTAGAATGTATATGAATTTTTTTATGACTTCTATATTGCTCATAATTACTAATCTCAATATTTGATCTTCAAATATAAATTAACAAAATACCAAATATTTGAAGTGAAATAAATAATATATCATTTATGTTTTTTTATGAAAGAAATAAATACATTTTCCTTGGAGAGTTTTTGTATCTCTATTTTCTCAACCTATGTCCATTTTATTAGGTCTTACAACTTGCAAATCTTTTTATAAGGCCACGAACTCTCAATTGTATATACAATAGTTTTTATTAGACTTTTTAATTATTTGTTGGTAGAAAAATAAAAGTTAGAATTTATGTTTAAAATGCTTTGGACTAAATTATTAAAACAAAAAATGTGATTAAACTTTGGAACGTGTGTACTAAATTTTCAAAGCTTCAAACACATTTGTACAAACTTTATTACTATATAGAAAAAAAATTGTTAAAAAACAGAAAATTAAAAGGATACATTATGTAACAAAATTAACCCGAATGTTCTATATACAAAATGTTAATTATAAAATTATACAAAACCGGAAAAAAAAATGAACAAAAATAAAATACATTATCAAAGCCTACAAACGGCTATTACAAGAGTACCTCTTCAAATAATTTCGAACTCCTTCGTCGCAACGTCCTACATAAGAGAAGAATATGATTATTATTTGTAATTAAAACACAATAAAAAACGTATGAAAAAAAATTAAATATACATACCTTTTTAGGACGAAAAATTAAACTCCAAATGAAGATTCAATCGGGAAACCGTAAAAATAAGATTGATTTTAATTTAGTAGCCTCAGAGTTTTGATTCCATTCAAAATAATGAATGGAATTCCATCATAGTTATAGAAAAAGAAATAAAGGACAGAAATGTATAGAAAACATATCGCAAAAACCATACACTAAAAAGACATGGAAGAGACAACCTACATGGTAACGGTAATGAATACAAAAGATAAGTTACAAGCACATAGAGGGTACAAAAGATACATGGTAACAGTAAAGAAGAAGAGGACTTACAAAATATAACTTAGAACCACAGAGATGATACAAAGAGGGAGAAGAATGCAGTGAATCAAAAGAGGAAAGGTGGCAATATATAGGGGAAAGATGGGGCAAGTTGATAGGACTTGGAGGGAGGTCAACAAAAATATAAAGACCAAAATAGCAAAGTACAGCCAACTATCAATAAAATACTGAAACCTATACCAAAACCATACCCTACAAAAACTGAAATAAAGCATAGCATAGTCAAAGGCTATATACTGAAACCTATACCAAAACCATACCCTACAAAAACATGGAAGAGACAACACTGGACAGAAAGGAAGAAGAGACAACACTGGACAAAAAGGAAGAAGAGACAACACTGGACAGAAAGAATACAGAGAAATAAATTAACAATGTAACAATACAGACAAACCAATTTTTGTAAATTAAAGTAAATGGAAGTAAATGAACAGAACAATAAAACAGAATAGAAGAGTGAAATAAATTTTGTAACCAAATGTGAAGTCAAATCCATACACTAAAAAGACATGGAAGAGACAACAGTAAAGCAATAAGACATGGCAAAAGAATACAAAGAATACATATAGAGAACAATACAAGAATTGAAAAAGAATGTAACAAATTTTAAAATGAAACAATTGTACACAGAGAGGTAATAATAAAACAATTGTAAAAAAAAAACAACAATTGTAAGAAAATTGGTAAGAATACAGAGAAGACAAGAATTGCAAATTCAGTATTACACAAATTCGAACTCATCATGGCCGGAACTACATACATTCATTAAAAAATAACACATAGGTAAAAAATTCAGAACAAAAAATACATAGGTAAACAATAGAGAACAGACAACACAAAGGTAAACAATACAGAACACACAAGACATAGGTAAACAATACAGAACACATAACACATTGGTAAACAATACAGAACAATTCAGCACAAATTCGAACTCATCATCGGCTTTAAAAAAAAAGTGGATTGAGAACTCCAAACCTCCCTACCAAGCTCCAATGGCAGAGTGAAGAATCTGTCCTATTGCCAATCGAAGGACCCGAGAGCATAAACGAACCACGGCGGCAAGGAGGTTTGAAAGAGCCAAAACCCAGGATTCCAAAAAGGAAATCGTGTTCGGAGCCAACGAATTCGTCGGCTTCAACGAACACAGAAGCCCTTTCGGAGTGTGAGAGACGGATGAGAGAGATTCGGCGTAACGAAATCCGGTTTCATCGCGAAAACGCAAGGGCAGAATGGATTAAAGGTTGAGGGAGAAGACGAAAGGAACGATGGATTAAAGGATGAAACGGAAAAAACCAAAATCGACCGGACAAAAGAGAAGGAACAGAAACCCTAGAAAAGTTGAGGGAGAAGACGAAACGATCGAATGGATTAAAGGATGAAACGGAAAAAACCAAAATCGACCGGACAAAAGAGAACGAACACAAACCATAGAAAACTTGAGGGAGAAGACAAAACGAACGAATGGATTAAAGGATGAAACGAAAAAAACCAAAATCGACCGGACATTCGATGAACGAACACAAACCCTAGAAAACTTGAGGGAGAAGACGAAACGAAACATGGTTTCCATGAGGGAGATCACAGAAAGAAAGAAAAAGGAAAAAATATCGAGGAAGAAGGGTTGAGAAGAAGATGAAATCGGTTTGAAGGAAAAATCGAAGACGGATTGCGCTGAAGGACGAAATGAAATCGGTTTAAAGGAAAAATCGAAGACGGATTGCGCTGAAGGACGAAACCGGATTCACGAACACGCGTATCGCCGTTCAAAGGGGAAGAGTGAAATCGTGTTAAGGAAACCCTAAAACTAGGGTTTCCTTAACATTGGGCCCAAACGGGGGTTAGGGTTGGGCTAACCTAACCCCACAACCCAAACCCTAACCCCAAACACCCTCTAAGTTTTTCTTTTATGATTAGGATCAAGTTAATTGGAGAATTTTTACTGTCAACTAGGGAGTACCTTGTTTGGCTAAAATCTCCAGGTAAGAGATTCTCCTACTAGACCTTCGAACTGAATTTAAGAGACCGCATGTAATTATGATTATGCATTGATGGTAGCTAAAATGCATAACCTGATGCTACTGATAATGACTGTCATTGTATTGATGCTGATGATGATGACTGAGATTATTATGTTGATGATTGATGATGGTGACTGATGTTATGTTAATGACTGGTAGATTGATGTTGATGATTGTTAATGCATGATATATTAATCACATGATTAAGGACGTTAAGATTAATACTCATGCCATGTTATGATGTTATGTTATGCTACATGCTATGGATAGGGTGTTCTGTTAACTTTGTCTATTAGAGTCGTACTTGCATGGGTGTCCTTCGGGATCACCACCTATTTAGGACTGTGTGGTTCGACGGGACGCCAGTCTAGCATGGATATAGATATGATTCGAGTGATTCGACGGGGTCCTCGCATCCCGATTGTCTTAGTGTTACCCCCGGGTTCACTACAGACCAGCATGTCCTAGGTGCTCTCTCGGGACACCGAAGACCAGATTTTCGTTCCTACGGGAGCGCATGTTCTACGTGTTCGGGAACGTGCCAGAGATTAGGTACCATTTTCAAGACTCTAATAGGAAGTTAACAGACACCTAGCGGGACTAGTAGTAGGTCCCTTACTGAGTATATGTTTATACTCACTCTTTATATGTTTAACATTTCAGGCGAAGGTAAAGGTAGAGGAAAGCTGGCGAGCGACCGAGAAGGATCCGTGACATGCCATATGAGGACTCAGTTTTGCTTCCGCGTTTATGTTTCAGTGTTTTAATATTCCGTTTTTAATGAAAATTTAGTCTTCCCTCGTTTCAAAAAGTGTCTCTTGTCATTGTTTCCTTTTAGTAACGACCTCAGCTTAGTATAAAGAGTTGGGTCGTTAGAAGTAATGGACAGTTCGTGGAGGGATTCTTAAAAAGGGCAAGCTCGTTGACTGAGTTGTCGAAGGAAGAAGACATTCAGTGGGGTGGAAACCTCGAGGTCAGGCCGCCTTCGATGGTCGAAAGCAAACAACCATTGAGAGGCCAAGTCTTGGGGTCGTCGATGCGAACAAGCCTCTCAAAGTTAAGGCCGAGCAATTCAACTGTATGCTCGAAGAATATCTGTATCATTTTGTTGATGGCAGACAAAGGAATTGGGTCCAGATGTTGAATGTAGTCCAATTCGATCATGATGCTCAAACAGATTTGCTGATCAGGAGAAGTCAGTTTGAGATTGATGATAGTAGGCATGTTGTATTTCCGCCGGTCATTGATGGCCCTTATGTAGGGAACAACCCTCAAGTTCACAGAGTTGAAAAGGAATGGGAGCAGATGGCTGACATCGCCCGAGTGTACCTAGAAGAAGCTTCAAGGCCAATGGAGGAGAGGGTGGATCAAAAGCAATGCCCCACTAAGTTCGAGTGGATGACCTGGAACACGAAGAAGATAGAGAAGTCAAGGAGATCCTTGCTGACAGAGTAAGAACAGGTGGAAGGCCCACGAGGGAGATACATAAATTTCGAGTGAAGTGGAAGAACCCTCTCGTGGAGGTAACAAGCAGAGAACGTGTTGAAGATCTTGAAGCGTGGAAGCAGAAGACCGAAGAGCTCCAGCGTTGCTAGTTGACGGGGACGTCAACCGTTTAGGTGGGGGAGAATGTCACGGGCATACATGTCCAAGGTGTTGTTTACCTATGATCGTATGCCCGAATACCCCTAAATTGCTTTATCTTTATGTCTTAAAAGTAGTTTAGTCTATTTCTTTCGTTTTCGTGCCGTCGAGCCACAGTGTGACATTTCGGCTTTTTCATATGCAAGCTTGCCAAGGCCAAAAATCTCAATATGTACTATAGGGGGTTCCTGAGTAGTCCAACCCCCGCCCAGGCCTTGTCACACTCTTTGCAATCTAAGTTATTTTCCTTGCAATTGACAGTCTTCAATGCTTTCTTTTATGATGTTTTCAACAATTTACTTTCTTTCTCCCGTTTTATAAAAACATTTTTCCGAGAACGTGGAGGGAGGCTACATCATACCTCGAGTTTATTTGCAGATTTCGAATATTGAACGACTGACTTGTTGATCGAGCATAACAAGTGCCGCACAATCGTGTTTGAAAGGTTACGATTATGACACCCGGTACTGCGGCATCGGTTTTCTGCTTATTTACAGTTGATGTGTACCAATATGTCTGTCATTTCTTGTATTGGTCTATTTTCACTGGTTTTAGCTCCGAATCAAGTGATTCTTTTTGTGTTGGACTTCTTATCTAATCTAGATTACTATTTTCTATAAAAGGGAAGATTTAATGAATAAGTTAAGGAATATTGAAAATTTTATGTTATAAAAAGTAGGCCAAATATATATAGTCCTAACATCCATGCCACCTAGACGTAAGGCTCTCTACACCCCTGCCTGGCCACATAGTCTTGTGCCACTCATGACCCATCAACTGGCACTTACCTTCACACAGTGCATGCAATGCCTAGTGTCCTGACACCTAGCCAAAAACTTGCTTGATTGTTAAGAACCTTGGAGCTTTCTATTCATGTTCAAATTTCAGATTCCACTTCAAAAATTTATAACTTAAAATCCCTTAATTAAATTGAAAAATATCCTTCCACAAACTTGTTCCGTGATGTCTTAATCAAACATTTAGATAAAAACTCCAAGTGTTGCTTTGAGTGGCCTTTGATCTTTAAAGACTACCTTGGAATCTTTTGAAACTGACCTTAATGAAGTTTCCTTAAGCATTCATCATCTTCCTCCCTTTTTCTTCTTTTACTAACCCTCGTTGATAAACTACACTCCCTTAACTTTCTTTTAAGATTGGAATCAATAAAATTGCATGAGGAAAATGAACACTCTCCTCATATAAAGTTGAGCTTAAATAATCTTCCTTGCATGAACTTGTGATGAAACCTCCTACTTAATTAATTGTTGATGTTAAACCTTGATTAGTCACTTTATCGACTGAACCATCTCATCTTAAACCTACCAACTCACCTTGAACACGTGGCTTCACCATTTAGCTCGCCTAAAGTGTAACAACCCAAAAGTTTAAAGTAATTTTATTACTTAATTATCTTGAATAATTTATGATTAGATTATTATGGGTGTTAGATTAATTGGAATTGGAAGTTAAGGAATTTATTTGGTGTAATGTGTTGGACTAATTAAGTATGTATATATGGATAATTTTTTGATGTAATGTGTTTAACTGATTAAGTATGTATATATGGGTATGTATATTTAATTAAAGATTTTGGAATTTAATGGAGAATATTATTAATTATGTAGTTTTAGTTATGTAATTAATAAGTGGAAAATTGATACTCATATATCAGAATATAATTATTGAGAAAAGATGATAAAATTAATTAGGAAAAGGACAATTTAGATAAATACATAAATAAATAAATATATATATATATATATATATATATATATATATATATATATAAAGAAAATGAATTAAATAATAATAAAGTATTATCAATTTTATTATTATTTTGTTATAAATTAATATTTACGCATTAATTGTGTATGAAAGGACAAACCTACACATCTTCTTCCCTAAGGGACCCAGTTGTCGACTCTCTCTCTCCATCACTTCTTCTCCATTGTTCTTCCTATTCGCCGGTTTGTGTCGCTTTGTCCAACCTCATCTAGATCGATTGTATGATGTCCTCTTTTGTCGCCGCTCATCGGTTTTTGTTAAGATTTGTGAGTTAGGTAGGTGTTTTGGGTCCTTATTGCTAGTTTTTAAGTTTATTATTAGAATTAATTTTGGTTACATGCCTTTGGAAAGTCCCTTTGGTAAAACTTGAGTAAGTGGGTGAGCTTTTCTATCAAGGTTGAAAGGATTTTTCAACCTCTATTTGATAAATTTTGTAAGCTAAGGTAATTAATTTAGTAATTTGTTGACAAAAATTGTTAATTTAATTTTGATAATGCATAGGTGGAATTGTGGTTTCGTTTGCAAAAAAGAACTTAGCATGACCTAAGGTAAGGATTTTACTACTGGATCCTTAATTGAAGGTTGGATTACTGTGTGATAATGGTAATACATCTATACGCATAGCTTGTGATATGTTTAGTGATGGTGAGTTATCTGTATAGCCTAAAGTTATTGTAAAATTGTGAACGGTAGCCATTGGATTAGGCTAAGGTGTAAACGATAATTATTTGCATACGATTATTGTGGGAATTGCTTATGCTTGTTGTTAAGTATATATGATGATTGTTTACATGCCTATTATGGATTACTGATATCGTATTTGTGAATTAGACTATGATGAATTACTACAAGTTCATTATTGATGAATTATTTGCTTAGCTTATGGGTTACTTTGATAACTGTTAAGGAGAGTTATTTGCATAGACTATGGGTTATTATAATAATTGTGATGAATAACTATAGGCTTAATTATGAGTTACTACAATTTATGAAGGGTAGCCATTGGTCTAGTCTAAGGCTACTGTGGAATGTGTAAAGGGCAATGTTTTGCGTAAGCTATGGTTAGTTGAGAATGCTTCCTGTGAAAAGTATGATTATTGTTTGCATGCCTATCATGAATTTCTTTTTGGGCATAATTGATAAATATTTTATTAAGTAAAATTATTAATTAATTTTCTTATGTTTAGGTTAATTTGTGGTTCAATTTGCATCCAGAGAATTTTGCAAGGGAGTTTAATTCAATTTTGTGGTAAGGGATTTCTACTGTCGGCCCTTCAATTTAAGATTAAAGTTGTACTATATGAATTGACCAATGGTTATGCACAAAATTAAAATGTATTGATAGGTTTGTGTGAGGGTTTAACTGAAATTGGTGTTGATTTACTTATTTGACTAAATGTGTAATTATGAAGTTTGTTGGATGATGTTTGCATGTTATGTATATGCTTATATTAGACTAAGTTGACTATAATAGACATATTTTGACTTCTGGTAGATAGTTTTAGCTATTAGGCTAGTGGACCATACATGCATGGTGTCTCTTGAGATCACCACCTTTAGACTGATATTGACGATTAATTAACTACTAAGTGTACCTTTAGGTGCACTATGTCGCCACATACCCGAGACGACGCGGAGCAGCCGACGTCCTTAAAAATGGTTTATTTTATAAAAAAAAAAAGAGTCGCCACCCAATCTTTTTTACGGTGCGATTGGACACCGAAATAAAATAAATCATTTTAAATAAAATAAAAACTAGTCTACGAAAAAATTAGAGTTGAATTCGGGAGTCATTTGTGTATGGGAAAGGTGTTATCACCTGTAACACCCATTTAGAAAATGGTGGCCAAATTTTATGTCTTGAGTAAAATTTATTTTTTTAAAAAAAATTTATGTTTTATTTCATTGCTCATCACTCCAATATTTGAAGCAATGAAAGTGAAATACACCCATTAATTAGACTATATTGAGGAAAAATTCCTCACCTTAAGAGAATGAGAAATTATTACAATTTCTCAAATTCGATCATAGGCTAGTCTTCGAATAAATTTTTTTTAAACATTGATTAAATTTATTTTTTTCTTGGGATCAAATCTCGGACTCCCAAAGATATTGATCCCTCACCTCAAGAATCTAGGAATAACGGACTTCCAGAAATTTCTAGATTCCATCGTAGGATTTTTTAACGAAATTGACATGGGTTATTACAAAAAAAGTTGATTAGGAAACCTTATGAAATATATATCTATTTCATCAAATCCGGGATGTGATATGGTTTCGAAGGATGAATTGGATATGGACAATTCCAATAAGATTTCATTCTTGTGAACTTTTAAACTCAAGAGTTCGTGTATGATCCGTAAAGGAAGGCTTGAATCTTTCCGTAAAATTCTTGTGAATCGCTGAGAATTGGGAATGGAATGTGTTAAGCAAATGTCAATGGAAACTTGGAGAGTTTTCAAGGTTTCCCCTTACAAATTCTTTGCGCCTTTGTTTTTCTCCTTATCAACTCATCATTTTGAGTTTAAAAGAAATAATTTTAAAGCAAGAAAAAAATTTTAATGGTTTAAAGAGAAAAATTTAAAAAAAGATTTCAAATTTACATACAATTATGGTTAAAAGTATTTTAAAAATTTCAAGAAATTTTTAATGAAGGTCAAATAGAAATAACGCATCATAAACCAAATCAAATATACCACACAATAAATAAGACAAATAATTTAGGATATTAATGCACGATAGTAATGAAAAATAAGTTAAAAGAAAATGATAAGAAAAGGTACATAATAACGATAAATAAAATAAGAGAAAAAAAATTGAAGGGATAAAAAGCTCTTTATGGCGGACTAAATACAAAGACCCAATTTTAATTGAAACCTTAAAAAAAATACAAATACATTGGCAAAATTACAAAACTAATTACCATGGCTAAACATGCTTTGAAAAAAAATACAGAGAAGAAGAACTTACTCTTGTTGACGAGTCTGAATCTACCAAACACTAACTTGGGACACCACTACTTGGAAACCTTCTTATTCTCTGATTAAGATGGTTTGTGGGAACCAAATTGGATTAAGGAAATTTCTTTATAGAATTTTTTTTTTTCAGAGAGAATGGGAGAAAGTCGTAGAATAACCTTCTGTTTTGTTACGCAAAAAGTCCCTCTTCTTCAGACGAAAGAAGTGAAAAGTTGAGAGAATAAATGGGAACGTGAGAAAACCACCCACGTTCCCTATTAATATTAAATTAATATATATTAAAATAATTAATTAATTAAATTAAATAAACATCTCTCGAATAACCTATAGTTTTAATTAAATATTTAATTTAATTAATTTAATTAAATCAAATTAACTAAACTATTAATTAATTCTCCAATTAATTAATTTCTAAATTAAATATCTTATATTTAATTTAATCCAAAATTTGAATCATATTCAAATATATATTTCTCTCATAACCTATAGTTTTAATATGTATCACATACACATTAAATTTTAACGTATAGTCTTAATATGAATCTAATTCACATTAAACTAATATTTGAACTCATTCAAATATTTTATTCTCTCGTAATTTAATTTTGAATCATATCCAAAATTAAATTTATATAATAAAGTCTAATTAAAATATAAACTTTATATTATAATGTATCAATATACATTACATTAATTCCCAAAGTAAATTTGAACATTTCAAATTACAACCAATATAAATAAATCTTATTACTCTTCATGAGTTAGGAAGGGGACCTAATGAACCTACAGATCAGAAGCTACAACAACATGAGATTAATTAGCTAAACTTATTAACCACATTAATCAATATTCGTTAACTGTGTGTACACTTCACTAAAGACTCACAGCTGAACTCTTCTCACTGTAGTATATTTCTGTGTCCACGGATATAGACCAATACCAGTAAGTTAGTCCTTCACAAGTGTTCGTAACACCAGTTGGGTCAAATTACCGTTTTACCCCTAGGTTACTTCTAGTCCTTAAATACCTGTGCTCCTCTAATGAACAACTTGTTTATAGTTCAACCACTAAACAGAAACCCCTCTCGTGCCATAGAGAGGGTAGAACCCTTTGTTCAAGTCCTGGAGACACCATTTAAGGGAACACTTATCTACTTA
This sequence comes from Cucumis melo, assembly GCF_025177605.1. Classification (NCBI taxonomy): domain Eukaryota; kingdom Viridiplantae; phylum Streptophyta; class Magnoliopsida; order Cucurbitales; family Cucurbitaceae; genus Cucumis; species Cucumis melo. The sequence goes on along the minus strand of NC_066858.1, from coordinate 19,036,697 downwards.
CCCTAAAGGTGGGAAGGAGTGAATTTCATCTTGTGTGATTATGTTTCCAGCTCCTCACTCAGTCGTGTCCCCAAAATGATAAGCATATTAAGTCGGCAAACTGGTCATTCTCACCCGTACAAGTCAAAGGACAATCCCTCGCAAACAGGAGTTCATAATACACTCAAGATTAAGACTAAGTCACCTAGGTCATCCTAATGAAATAGAAATCCAACTAGTTAACGAAGTTACATCTAGTGATTACTATTTCGTGGTCCAGTATTAGGCAAACTCATTGCATAGGATACCCTCACTCGCATGTCGCAAACTCATTGCATATGATACCATTGACGTAACAACCTTAGTTAGAGATATCGAACGTTGGGTCATTACATAACTGACTAAACCCTTTTAACCAAGTTATTCAATATTTATTAACTAATTGGGACTACCCACTATAGCCCGAAGATGTACTCTTCTCACTATAGATATATTTGTGTCCACCTGATATAATCATAATTAGTAAGTCAACCTTTCACAGGTCGTTTGTAATCTATTCTAGGTCAATTACCATTTTACCTTCGGGATTACATCTTGTTCTTTAAGCCTCAACTAATCCTCTAATTAACAATTTGTTTAAGATCTAACCTATAAATCGAATTCCTCTTAGGCAATCGAGAGGGTGGGACCTCTTTGTACAAAATTAGGAATCAACATTTAAAGAAATAACCTATCTACTTACCCTAATAGTAGGCAAAAGTGAATTTCGTCTTGCATCATATGTCCCGAGCTATCCACTTAGTCTTACCCTTGAAATGGAAGGTCAATTGGGCTAGATTAACTGCCCTCACCTATGCAAATTTAAGAATAATCTCATGTAAACATGAATTCATAGTTAACTCAAGATTAAAATCGAGTTACCTAGATCATCAATAATTTAAATACTCATTTTTAATCATTTAACAGTGTTATAATATAAAAGTAACTATTTCATTATTCGATTTTATCCAATCTCATTGCATAGGATGCTCTAACTCGCATGTCTCTATATAAGCGTCTTAGGATCACTCTGCTTGTACTTCTACAAAATGGTCACATCCATAGTGTTCCCAGGATAAAACGACATACCCTATTCCTATACTATAAACCATTTAAACTATTACTCGGACTTAATCCACGTTTATGTCTCTACATAAAGTTCAAGTACTTATATTATAATCAAGAAACCTTGTTTATTGAATTATGAGTTTTATCATAAGCAAATCTCTTATTCAATAACAATTTATTGAACAATACTTCAACAACTTTTTTAATAATAGAATAATTTAACATTCACAAATGACGAGTTTTAGGACATAAAACTCAACAAAAGGAAGTTAAAAATGTAGTCTCTAGGAATAAGATTATTTCTTCCTTTAATTTTAGTTAAAAACAAAACAAAAGAAGAATATCCACATTATTCTTCTTCTAGATACACGTCGACCCCCTTCTTACACTGTCTTTATCACTCTCTTCTTTCATCGTCACTTTTCAATCTCCCCATCACGTTGGCCACCGCTCAACCAATCAACAACACCACCACAACTGTCGTATCATCTTTGTCCAACTCACGACTCACCTATTGTCCACGCCCAACTTGAGCCACACTAAATCTACCATGCTACTTACTAGTCGAGTTCGATCTGAGTTGCACTGCTCACCACCATTGCTGCAATCGATGAATGCTACCATTTCATGCCAGATCTGGGTTCCAAACATCGTCACACGATCCGCGTCGTCCTCTTCATGGTCGTGGATCAGAACATCATTAGTAAGTGTAGTTTTAGTCACATTATGTCATCATTCTAGCCAAATCTTGAAATTTGGGGTAAGATCACTTCGATTTTTTGGTCACCTTGATATGCTTAAGTATCCATTGAGTTTTGGTCACTTTGATATGCTTGTGGTAAAATTTTGGGTAATTTTTAGTAAGTACCTTGGAGTTCTTGAATACCCATTTAGTTTTGACATGAAATTGATTGATGCTTGCTTGTTTTTTATGTGTATATTTCGTGTTCTGAGCAGTCGTAGATGTGGAATATGGACTCTAAGTTTGTAACTGAACTGGGCGACTAAGATAGGGTCATGTGATAAGAAGGGCTATATGAAATTGATTGATGCTTGCTTGTTTTTTATGTGTATATTTCGTGTTCTGAGCAGTCGTAGATGTGGAATATGGACTCTAAGTTTGTAACTGAACTGGGCGACTAAGATAGGGTCATGTGATAAGAAGGGCTATAAGATAGGGTCATGTGATAAGATAGGGTCATCTTTGTCCAACTCACGACTCACCTATTGTCCACGCCCAACTTGAGCCACACTAAATCTACCATGCTACTTACTAGTCGAGTTCGATCTGAGTTGCACTGCTCACCACCATTGCTGCAATCGATGAATGCTACCATTTCATGCCAGATCTGGGTTCCAAACATCGTCACACGATCCGCGTCGTCCTCTTCATGGTCGTGGATCAGAACATCATTAGTAAGTGTAGTTTTATCACATTATGTCATCATTCTAGCCAAATCTTGAAATTTGGGGTAAGATCACTTCGATTTTTTGGTCACCTTGATATGCTTAAGTATCCATTGAGTTTTGGTCACTTTGATATGCTTGTGGTAAAATTTTGGGTAATTTTTAGTAAGTACCTTGGAGTTCTTGAATACCCATTTAGTTTTGACATGAAATTGATTGATGCTTGCTTGTTTTTTATGTGTATATTTCGTGTACTGAGCAGTCGTAGATGTGGAATATGGACTCTAAGTTTGTAACTGAACTGGGCGACTAAGATAGGGTCATGTGATAAGAAGGGCTAATGCCTACTTAAGTGTTGCTATGTTTAAGGATCTGTCATGAACGTACAAATTTTCCTCTCTTTTGTCCAAGTGTAAGCGAAAAGAGAGGTCTCTTGAGTAAGCCATAGTCGACACAGAAAATCATTACAGTTAAGGTTATAACATGTGAATTAACTTCATGTAGTGTCTATACAATATAAGCATATTCACAATATTATTTATCCTATGTATGACTATACTATGTGTGTCGAGAAACAAGATGGAGGTGGATGTAGTGGTTATGCACAATATGAACTTAGTTTTGAGGCAATATGAATGATATAATATCGATGTAATCAAATGCTACTAGGGAAATTAGTCAGTTAAGGCGATACAAATCATTTATTAACTTCGAATTTAGGGCAAGCCTCCTCTCAGTGCCTTTGCCATACTTGCTCACCTTTTAAGATGCAAATACTCAAAGTTACCAGATGATTTATATATGATCCTTTTGATTGCATTATCTACAATTCATCCTATATTAAGGCGAGCAACCTCTCGTTGCCTTATTGCCACACACACTAGCAATTTTTTATATGCATATTAAGGAGGAATTCAGCGACGAGAATGTACTTCTATATTCCTCTCACCATCTATTTAGTTAAGTCCAGGTCATCACTTTTTCGAGTGACAACTTTCAATACATAATTCTTTCTCTCGAACAGAATGAAGTATTGATTGCAGTACTTATTAAACAAGATAAATAATGCATGCATCTACATTCTCTAGAACTAACTATACCATATTTCTTATCACTTTCATAAAGAACTAATATTGTGAAGAGATAAAGAACCGAGAGAATGGAAGTAGTAGGAATTTGCATTTATAAATAAAACTTTAGGCCTTTCGACCATGGGGTTCGAATTACAAATACAAAGTAAACATAAAATACAAGTGAAAGCATAAAGAAATGGGTCAAGCCTCTTAACATAATCTCTTACACTCATTGTCTCCATTTTCTGCACATTACACTGAGGGAGAGAATGAGTATGGTTTCCTCTCAACTAGGCTCTAAGCTCTCACCTAAAACACAGAAGTAAAGTAAGGGATGAAGTGAGCTTGTTCTCCATTTCTCTCACGTTGTTTTAAAGAGATAGCCTTGTATTTATAGGTGAGGATCGATGGGACTAAACATCGTCTGAGGTTCATTAATTCTCTGATAAAGTTGTGCAGCATCGCAGACGTCCCCTTCGCCCTTTTCTGACATTTACGCCAACCATTTTTGTCTTTTAGCAATGTAGATCGCCTAGCATCATTTCGCTTATCGCCTAGTTGTCATGCGTCTCCTCACCTGACGTTTGGCGCTTGGTTACTCTTCTTTCTTTCACCTAAAAGATCCTACATTTAGACATAAAAACCGTGATAATCAGCCATAATACTCTTTTGATACTTGTAACACGTAATTCTCTTATTTTATCTATTTTGCTACGTGTTTTCTTCTTTTTTTTCCTATGTTAAGTTTCCTTATTCTACCTAAAAGACCATAATATATTTCCATAAGTTATCAGTGCTACCCATGTTGTTTTGCATCAAAAATTGAAAACTTGGAGAACTTAGAGGTAGTGTTCATTACGCTTAAGGTTATTTGGAACAAGTTTTAGTATTTAAGCTATTACAAATAGTGAGCTAGGGTCATGTTGAAAGCCTAAAGGTAGTTGAGATTTACTTTGCCCTAATTTTTTATTATTTTAACCAAGCTCATTGCCTATAAATATTTTCCCCTTTATACCTTTATTATCATAAGAAAATAATAAGAAATATCAACATCGTGGTTTTTCTCCCTCTATTAATTAGGTTTTCACGTAAATTTGTGCTTATTCTACATCTCTACTTTCAGTATTGTATCAGGGCGACATATCAAAGAAACCCTAGATAATCAAACACTTGATGGAACCCTAGCAGATCGAACAACCATCAACATTAGTGTAGTCGTCATCATCGCAGTTGATGCCTTAATTAGCACTGCCATGGATAAGTGGTTCCAACATCTTTAGAACCCACCAATCAGCCTTCCTGCCTAGTCACAACCGTTCGACAACCAACAGCCTCCAATCGTACATGTCCCCCATGTGCCCTAGTATGGATTCCCTCATACACGCTATTGGTCCTCACGCACTGTCACTCGCGCCTGCACCTTCACTATATGCACCATAGCACGCATTGTCATATGCGTCGTTGCACACGCCGCCATCAGAACTTGTCCAACCGTCGACCTTAGTTCAATACCTTCTGTTACTGGTATGATTACGTCGCCTTCTGCTGGATTAGTTGCAAATCTTATTGGTTTCCTTGAGGTTGGAAATCCAGCCCTCTCAACTTTTGAGGTAGGTGAGTCCTCAGCACAGTCAATGACCCATAGGCAAGGTTCGTCTCTCGATATTGCTCAACATAAGTTGGACATGCTACGATAGCAAATTGTAGTGATTGAACCAATGCTAGAGGCTCCATCCAACAACTGTTTGATCTCACCATGTATTCTGAAAATTTTGGTAACCTTGCTCCCTGCTTTTTCATCTTCTTATGTATCTAATCCAATGGCACAATCTACAAGATATTTTCCAGAGAAGAAATTGAATGGTCAAAACCATTTTTCGTGGTCTTGGTCTATTAAAATGATCCTTGAAGGGAGCCACAAGTTTTGTTTCTTAATAAAGAAGATACCTTATCCTACACTAGGAGACCCTCAGGAAGAATACTAAAAAGGGGAGAACTTTCTTATTCGATCCACATTGATGAACAATATGGAACCACGGATTGGTAACCCTTACTATATGCTGCAACCGCTAAGAACATTTAAGATACAACTCAACAATTGCATTCCAAGAGTTAGAATGCCTCTCATTTATACACTTTGCAAAAACAAGTTTATGAATGCAAACAGAGGATAGTGGATTTGACATCCTTCTTTAAACAGATTTTCCCTTATCTTGCAGGAAATGATCCTATGTAGAGAAATTGATTAAAATTGTCCCAATGATGCAATACAGTACTCCAAGATCGAGGAGGTTGACAAAATATATATTTTTCTTGAAGGTCTCAACCGTAAACGCAATCAAGGGCCCATAAGTAGAAGGTAATCAGATGACAATCATAAGATAATTAATTAAATGGCTATCTCATTACTTTCTTGTTGTGTTTAAGCTTCCTATAAATGACAATGGGATGATCAACAATGTTGTGTAGATTAAAAAAATGATGGTAATCAGATATTACTTAGTAATTGAGAAAAAAATGTAAAGTAATCAAATGACAATCATAATGCAATTAAAAAACATCCTTAACAATTGACAAAAAATGGAAGGTAATCATATAACAATATGATTGTAATCAGAAACTATTTGATACTTAACAAAAGCGAAAAAGTAATGAGATTATTATGATAAACTAATTAGTAATTATAAAAAAAAATGTAAGGGTCATCAAATAGCAATTGGTATAGTTTGCAATTAAATAAAAATCAATATTAAATTAAATTCGAATCAAATGGTAAATCCATATCATTAACAATTAACATCAAATGGCAATCGGATAGTACATCAATCAAATAGCAACAGAAATCAATGATAAATAGTGGTAAGTAGATGACAATTTGATAACAATAATCAAATGCGGTTCTACATTTTTAACTATGAGAGCATTTTGGTCATCCGATAGTGACTAAATTTTCATTATATTTTGTCATGAATGCAAATGTCCCTAATAATAATAATAATAATAATAGCAGCATAATAAATCAAAATATTTACAAATATAGCAAAATTTCACAATCTATTTATGATTGATCTCAATAGATAAAACTAGACTACCAACTATGCCCATCTGTATCATGAGATAATAGTCTATTCCGATCAATCATAGATAAATTTTGATATTATGCTACATTTGAAAAAAAAATTCACAAGTTTTGTCATTTAAAATGATCTCTAATAATAATATATTTTAATAATAATAATATAGGAACATTTTCAAATATAACAAAATAAACCAAAATACTTACAAGATATAATAGAATTTTAGATTGATAGACCCTGCTATGAGCATATCATATTAGTGTATAAGTAACATTGATAGAAACCGATAAAAATCTATTCGTGTCTATAATCGATAATCTAAAATTTTGTTAGATTTTTTTTCTATCTATGACCATTTCTCAATAATATATCTTCATGTTTTAGGAAAAAGAAAATTACGAGAAGATGAAGAAATTTTTAGGACATGGTTTTTACAAATATCCTTTATGGTTCGACCAAAACTGACTGAACTCATGTCAATTGCTTGGTTTAGTTCAGTCGGATCTGCGTTGGTTTTTCAAAGTGCAAAACCAACTAATAGCTCCATCAATGTGTTCAAAATGCTTTTTTTTCTTTTAAAATAAAAATAAAATCACAAGGTGCATATTGTTTTTAAAAAATAAGAAGAATTAACTTTGGATTATTTTTTTCTTAATTCGATGCATTGTCTTCTTCCTCCTCCCACTCCAACCCTTTTTCTTCTCCTCCCTTTTTCCTTTCTGTTCTCAGTTTATATATGATTACAAGGGAGATGTGCCTGTTATTCACTCTTCTCTTCTGTTCTGTTCTCTTCTCTTCTCTTCTCTTCTCTTCTCTTCTCTTCTCTTCTCCGTGTATCTCTCCTATGGGTACACTATGCGTTCTTCCCAATTCAAACACCATCATATGCTTAAACCTTGAAATATATAATAATAATTGCTACACAAGCGCAAGACTAAGACAAGATGGGCTATTTCATTTAGAGGTGGAGAGAGCTGTTCGCAGGATTACAAAAGAAATAGCTGGCCCTAGCATTATAATTTTACTATGATTTGATTATTACACTATGCCTCTTTGTTTACATCATAAACAGTGAATCCTCATGGGCTAAACTAGACTTAGCTCATCACTCGATTTGGCAGTTTCAGATTCAATGTCACCAATCTTCTCTCTTAGCATCATCAATTCCTCACCAGAATCACATATATATGCAGAAGCTTGCCTCCCTGACAACGTTGCTCCTTCCATGCTATCTATGTAATCCTAAATATAATAGAGAATTTTGGAGTTTACTTATGGTTTTTCACATATGACCTTTGGCATGAAGTTAGTTTTGTGATAATATAACCAATGTCTAAAAGGGACTTTCAAGTAGAGGCTTAAATTGATAATGGGATTTGGTGAATAAATTTCATCTTAACTTGGCCTTCTGGATTTTGAATTAAATGAAATGTCAAAATACCTGTTTTGTGTATGACCCAGCAAGGAAGAAGTTTTTAATTGGGGTTTTCTGATCTGGCCGAAAGGGATCTTTGCCAGGTGCCTCGCGATATAGAGACTGCCCAATCTTGACCACAGATGACCATATTACTTCTAAACCTTGTGATGAGGGGAATAAATCCAAGACCTGCAAATGATATTGAGTTAAGATCTTCATAGCCAGGTTTAGAGAAGAAAACATGGAAAAATTTATATAGCTTTGTTTCTCTGAGTAAAGTTGTTTAGGTTCAGTTTAATACATTCGAATGAGATTTCAAGATGACATTCAAAAAGGTGAGAAGTGTTCATGGATACATAATTAAATCGGATTTTGGCTACAATTGAGTGCTTTTGGCTGTGCTTCCCAGGCAACTTCATAATACTTAAAAGTATCGTTTGAAAAGTCAAAGGAATTTATGAAGTGTTAGTTGAAGTTGTGATTTTAAAGAGATTTAGATACATTTGATTTGCAAAACTGAATTTCATAAATTGTGATTCTAATTATTATATTCAGTTTCAGAAGTGATTATAGAATTACTGGACATTTTTTATTTAAAAAATATTAATACACAAGCGGAGCAACTTTTACTTGAAAAACAAATAAAAATAAAAGAATTGACCCGATTTTTGTGAGGTGATTCCTGGCCAATCCCACTAAAAGTACATTTCAACAAATTGTTGAAAAAAATGAGAATTTTAGCTTATCTAAAATTAATTTCAACATTTTTCAAGCATCAATTTGGAAGGGGAAAACAAAAGATTTCACAATGGCCAAGCTATCCAAAAAGCACTCTCAAAACATACCCTATAAATAAAAATACTTCTATAGAACCTATAAAAATACTTTTATAAATAAGAATATCGTATAAATCATAATAGTCTGAAATAGCAAATTGAAATACTTCTATAAGATGGTCTAAATAAAAATAACACCTGTTTTGCAACTCTTGCTATAATCTCATCATTTAGCAATGGCATGTAAGGATCCCCGGGCGTGAGGACACATCTGAAATGAGTTCAAGTGATTTTAAAATCCAAACATAACATGCAAAATGACATTTAATAGAGTATGTTTCTGCACAAATATTTTTTGATGTGTTGATTTTTCCTGATTTGAAAGCAAACACAGGAATATTACCAGCCTTGATTGGTACACTGGGAGGTGTTAGTAGTCAGAAGCCTAGTATATGCAAATGAAAATAATTGCATAAAAGGAAAGCATAACCAACATCAGTGTTAAAAGTAAAAGTTGTCTTACTGAAGCAATGATCCCTGTCCTTCAATGTAATAATCCTCGGGAGAGGTTAGTGCTAGATCTGCAAAGCACGAGAAATCTGCGTCTGGAGTGTAAAGGAGATTATCCAACCCCACAGCTTGCCTTAACTGCCTGCAGTCAATAGTGAAGAAAATCCATGAATTACTCTTGAAATTAATAGAATAAAATATTTACTTTCCAATGATTTTAATGTAAGATACAGCCGTCTTATATAGATGAAATGCTTGAAACATAAAAGAAAAGAATCATAAGATAAAATTATTAATTATTTTACAGCTAATTAATGCAACCAATAAGAACTACGTTAACTTTTGCACAATCTCACAACAATTCATTTTTTAATAGAATCAACAATTTTTATTGAGAAAAATAAAAGAATACGAGCGCAATAAAATAAAATAAAATAACCAACCCCTAAAGAAATGGTTTCCAGGTAAGATGTTAACTCGAGAATAATTTTAAAAAATAAAGCTTCAGGATCTTTATTTTAAATTATATAGTTATTTAATTATTTTGGTCAGAAACAAAACTTTACTTATTGATTTATTAATTAAAAAGAAACATTTCACTGATAAAAGAAACACAACTTTCATTGAAAATTTGCGATAGATGAAAGGATATATAAGGGCAAGGTTTAAGAACAAAAGAAACTTATTCCCAATTACAGAAATGGGCCCAATCCAAAAGAATAAACAAATCTTGATAATAACAAAAACATTGTTTAAATATGACTAGAAAGAAAAAGTAAATAAGAATGATTTTCTAGAAGTAGAAATTGGAAACAAAAATGTCATAAAATGGGTCCTTTATGATTTTGTCAACAAAACGAGAACGTAAATCATTGTGAATCACCTCGAACGTTCTAGATCTTGCAATTCTGTCACCCATCCATTATACCGAAGTTGGACGGTGACAACAGGAACTCCTATTAGCTTATAAATATTATCAAAGAACTCCCATTCTCTCCATTGTGAAGGAATCAACCTTTTAATTCCAGGGACATCACATGCTGTCATCAATGTATAGTTTATTTTTAAAATTAAAAAATAAAGAAATAAATAAATAAAGTGGAAGACATATTTAAGCACAAACCTGCTACATAAGCATCAGCTTTCACAACTTTCTTATTTGTGGCCTGAGAAAACAAAATCATCAACCGTTCAATATCAATCCCATGACATATTTTGGATCAAAAATTAATATTGACCAACTTTTGACATCCAGTGTTTACTTACTTTTCTGATTTTAAACTAAAATAATTTTTACTTTCTGCGATCTGCCTATATTTCTAATTTGAAATCCAATCATTATTATATTCCTAATTGAGGCCTAGAAATCAAAATAGTGAACATGAAGCTTACTGCTTAGGTACCTAACATCTAACGAGTGGCATGGCTGACCAAACTGATGCTATATAATTAAGTTTTGAAAATTATATGATAAATAAATCCATCCATATGATACCATGTTCGGTTCAGCATTGTTCAGGGAAAAGAATATCACAGAAAATATGTGAAAGGAAGCATTCCACCTTAGACATCGCCAGTCCTGCAATATAAGTTTCTCCATCTGCGAATTTGTCATAAAGTACCTCCCTGCAACCCCACCTTAGATGGAATCTGCTCTAGTCCGGAAAATGAAGTCAAAATGATTGGCAAAGAGAAAACTAGCCACGGGTACTGAAGCAAAACCCAAATAAAGTAATATATACCTGCCCCCTCTGTCCGTGATATACTGCCTTATGGGCCCACTTAAAAAAACGTCCGGAGAACCTTTCAGCATGCGTAACAAAGAAGCCTCGGTCTTAGTAGCGAACAACGAGAAGATAGTAAGCATACAGCGGGCACTGATGTCGTCACAATCAATAAATCCAAGAGCATAGGCAACTGGGTCCCACATTCTCTGGATGCTGGCACGTGTGCCACCTTTAGACAAGAACCACTCTGAAAAACTTATCTGTATGATTGTAAAGTCGAGAGTTTAAAAAACTGGAGTTGCAAAGAAGTTTATCTTCATATCATCACTAATCATACATATAAAAGAAATTAAGACACTAATCAGGCCAATATGATGAAAGACTGCAGGAAAACAACGTTTCTCCCCAAGACATGAAAATAAGATTTTTCTTTTTCGCCCTTTGATAATAATTAAACAAAGATATTATTACATCTCATCAACTCAATCTTAGGCACGCACCCCTTTCCTTTCAAATTCTAGCCTTTTTTATGACAATTCCGACAACCTACACAGTGGCAATAGAGAATGTGATGCCCCAGAGCAGTAGAAGACTGTCGCAGGGTCATATATGCTAAAGATGGGCTTTTGCAATTACAGGCTGTGCTTGCATCTCCATGGTACTTATTCAGCGATTTTTGTCAAGAGGATCCCAGCGACCGGATGCTTGGTTGTTAACAAATCAACCAAGACTCCAAGGTGGGCTCCTATGCATGCCTCACACATCAAGAAGCATACAACTCTGCAATTACAATGAGATCTGCAATTAGAAAGCACTAGAGGTCGTTGTGGTATATATGATTCCAATTACCCAGAATGGATGATTTCAATGGAGACTTTTTCCATGCCTTCCGGGGTTTTCGAATCAATTAAGAACTATTGTCAATTTTTGTTTTATCAATGTTCCAAGCGTACGTAAGAAGGAAGCTGAAGAACTGAGAGTATCTTGCTTTTGGGAGGAGTTCAATCAGTTGGGAAGCTTGGACTATGAACTCTTCCAAATAGAAGACCAATATCTGCATGATAATGTATACAAAAGGAACTGCAGAGGAACCTAGAGGTTTCGTCCTCAATAATGCACTAAATAGCTGAAGTCTTGTCTGTGGACCACCTACTTTTATTGAACGATATAGTGTGTGCAGAATAAGATTCATATTTATCATTTCTTCCTCTAGCCTATGTATACAATCAGATAATGGAAACCTTTGCATCCAGGTGTTCATCTTTTGGGTTGTCTTCTGTATATCAGCCTCACTCATTCTAATTTGATGACCAAGCATAAGTCCAACTTCAAGAAAACATAAGACCCATGAAACTCATCTAAACGCTCTTCAATAACAGGGTTGGGAACTTGTCACCCATGGTTGCTTGATTGACCTTACAGTAATCCATACAAAATTTCTACCCCTATCTTTTCACAGAGCTCCCAAGTCTTGTTCTTTTCAAGGGCATTCATCTCTACCCCCTATCTTTTTTCTTCACCACTGGACTTGAAAATGGGCTTCTATTGGGTCTTGTAATCTCGGCAGTTGGCATTTCAGTCACCAATATTTCAACCTCATTCTACTGGGTCAAATTCATCACTGTGCATAATAACCACCGACTCCTCATCAGAATAAAAAAAAATCTGAAACATTCTTGATAGACGAATTAGGATAAATACCTCAAATAAAATTGGTTGATGAACCTGGAGGAGTAACAGTTGAATGATTTAAAATCCTCCAATCTTGAAGACTTTTAGAAATTTCCAACAAACTAGCTCCAGAGGCAAAGAAGAGACAACAATGTTGCCACAATTTTCTTCTAATACGTCAGAACCACAAATTGCTCAGCCGAAAAAGTATTAATCAATTTTTTGAGAATAGTGACAAGGTAAAGCCAGCAAAATTCGTTCATTTATATCTAAATTCAAATCCTTTGACTTGGAGAACTCCGGCGAAAACCTTGTATCTGATTTTTCCACTTCTAATTCTTCCTCTTCCATATTGGAAAATGAGGCTTCATTATTGGAGAATAGTTGTGTTAGCCTGATGCATACCCAAAAACCTTTCTCATTCTCGATGGAAAATGTTTGAGATGGAGTTGAATGCTCTTGGGAGCCATGAATATCCAAATTCAAAGAATTATTTTCTCTTTTTGCCTCCTCAATGTGCATAAACAACAAAAAATCTATGAATTAAATAATGAGTCTCTCTCCTAGCCATCTCGAACCACAATTCCCAGGACCTCCTCGGTTGAGCTAATTTTTTAAAAGAAGGATATGAAACTTTTCATTAACTAAAATAAAAGAGACTGTTGCTGAAAATACACCAGAATTATCCTCAGTTGAGATATCAAAAGCAATTTATTTGGAACCCCCCTCTGGCATGGGGAGGGATCTCATAACTCCCAACATTTAAGTTGAAGAGACCACAACTACTACAAGGAGCGAATTGACCAACTACATGAAGGGGCAAAGAAGGCAAAGAAATAAAAACATCAAAAGATATATATTTAAGCTAAATGGACAAATTATTAGGAGTCAGCCTATAACTTATTATAGCATCTTTTGAAATTTTTATAAGAGAAAAGTAGTATTTTTTTTTAATGATAAATCACAACTTTCATCGAGAAAGAATGAAATTATTATAAGATCAAAGTAGTATATTCACTTATGATGCCATTAGCAAGCAGTGGTCATCTTGTCAAAAAATAAAAAGAGATATTGTACATGAGAATTTATAATCTTTGTTTGTTAAGTAAGAAAATACAAAAAATTTAAAAATTAAAAATAAATAAAGGAGAGAGTATTCTCACACTATCCAAATTTCGAATATCCTTCATTGCAGCATCTGGATCAACAAGTGCTTTAACTACTGGACTTAGGGCAAGAGCCAAAGCATTTCTTGCTTTATCATAAGTCTGCATTTGACAATTGTTTTGGGAAAAAAGTCAGAAAAATATCTATGAATCTTGAACAATAAGATCATCTGTTTTATTATTGAAGAGCAAAAAGTAACAGAAGGATGATTGAACTGTCAACTACCATCACCTAAGAAGCATGACCATGGACACAACAAAGGCATCGTGACATGTCAATTTCTAAAAATGTAGGACACAAGCACATTGGGGATGTTATTTTTAAAAATATAGATATAATCTATGTGTATATGTTGTAGTAATGCCTTTAAATAAATTAACCATACATATTAAACATAACAGTTCTTCATTCATACATAAACAACAAGTACAATAGTAAGAGATTAGTACTATAAGTCCAACAAAAAATTACAACAAATATATAGTGCTAGAAAGAAATTACATCTTTCATACAAATCAAAAATTAAAAACCAAAAACTCTCATCCCAAACTATTGAAAGAGGTGAAAAGAAAAAAAAACACTGATATACGTGGAGAACCTAGTACAAGGAAAAAAACCACGGTAGAGAGTTATTATTTTCTTATGAAAACAAGGGATACAAGAGGGGGAAGATTAAAAAGGCAACAAGAGTCTAAATAAAAAAGGAAAGAATAATTAGGGTAACATAATTTACAAAACTACCCTTGGGCTTTCAACACACAAGCACACAAAATTCTAACGCTCCCCTTCAAGTTGGGACATAAATGTCAAGGCCCAACTTGCTAACACAAGAAACAAAACTCTGTCTGAGAAGCCACTTGGTGAGAATATCAGTAACTTGTTGACTAGATGGAATGCAAGGAATGCATATGCTACCACTATCCGGTCTGTTTTTTATAAAGTGTATCAATTTCCACATGTTAGGTTTTATCATGTTGAACCAGATTATTAACGATGCTAATAGCAGCCTAATTAGTGTAGAATAATTTTATAGGCACCTCATAATCCTTAAAAATATCAAATAAAACCTTTTGTAGCCAAAATTCTCCTCACATATCTCCAAACTCATAGCCTTGTACTCAGCTTTAGCATTGCTTCTAGCCACAACCTCTTGCTTCTTACTCCTCCAAGTTATGAGATCGCCCCACACAAAAGTACAATACCCAGAGGTGGATTTTCTGTCAACAATAGAATCTGCCCAGTCAGAATCAGTATACGCCTCAATACACCTTCTGTCAGTCTTCCTAAACATCAACCCTTTACCAGGAGTGGTTTTCAAGTACCTCAGAATTCTGTTAACTGCCTCCATGTGTTCCTCGTAAGAAGCCTGCATAAACTGACTAACAATACGTATAGCATAGAAGATCTCTTGTCTAGTGTGAGATAAGTAGATCAACTTCCCCACCTGGTACTAATATTTTTCTTTATCAACTCGAACTTTATGAACAGAATTTCCCAGTTTAGCATTGAACTTGATAGCATATCAGCAGGTCTACATCTCATCATACCTGTTTCTGTTAACAAATCAAGAGAGTACTTTCTTTGAGATACAGAGATACCTTCTTTCGATCTAACTACCTCCTTTAGATTTCCCAAATCTTTAATTTCAAATTCATCTCCCATCTACTTTCTCAGTTGGACGGAATCAACAATGTCTACTCCAGATAACCCAATATCATCAAAGTACACAATCAACACAGCAATCTTCCCAGCCTTGGAAACTTTCATAAACCGAGTGTAATCGAAGTGTCCCTACTATACCCTTAGAACTTAACGAAGGTGGTAAACCTGTCAAACCATGCTCTCGACGATTGTTTCAACCCGTACAAGGATTTTTTAAGCTTGCAAATCCGATGGTCAAACTGGCCTTCAAAGCCTATAGAGAGGGACTCGTATAGACTTCCTCTTCTAAATCTCCATTCAAGAACGCATTTTTAACGCCTACTTGATATAGGGGTCAATCTTTATTTACAGAATAGAAAGGAGAACCCTAACAGTGTATAACTTTATACCAGGAGAAAAAGTTCCAGTGTAATCAACCCCAAAAGTCTGCGTAAATCTTTTTGCAACTAACCTGGCCTTGTGTCTGTCTAGGGTTCCATCTACTTTGTACTCGAGGGTCAACAACCACTTACATCCCACGGTTTTATGCTCCTTAGGAAAATCACAGAGCTCCCGAGTCTTGTTCTTTTCAAGGGCATTCATCTCTTCCATGGCTGCAGTTTTCCACTAAAGACAATCTAAGGCAATGTGGATATTCGTAGGTATCGTGGTGGAGTCAAGAGTGGCTGTAAAGACTCTGAATTGGGGTAATAGGTTCTTATAAGAAACATAGTTACTGAAGGAGTGCTTCCTACAGGACCTGGTACCTTTCCTCAGTGCAATAGGTATGTCAAGAGACTGATCATACTCATCAAGATTACCTAAATGATCTTGTTTAGCCTCAACACATGCCGTTTCTGCCATGACCTCAATCTCATCAACATTGCTCTTTTCACCAACATCTTCGGGAACAACTAAATCGAACATGTCATTCTCACCCATTTTGTTGTCAACATATGAGCCAATAGATTTAGTCAAACCTTGATCTCATGATGTTTCAGAGTCTTGGACTGGAGCCAGCTAAGAAGTGGAGGACTTAACTTCCTTTCTGAGATTCCTCTCATAATAGGTTATCCAGGGAACTTGGTTTGTTGGTAAGACCGTGTTATGAGGATTGAGGTTTGGTAAGGAAACAAGAGTACAACTAGTAAACTCTAAGGGAATCACATAGTCAAGTTCTTCACTTACACTCTCCCCCAAAGCGGACTAATAAGAAAGAAAGAATGATCCTCGAGGAAAGTGACATCCATGAAGGCAAAGTACTTATAGGAAGGAGAATGGAAACATTTATAGCCCCGTTGATGAAGAGGATACCCAACAAACAAACAAGCCAAAGCTAGAAGGAAGAACTTGTTCTAGTTAGGGCCATGGCTATGAACATAGGTCGTGCACCCAAACACCCGAAGGGGAACCTCAAGAAGGATACAAGTAGAAGGATAAGACTCCTTGAGACATTCTAAGGGGGTCTGAAGGTGGAGAACACGAGAGGGCGTCCAATTAATAAGATGAGTTGCAATAAGAACATTGCCCCACAAATAAGAGAGAAGAGAAGTAGACAACAAAAGGGAGCGGACACTTCCATAAAGTGATGGTTTTTTCGCTCTGCAACCCCATTTTACTAGGAGTTGTATGCATAGGAACTCTGGTGGACAATCCCTTTAGAAGATAGAAATTCACTAAGGGTATGGTTTTGAAACCCACGACCATTGTCACTTCATAGGATTGCAATTTTGGCATTGAACTGCATTTCTACGGTGTGATAGAAGTCTTGGAATATGGAAGTGACCTCAAATTTGTCAAAGATGAGGAAGACCCAGGTAAGGCAGGTATGATCATCAATCAAGGTCACAATCCACTGTTTCCCAAAAGAGGTAGTAAACTTGAATGGACCCCAAACATCACTATGGATAAGGATGAAAGGTTGAGTTGGTTTATATAGTTGTGGGAAAGAAGATCTGATGTTGTCTAGCCCGGATACACACATCACAACATAAAGTAGATCATCCACTTTAGAGAAAAGATGGAGAAATAAATATTTCATATATTGAAAGTTCAGGTGGCCCAAACGAAAATGCAACAACATACAATCTTTTTCAAATGTAGTGAAGTACGATGATAAAAAAAACTAGTCCTAGAACTACTGCTAGAGGAAGCGACAAGGAGTTAGAGACCCCTACTGTGTCAAATAGTGCCAATCATTCTCCCGAGCTCAAGTCCTGAAAAGAAACAGATTCAAGTAAGAAAATTGCTATGCAGTTCAGTTTGTGGGTAATCTTGCTTGAAATTTTGAGCACATGCAACACATTTTGTAGAGGTAGCCCTTCAAAGGGAAAAATTTGCCCATTTTCAACAATGGGGGCAAGGAACCATCTGCAATACTGATTTTCTTGTTACCGGCACAAGGAACATAGGAAACAAAACTTTCAGAAGAACCTGTCAAATGATTTGTAGCACCCAAATCCAGAATTCAGAGATTCTTCCCATCAACATTGATAAGACTGAGGGACTGAGGCATACCTGACTGAGCAATAGCTCCTAGTGTGGACAAACTAGGATCATTCTGGTTTTCAGTGAGACCAAATGGTTGAGAGGTTCCAATAGACTCACTCACATAAGCTTGCCCTGAATTCTGTTTGTCGTTCGGAGGACATTTCTTACCGCCTGGGGGACAACTATGTAATTTCCAACATTGTTATTTGGTGTGCCACGATTTCTTGCAATACCCACAGATAGGACCAATTTTTCGTTGTGCTTCTCACTGTCATGAGTATAGGACCTCGCACTAAAGGCAGCAGAATCAATGGCAGGAGTAGTTAGAATGTTCATAGCACTCATACGGTCCTCCTCAAGGCAGACTTCAAAACAAACCTCCATTAAGGAAGAAATAGGCATTCGGCCTAGTATATGACCACGAACTACATCCAACTTCAAGTTAAGACCAGCAAGGAAGTCACATATTCTGTCAACCTCTTCAAGTCCAAAGTGTTGTATACCATCACTGGGACAATTCAAGACAATTTCTCTGCAAAGATCCATTTCTTGCCAAATGAGGGAAAGTTAGTTAAAATAAGATGTTACATCCAATCCCCTGCTGGCATCCATGGACTTGTTTTCTCAATGTGTATAGACGAGAGGCATTCTACTTCGAATAAAGTTTTTGAGTTGTATCTCATATATCCTTAGCAGTCGCAGCATACAATAAAAGCTTGCCAATCTATGGCTCCATACTGTTGATTAACATGGCCCGAATGAGATAATCCTCCCCTTTCTAGAACCATTCCTGGGGATCACTAGTGGAGGGCGATATACCTCTCCTATCAGAAAGCCAAATTTGCACTGCCCTTCAAGGATCATTTTAGCCGATTGTGACCACAAGAAGTAGTTCTGGCCATTCAACTTTTCCCATGTAGAGAACCCTGTAGTTTGTGCCACAGAACCAGATACGTAAGTAGAAGACAAATTAGAGAACAAAGTTATTGGATTCTCTGAATACATCGACAAGGTGGTCGAAATGCCAGAACTAGGTGTCTGAGTAGAAGCTCCTAAAACTGCCTCAAACGTCGTGATTTGCTGTTTAAACATGGCTAGTTGTTGTTGGGTGGTACCCTGAGATAAGTCTTGCACATTTGGTTTAGATTGAGTCAAGGAATCAACGATTTCAAAGTCCGACTAGGCATGGAGATTACTAACAACAGAATGATAATTGAATAGATTTTCCGATGAGGTATAGTTATCGGTTGGGTAGTGGAAAAAGACACTAATACAAGGAGAAAAACCATGATGGAGAGTTTTCTTATTATTTTCTTGTGAAGACAAGGGATACATGAGGGGAAAGATTAAAAGCAACAAGAGCCTAAATAAAAAGGAAAGAATAATTAGGGTAATATAATTTACAAAACTACCCTTAGGCTTTCAACACACCACAAGCCCACAAAATTCTAACACAAACTTCCTTGTCTTCATCTTGATCACAATTGTCAACCTCCTAGCCACTACCATGACCAAAGAAAACTACAGCCCTTAAATTTGGTTCGTCAAACAACAAGCTAACTACTTCAAGCATCCCAACATCTCCAAGTGATATATTCAAGTCACAAATGTTTTTCTTTTTCAAGAAAGGAAGAGTTTCAAAATCTTTGTCAATCAAGAAAAAGGGGGAAGAGAGTGAAGCTTTGAGTAGTCATATTATGTCCAAAGAGAGAAGCACTAGTGTGACGGAAGTGGAGATTGATAATAATGGGTGGGGGAACAGTAAGTGGTGCACTTTTGGGGTTTTCTTATTTAAGAAGTATTAAAAAAAACAAATGCAGGGACTTAATATAATATTATTTAAAGATAATCATATTTTCTTTGAATGTTGGTTGTCAATAGAATTTTGGAGGAAGATTTTCTCCTTTTCTATTTTTCATTGGGCTTTAGTTGTTGTTTTCAAGTCCAATGCTATCCAGATGTAGTAGGTTTAGTCTTATTTTTCTTGTTTTATATTGGCAAGTTCAAGTTTTATGCTTTGTTTCCTCTAATGTATAATGTTAAGCAAAAAAGAAAATCCCAGCAACTCCTTTCATAAAGAAAAATAGAAGTCCTATATAGCATTAGGAAAACCGTACCCAAGATTATTAATTATAAAAAAAAAAATTAAAAAGATGTTCAAGGCCGGTGACAATGAGACATTACCCCAAGCTGATTTGTGGCCAAGAAAGCTCGAATTCCATGTATGGGAGCTCCAACCGGAAAGCGGAAATCAAGTTCTGAGGTTGTAAAAATTCATTAGAAATGGAGTCAAAATAATATCTATATTGTCTTAAAAATAAAGATAATCTTCATATTCCCAAGAAAGCAAAAAACCCTCCCATGGTTATAATTAGATGAAGTGGTAACTTGAACTCATGGCCTGAAATTTTTTTTGTTAAGAATAAGAAATGCACTCTACCTCCAATTTCACCTCCCTTGTTTACAAACGTATGAGTATGATCCTTCACAAGTAGATTTTTCTCTGCGCCAACCTAATCTCAAATAATTCAGATAATATGTACAACTAGCTCTGTCTTGAATTATAATATAAAATAAGGTTTTCAGAAAGAAAAAGTGCATCTAATATCATTGGCAACAAGCTAGAGAAAATGCTGCCAAATATGTTCTAGAAGCAGCTATTGGCACCAAACGGCCAGTTCTAATTTCAAATTCTACTTCTACAATGGACAAATAATTATTATATCTTAAATCATCGATTCAACCTAAAAGGTTAAGCTAATAGGTGAGGATAAATTCAAATAATATCCAACACTCCCCTCACTTCTAAGCTTGAAATATCAAGAAAGACCCAACAAGTGGATATTAACATTAAATGGGGAAGGGGCTTGAACCTAAGTCATCCAGTAGCAACCTACTCTGATATCATCTTAAATCACCAATTCAACCTCAAAGCTTAAGCTAATAGGTGAGGGTAAATTTAAATAATATCAAACATTGTACAATTCAAAATCTTCAATATGTATGTTCATTACTTCAAAACAACTCTACCATCATTATTTCAAATCAGCTTTACCATCGATTCTTGACCATTACCTACGAAAAGACCCAGCGGCAACCCAAATGCTAACTGTCATATTTATTATGAGAACCAATGAAAACTAATATAATTTTTACTTTCTTAGTACACGGCATCACTATCTCTAAGTAAGCATTATACGAGGACATAAAAAGCCAGGCTTGACATGTCTAGTTTCTAGTAATTTTCTTTTATTACTTCGTTCTGGAGTTTGAATCCTTGAGCATTAAGTCTCCTTTCATATATTCAAGGAAAATATTCACTTCTTGTAAATGTGTGTACACACACACACACATTATATATACATATATATATAAAGAAAAAAAATCAGTTAATTCAATATTTAAGAGAGAAAAAGAACCATAAATATTCAAATGTTATATTTGTTTATCAATAAGGCAAACAGTCTTACCTTTTTCATTAAACGAAAAAGATTGTTGTAACAACCAAAGAATACATGCAGCCCCATTTCAATATGGTTTCCACGTTTATCAACAAACGACCCCACTTTCCCACCAATGAAGGTCCTTGATTCATATATATCAACCTGAAATAATAAAAGGCACGTGTGAGTGTGACATTGTTGAATTGCATAATCAGTTGAACTATGAAAACCATGAATAGCTCATTTTTTGTTCATTTTCCGAAGATGCTAAATTGAAAAGAGAACATATATACACATATGGGTGAGTTTGGGGAGACTTCTAGAAGTACAATTCTGACAGTAATCATCAAAATTCTCACAATATGTACATAATAAACAAAACTGAGTTTGAAACTTATAAAGATACTGGAAACAAACACTTGAAAGTGGTTTTAGGAGAACCAAATAGAGTTTCTTCCAAAATTTGCATTTCGAAGAAAAGTTGGCACTTAAAATCATCTTTCCAACTAATCCAAACTCACCCTTTCTATGAAGCAGTAATTATTATTAAGAAACTGTATAGTTTCTGGGCCCCTTAATACAAGGTACTGAAGAAAACAGTGAAAGACTAGGTGATAAACTGAACCTCATGGCCTTGATCCAAAAGCTCAACAGCGGTCGACATCCCAGCAAGCCCAGCTCCAATAATAGCAACTTTCAATTTGGGTCCTCGATAACGCTCAGGTTCAGGGGGAAATAATCCTTTGGGAGCTGTAAGGTAACCCATTAACTTGATGTGACTAAAAAACTACACAATCAAATGACTAAACCATCTAACATCAACTTTTCATGGCCAACTCTAATCTGAATTTCAAAAAAGAATCAGCAGTTAACATGAACCGCCCAATTGTTACTTCAAAAACAGAGTGCACTTCAATCGAGCATATGCTCCTAGATAAAATATCGAAAATCCCAATCCCCCCCCCCCCCCCCCCCCCCGCCCCCCAACAAAAATAATAACAGTTAAATCAAAATAGAACGTACCATTAACACTCATATCAGAAACATCTTTGTCCAAAGAGGATTTAACCAAAAACTTTTGACCCTTTAGAAGAACCAACGAATTACGAGCAGGAAGTCTAAAATCGCGACAGTTGGCATGCTTCCCAGAGAAGGAAACAGGAGAAAAAAGAATCCCAGAAGCCATAATTGTAAAACGAAGAACCAAGGAATGGATAAAATGAGCTTCTGGAGCTCAACTCTAGAAACTTTAAGCCACTTTCCAAGTAATATAGTTCAATGGCTGAAATTTCGTTATTAGAATTTGTAAGAGAAGAGGGCATCAGAAAAGTGAAGATGCGTTGGGTGAGAATTTGTCTTGTAGCTGGGGTTAGACAAAGGAGGTGTTAAAGCTAAAATAAAAAAGATAGTGGTTTGAAATTGTTGCGAGAAAAAGAAAAATGCAAATGCGTGAGAATTTAAGAAACAGAACGAGACACCGAGGGAAGTGCTTCTCCTAGCGATGATGCGCCACCAAACGAATTGTCTGAGATTAGGCAAAACTGTGGGGCTAAAATTTAAGAGCATGATGGGGGAAAGGGTTATAAAGTTCAGAGTTGGGTTATGTAACCCAAGTCATGTTCGAGGAAATGATTATTATAACTCTAACTTTTCATCCATTTTTCCTCAATCTATTTTTTTCTCATTTATAATTTTTATATTTATGAGTTTGGTATAATTATATTATTAAAATATTAATTTCTTCTTTACTCTTGAATTAGGTAATTTATTGTGATTACGTCATTAAATTTTTGTTTTAATTACCTTTATTCAACTTTATGTTTGAATTCATATCAACAAATTTGTGAAATTAAAATTTTGATATCAATCTCAACCTCTTTTTTTTATATGTTAAT
Source organism: Cucumis melo (assembly GCF_025177605.1). NCBI lineage: Eukaryota > Viridiplantae > Streptophyta > Magnoliopsida > Cucurbitales > Cucurbitaceae > Cucumis > Cucumis melo. The sequence goes on along the minus strand of NC_066858.1, from coordinate 19,013,317 downwards.
TAGCTTAAATATGTAAAGAATGTCAATTCTAAAAAAATGGTAAAATTTAACAAACTACCATAAATTGATTTCAACAATTAGAAAATCATAAGGACTATTTGATTTAATTAAAAATTGGTGGGTCTATAATTTCAACAAATATATTATTTAAAGGCAGTTTATCTGTATTTTCCCACTTTCACAATGTTCTTTTGGTTATTAAATTAAGCTTGGTTAAATTAGCATAACAAATCTTTTGTTATAGAGGAAGTAGGCTCATGAATTTTTTACCCAATAATTGTTGCAAAATGACTAAAATAATATTTTAAAAGTATATAAATCACCGCTAAAAATAATATAAATTAAGGTTAATATTTTAAAAGTAAACTAAAATAAATTGAAAAGAAACCTAGAACTAGATTCATCGTAATTTTTCACTAAAAAAACAAAACTAAAGTTGGTAAAAGTGTTGATTGTTATTTTCTGTTTTTCATACCTTGTATTTTCAATTGTTATTTGCACTTATTAACATGTTTACAGGTTGTGTGTCACATGTTTACAGGTTGTGTGTCACATTAATAAAAACCAATTTATTGAAACGTAATATATATTTAAAAAATGTTGCAAATGAACATTTTAGTTAAATAAATTAAGGCAAATTGTTTTACGAAAACTAGAACGATTTGTTAAATTAAATATACGAAATTCGTATATTGGATTTAGAATATGAATTTTAAAAAAATTATTCGCACGTAACGATTACTTGAAAAATGTTGAAAATGAATGTCGTACTTAAAGAAATTAAGGCAAACTGTTTTACGAAAATTAGGATGATTTGGTAAATTAAATATACGAAATTTGTGTATTTGATTTATAATATGAATTGATATATATATATATATATATATATAAACAAATTTCATAACACTACCTAAATAAGTCTTCCTCCCAACATATTTTATTATAACATTATCATAACCCTACCCACATAACCCTTCTCCCAAACGCATCTTATCATAATATTATCATAACACTTCCTTTGTAACCCTTCCCCCAAACACATCTTTTCATAACATTTACTCCATAACTCTTTCCACAAACACATCTTATTATAATCGTAGGTTTATCATAACCCTAATCCCCTTAAGAGTCTTTAGTTATCCTTTAGTTTTAAGTAGTCTTTTAGTTATCCCTTAGTATGGATTCAAGAAAGTAGAATAAACTAATTTAAATCTTATAATTTGAAATTTGAGAAATTATTTTAAATTATTTTATTTTGTTTGGAACGAAAAAGATTTGAAATTGATGTATCTAAAATTTCATATTTTGATGGTAATTGAAAAGGAAAAGAAAGTTAACATACTAATATAAGTTTTTATATATGAATGTGTTAATTGAAAATTAGAAATGATGCGGTCATTTATATAACTTACTTTTAAATCCTATGAAATCCTACAAAATCTAATCATTTTAGTCGGAAAAGGTTTTAAGTAAAAACAAAGTTTGTAATCCTTTTGGATTTTAAATTCATTCCCTTTCCTACAATTGAATTCATTTGAAATTTATTATGAATTAAAATTTCCCAACAAACGGGTATAAAATGTAAGACCCATATTTTGAATAGAAGGGTTTATTTAATAAAGAATTTTGAAGTATTAGGCATTTTGAAGGTTAGTACACTTTAAGGTCAAAGATGAGTTAAGGAAAGTTTGCATTGAAGCTTAGAAACGCAAAGAGTGGGGTGTTTTTGGTATAGCTACGTGAGAGAAGCAAGTGAAGTAGTTAGGAAAAATTTTAAAACACTCTTTCTGACTTTTGTATTGTTGTGTATGTATAACTTGTAAATATTTATGAGAAGGCATGAATGTTTAAAAGAAAAAGCTCTAAGTTAAAGTTTTCATGTTGTGATGTTCATGTATGTGAATAAACCATTAGCATGATTCTTACCATAAGCTATCTATTATGTGTACATAAGGAGTCTTAAGGCAACCATAAATTTATTTTGAATATAATATTATTATTAATGTGACCTATGTGTATTATCTGTCATTTTATCTCTTTGGGGTCTATTATCTTATTAGGCTCATTGGGTAAGAAGATAATGTCCCTAATTAAACACCATGACGACATGTGTCTATAAATAGAACCTTAGGAATTGGTCCTTTCACGACCTCATTCAAGTAGTTCACCCTTCCCCATTAAGAAAACTAATTAAGTTACAGAGGCCAAGTGAGAAAAACATTCATGGATCAAAGGTATGAGATTCTCTAACTGAGTTTGATTTGTGAAAAGCATTTAGTTCAAATATCTTCACATTTATTGTTTTATACAATGTTATAGTTTTATGGTGTAACCATAAAAATAAAACTTACATGTGGTATCAAAGCCTTATGATTTTCCATTGATGAGTGATATAAATTTATGTTTTCTACTGAAAAATAATTTTGTTTGACTTTTCTTTAATAGATGAAGACCTTTGTCGGATGAGAAAAGATTAGCAAAATAATAACAGTAAATAAATAAATGAATCGAAAGGTATTTAAGAAATCTCCAAAAATTCAAGTTTGACCAAGTTTTCTTTGGTTGATTTTTTCGTGGATTAAGTGTAACGACCCAACTCTTTTATACTAAGTTGAGGTCATTACTACTAAAAGAAAATAAAAAATTTATTAACCAAAATGGAAAATAACACTAACTTTAACTGAAAACCTAAAATGTTCATTAACATTTTAAATAAATTAAAATATGTAGAAACAAATCTCTAAAAATAAAACCCTAGTTTGGGCCCTATCTAGTTTTAAAGAAAAATAATCAAATAATACAAAAAAAAAACTTAAAGGTTTCCCTATGGCAAGTCACGGTCACTTCTTGTCATTCGCCAACTTTCCTCTACCTTTGCCTGAAAAATTAAGCATATCAAGAGTGGGTATAAACATATACTCAGGGACATACTACTAGTCCAGCTAGGTGCTTGTTAACTTTCCATTAGTGTCCTATAAAGAAGTACCCATAAACTGGCGTCTTCTCGAACACATGCAATCTAATGATTTCGTAGGAACATCTCTGGTCGTCAGTGATGATTGTTCTCTCAAAGCACAAAATGTTATCCACGGATCAATTTCTTCATCGCTCTCCACTTCAATAGTAACATTGTTTGATTGCTTAAGATCATTCATGCTATGACCAATTTGAGTAGAAGGGTTGTGTTGTGCTTTGTAAAAGTCATATAGACGACACAAATATATCTTCACGCTCTCAACTACATCCTTAACAACATCACTCTCATAAACATATTGGAAAGACAATAAGTCAAATACTTTAACTTGTACCGAGGATCAATCACCATAGCCACAAACATCAACTTATTCATCTTCTCAAGCGAACCCCAATACTTATCAAAATTTGTTTTCATATTCATAGCCATCAAACTAAGAACAGAGTTGTTGTTGTTGCTCCATTTTTTCAAAACAAATTGAATTTTGTTAATCTCCTTATAACCAACATTAGAAGTCACATACGAAGATCCACTTGTTTTTGTAGTGGCTTCATAAAATCCTTTAAAAAATATTATAAACACACTTACCGCCAACCAATCAGATGCACTTGGGGGCCCCATTCTCTTATTTTCACGATCATCTTCTTCAAAATACTCTACAAAATCTGAGTCCTCTTTCTCTTCCTCTAAAATTTTGAAAGTCTTTTCAAATTTAATTGCATGTTCAAGCATTAAATATGTGGAATTTCATCTAGTAGCTACATCTAAACAAACAAGAGCCTTACACTGAATTTTTTCTTGCTTCACACATGTTTAAAATTTTTCTATTCTCTTCGGTGATGATCGTACATATCTCACAACATTACGAACACTAGCAATAGAATCATTCATATCTTTCAATCCATCATTTACAATAAGATTAAGTATATGAGCACAACACCTCATATGCAATAGCTCTCCATCTAAAACAATGGATTTCCAACTTTTAAGTCTTCTCTTAACATATGAAATAGCCACATCGTTGGAACTTGCATTATCAACGATTATTGTGAAGATTTTATCAATTCCCCACTCCAACAAACAACTTTCAATTGCCCTCCCAATAGTCTCCCCTTTATGATTAGCTGACAAAAATTCAAAATCTTCTTATGTAAAACTCATTCATAATCAATGAAATGTGCCGTGATGACAATGTAGTTCACATTTTGTAGTGAAATCCAAGTGTCCGTAGTAAGGCAAATTCTCTGAGAGCTTTTAAGTAAAAATGATTTCAATTTTTTCTTCTCTTCAAGATATAGTTGATATATATCTCTAGCTATTATTACTCTCGATGGATCATCAAACTTAAAACATGCAATACTACAAAAGTGTCTAAAACCCTCAGTCTCAACAAATCTGAATGACAACTCATTCATAATTATCATCTTAGCACATGCTAGTCTACATGTTGATTGGCTAAACAATGTAGTCACAAAATTACTAGCATTGGCCCCCTTCCCATCATTTTTAGGTACAAGAGTTAATGTGGCTTGTCTTTTATTTTCTTCTCTGTACGGGTACTTTTTACATTGATTTCTTAAATGCTTCCACAAAGTGTTAGTTCCACAACTATTACTATCACATGCATAATCCTTGCTACAATAGTTACACTTGCATCTAGCTCCGTCTTTGACACTTGCTTCCATTTTTGTGAAATGATCCCACATGAAAGAAGTTTGTTTATTAGGTCTTTTTTTTTTAGATTTGGGAGGTAAAGGTGGTACATGTTGTGTAGTTTGGCTTGTATTAGAAGGGGGAGGAGGAAGGGGAGAAGGCATTTCATTATTATCGGTAGCACTCGCATTCTCACTACTACTATCCATTTATATAAAAATAAATGAAATCAACATCTAATTAACATTCTAATTAAACTTCTAAGTTCTAACACCAACATACACATTAACTTCTAATATCAATTAAACTTCAAATACCAATATACACCAATTAAATATATATATATATATATATATATATATATATATATATATATGTAATTACAACACCAAAATACAATGAAAAAAAAGTGTTAACCATCAAAATATTTAACTTACCATAAAGTTAGACAATTGTGATTCCGCAGTATCCGAAACCGTGTCCATGGTGACGAGTTTTGAATATTTGAGGCACTGTTAAAAGAAAGTGGAAAAAAAGTATCCGAAACCCAAATATAAATATTTGAGGCACTGTTAAAAGAAAGTGGAAAAAAAATGTTACGGATCAATCAAATATGAAAACCAAAAATTAGAAAACAAAAAAAATGTAGCTTTATATCATAACCTTGTATACAATTCATAAAAAACATACCCTCAAGAAAGAGGAAGAGATATGGATTCAACATACTACAAAAATCTCCACCAATTTGTGCAGCAAATAATATTTATTCAATTTCCATATGAACAAACCGCCATTATTCACTTCAATCCCTTCTCTTTTCCTCTAATCTTCCTCTTTCTCTTCTTTCTAATTTTCTCACTCAAATTCTTATCCACCAAAAACCCATCAATCAGTAACTTACCACCATCATTATGCAACCTCACACATCGCTCATTGGCATCTCTTTTAGAGAAATATGGTTCTCTAATGCTTCTCAAACTAGGCCAAACCCCAAAATGCAACAAGACAATCTTGATTATCATTTCAACATTAAAGATTTAAAAAGCAATTTTACTAGTTTAATCTATCAAATTATGCTCAAAATGCCCAAGGTTTTTCGACAGTAATTTTCAAAGCCAAAAACAAAATAAAAAACAATTAGAAAAAAAAATGAAAATTAGGTCAGAACGAAGAACAAACCTTGGGAAAAATGAAGAACCCTCGGAGAGACACCGACCGGAATGTGGGAGATGAAAAGAAAATGAAGTTGCAATCTGAACGCCACCGAAAGTTGCGAGATGAAAACGAAGAACCGCTGAAAGTTACAAGATGAAAACGAAGAACCGCAGGAAGTTGAAGTTGTGAAGGTCGTCTGAATCTGAACACCGAAGGGATTGAACGCCGAAGGGATTGTGCGAAGTTGCGATGCGCGGCCGCGAAGGGGGATGGGGTTGCCGGTTGAGTTGCGTGCGACTGCTTCTAAAATGAAAATAAAAGATATCAATTTAGGTTTATATATATATATACCCATAAACCGGGTTGGGTTGGGTCAACCCGGCCCTCAATTCCCCAACCTGACAATCTGACCCATTTTTTTAATTCTCTAACCCAACCCAACCCTTACAATTTGGGTTGGGTAGTCCAAATTGGTCGGGTTACGGAGTTTTTTGAACACCCCTATAAGTGACCCCATTGGACCACTCATATACATAGCACCTCATGAGATTGGTGATCCCGTTGGACCATACAATCATAAAAAGGTGGTGATCCCGAGGGACACACATAATGGATAAAATTAACAGAACACTCAATCCATAGCATGTAGTACATCATAACATCATAAACATGACATGAATATTAATTATAACGCTCTCAATCATGAGATTAATATTTCATGCATCATCATTAATATAAATCAGTCATCATCATCAACATAACTCAATCATAACTATCAGTCATCAATATACGTCATCACTAACTTATGCATTTTAGCTACATCAATGCATAATAAAGAAATCACATGCAATCTCTTAATTTCAGTACAAGAGTCTAGTAGGAGAATCTCTTACCTCAAGATTAACTTTAAACAAAAAATATTTCTAATAGCAACAACCAAGTTTTCCCAAACAATCAAGTCCTAAATACAGACAAATTAAATTAATAATTTTGTTAACCAATATCTAAAAAATATTTAATTAGGGTTCCCAAACTTACCAACAAATGGGGTTGAAACCAATTTAACTTTTAAGACAGAATTTCTCAAATAACTCCAAAAATTGACTAAAAGATCTTTCAAGAAAAATAATCTAACTTAAAGAAAATTCCAACTCAAATCCAAAATTGGATTATTTAGGATCCAAAATTAATATTTCATGGGTATTATCTAAAACTCATTAAAAACTTACCAAAACTTACCAAAGTTAGGGAAAGTGGCTCAACTTAGCTCACTAGGGAGAAGGTAGTTCACGCGACTCAACTAAAGGAGGGAATTGGCTCAGCAACTCGCTTTCGACTCGGGTAGAAGGGTTCGACACGGGCGAATGGAGAGATGGCTCGGGCGGTTCACACGTGTGGCTCACGGCTTGGACGTTTGAGCGTACAGCTTGGGACGGTTGGTACGCCCGGCTTGCAAGGAGGTAGCGACTTGGCATGAGCGTACACGACTCGAACAAAAAGGATGTGGCTTGGATTTGAGGAGTTCAGCTTAGCAAGGACAGATTGACGCAGAGACGACGACTCAATGGACAACGAAGGACAAAGATAGTGGAGCATGGCAGAGCACGATGGAAACCTAACCCACAACTATGGCTTGCTTGTTCATGCAGCTCAGATGTGTGATGTGAACAAAGGATGGCTCGCAATTAGCTTCGACGACAAGATTGACGGACGACAAATAGGCGACGGTGAACGACGTTAGTGGTGGAAACAAGTTGACGAAAAAGATGGAGGCGACGACTAGGGTTGCTAGGGTTTCTTTGAAGAATTGAGGAAGAAAATGAATAGTAATGCACGCACCCGAATGTCTATTTAAGGAAAATTATTATTATTATTTTATTTTCTCTTTTTCCTTATTCTTTTCAAAATAACCAAAACACATTCTCTCTCTTCATTCAATACAAATCAAACCAAATAATTTTTATTCTCTCTCTTCATTAAATCTTCTCATCACATAATCACTTTTATCTTCTTTTTCTCTTCTCCCAAAAATAATATATTAAGCCTAATAAATATATTATCCATATATAATATAATTATTCTAATCTTCAATAACTTAAATAATTATATATACATATATAATTACTTATAATCTCACCAATTAGCCAATCACAAACAACTTAAATAAAAAATTCCTAATCTCCAAACTAATTAAATATTCTTCCAAAAATATTTAATTAATCCTAATTTCCAAAAAACAGGCAAATCTCACCAATTAACTCAATGTACACCCAAAATAATTTCGACATAATTAAAATTACCTTATATTTTAGGGCGTTACATTAAACCTTCTAATGTGATTGTTTTATTTATTAATTTATTATCGTTTTTGACATTGAAGAATCAACGTGGATTTCAAAATTGGTCTAGTTAGTTTAAATATATTATCCTTAGATTTTAAAAAATCTGTGAAAATACTTATAAAGTCATTATGATGATCACATAAATTATGTATCAAGTATATTTTATGTGTTATGAATATATAATGATAATGATATAAAGTATGATTTAAAATGTCCATTTATCCTTGTGATTTAAATTATGCCGTTTAGATTAATTGAATGAGAGTTTTGATAAAACTATTTCCAATGTTAACATTTTTGCAAATTTTGTGGTTAAAATCACTTGAGAATTATTTTATTTGATATCTATATGTTAGAAATAATTTGTTAGTCACCAAAGTTGTCAAATTAGTAAGTTATATAGATATCAAATGGAACTTAATTGGTGAAAAACAAATATGTTTTCAAATTGAAGAAAAATATTTTATCTTCTTATCATGAAAAAGAAAAATCTTTTTATTTTCTTATCATGGAAAATCTTTTATCTTCTTATTATGAAAAATAAAAATAAAGAAAAGAAGAGATCAAAAGAAGATAAAGATACCATCAAGAGATAATCTTGATAATCATACTATCAAGATCATGGTTTTCCAAGATTCAATTTTTTTTGGATTTAAAGATATCCAAGATTTAATTAGATTCTTAATTACTCCATTCACGTTACTATTTTTCTTATGATTGAGTTTCTTAAATTTAAAATATAATAAATTATGCATATTTTTAAATTCCATAAAGTTTGATACACTATATTATGTTTTATTATCTTTTGTGATAGATTTAAATCACAAATAATTTAAAGCATGTATTTGTTTGTGATTATTTGATTATTATTATATCTATAGTATAAATAATTTGTTAGTCACCAAAGTGGCCAAATTATTAAGTACTTTATAGTTATCAAATTAAAGTTGGTTAATTCAATTCACTACAAGAATTTTCGTCTTTGCTAACGTAGAAAAACATGGACAATTCTTACAAAAAACGTGGGTAGAGCTTCTGCCGACATTTTTTTTTGTGTGGCTGAAACATCATTGTCTTTTCTCCTTTGCCTATGTTGTTGACGTTGCGTCGACAGAAATGTCCATGCAAATTAAAATCGTGGATAGAAAAAAATATTTCTAGCCACGAAAAAAACGTCGGTAGAAAGATACTTTTGCCCATTATCATCATCGCGTTGCCAAAAATAGATTTTCTGGCCACAAAAAAAACGTCGACAGAAAGGTATTTTTACCTACGATCATCATCCGTTGACAAAAAGACTACGTTTGTTTTGTAGGTAGAAATTGTTTCTGCCAATGAAAAGATTTTTTTTCTGCAAAAAGAAAATTCTCCCCACGCTAAATTTGTCGGTAAATAATATTTGTTTCTTTTTTGTCCATGCACAGAACGTCACTAAAGCTTTCAAATTGCCAACATATTTCTAGCCACATAAAGAATGTGGCAAGAATGATTTTAATTTTTTTCACATTCATTATTAATATTGTATGCTTCTAAATTAATTTTCAAATATAGAATTAATTTCCTACCTATAACAAAATATATCGAACACTGCAACAAAAAATTTTAAAATGAAAATATTTCCAATCATTAATATCTTGACAAAATATGACAAACCATAATTCAATACTAATTCTTTAGTGTGTCAAGGTACATGAGATATATTAAATTTTATTTTGGTACCAAAATGAACAAAAAAAAAATTAAATACACAAAAATATGTATATCTTTGTCAGAAAGTCTTAAAAAAAAATTATTCTTCGTCTCTTTAAACTACATAAACCTGAAAAAGGTACATTAAAATGAATAAGAACATGTTAAATTTTAACTACTTGTTTCAAATGAATCTAAGTATAAAAACGTCATCCCTAAACAAATGACATGTGTACTTTTAAGACAAAAAAAATCCTCATATATGTTTCAAACCATCCAAAAACTCAAAATAATGTTCTAAAAATGTAAAAATAAGATGCAAATGGCTCAGTGTGACTTTCAAACCCAAAATCAACCTAAAAATTAAAGTCTCCAATAAGTGTCTGGATAACCAATCAGCTTCATCATATGAAAGAAAAGTCTAAAGTAAATTAATTAGATGCCGAAGTCTTTCTAATTTGGGGCACCATCATTCATAATTTGGCTTATCATTAGAGCATGGTCAAATTGATATGAAATTACCTCAAAAATTTTTTTGCTGCTATCTTATCCAATTTAACTAGGAAAGGGTACACTTACATAAAGTGAGGTTTGGAGTAAAGTAACCTGTTGTCTGCTAATGATAACCTACATACAATTAAGAAAGAATGTTGAATAAGAATAAATAAACTTCAGATGAATATAAATAGAGACACCATAATTGTAGTGAGCTATGTTAGCACATTTTTCCCATGTGGGAAATTTTCCCAGAAAAGCAACAGCTATGTGTTAGCACAAATTGTTCTGACCCAATACACAATATTTAGTGTTATTGCTTGTTACATTTGTTCTTCACTGCTCAATCAAATATAAAGCAATAATAACAAACTAGAAAATTTCATGGATTTATGATTCATTTAAAGTTGATCGAAAATTATTTTGTGTTTGGTTGATTATAAAAATGTTGAAGCTTATAGACCATCAATTTGATAGTATCACGAGACATATAAAATGTAAAAAGTTAATAATTAAAATGTTGGTCGGACAAGATAGGCCTCAAAGAATGACATGCCAAAAACAAACGATCAAGACATTTTGGATTACTCCTAAAATTTGAATTTACTTGTTAATATAAATTTTGGTTCACTACAAGAAATTGTGTTTTTAGTGGCACAAATAAGTGAGTACTGTTGAGGAGATGAACCAAAATTTATAGAATAGGACACTGATAAAGAAGATGAACCAAAATTTATAGGATAAGACACTAATAAAGGAGATGAACCAAAATTTATAGGATAGGATCCAAGAAAACAATATTAAACAAACGACAACATAAGTGAGTACTGTTGAGGACAACAACACTTGGAAATCATATGGCTTTCTACTACAATAACAGTACTTGGAAATCATATACACAAATTCAAAGCACATTCATGTTCAATCTCAAACACCAAGTCCAATCTTTAGGGGTTATCATATCCTATCCATATCAAAACACATTCACAAAAGTAACTCTAAAAGAACACATTCACACAATGCAAAACATAAAAAAAAAAAAAAGACTTCTAAAGCTTCTGACACATATTGTCAAACACCTTACAAGCACAAACTAATATCATATTTCCTTATAAACCTCAAAGGATAGCAGCTACTAACCTCTGCTTCAACCTCCCCAAGAATAGCAACTATTCTAAGATGGGATGTCTTTTCATCTTCAACCTTCAAAATCAATAGCATCATAATTGATATCAAACTCATCGCAGTATTCCAACCATAAACTTAACTAACGATTATGTACTTAGCATTACGTTTCGTTTGATTAAAATCAAATCCAACTCACTAAAGAGAAGCCAGTACATAATCAAATCCAATCCATTAAAACCATTACATTTCGTTTGATTAAAGCCTAAATAATAATTCAGAAGCCAACACAATTTAAGCATCAAATCCAAAGAGAAACCACTAAAGCATCAAGCTAAAAGCTAATAAGAAACAATAACAAGAGAAATCCCTTAAGGTAACAATGAAATCAACATAAAACTCAAAATCCCATCTTTATTTAAGTAATTTAACAGCATTAAATCCAATTAATAAGTTAATTACCTTCTTCCATCTCTCAATGTACTTGACTACAAGTTTTCTAATTCAATCTATGTCAACCATAACCAACCTAAATACAACTATTGTTTGTGCTAGGATCAAGATCAATGCTTCAACTTTTCATGTTGAGTTTTGTATCCATTATCCAATACTCCTAAAATTTATTTTGAGAGACACAACCTGCTTTCGAGCATAAGATTTTCTTCAAAAATAATTACAAACCTACAAATTAAACACCTTGATGGGTGGTGTCTATAAATAGAACCTTAGAGATTGGTCCTCTCACTGCCTCATTCAATTAGTTCACCCTTCCTCATCAAGAAAACTAATTGAGTTAAGGGATGCCAAGTGAGAGAAACACAATTCCTTAAAAGACCATTCATGGATCAAAGGTATGTGAATCTCTAATTGAGTTTAATTTGTAAAAATCATTTAGTTCAAAGATCTTGGCATTTATTTTTATACAATGTTATGGTTTTATTGTGTAATCATGAAAATAAAACTTATAGTTTGTTCTTATAACTATGTTCATTTTAGCCTTGAACATCGTTTTGTTTCATGAGTGTTTTAGAGAATTCACCTTAAAAATTCTCATAGAAGCAGTCCGTTCACACTTATAGAGTTGAGTCCAATAAAGAACATCATATATGCTTTTTCCATGAATAATTATTCAACTACTTATATAGAAATCATTAAAACCATAATGCTTACTTTAGAAACCAAATTTGCACTATTTCATCATCCTTAGAATGGGTGGAAAGAAAAAAAATCAACATAGGGTTCACTAAGTTATCTAGAGGTCAGTTTATCCATTGAACCCAAGCTTGAGATCTATTGTTACGTCACACCCCCTCCCCGACACCCTCTTTAGTTCGAGAAGGAGGCATGAAGCCAACAAGGATCAACTCTCTTACGACACTTACTAACCAACTTGACTTAAATTGACTCGTTTAATTGAAAATATAGGAGAATTTATAACATACTTTAAACATTCATCACAAAAAACATTTGGAAATCTCATTCATGAAAAAACTTTACAATATAAGAGTTGTACATTAGTTCTAAACATAACAAACTTCAAACAAAACTCAACCCCAAATTCGACATAACCATGCATAAGTTTGTGATGCAGGACTTAGATAAAAAAGCAGACAACTTAGTATACAAAATAGCAGACTAACAGTATTAGGTCAAGCTCTGGGGATCATGGTCATTAAATGAGAAATAAAAACATGAGCTGAAAGGCACAGTGAGTGACAATTTTTAATAAATACATAAATCATGCTAGAAAGTATAGCCTTGAACAATAAAACATAAACTTTATTTTCCATTTTTCACAATCAACTTATCAGATCAAACTTTTTGGAAATTATGTGTAAAGAAAAAATATAATCAACTTTCTTTGCATAAACATCAATGTATCTCGTTCCTCTAGTATCCACTTAACTATGTTAAAGTAGAGCACACTCGATACTTTTGATGTCTAACTTTGTGGGAGTAGGACTTGCTCTCTACTCCCAACATCTAAACTATGTTGCAATAGAGCTTGCTCAATACTATCAATGTTCTCACTGAAGTGGAATTTCTCATCAAAACAACGATTATCTTTCTAGGTACACATAGTAACTTTCTCCAATAATACTAATTAATGGATATCTCGAGTATAGAGTAATGGTTAAAAAAAAAAATCTCACAGATTTATGAATAACTTAACTTGAAATATGAAAACAACGTATAACTCATGCTACGATTTCTTGTTCATAAAACATTCTTAACTTCAACTTATATAAACCCCATTCTCAACTTGCAGCTCATGCTTTGAAACTTACTTGGAATTCATACTTTGAAAACATGCTTGTAATTCATGCTTATCTCAAATTCTTAGTAAATTTCATGCTTTAAAACTTAGCAAAATAAAGAAACCATGCTTAAATAAAATTAGACTAAGTATTTGAAAAGGATACTTAAATACTTAAGCTTTGAAAATCATGCTTTTGAAATACTTATAGAAAGTTAAAATCATTTGGTCACTCACTACTTTAAGCTAAACTTCCCTTTACCTTATAAACTTATCTAACTACTTCTTCATTTAAAATATGAAATTGATCCATTATTAACCTCTTTAAATTTAAAATTATAGTTAAAATAATTTAGAAACTTTAAAGACATCAAACTATGTAGCGTCAACGCATAGACACACACTGGGCGCATAGGTTCATGCCTTGAACTCTAGCCCATGGTGGTTGCATACTACAATTAACCTCTCAAGAGGGCTTTTCACACACGCCTACAACCTTACTTCACACCCTGTTCTACATGCACATAGCTCTTCAACTGCACGCCATGTGATGGACGCCTAGCTAACCTCTTAGTCGTCCAACGCACGCTAACTCACAAGTGGATATATACATAGGTCATAACGCTTGCCCTTTTGTTTGTACACTCCAACTTTATCTGACTGCCTACGTGCAAGCTAACCTTGTAGACTCCTTTTTCACTGAACAAAACACTGGTTGTGTGGTCTACTTTAGGCACCTACTCTTTTGGTTAAAAATGCTTGGATGCCTTCCTTGCCACATGTTCACTAACCTCACTTGTTTCACTTGAAAATTCCAAAACCAATCTTAAACTTGAATAACAAAAAATCTGATGCTCAAAACGAAAAAACTTCCTTCTACAACTTATTTCAAATATTCTTATCTTATTCACTCAAATATTCCAACCTCAAACTCCTTATGAATCTCTAGATATATCTATTTCTTTGAGCTTTGCTCGGATTGTTCCATAAATCACCTAATTTTGGAAATTTCTTCAAGTTTTCAGCATCAATCTCCTAAGATTTCTTCTCAACATCCCTTAAAAATCCTTTACTTTCAACTAGCTTTGAATTTGCTTAAGAAATTTTGGTATTTGCACAAGGAAAAATGAGGGAATTATTCGCCCAACAAGCCTTATTTATTTCACCATGTGTTCTCTACTAACTTAGGAAACTCTCAACTCATTGCATAGCTCATCTCTTAAACACTTCATGGTCGTATATAGACTTCATAGCACACTCATGCTTGGTCGCCTAGCCCTTGCTTGGTATCATTTGAACACATACACTCCTCTTAGCCATGTGATACTTGGGCTTTCTTCAAAGCATAGGGTCTTGACTCCCACAACCTACCACTTTGGCCACCTGACTTTCATGCAAGTCTCATACAAGCCTCAATTTTGGATGCATAACTCTAAATGAAAAACTCAATGCATAACCTTAACTTGGTCGCACATCACTCACTTGAAGTTCACATGTGCCACAATTGCAACCTTTCAAACAATGGACGGACGATTGTGCAACACTTGTTCTAACTTGGTGAACAAGTCAACTGTACTAAATTCGAAAGTCTCGAGAAAACTCACGATATGATGTAGCCTCCCTTCATGTGTTTGAGAGAAATTGGTTTTACAAAATGTGAGAGAGAAAAACATTGAAAACATCATTAAAGAAAGTATTGAAAATTGTCAATTGCAAAGAAAACTTAGATTACAAAGAGTACGATAAGACTTGATCAGGGATTCAACTAGTATGTCTCCCCATGTATTACATTGTTAACAGTTTTTACTATGACAGACTTGCATATGAAAAGTGTGAAATGTCACTTACACTTACAAGTAAGTGACATGGAAATTAAAAGAAAACAAGTTAAACAAAGTACAAAAAGCATAAAAATAAGGTGGTGTGAAGATGTTTGGGCATGCGGCCATAGACAAACAATGCCTTGGACAAGCATGCTCACGACAACATGGACACATAGTCCTTAACATCTATCATTTGAGTTAGCTCCCTTGCTACTTGCATCAAGTCCTTCTTTTGGCCACAAAGCAACCTTGGTCCGCATGGCTATTCACTAATAGCCCCCTTGCTGGGTCGTAGCTAATTTCCTCAGGGTTTAGTTTCCTACGCATAGTTGCTTTGTCCTAAGCGTCTTAAACTTAGTCAAATATTCTTTTCTTCTATCTTAACTTCTTGACTTAGTTACTCTCCTTTCCTCTAATTAATTGTAGTATTAACAATAATATTAATAAATGAAACTTAAGTGAGTTAAAATAAAGAGTTGGGGTTGACAAGTCAACTAGGTTGGGTTGCCTCGCTTGTTAACTTAAAAAGTTATAGGCTATAATCTCATTCTCCTTGATGAAATTTTAAGCAACTCTCTAATTAGCATTTTGCAAGTGAATCTGCAATATTATATTTTACCTTACAGAATATTGTGATAATTCTACTAAAAAGTAGTTGTATGATTGTATTAATCTTTGTTTTATATGTCAAGACATATTATTATTTATTAGAAAGGTATACAAAAATTTTGTATGCAACTCAACATCTTCCAACTTTTTTTAAAAAAATTATTATCCAATATTCTAAAACTTGGATTATCATATTGAAATAGTCACTTTTCTCAAATACCTCGTAATAACATAAAATTTTAAGGAGACTTCAATATTTCCATAATTCACAAAAAATTTCCTATGTGTTCCATACGAGATATGATTAACCTTCAATCAGGGGGAGACGTATTCACGTAATAATCTTGTCCCAATTTTGGAATCAATCAATAGATCATAAAATTTCTGACTATAAATTTCATTTCCACGACATCCTTGGTCTTATATATATCATTTTTAATTCTTTAATGATTGACATATTTTTGTCAAATCCACCACTATACATATTATACATTGTGTTATCTAGTTCACTCGAAATGTGGTTCTTATCTAAATATTTTACATATGTTTCCATGCCTCAAGTGCAAGCAACTTTTCTTTGTTGGCTTCTCCAACTTAAAGATATTCTTTTTCCAAAAGAAATACATACATATACACACATACATGACCTCATCTTTGATGCTCCAATGAACTTTAGTACGATTTATAGAAGACATTTGGGAATTAAGTATAAGCCAAGAAAGGACAATTGTAAGCTTAATTTTTGGTAACTAAAATCAAAGTTTGCATGAGGTTTTGAAGTATAATTCATATGAATATTATCCACAACACACTTTTCAATTGAGTTTATTTCCAAGTTGCAACCTGCAAGTGATTTCTTCTTTCCCATCATTTAAAATCATTTACTTAATTTTTTCATAATTTTCCTTCATGATTTCCACCAAATATGATTAGCAATTTCACATTGTTAATGAAATTTATGTGATAGGCTGATCACCATAAATAAACTTAAGACATTATTCGTTAGGTATAAAACATAAAACGTCATGAGAACATTATGCTTAAAGCCATTATGCATAATAGTAAGAATGGACCAAAAAAGATAATTAAAAAACATAAGTAGTGCAATACTCACAACTTAAATCTATCATATACACAAAATTGTATTAATACATAACTAGCGTAGAACATCAAAAAATAATTCATTTATCCATATGTCAAACGGTGAAAATGCATTATAGTAATGATTGACCAAAATAAGTCAATTAAAAAACATAAATAATAATTCAACACTCATAATTGTATTCATACAAAACTAGTGCAGAACATTCAACAGTAATCCATTACACATGTGTCAAATAGTTAACTCATGCCAGAACTATAAAAGTGCACAAAAAAATAGTATTAAAGAACTTAACATGCCAATGTCATTCGCCAACATAAAACTAAGTATTATGCATAACAAAAACCCACTAAAAATTCAAAATCACTTTAAACACTTCATGCAAATATCATTTTAACAAAAATTAACAATTTTCTTATGACAAAATATTACAAAAATCACTTGAAAAGCTAAAATTTAATAAAACAATAATTTAAAATTTTTGTAGACTTTAAAGTAATAAAGGTGTGTCCAGTGATTCTATTTCCGAAATTGTGTGGTGATATATATACACATCTATGTATATATGTACATATCTATGTGTGTATATATACCTACATAATGTGTATATATATATATATATATGCGCATGTGTATCATATCATACTATTTTAAAAGGCGATTTAGAGAAAGAATCATTTTTTACGATTTTACCCCTTTACAAATCATAAATTACTAACATCATCCAATCATTTAAATTTTTCTAACTTTAATTTATGTTTTAAATTAAAAATAAAAATAAGAAAGACCACCCACATATTAAATTATTAATCATTATTTTTAGAACAATTTTCTATTAATGGTTATTTAATTATATTAAAAAGAATAAAATTATGATTAACAATGATCTCCTCAAATTATCACGTTCATGCATAACTTATTATTCAAGAGATATTAAGATCTTAGAGTATGAAAGATTATCTCTTTATTTCTATAATTTATTTTTTAAAATTTCTAAATTTATAGTTAATGATGAGATTTCAAAAGATTTTGTAACTTTTATCTTCTACAATTATACAAAGAACTTTCTTCGAACTTTTTTTACAAAACATTTGAATTTTCTATTTTACTTGGCTTGTTTTCATTTTACTCCCTATGTTTGGTATTGTCTACATTACTTCCTTTACAGTGATATACAATAATTAACATAACCTTTATCATTGGCACTTTACTTTTGTGTTACAATTGCAATAAGTTAATACTTTGGATTTTAAGAAAAGAATTAAAGAACACAGTAGAAAAATTAAATAATGTCAATTGTAAAATCAAGCCAAAAAATTCTAAGTTTTTTTTTTACATAATTATTATATCAAATGTTTTGATTTTTTTAAAACATGGAATAATTGTTAACATTGTTTTGAGTTAAGTGTTTAAATATTCTGTATTTAGCTTCTTTTCAATAATAATGATAATAGTAAACTAATAAAGTTTTCTAAGTTGTATGAATTCTTCAAAAACTCCAATTTGTTGTACATGATTTTAATATTGATTTCTTAAAAAAAAGTCACAATCTTATTTCTTTCTCATCATCTTAAAATATTTTAGTTATATAATTAGTTTTTACTATTTTTCCGATGATAATTTTGCAAAATTTTCAATATCTCTCCCTTCTTTATTTTTTCCCAAAAAAAAAAAAAAAATAATAATAATTTAAGGGACATTGAATATAAAATAAAATTTCATCTTATATTTCTACCCATAATAAAAGAGTGTAAAATTTGAAAAAGAGGAATTAGGTGGATGTGAAGTTTTGAGGGTTATCTTTATTTATTATTTGCATAGATATATAACTATAGTTAATTAATTTAACCATTTTTCTTTACCATTTTAATATTCATGAAGTTATAATAGTTAGAAGGGAAAAATTAAAAAAATTGACAAAAGATTTACATTTCTTAAAGAAAAATTAAATATAGTAGATTTTTGTCTTTTATTGATTTTCTATGTAGTGTAAATAGATTATCTTATTTTTTACTATTTTCTAAACAATCTCGTAGTTATAATTTAATTATAAATAAATATAAAGTTTATAATAAACGATCGTTATTAATCTTTTTAAATTTCATAAAAAAAAAGAATTGTTCATGTGACACATCTATCATTTCCAATAAATAGTTGTATCTTGTCATATTAAATTGTTAATCAAAGATCATTTTCTAAATTGAATTGATTGATAAACATATGAAATCAATGGATTATTGTAATGTTCCAATAAACTAATGTAATTTTGGATTTAATAATCTTAGTTTTTATTTAATTATGTTGAATTTATTGGATGTTATTTTGAGTTAATTGAATGAGCATTGTTTGGTTTTGTGAAAATTGAAAGTAATTAAATATCTAATTGGATGAATATTTAATTAATTAAAGGATTTTTGTGGTTTTTTAGAATTAAATTGTATGGTGTGGATTTTAAGAATTTTTATGTATAGTTGTTGCGGAAAAAGTGAAAATAATTATATTTGTGGCTAAAAATATAATTATTTTGGGATCGGAGAAGAGAAAAGTTGATTAGATAGAGGAATTAAATGAAGAGATAGAAGGTTGAATTTATTTGATTGGAAAAAGAAAAGGGAAAAAGAAAGATATCAATAATAATAATATAAATTCAATCTCGTTCTACGTGCCAAGTTAAAGATCATCACCGTCTTCTTCCTCGCGTTAGCCCTAGTCACCACACTGTTCTAGTTATTCACCCTTGTCGTTGCGTAGCCAAGCTTCTCCGTTGAGCGTGAGACAAAGTCGACCTTCGTCTCTATCAAGCCAAGTCGTTCCTTGTTGCAGCCGTATTCGAGCTCCGTTCAAGTTTCTACTTTGAGCTGATGCTTTTCATGACCAGCCCCAATTCCCTCGCACACCGATTCTTCGTCCTGCATTGATTCTTTTGTTCGAGCTTTGCCTAGCCGCATCGGATTCTGCTTTGCTCTAATCTACACCAGTCTTCCCTTGTTGGCGCAAGTCATGGCCTTTTTGTTCCAAGCCAATACCTTTGTCCCTCAGTCACGTGACCTTAACCAATCCGCACCCAAATCCACCAATTTGAGCCGACACCTCCCCTTCTAGTCGAGTCTCTCATCAACTTTCTGTCCCTTTCTTTCGGCCATTTGAGCCATTTTGGTGAACTCTGGTGAGTTTTGATTGAGATTTAGGTATACCCATAAAATGTTAACTTTTGCTCGAAATCAAATTCATTTTGAATCTAATTTGGAGATTTTTCCTTGAAGGATTCAATTACCTAATTTGGAGAATTAATCTATGTAATTTTTCCATCAAGATTGAATTGGTTTTAACCTTAACTTTGGGTAAGTTAATTTGGGAAAAATTTTGGGGAAATTGCCAAAAATAGGTTAAAAAAAGAGATTTAAATGAATTTTGGGACAAGTTTTCAAAAGAAAGACTTTTAGGACAATTTGGGTGTGAATGGACAAAAATGCCCTTCTTTTCCTTTACCTCTTCCACGTTTGCTTTCCCTTCTCTCCACGATCGATTCCTTCTCTTTCGCGTATAGTTCCCTTTCCCTTCTCTTTTCTTTCGTGTAGAACACCTGAACCTACTCCGGCCATCGTCTCTTGCCCATCGTCACTTGCCCATCGTCGCTTGCCCATCGTCGCTTGCCCATCGTCACTTGCCCATCGTCGCTTGCCCATCGTCGTTTGCCCTTCGTCGCTTGCCTTTCGTCGGTCGTTGTCCAGTGCATTTCGTCGCTCCTATTCGGACCATTCAATCAACTTCGAGCGTTTTCTCTTATTTTGGTGAGTTTCATGTCTAACCGATTTTCAATTTATCTGCTGTAAGTAAATGTTTGGTTGGGGTATTTGGTGCTATTTTCATCCGTAATTGTCTGGTTTTTGGAATTGGACTTATTTGCCGTAAATTAGTTTAGTCAAAGTTTGGTTTTAGGTTCTTAGAAAGTTCAATGGGTAGTGAAAAATGAATTGAACTAGAGGATGAGGATTTAGTTGGATCAAATAGAGGAGGAGTAAGCAATAGGAATAGAAGGAATGAAGGGTTTTTTTTATCTCGCACGTATTTTTTTTTATCTCGCACGTATCTCGCACGTTCCAAACTTTCACTATTTATTTCAAAATCAACTTGGTACACCTTCTAATCCATTTAGAGCTATTCTTTGCATGTTTAGTAACTCTCTTAGGCCCTCATGCTTTATCTCGCACGTATCTCGCACGTATCTCACACACATCTCGCACGTATCTCGCACGTTCCGAACTTTCACTATTTATTTCAAAATCAACATGGTACACCTCCTAATCCATTTAGAGCTATTCTTTGCATGTTTAGTAACTCTCTTCGGCCCTCATGCTTTATCTTGCACGTATCTCGCACGTATCTCGCACACATCTCGCACGTTCCAAACTTCCACTATTTATTTCAAAATCAAATTGGTACACCTCCTAATCCATGTAGATCTATTCTTTGCATGTTTAGTAACTCTCTTAGGCCCGCACACATCTTGCAGTTATTTTTTTTATTTCTTTACATCTTGCACGCATCTTGTAGGTTCTTAAGTTCAAATCAATTTTTGAAGATACAAAACTACTTAAGGTAGTTTAAGGATGTCACATGTTCGGATTTTAGTGCGTCACGGTGGTGAATGGGATGAGGGACAAAGAAAATATGAAGGAGGAGTGTTAAAAGGCATTGTTGTCCCTAAAGAAATAACACACAAAGATTTACAGTCTGAACTATATGACCTTGCAGAAGTTGACCCTACAAAGTTCGACATAAAGATAAGATGTATATATGAGATCAAAGGGGAAAAGGAAGCTCCTCCATTTGAGTTAAGCAATGACCGTGATTTGAAGTTTTATATTCTTAGTGAAAATCCATTGGAGGTCCCCCTATACCTATCTTTTGAGCCTACAAGCAATCGAAGCATGAAAGTGTTAAACAAAGATTACAATTCAGTATCTGGGAGCAACCAAGTTCAAAATTTAAACCCTCATCCTCCTCCAATTGGAATGGATACATTAGATGAGAATGAAGTTGATATTGGTGAAGTTCAGGTTGGCTTGTGTGATAACATGATAGGGACCAATTCGGCTATATGGGAATCATATGAGTCATATCATTCAATAGACGATACTTTTACACGGGAGTCAGTTGAGATGTACAATGAATTGTTTGACATCCCAGAACAAAGAGATGCTCCTACAAAAGATTGCAAAGGAAAAGGTAAAGTTGACTACAGCTCCTCTAGTCGGAAGTTGAAGACAAAAGGAAGTGCCTGGTCGGAAGAAAGCTCTACAAGTGAAGAGTTGGATGTAGGACAAATCTTTTTTTGCAAGAGAGATTTGTCAATGAGATTAAGTGTGTTGGCAATGAAATTTTTTTTTTCAGTTTGTAGTAAAAAAGTCTACAAAAGAGGTTTTTTTTGTTAGATGCATCGACAACAAGTGTGGTTGGAGATTGTGAGCGGTTAGACTGAAGGATTCAAATATATTCAAGATTAAAAAGTATGTGAAAGTTCATTCATGTTCTCTTGAGTTTTTGAATCGTGACCATAGGCAAGCAAAATCTTGGGTTGTTGGAGAATTAATAAAGTCCAAATTCAAGAGACCCGGTCGCATATACAAACCACGTGATATCATAGAAGACATGAGGCAAGACTATGGCATAAATATGAGTTATGAGAAAGCATGGCGTGCCAGAGAAAATGCATATGAACGAGTGCGAGGGTCTCCTGAAGAGTCATAATCTTTTGCGTAGATATGGTGAAGCACTCAAATTTACAAATCCAGGTACAATATTTCACATGGAACTCGAAGATGATCGTTTCTTTAAATATCTTTTTATGGTTGTTGGTGCATGTGTTAGAGGATTCTTAAATTGCATTAGACCGGTCATAGTCATGGACGGAACATTTCTTAAGAATAAATATCGGGGTCAGTTGATAGTGGCCGTTTGTTTAGATGGTAACAATCAGACCTATCCACTAGCCTTTGGAGTAGTTGATAGAGAAACAGATGACTCAATACAGTGGTTCTTAGAAAAATTGAAAGGTGCAATAGGGGAGGTGCCTAATCTAGGCTTTGTGACAGATCGGAAAACATGCTTCGCCAAGGGTATTTCATCAGTTTTTCCCTCTGCATTCCACGGCCTTTGTGTCCAACATTTGAGTCAAAATTTGCATGACAAATATAAGAATGACACGGTTGCTACTTTGTTTTATAATGCATCGAGAACATATCGTGAATCAACGTTTGTAGAAGCGTGGAGACATCTTCTTGCATTTCCTAATGGTTCAGGGAAATATTTAAATGATGTTGGAATAGCACGGTGGTCTCGTGTTCACTGCCCAGGAAGACGGTATAACATGATGACAATAAATATAGCAGAGTCCATGAATTCTATACTGAAAGAACCTAGAGATTTGCCTATTGCTTCATTCCTTGAAAATGTTCGAGCTTTGCTACAACGTTGGTTTTGGGAGCGTCGAGAAGAAGGCATTAAAGTGACGTCTACATTGACCAAATGGGCAGAGTTAGTTATTCAAAAGAAATAAGAAGGAGCTTTGACAATGAAGGTCAACCCAATTGACTGTTACCAATTTCATGTCAAAGATTTAGATAAGGAGGAGGTCGTAAACCTTCAGACTAAAGAATGCACTTGCAAGGAGTTTCAAGCTGAGCAACTACCATGCTCACATGCCATTGCTGCAGCACGGGATCGTAATATAAATGTTTATAGTTTATGTGCTAATTATTACACTAATGAATGTTTGTTGGCTGCCTATGCGGAGGCCGTCTACCCAGTTGGGAATCAGTCAGATTGGAAGACAAGCGAAGACTACGTACATATGACTGTTTTACCTCCAAAAGTAGTCAAAAGAGTTGGTCGACCGAAGAAAAAGAGGATTCCAAATGTTGGTGAAGCTCCGAAATTGCATAAGTGTGGTCGGTGTAAACAAATAGGTCACAACAGATTAACGTGTACCAATCCAATTTCATATACCGACAAGTCGAGCATACAAGATTAGAAATTTCTCTACCAATGTACTAAGTATTACACTAATTAATGAATGTTTGTTAATGATGTGTTTTCTTAATGATTTGTCCCAACATTCTTACTTTCTGTGCTTCCAGATGGATGAAGAAGATGAAAATAACAATTGACTTATTCATTTAAGAACACAAAAACTGGTTTTAGGATCGTTTAAAAATAACTAAATGTTCGTTTAAAAATATCTAAATGATCGTTTAAAAATAACTAAACAATCGGTTAACAACAACTAAATGATCGTTTGAAAACAACTAAACGATAGGTTAAACAAAACTAAACGATCGATTAAAAACAAGCAAAACATCGTGTAAAAACAACCAAACGATCGTTTGAAAAAAACTAAACGATCAGTTAAACAAAACTAAACGATTGGTCAAACAAAACTAAACGATCGTTTAAAACAACCAATCGATCGTTTGAAATTAACTAAACGATCGATTATAAAAAACTAAACGATCGTTTACAGAAACTAAACGATCTTTTGAAACAACGAAAGACACCCGCGAATTGTTTACAACCGCGATTCAACATTTCAAAAAAGTACGCTAATTTACAATATTGCCCCTTTGGTAAAAACGACCGATATATACGTTCCGCCTTCTTCGTTCGTTTTTCGTCACTACGCAATACACAACCGCACTGATCACTCACCTTAGTTTTCTCTCAGTCCATTGTTCTCTCAGACCATTTTTGTCTCAGTCCATATTTTTCGTCAACGTTAAAAGGTATTTTCCCGAACTTTTTCTACTATAACATTACACTTTTCCTTTCTTTATATTTCAAACGTTTCAACTTCTGTCTTCAAAAACTATCATTGTGTTCTTAAATTATTATTGTGAAGCGTTTAGGGTTTCGGATTCGACTTCTGTCTTCAATATAGTTCTCCAGATTGTTAAATTTATTACTTTTCGATTAACTATCATTTTCAGGATGGCTGTACCTAGCGACAAGTATTTCCCTGCCACTGTGTCATGCCAAGTGCACAAGATCGGCAGTCTTATTAAGGATAAACTGACCAAGGACCAGCTGCAAATGTTCGAAAAAACAATTTTTGGTCCATTGCTGAATGTGAACATGGTCTTCAACGGCCAGTTGATCCATCATTTCTTGCTGAGGCAGATACCTGAAGACGGTAACGCAGATGGAATCTGTTTCTCAGTTTTAGGGAAGAACGTCCGTTTTACCCAAAAGGAATTCAACATCATAACTGGATTGTGGCCAACAAACAATCCATTGGAGAAAGATTGCGATAGCAAGCGTCTACAAAGTCTTCTATTCGGATCAGAAAATAAGAAACTAATAACATGCTTGGAAATTGAGGAAATTTTCAAGAATTTTGAGTTTACAAATGATGACGATGCTGTGAAGGTCGCCTTGGCCGTCTTTATAGAAACTGTGATGGTCGAGAAGGATAAGAAAACACAGTTTGACATGGATATTTTGGGAAGAGTTGATGATGAAGAAGCATTTAAAAGCTTCGATTGGTCAACTTTCTTCTACACTCGTCTGCTCAACAGTTTAAAGACAAGTCTCCAAGGAAAAAAAGAAGCATACGAGCTGAAGAAGACACGAAGTTCCAAAGCAGTGTCATACTACAACATCAAAGGCTACGTGCTTGCTTTTCAGGTGATTTTTATTTGTTCATACACTTTAAGTAAATGCCAATTGAACATCAAAGTTTAACATATTTGTTTAAATGTTGTAGGTGTGGGCTTATGAAGTACTCTCAACTGCAAATGAGCACCTGGCCACAAGAAACAGTAAGGGATTAATCCCTAGGATATTGAGATGGAATTGTACACAAGCTCCATCTTACAAAATGTTGCAGAATAACATATTCGACAACAAAAATGTAAGTAAAACCTATCAGTCATCGTTTAATATAATTACACAATCGTTTAATACAATTACATTGCAGACTGTTGTTCAACCTAAACTCAAGATGTCAACCCAAGAGAAGGCTTTCATGGAGAGTCGAATTCGAGGGGATGATAACATGCAAATGGAGGACGATGAATCCATTGGAGCAATAAACAACAAATCATTGGAGCAATCAGACTCATCTCCACAAAGAGAACAACTGTCACCCCAAAGAGAACAAAGTCAAACAGTGGCTGACGAGTCTGAAATGCATCCAATCACCAAGAAGAAACATTTCAGATCAAAGAAGTCCAATGACAAAGAAGAACAAAGTCATTCAAAATCCTACAAGAAACTGAAGAAGGAAATAAAAGAAGTTTGTAAGGATTTATCCACACTGACTTCTATAGTCTGTAGGATGGATGACACAATCACAAAGCAGTCATTGGAGCTGTATGAAATGAAGCAGATGCTGGAGAGATTGGTCCAGGTAAAATTTGTTTTCATAATACATTAGTTACACGATCGTATAACTTTTATAGACGATCGTTTATCAAAGTTACTCGATCGTTTAACTTTGATAGACGATCGTTTATCAAAGTTACGTGATCGTTTACTTTTATATACACGATGGTTTAACAATACATTATTTTTTAATTTTATGTTCGTTTTTTTTTTTATAGAATCAAACTGAAAATCAAGGGAATGATCATACTGATCAGAATGACAATGAGTATGTTGTTCAAGAATAACATACTGAACAACAACCTACTGAAGAACAACATACTGAACATCAAAAGGAAACCCAAAGGTTAACATTTCATTCATTGTTTACTAGTTTATAAATACCTAACAATTGTATTTTTTTTCTTATTCTCATGTTTTTTCTCATTTTGTTTAGGGAACATCAAGAGGAATGTGGTAGTGATATAAGCATAGACGGTAGGGATGCAGACTTGCTGATGACTATAAGAGATATATCGGATAGTCTAAGTCATCAAATTCAGAAAGAAACAGACCTGCCACAAATGATTACTACCCTTCCATTTGTGAGCCAACCTCTTGCACTTTGTGAATTGGCTCCATTGGATCAAACTGTACAAATTGTAAATGAAGAATCTCAACTGGTATGTATACACAACAAATTTATAGTCGTTTGAATGAATAGTTTGTTACTTGTTTAATACGATTACATTGCAGGAAACAACAAAAAAACAGGTTGAGATTAAAAAAAATGATGAAGCAGTTACTTTGGTTGAAAAAGAACCAGTAACTGTGCCTGATAAAGATGAACAAGAAAAACCAATAAAGAGAAGAAAGCTATGTAAAATAGCAAATAAAGAGGTGCAAGATGAAGATGAACAAGGTAATCTACCCACAACATCTGCTCAGATCATATTAGAATCTACAACACCTGTCCCAGATGTGGAAATCAGAGAAGTAGATACATATAATCCGATGTGGAAAGTGGATCCAAAATTATGGAAGGAATACTTACAATGGAAAAGATCAAGAAAAACAACCCATGAACAAAGGAAAGTAGTCTCCACAACCAGAAAGAAAGACTTTTTCAGACAGCTTGAAGAAAACACATGGGTACATGGAGACGTAAGTACTCTTCCCAAACGATCGCTTATATTAACTAAACGATCGCTTCTATTAACTAAACGATCGCTTCTATTAACTAAACGATCGTTAAGTTAATATTACACGATCGCTTACTAAGTAAACGATCACATGTACATTTCTTAAGCGATCGCTTATACTCTCCTTTCATTCACTAAACGATCGTTTATTTTTTCTTTGTAGACATTGGATTTGCTATTATCCCACTTGCAGAATAAAATGTTGCATCTCAAGCACCATTGCAAGCGTTCTTTTAGAATATTACATTCTTCGTTTCTAGTAAGTTGTTATTCTTTAATTTTTTTTGTATAGAAGTTAAACTGCATCATTATATTCTGACTAAATTTTTTGACTTGTTCTTGAAGCTTGGAATCAATAAACCAGACTGCATTGTTTGGAACCATATTTTCGATACTCATCTGGTGACACCAGATAATACGAAAGCTGAATGGACAGACCCAACAGCACACCTAACTATATGGACAGAAAAAGATGTGGAATACTATTTCAACACTGTTGTTGGTGATTACAACCACATACCAGGGTGGGGAGATGTCAACTACGTGATTACCTGCATCAACATAAAAGAACACTGGTTGGCTATTGCAGCTGATATGAGAAAATGCAGGATCTATGTGTTCGACTCAATGCCAAATTATGTTGAGCAGAAACTTGTTGATGAAGCTCTTCAAATGCCTGCACGATGCATCCCCTCACTCGCGATTGCAATTGGAGTCAACCTCCATTCAGATCATTTCACATATGGCCCTTGGCCAATACGCAGATCGAAGGCCACATTACAGAAAGGGCGTTCATTGGATTGTGGAATTTTCTGTGCTAAATTTGTTGAATGCCTTGTAACTGCTAGTGACCTTGGTTGTCTAACTGTGCCAAACATGAAACTGTTTAGACAACAATATGTGCTGGAACTTTGGGCCAATAAATACTTTTGCTAAATAAAAAAAAAATATTCGTTCTTGTACTTTTCAGTTAATATTTGTATTCGTTTATATAATTTTTTTATGTAATTTTTATAGAGAGAATAACATATTATAATTTTAAACTTTGTTATAAAATAAATACTTTGTGATATTTTCAATTAAACGCGACCAAAATTGAGAAAGAATATTTGAGTTAATATTTGAATTCGTTTAGATACATATCACAAAATATTCGTGTAGAGAAATACTCATCGCGCACATATGTATAAACGATCTTCTTAATAAACGATGTCTAAACGATCTTCTTAATAAACGTCAAAATATTAAGCGATCGTTTAGTAAAGTCTAAACGATCATTTGGTAAAGTCTAAACGATCTTCTTAATAAACGATGTCTAAACGATCTTCTTAATAAACGTCAAAATATTAAGCGATCGTTTAGTAAAGTCTAAACGATCGTTTGGTAAAGTCTAAACGATCTTCTTAATAAACGATGTCTAAACGATCTTCTTAATAAACGTCAAAATATTAAGCGATCGTTTAGTAAAGTCTAAACGATCGTTTGGTAAAGTCTAAACGATCTTCTTAAAATCATAAAAAAATTACGCGATCGTTTAGCTACAAGTAGTTTTGCAACATAGAGAATAATCGATACTACTAATTGAAATGTCAATTGATACTAATTGAAATGCAACATACACAATAATCGAACAGCCAATTGATACTTGTGATTTATGTTAATATTTCAATACATAGGAGTGTTGGTCCATAATTGAAATGCTAATTGTTTTCTAAAGTATGACATGTTTTCTTGACATAATGTATCTAAACCAACACCAGCAGCTATGTACTCAAAATACTTAATTGTGAATACACCACAATCACTATTATTTCGTTGAAGTGGAATTGAGTCAACAATGACAACTGGCCAAGGTTCCTTGTATGTCGATGATCTACCTCTCCTATCAAAGAAGCCAGTACTATCTAACAACTTTGGCACCAACTGTCGAATGAGCAGTAATATGTTTGTCATCTCTTCGGCAGTTGTAAGTGACGGAAGCGAATCTCATACCTTCACTTGACAACTTACCAAATCCAAGCATAATAGAACCCAATGGTTGCCATGGACATTGAATGGAGAGTAAACGTAATCAACACTTGCCCAAGGATCTTGGAAGTCCTCTTTTGACCCGACAACATAGTCAACCAACCTATACTCTTCGTCCCAGTCAAACGGGCGATTCTCTTTAATACATTCTTTGTATAGCGGCCATTTCGAAACTAAAATGCGCTGCAAAGAAAAACATACAAACGCAAATATCAGACCGAAAGACAAATATCAAACGCAAATACATACATAAAGTAACGCGACGATTCCAAACCATAAAGATTGTGTCTGCAGTTGTGAAGTTCTGAGAAGAAGGTATCCCGGCTGCCTTAATCTTCAAGCGAATGAAAAGAAAAAGTGCATCCAAATGCTAATAGAAACAAAAGTAAGCAGTAAATGTATAGAACCATAACAATGATAAAATTATAATTGCATAAATGATAAGATAATCCCATACCTCATCCGACAACCACCGGCGACACATAAACAAGTCTCTGAAAAAAGCCTTCGATTTTTTCCCATGAAAGGTTTCACGCAGCTCATCGTCTCTACGCTTGTCTGTAATCCAAGCTCGAAGTCTATCTAAATGGACGTCAAGTATTTTGTGCATAGGATCATAAACAATTGCTTCATACTCAGAGGTACTGGTGGTTGATGTCAGAGACCGTTTAGGTAGAGTTGTGAATGGGGTTGATAGGTAAACACTTGCACGCTTCCTACCGGGCGGGCCGAACGTGTGGTCGTTGAGTGAGAAATGGTTCTATCTCTGTGACGTCCTCATCGTCAACGACATCTATTGGCTCCTCTAAACCAATATCAACCTTCTTCTCCAACACATCTTCGTCGCCCTATGGAAGCTCATAATGCATTAGTATGGATAATGATAGAAATTAAACATCAATATTAGCAAGAACATGGAACCAAACCTTCTTTTTAACTTCAATGTGTTCATCCTCCTTTGGCATCCTCAACCAATTAGGGGTACCGCCTGTGTCAACATCTTCGGTCTTAGCATTATCCACATCTTTACTTTCTAATGTATGATCTACTAAGCCTTCGGACACCTTGTGGTCCCCTTCGTCACCCTATGGAACCTCAAAATGAATTAGCGAGAACATGCAACTTAACGTATGAGTAATTACCAAATATGAAACAACTAACGTCAATACACTTAACAGTTTCATTCCTAACCTTTCTTTGAAGTCCAATGTGCTTCAATATGGTTGATATCATGCCCTTCAATTCGTCAATATCTGATTTTATACTATTAAGTTGCCCTTCAACAACCGCTACTCGATCTTGGAGATTTCGAATAGCCTTTTTCATCTTAATCTTGGACTTCTGTTTCTTACTCTTTTTGAAGTCATCTTCATCATTAACAACTTCTCTTACTCTTTTTGAACCACCATTCTTCGACTGAATAATGGTAGATGAGCGGAAGTTTTCAAAAAGTTCACCTGAAGCAATTTTCAACTGCTCCTCTTCAGGTGTCATCTCAATGACCGCCTTAATTATAAACTGCAAATAGAAAAAGGCAAATGTATTTAGGACAAAGAAATAAGCACAAAATCACGCGATCCTTAAGTAAGTTACTATTGCTTGCTACTTACCATTGGCGAGTCAAACACCTGGCTTATAGTTTGGGACTTTGGTGATTGTTGGCACACCCACCTCAGCATTCGTGGTATGGCATGATCGTTTACTTTATCTATACCACATCTAATGATGGTTGGTATAGACTCATATGCCCAAACCTATTCGACATTTGACAAACAAGTTTAGGAAGTGCCACAAGATATATATAGATATATAAACAAGTGGTTATACAATCGTTTGAAAACAACTATACGATCATTTAACATAACTAAACGATCGTTAAAAAACAACTATACGATCGTTTAACATAACTAAACGATCGTTAAAACAACAACTAAGCGATCGTTTAAAACAACTAAACGATCGTTTAAAACAACTAAACGATCGTTTAAATAACTAAACGATCGTTTAAATAACTAAACTATCGTTTAAAATAACTAAACGATCGTTTTAAAGTTTTGAAGTAAGAAGTAAGAAGTCACATACCTGTAATGCATGCGGAAATCCATTGATAGTATATTTTTTTGTCTGTGTTGATTTCTTCTTTCCCTTGGCATATTGCTTGTCCAAGGCTCTTTTCAAGGCACTTAGCGTGCGTACAAAAACAATCCGACCCCAATCATAATTATTAAATGTATTCCAATCATCAGCAATCTTGAAAAAACCAATGTCCACTTTGGTTCGCCTATCTTTTCCCAACAAAGATATTTCTATAAAGTAGACTAAAGCTAATTTCACAATATCATCGTCATCACCCTCATATTCCAAAAATATATCCTCTAAGTCGCTAACATAAACACACTCCTTGTCTTTGAAAAACTTCTCCAACAGTCGACTATTCCCAACCAACTGAATATAGTCCTCTATAGGACCCCATAGTCCAGTTATGATGTTAAACTCTCTCCTACCGAAAGTACAAACAACGCCCCCTAGTAAGAAACTTATAGAATCCTTTCCTTCATCTTCCACCTCCCTTAACAGTAAGTAGTGGATGAGTGGCCCATTAAAGACAATATTTAGGTCCAAAAAGTGCCCAAACTTTGTTTTCTTAAATAAGGCTAATTGATCGGGTTTGAGTTTGACCTTAATATTATGTGTTGTCTTTTCCAAATGAGACAAACAACTTACTATGGAATAAAAATGATGGGAAGGATTAATCTTGTACAAGGGTCCGTCGGTCGATGTCGAAGTCGATGTCATGATTGAAGCCTGAAGAAAAAGGAACAAATTCCAGCAAATATATTGAAAATGGGTTACAGATAATACTCACTGAAATAAGAGAACACGCTCAAAGTTGATTCTTAGGTTCGAAAAGGAGAAGCGACGAAATGCACTGGAGGACCGACGACAGACGAACAGTCGGAGTATCTTCGAAGAGCAGAGCGGGAAATTTTAAAAGCCAACGAAAGGAGATGTTTTTTTTTACTTCAGGTGTTCTATGCGAAAGAGAAGGGAAAGCGAACGTGGGTAGGCGAAAAATCAATAGAGAGCGATAGAAATTTAATGAAGGGCATTTTTGTCCATTCACACCCAAATTGTCCTAAAAGTCTTTCTTTTGAAAACTTGTCCCAAAATTCATTTAAATCTCTTTTTTAACCTATTTTCGGCAATTTCCCAAAATTTTGGGACAGTAGCCAATTGTTAATTTTATTAAATAAGTCATTGAATTCTCTCTTACTATTTAGGAACTAACTATTTGGAAATTTTACTGTCAGCTAGGGAATAGATGTTTTGCTGATGTCTCAGGTAAGAGATTCTACTATTGAACCTTCGAACTAAATTGAAAACGTGCATGTATTTATGTTTATACATTGTTGTTGCTAAAATGCATCTTTCATGCCATGTTTATGACTATTACATGCTTTTGGCTATGTATCTGTTAGGTTTATACCTCACTTGTGCTGTGTTCATACGTGGTCACTCATACGACTAGGGGTGTTCCTACGGATCATTCACATGATTTGGGATGTACCTACGGATCACATGCACGATTAGGTGTTACTTGTACTGTGTTCATACGAGGTCACTCAAACAATTAGGAATTTACTTACGAATCACAAGCACTATAAGGGGTGTACCTACGGATCACAGGCACAATTATGGGTGTACTATCACATCCCACCCCACTGGCCAGTTCAAGCGACTAGAAGGAGGCATGTCGCCTAGAAACCCAATGTGTACCTCTCCATGAGATAACGAGTTGGATGCCTAGTAAGCATAACTTCTCAAACTAATCTCCAATGCAAAGTTCCAACTTTAGACTCATGAGATCTTTACAACTCAAGCAGCGGAAAACACCTAAGCAACCAACTTAGTTTAATCGCCTAGCCTCCAAAAAAATAAACTCTTTAGCTACTAAACGATAAGCACAACAGAACTACAAGAACAACACATCGAAAAAAAAGTAAAAAAATATAACTCTACTTTTATTACTTGATCCAATACTTTTACTATTACATATATTTTCTCTGAAGGCACAAAATAATAAAACCTAAGCTCTAAGCTCCACGCATTCCCTCATCCACTGGATTGCTATTTTTCGCATTAAGGTGTTCAAAAGTATAAGAACCCCTTTCTTATCCTTCTCCTTGATCGCCTAGCAACCCATCTCAAAGACAAGACTCATCCCATACAAAATTGGGATGCAACCCTCCCTGCACGTAACTGAAGGAATGAAATTCCCAAAGTGGAAGCATATGAACGCCGTGCAAGTGAAATTCAATTTGTAAAACCAATAAATTCAAAGAAAACAATAAACAAAACTTAAGCATGCTTCTCATGGAGGAAAAAGGTGAAAAGAAACTAACCTTTGTAAAACCTTAAAGAACTCTTCTTCCAAGCTTTCAAGACACCACAAAATCTTCCTTGTTATTTTCCAAGTAAAGAATCACAGAGAGTTATGGGCTTCTGTAGTTTTGGTGAGGGAATTTTTTTTAGACAATTCTGTTTCCTTTGGAATACAGAGAGATCGATAGGAGCATGCTTTTATAAAAAAACTTCTTTTTTAAAAAAAACAAATCTTAATCATTATTGATATGGAGGGGGAAGTTATCAAAATAATTTCCTCCCTCTTTCCCACGTAGAATAACTCCCAAGGGAGTTATTCATTCTATTTATTTAAAAAATATTAATTAAATAAAATTAATATATATTATATCTCATATAATATAAACTTTATATCATATCAAATATAACCAATGGTTTAGATCTCTATAGTTCTAATATGAATCCAATCCATATTAATTTTAACCTATAGTTTATTTATGAATCTTATTCATATTATTATTATTTGAATCATATTCAAATATTATCTTCTCTCATAAAAACTTTACATTATAATGTATCAAATACATTATATTAATTGTATCATATACAATTTATTCCCTTTAATCAATTTAAACAATTCAAATTAAACCAAAATAAATTTGATTCTCATTTATCCTTATTGAGCTAACAAGAGAACCTTATGGACCTACATATTGAAGCTCCAATGAAATGGGATTAATTAATTAAACTCTTTAATTAAATTAATCTCTATTCATTAACTATTAGTCATTTCACTAAAGACTAATAGTTGCACTCTTCTTACTGTAGATATATTTTTATGTCCATTAGATATGACCAATCAATAGTGCAATCACCCTTCACAAATTGCTCGTAAGTATAGTTAGGCAAAAAATTACCGTTTTGTCCCTGTAATTACAACTAACTCCTTAAGTACCATTGATTCCTCTAATGAACAATAATTATAGTCATACTATAACTGAACTCCTCTCAGGCCAAGAGAGGGTGTGGCGCCACATTGATCAAGCCCTGAAATCAGCCCTTAAGATAGTAATTTCTCTACTTACTCTATCTATAGAGAATGAGTGAATTCTTTCTTGTGTAGCTGTGTTCCCAGCTCCCCAATCAAACGAATCCCCAAAATGTTAGGCATATTGAGTCGGCTGCATAGGCCACTCTCACCCATGCAAATCAAAGGATTGCCTTCATAGGCAGGAGTTCACAACTCACTCAGGATTCAGGTCAAGTCACCTATAGTCATCCTGGTGAAATGTAGTCTCAACTAGTAACGGTGTTAATAAGAGAGACTATTCATTTCATGGTTCAGTCTTATACAAAATCTTTGTATAGAATACCCCCGCTCTAATGTCTCGACATGAATGATTATGATCAAATCATTTGTAGCACTTTAGAACAATTGTAACAACTACAAAGCAGGCCGTATTCGTAGTGTCACTAGGATAAGGTATCCAGCCTTATCCATTTACTACAGATCATTTAGATTATCACTTAAACATGATCCACTTGTATGTCTCCACATACATGTTTAGGTTACAAAAGATAACCTTGGATGTTAGTTTATTGGTTTTGTGGGTTAATGCAATTAAATGTCAAATAAAATAAAACACTTTATTTTATTAGATAAATAAAAAGTTTGTATAATATATACAATTGCAAACTACAAGACCACGAGATTTAGGGCATCAACCCCAACAGTAATAACTTTAAACGATCTGAAAGATGGATAACTTGATTAGCTTTTCCGCATCGTAAGCCATCTTACCTTTCCTAACTTGGCCTCAATGCCTCAACAACTCGGAAAGGAAAACTTAAATGCGTAAGTCAAATACTTAGTGAGTGAAGTTTTTAGAAAACCTTTTTGGGAATACAAGCCAAGCACAAAATCATTTTCATTCCTCAAATGCATCTTCCGACGCCTCCTTTCATAAATCATAAAAATCTCATATTACTGCATCTTATTCCTTTCTACCAAAAACATGAATCTTTCCCTCTCACCAAGCCTACTGCGATTCACTCTCACCAGTATCTTGTGATTGAGCTATTGTGATATTCACTCCATCCATAGCATCTAGGAAGGTTCCTGATTCATTCATTTCTTCTTGCATCGACCGTCCACTCGACGTTATTCACATTATGTGCACACTGCATAAGCACTGCTTACCTGATAGGAATAAGACTAATGGTTTACATATATTCATCATAATCAGCACAAAGAAAGCAATAGTTTTCTCTTTTTAAACAACCAACATTAATGATGATAACACATAAGAGATACAGAATGGGTTATGCATAACTCGGACTTAGAAGGAATCTATTTAGAAAACATTACAAATCATTTAGCTTACAAATTACCCATGTAGGAGTGTTTAAAAAAGACACCCACACAGAAATGTTTAGTTTTAGTTAGTCACTCAGCAAATTTCTGATCCTCTTCTTCCCTAAACATCTCTACTCACCCAGCACTTCTTCAACATAACTCAACTCTTTGCACTCTTTTGGTAAAACTTTCAAATAACAACACTTCACTTAGGGCTTCTACCCCTATTTATACTAATCCTTTGGACTGGTTAACTTCTTTACTTGCCAGTTCTGAATTATCGCTTTAACGTGTTGCCTTATCGTCTTGTCGCACCATGCAACCAAATTCAAACTTGACGGTTAACTTCAGATTAGACATTCCCTCAAGACGCAAACCCTATCCTCTCAGGAAGCCAAACTCATTTTCGCCTACTCTTTCTCAAGAAGCCAAATTCTTTTTCCCGTCTTTTCCTTCCTTGTTTTCCCTTTTTCGCGATAGACCACTACCGCCCACTTCTTTTCTGACTTCGCCTCGCGTTACTTCACTAGACTCCCTATTTTTGATATGGGCCTCACATGTACCTACAGATCACAGGTACAACTAGGGGTGTTCCTATGATATCACTCGCCAAGTGTGCTCCATTGGATACGTAATGTCATTATTATTACGTTATGGTACCTCCTAACGGGAAGTTCATAGATCACCTTGTGTGACCAGTAATGGCTCATTTACTGCGTATGTTTTTATATACTCTCCCTTTTTCTATGTTTAATATTTCAAGCAAAGGTAGAGGATCTAGAAAGCTAGAGAGCGGCAGGAATAGCCCCTGACATGCCATATGAGGACTTGCTCTACTCCTGCTTTTCTTTATTAGTTTTTCTGTAATTTGATTATGATATATTTTATTTAAATTTTTACCTTATATATTTATCTTTATTTTCTTTAAAATATTGTTAGAATACATAGGTCATGTTTTCACAATTTTTTTTTTATTTTATCAATTTTATGTTTTACGAACATATATTTGATAATATTTTGATAAGAATTTAGTTTTCCTTTTTTCAAGAAAGAATTAAATGTTCTTTATCTTTTGGGTAATGACCTCAGCTTAGTTTAATAGTCAGAGTCGTTACAATTATCATATATGTGAATTTCAAAATTCAAATTCCAATTCTTTTAATTCAATAATCATATTGTTCTTATTGTTTTCTATTTTTCAAAAAATATTTATTGCATCGTAGTTTTCCCCTTTAAACATTCATATACCTTTTAAAAAATATTTACAAATTTCAATTTTTAATTATAAAAATTTTAAGGAGACTTTTATAAATATAACAAATCGAAAAATATTTACACTATATAGAACAATTTCGAAAATGAAAAAAGCCCAGAAGCCCACAATGGAAAATATCAAAAATGCCCCTATTAACAACGCGCGTAATATGTTTGATACACAATCGTTTAGATTTGACTATTGTTTGGTACACGATCGTTTAAATTTGATTCTTTAGATTTAGGTAGCCAATCTAAATAATTTTTTTTTCAAGATTTTATGTACACGATCATTTAGTTTGGTTATATGATCGTTTAGATTTGATACACTATCATTTAGATTTGGATAGCTAAATCTAAATGATTTTTTTTCAAGATTCTTTGGTAAACAATTGTTTAGATTTGACTAAATGATTTTTTCAAGATTTTTTTGGTACATGATAATTTAGACTTGGCTACATAATCGTTTCTTTTTTGTACAAGATCATTAGATTTGACTACTTAAATCTAAACAAATTTTTTAAAAATATCTTTTATATGTAGTACACGATCTTGAACAAAAAATATCAGTTCAACAAAAAAATAGATCTTTTCTATTTTGTACACGATCTTGAACAAAATAACAGTTTGGAAAAAAGAAGAAGAGGAAGAGAAGAAAGATGATGGAAAGAAAAAAAATCACAGAAGAGGAAAAAAAGAAAGACGATGAAAAGGAAGGGTAAACCTCAAATATTTTAAAAAAAATAACCACCTTCATGTACTTTTTGATTTTGTTACACGAGTTGTAAATATTTGGCTGATTTGTTAAATTTATGAAAATTTTCCAAATTTTAAAGTATACTTATCAACCTTTTAAAAGTTTTAAACAAACAAACAAATAAATAAATAGTAAACCATAAAATAAATTTTTTTCTCTCTTACAAATTATATTTAATGCATTTGTTAGGAAATCCATTATTAAGTTAAGCAGATAATTATGTATTCTTTTGATTCATTTTATTTTAGAAATTAAATTGCTAAATTAATTCCATTTTTAGATTTTTTTTAATTAAAATTAGACTGCAATTTATAATAAACAAAAATGCATTGTGAGAATCACATACTTATTAGCTATGTACTAATATTTTGTGAACATACACGCAGATGCATACACGGAGATGCATACACGTGCACACACATACTATCACACCTCTTCCCAGACCATCTCCTCTTAGACTAAGGGACGGTGTAAAGCCAATAGATATCGTTCTCCTTTTAACAATACCTGCTGATCCTGCTAGAACTATGATCGAGTTACCTAAGTCACAAATTTGAAATAGTCAATTTTAAACAATAAATGACATTATAAAGCAAAGTGATTATATTGTGGTTCGGTCTTATGCATAGAATGTTATGATTCACATGTTTTCACATAAACGATTCAAGATCACATTGTTTGTATCAAATAAAAAGTGGTTGCATTCATAGTGTTCCTAAGATAAGGTACCAACTTATTCATATATTATAGATCGTTTTGACTATTTTTCTTGAAATTGATCGACTTTTATGCAAACACATAAAGTTCAAGTATAGATACTATAGCCATGGGATCGTAGTTTATTGGATTCAAGGTTATAATAAGACAATCACTTCTTTAGTAACATTTTTATGTAAATTCTAAGTTGTCTAGGACAATTCTTTTGTTACCATTGCATGACTAATAAGTCAAGAATCAAAATAGTTAGTAATATAATCTAGGGTTGCCTAAAGTTGCTAATGAACTTGATCTGGTGTTTAATTGATTATGACAGTATTGAAACAAGTTAATTAATTGAGCATTACACTAATTAGGTAATTGATTAGTTCAATACCGCGTTAGTTTTGATCTCAAAGTCAAGCAAATGGGCTAAGGAAAGAACTAAGCATGTAATCAATTCTTTGAACTCAGTGAACAACTAGGTAAATGAATGGACTTAGGCACTCCTTTCAAATTATGTTTCAATTTCAATTACACTTTACATTTACGCGATTGAAGTTTTTTGCAATTGAACTCTCAAATCCCCTTACCCTTGCGGCCATTCAGATTCACATTAAAGCTGAAATTGTCCTAGATTCCCTGTAAAGACGACATGCTCCTACATGCTACAAGATTGAAAAGGCGATAAAAAATATTATTGGTTTTGGGCCTTGGCAGGCTTGTGTACTACCAAGGTCCTTAGTAAAGAAAGACAACAAAATATAAGGAATAAAAAAATGCTATTTAACTTCATTTTACTCGAGATCGTTACATGATTTTACATTCTTATTTGGCTATTTTATAGGTTTTAAGCAATTTAAGGGTAAAGTTCGATGTTGATGTAGATTTAAAGCTAAAATAAACAAATATGAAGTCAAGAGGAATCAACTGAAGTAAAGAGCAAAGAAAAGAAACTAAATTGGCTTTATATCTTGCAATGTTGCGGCACCTTATGATAATGTGCGTGATGTTGTAAAACAATAGTCTTATTGTCTGCAAAGCACACACGGTGCTAAGATTCTATCTTAGAGTGTAGCGATTCTCCCACACTAATGTGCATATGAAGTTTCGTCAACATTGCGACACTGTTCCTAGCACTGCGATGCTGTCATGATTTTAAAAAAAGGTGTTTGCTGTCTAGCTAGGTCGAACAACCATCGATTTCAACCACTAAAGGATGCATTCCTCACCAGTTTCTGAATATTTTTCATTGGTTTTATGCACGTTATCATTCTCTCATCATTTGACAAGTGGATAAAGTGCTAAGATACTTTATTCTAGCTTAGGTTGTTTGGGATTTCCTATATTTAAATGTATTTGTGAATTTTAAATTAGATTTTTTTGGTTGTTAATTCAATTAGGTTTTGATTGGATATATAAATTGTCACACCTCGCCCCTAAAGTCACTTCCCGCAACCTAGTGGAGGCATGCTGCCTAGACCTTTAATGCTTACCACACCGCGTAATAAACGTTGAACGCCTAATAACCAAAATAACTTCTCTTATCCTACCTCAACACAATGCTGAAACGCCAAGCTTTCTTAACGCAACAGCGGAATACGACAACTTAAATTCTCATTAACTTAGCCTTATCGTTGAGCCCTTAATACTTAACAATACATTTCACTATTTACGCGACACTCACAAGATAATGCAGTGGAATAAGTACAAAACGTTTCTTTATTAACTTTGCAGTTTTACAATGTTCAAACAAAACTTAAACTTTTCCTTGCAACAAGACTTAAACATAATCTTCAGGCCTCCCTTTGCTTAGCTAAGCTCTTCCATTTTACTTCTGGTTTGCTTGCCTCATCATGTAGCAATGCACTTTGTTTCCTCTTTTTTTGCCACCAAGTTGCAGCTCTTCACGTTACGATGGGAAAGGTTTAGAGGAACTCTCTTGGCACTGGTTCTGAGTCCTGTTCTTGTTACTGTCCCTTTTCCCTTCTTTCCCTCTTCAATTGCATCTTTGAGGTAGGCGCTTAGAGGTGTGAAGCTTCTCTTCTCTTTCTTCCCTCGTTTGCACCGCAAACTTGGACTGGAGGATAATCATCAGGACTTCCTTACCCTGCCTCAGTTATTCAGGGTGCTCATGTCTCTCTACCCTACTTAGTTGGGATTTGAGAGTTAAGGAGTAACAACCTTACAGATCTACTCCTTAAATGCGAGATAAGATGACACGACTACCATGCCACATAAGACTTCAGAGTAACTCTGCCTTCCCTTCTTAATTAGGCTATATTACCTGAAATCCATCCTTTGCTTAGCTTCAACTTCTGACAACCTGTGGAGGGGAAAACTTAAAACATAAGTTAAACAGACTTAGTGAGTGATAAGTTTGAGAAAACCTTTTAGGAAATAGTTACAAGAAATTCATGACACAATCAATAGTAAGTTATAACACATGAAGTTCGACACAATGAACTATTAATACAAATCATGTAACCATCACAACTCAAATAACTACTCAACGAGCTACCAATTGTATCGCAATCACCGATGTAAGATCATTTAGAGACATAGGAATCTCCCTTCACTGACCTACGATTCGCTTTCTCCAGTATCACGCGAGTTACCTGGGATATCCAACAACGTCTTGTCACATTCACATTTTTTGACCTAGGAGTGACACTCCACCAATGTCTTGTCAACATCATTCCTATAACGAACACTACAACGTCATACATTGGCTCATTTCGCGACCAGCCCATTCTGAGACCTAGGAATCTCCCTTCACTGACCTGTGGTTTGCACTTAACCAGTGTCATGCAAATTACCTGGGATTTCTACCAACGTCTCGTCACATTTTATCTTTCTCCACCTAGGACTCACTTTCAACCAAGCGTCTCATCATGACCTCGCCTAGACCTGGGATTAGTACTCAACCCGTATCTCACAATAGATCGCTTCTTCTCTCGTTAGACCATTAATAACAACAGTAAACATAAAGGTTAGCTCCCCAAATTACCTTCCTTACATAACATTTCAATGTAACAAGATTATAAAGTGAGAATCAATGAAAGAACTCTTTCTTCAACAAAATACATTTCCTCGTATCAAGTTTATAAGCACATCATTAGATAAATATGAAAATTATTCATAAAACCTTTCTTCCATTGATGGAAGATTCATAAATAGTCTACTTCTGAGGGATAGTAAAGAAAACAAACATTGTTGCAAGGATAGTTGTTTTATCTAGGACAAACTACATGAAATATTTATTCATAACTCGTAAACTAATATAGAAAAGAATCAATAATAAATGACAATTTAGTCATCACGTCAAATGTTATTTCATCACTTATTGATATACTTTAGCCTCAACTTCTTCCTTCTTTGTCGTTGGATTCCTCTTCTCACCTAGTGATTTTCTCATCCGTCATTCAACACTCTGAACTTTTCTTTGTCACTTTCATCAGAAAATCTAACTCTTCCAATCAATAACTCCCTTTTCCTCTTTGGCCTTTTGCCCTTTTTATAGTGACTTCCCACATCAAAGGGTCACTACAACACTTTACACATCTCTCCTTACCGACTTGCTGTGTCGTGCAGTTAATTCAAACTTGACACGTAGGCTATTTGTCTGCGACGATTGGACTTTTCTCTCGAGACGCACACCTTATCTCTTTAAAAAACCAAACTCTTTAAATTACCTAATCCTCCTATCTTCTTAGAAAGTAGCATAAATTTACTTTCCTTTAGTGAGTGGTCAAGTCATCTTAACAAGACACTTCCTCACCTATTTTCTTAAGCATAAGCACTTCTTCTCACGTTACTAAACCAAACACCTAACTCTGGGCATCCAATACATGCTTTTTCCTCACTAGCTTATTCTTATCGTGTCGCTTGTCTTCTCACAATGGAACTTAGACTTAAGCACTCATTCCCGTGTCACCTTCTTCCCCTTTGTACATTCCTTTGTGAAATGTCCTATATCCAAAATAATTTTTCAGCAAAGATCCTCTCCACTCGGACTCCCTTTCTTTGGGTCAGGGCCTTACGCATACCGCTTTTTCAAAATATTTCTTTAATCAGGAGTCTCTTCGTTCAACATCCTAGTCACAGGGTCTTTAGATCGCATTGGTGGTACGCAATCAAGGCCTCACATAACTTGTTTTCAGACACTTATGACTTGCTTAGTTACCGCTTTGTTAAAACAATCTGTTAACGTTGGTTGCTATTTAATTGAATAGCCATTGATCAATCTAACCTAGAATTGAGTTTGCTTGAATAATTATTTAAGTGCTTGAAAACTAATTATTCTACCTAACGAGCCTTAGACCTTAATGCAATTGATATTAATTTGGATTTAGTATGCTTCACAATGGTTTGATTGATATCAATTAGTTACTTAGGAAAAATTTATTGATTTTGTTAGGTGAAAAAAGCCTAGAAAGTTAGTAATGATGTACACGCGATCAAATACATTGATTAGGGTATTCCGTTTAATCTAAGCTAGATTCTTTTAATATTGAATTCAGTTAATTTTATTTTGTCTTGCTATTTTCTTTTTATTCGTGATTGAAACCATCAAATCCCCTCCTTCGGTTACCTCGGGTTGGAAACCTTTTGTTTGAGAAATTATATGTTCCTTGAGTTTGACCCGATCTTGCCACTAAAACTGTTCTAGTGAATAATTCGGTGAATATGTAATATGTATTTGGGCAACGAAATCTGCTCGATCATTAGACTAGGTCAATTTACTTTACTATTTTCTAATCAATCGAAGGCATAATGTGATTGACTAAGTAGTAGATGTTACATAACACCTAGTTTAGAAATTGAAATATGAATTGATTTGTTAGGAAGATAGTCTGAACAAACATTACTTGTCAATTCGATCGATATACTCAATAATCCAATTCCAATGATAAATCAATGAAAATTCGATGATCTTTGATCTTAATTGCCAAAGGTAATCTCATGTTCTTTTTTTTTCCTCTTCTTGAAACTATCATGCTTACCTCAATTTACTTTTCTATGTAAAGTTTATTTTCATGATTACATAATAAAATTCTAACATTAGTATAATACAATAAATGCAAACATCTTTGAACTAGATGATTTTCCCAAATTAAATTTAGTTAAAGAATAAAATACCACTACTACAAATTTGATCTTTCTTGATGCACGCAAAATTGTATTTCTTGATGGTCATGGCAAAGGACCATCAAGAAAAATATTTTTCTTGATACAATGTTTATCTTGACGGTCATGTACGTCAAGAAAAGTTTCCATATTTTGTTAAAGAAATACAATTAATCGTAAAAAATGTGGATTATTAATTTCCTTGATGGGCAAAGTTCCCTTAGTTTCGTTGATGGGCCACAAACGTTAAGAAAACTATTTCTCGATGGACAATAAATATCATTGATAATATATTAGTTGACGGGCAATGCTCATCCAGATAGCTAGGTTTTCTTGATGGACAAGATCCATCAAGGGATGAATTTTCTTGATTTGCAATGGCCATCATCGAAAAAAAATTAATATATTTGTTT
This sequence comes from Cucumis melo, assembly GCF_025177605.1. Classification (NCBI taxonomy): domain Eukaryota; kingdom Viridiplantae; phylum Streptophyta; class Magnoliopsida; order Cucurbitales; family Cucurbitaceae; genus Cucumis; species Cucumis melo. The sequence goes on along the minus strand of NC_066858.1, from coordinate 18,968,535 downwards.
TGGATTTCTTCATGAATTTAGAATTTTCTTGATGGATCGGGTTTCTTGATGGATATAAAAGAAAACGATGGGCAATGCCCATCAAGAAAAAGAATTATAATTTTGGGTTTGCGATAAGATCATAGGCAATGCCCATCAAGAAAACGATAGATTGATTAACAATGCCCATCAAGAAAAAATATTTCCCACTAACCACAAAATTGGGGCCCTCATTTATAGACTAAAACACGATATTCATCATTTTTATCTCATTCACTCTATTACAAAATTAAATTAACACTACTATAATTTTATCATTTTTCTTATTAATTTTTAATTTTTTTAAAAGTAAAGTCAAATGGTTAGGTACATAACTTGAACAATTTTTTTTTCTAATATTAAATTAATAAATCCATTTACATTTAAAATTTATTTAAGAAAACCCATTAAATACAAAAGACCAAACAATGTAGTCATTAATTAAATTTAAAATTATTTAATTTATTGTTATATCTATGAGTTATTTAATCAATTAAAATAAAAATAAAAAGTGAATGCATTGGTAGTAATAATTAATTTATTAAAATTAATTTGTTAAAAATTATTTTAATAAAAAAATTTAATAAAATAAATTAATTTATTTTAATAAATTGTTTATATATAAAACAATTAATATATAATAAAACATTATATCTCATAGTTATTTAATCAATTAAAATAAAAATAAAAAGTGAATGCATTGGTAATAATAATTAATTTATTAAAATTAATTCGTTAAAAATTATTTTAATAAAATTAAAATAAATTAATTTATTTTAATAAATTGTTTATATAAAACAATTAATATATAATAAAACATTATATCTCATAGTTATTTAATCTCTTAAAATAAAAATAAAAAGTGAAGGCATTGGTAGTAATAATTAATTTATTAAAAATTATTTTAATAAAACAATTTATTAAAAATTATTTTAATAAAACAATTTATTAAAATAAATTCATTTATTTTAATAAATTGTTTATATATAAAACAATTAATATATAATAAAACATCATATCTCATAATTATTTAATCAATTAAAATAAAAATAAAAAGTGAAGGCATGGGTAGCAATAGTTAATTTATTAAAATTAATTTGTTAAAAATTATTTTAATAAAACAATTAGTATATAATAAAAAATTATATCTATGAATTATTTAATCAATTAAAATAAAAATAAAAAATGAAGGCATTGATAGTAATAATTAATTTATTAAAATTAATTTGTTAAAAATAATTTTAATAAAACAATTTATTAAAATAAATTAATTTATAAAACTTCCCTCATAAATCCTAATTTTCATTTTTCCCCTTCTTTTCCCCCTTTCTCTTCCAAATCCATCTTAAGACTCTATTATCTCAATATTTCAAACCTCCATCTCAATATCTCAAGCCTCCATCCAATCTTATCGCCGCCGCTGGACGCCGACCACCGTAACCCACCGTCGCCGTTGAAGCCGCAACAGTCCCATCGTTGAAGCCGAACGCCGCCGCCGCAATTTGCCCTTCACGCAATTCGCCACCCACTCAGTCCGCACCACGCAGTCCGCCGCCCACCAGTCCGTCGCCCACGCTGCCCGCCGTCCACCAGTCCGTCGCCCACGCTGTCCGCCGCCCAGTCTATCCGCCGCCCAATCTATCCGCCGCCCAGTTTATCCTCCGCCCAAGCTGTCTGCCGCCCACCCGCCCAAAACCACCGCCACCCACGTAGATCCGCCGCACCCGATCTGCAACGCGCCGCCGCCCAAACGCCTTAAAGCCTCTGTCCGCCGCCGCCCAAACGCTATCTACCGCCACCTGCACCCGCCGCCACTCGCACCCGCTGCCACTGGCACCCAATCTGTTGTAAAGCGCCGCCGCCTCACCCACTGTAACGCCGCCACTATTCATCGGTAAGTCTCTTCACCCATGAACTTTGAGTTTGTTACATATACCTTGATCCATGAATGATCTTCTGATGAATTGTGTTTCTTTCACTTGACATTTCTTTAGAACTTAATTAATTTTCTTGATGGGGAAGAATAAACTACTTGAATGAGGCAGTGAGAGAACCAATCCCTAAAGTTCTATTTAGAGATATCACTTATCATGGTGTTTAATTAAGACATTATCTTTTTGGGTGCTTGCAAAACTAGCAAAAAAATTTATGATAATAGGACCCATGTCACTACATTTTCTAAATTGCAAAAGTAACAAATTTAAAAGCAAATAACTCTTTGATAGTCATCTGATAGCCCTCTAATAGTCGTATGATAGCCATCTGATATCATTAATTACTTGTCATATTTTCTATATTCGCAATATGCAAAAAATAGGTGTAATTGACTGTCTTTTTCTAAATTTTTTTGTCCTTTGATGCAATTTCCCTTATCTTTTTACCTAATGGACCAAATATAATAATAGGCTCGAAAGATATAAAATAGCATATAATGCATATGAGCCACAATAATAATTATATTATATTTAATATAAATCTAATATTCTCCCACTTGCCCCATTGATATTATTTACCATACATGTTCATAGACATAATGCATAAAATTAAACTTCATAACGTATCATGTCAAGTCAAAGAAACTACCAAAAAAGCATGGTGTTCATACATCATTGCATTAACATACTCCCTTCCATGTATCACTGAAATGGTTCTTCTATTACCATGATCTATAATAAAGATAATCAATAATAGTCCAACAATAAGTGTTTTTATCAAAGATGATGTCCTGTTTGATTTACATAATTCATTTATGTATGATACTAATCATAAGAACAAAACTATGAGATAAAATAAAAAACAATAAATAAATGAGCTCTAAGTGTCAAATGACATAATCTTGATTTCAATAATGATATCTACTAATGCACATACGTTCAACATGATCTTTGAACGTCTTTGATGACAATCCTTTAGTCAGTGGACCTGCAATCATAAGTCTAGTGCTAATGTGTTCGATTGACATCCTTTGTTTATGAACTTCTTTTTCAACGACAAAGTATTTTAATTCCATATGTTTAGCACTTGTAGAATACTTGTCATTTTTTAGAAGAAAACTGTTGCATAATTATCACAATAAATTCTCAGCGACTTTGCATTACAATCGACAATTTCAAGTTCTGAGATAAAGTTCCACAGCCATAAACCATGAATTGTAGCCATAAAGCATGCTACACATTCAGCCTCCATAGTGGATGTAGCAATAATAAACTGCTTTGCACTTTTTCATGAAATTGCCCCTTCAGCTAATAGGAACAAATAGCCAAAAGTGTATTTTCGTGTAACCACACACTTGAAAAAATATGAATATGAATATCCAATCACCTCAAGATGATTAGATCTCTTGTAAGTAAGCATATAATCCTTTGTTCCTTGTGTATACCTTAAAACTTTCTTTGCAGCTTTCCAGTGATCCATTCCTAGATTACTTTAATACTTGCCTAGTATACCTACAACAAAATTGATGTCTGATCAAGTGCAAGTCATGCATACAATAATGATAATTCCAAGGTCAGTAAAATCCAAATCTTGAAGAATTTCATTCTTTATCAATCTTTCAATTTTTTCTTTGGACTTGTGACTCAAACATTTATGCCACAAGTAAGTTGATGATTCATTAGTTTGGCCACATTTAGTACCAACATTATGATGTGGGGTGAACAAACTTTCAGCAAAAAAATTTATCAAGCCATCACAAAGAATACCAGAGTCAATAAAAATGTTTTGTTTGAATAAACTAAAATACCCATTCTCAAGTTTAAAGTAATAACCTAAACTATTAAGTTTGGATAAGAAAATCAAATTACGAGAAATAGAAGGGACAAAAAATGGTAGTCAAAAGGTCTATTTCTCATACACGTGTCAGCTGTTAAATGATAGGTTCCCACTGCTTGAATTGGAACTTTGACTCTGTTTTCCATAAAGATGAATCTCTCATTTGGGTTTGTGGTTCGGGTCGTATGGAATCCTTGCATCGTATTGAAAACATGAATGGTACAACCATAATCGATCCACCATGTATTATAAGGAACTTCACTCAAGTTTGATACAAAACATACTAAAGCATTATGCTTACCTCTATTCTCGAACCATGACTTACATTTTAGACAATCCTTCTGATAATGCCTAGGTTTGTTGAAAAAATGACACATATCCTTAATCTGTTCCTTTTTATGGATTGAGACAGATGACTGTTTTACCTTTAGTTTTCCATGTTGCCTTTCCATTTTTTTAAGGTTTCTTTCCAACTCCTTTGTGATGCATGAGATTGGCAGAGTGAATTACTGGTTCCACAAGCCTCGCTTCCTTTTAAATGTGAGCATACTTTGTAATTCATGCACATTTCATTTATCTTTTAGAGTGTTATAGTTCATGTGGAATGAACCATACTCTAAAGGTAAGGAATTAAAGATAAACGTTACCAAAAAGTTCTCATTAACTTCCATACCCATGGTCTTTAATCTTGCTGGTAAGTTCGTCATTTCAAAGGATACGATCATGTATAGTACGAGAACCATCAAACTTGATGTTGGTTAAAGTACTCATAAGTGTTCCAGCAAGTGACTTATCAGCCAACTCTGACTAAGAACATATTTCCACGAATTTCATAAATTCCTTAGCATCTTCAGCTTTCTTAATTGTGGACTTGATATTGTTTGCTATAGTCATTCACATAAACATTAAGCTCAATCTATTTGATATTTTTCAAGCTTTATAGAAAGATCTATCTTGATCATCACTGCTAGCAGAAATAATTGTACCAGGCTCCTCACTTAAGAGTGCCAAATCAAGATCCAAAACTCCAAGATGAAATTAGATTTGTTGACACCAATCAAAGAAATTGAGTCCATTAAACTTGAGTATAGGCGCAACATGCGAATAAAGAGAAATGAGAGCAGATGCTACAATTACAAAATAAATATGCTTATACATTAATGCTTTGAGAAATAAACTTATACAACATATATTCAGATAATATTAAATAATCATTAACTTATACATTGAAGTCCTTCTTTGGAAGGCACAACAATGTACTTTATACGTAATTGATGCTAGATTTAGTTTCATATCATTGAAGACAAACTATGGAATATAAAATCTTCAAAAATTAATAATGATCGGTATAGTAAAGAATTATGAAGTTTTTTTTCCTTTACATTAGGAGTGTAAATGGGTCGGGTTGGGTTAGGTTGAGGGACATTTCCAACCAACCCATATTTTCGAGTTGGTTAGGTTGACAACCCGAATAACCCAAATTATATTCTCAACCCAACCCAACCTTTAAAATATGAGTTGGGTTGGGTTGGATTGTCGGGTTGTATTATTTTTTTCATTCCTAATGTTTATATGGTTTAAAATTGTTGTACAACATTGATAAATACACACATCCATAAATTCAAACTTTCAAACATTATCCATAAATATTAAATAAATAATAAAATTTCTATAATATATATATATATATATATATATATATATTATTCATTCGGGCTGGTTTGGGTTGACCCAAATTTTACAACCTCCAACCCGAGACCCACCCAACCCGAAAAAACCAAAAATTTTAACTCAATCTAACCCAACTCATATAATATGGATTAGATAATCCGGGTTGTCGGGTATTCAGATTATTCTTACTTTACATCAGGCTGAGATCAAAATTCGAAAGAGAATTAGGTTCAAAACTATAAACATTACTTAAAGTCAAAAAATGTCAATTGATTGAAAGTATAAACATCAGCAAATCCAAATCTAACTCAAATTTGAATCAAAGAAAAACATATGACTAGAACTTAATTCTTACACACTTGATTTTTCAAAATTGTAGGCAAAACTTTTTTAATTTAATATATCAAGTTGGTTAGAGTCAAATAAGTAATCAATCATAAAATAACAAATAATAAAATGAAGGGAAAAGAGAATGACATAAAAAAAAGTAATAGTTTACCCAAACTCGACACTACATCCAATCTTTTGCAGGTTCTACTAGAATGAAGAAATTGCAAATTGTTAAATGAAATATTTGTATGCGCGATCATAGCTGTATGATCGTGGCTGCCTGTCTGCACAATCATGGTTGCTTGTCTGCACAATCGTGGATGCTAATTGTTGATGGACTGTGAGCGATCGTGGTAGCGTGATTGGCAAATCGTGGTAAGCTATGAGCGATGTTGGTAATCTATGAGTGATGTTGGCAAGCTGAGAACCTTCGTACTACGTTACCAACATAACTCGTTGAAATTGTTTTAGTCGTTGGACGGTTTTTTATCGATTGTCATCATAATGGATGGTTACTTGTTCGTTGGAGCCTCCCCGTCCAATATAAAATTACCGATTACATAATTAATATGTGACCATTGGAGCCTCCTCCATCCACTATAAAATCACCATTCTACCTCTCATTTGGAATACAACAAAATTTCCACCTCTCTAAAATCTATCCCATCTCTCTCGGTCTATTATCTCTCTTGACCAAAATTTTAATTCTACTCTTTATATTTATTTTTTTCTAACAAGCATAAAAGTGTTTATCGAGTGTTGGGATTCCGGTGGGGCTCCAATACAGCTCAACTGACAAAATTAGAGGCAGTTTTATCTTAGAGACGACGGGACACATGAAATTATGTTTGCACATTTAAGCAGAGCCGTAAAACGTTTTAATGAGAGCAAGATCCTTAACTCAACCTATTTTTTATGTGTTTTTGTTTTGCAGATTTTCTAACCAAGAAGCTTAGCTCTACTGAAGTGCAACAACCATTTTAACGTTTATTCTACTGTGATGGCTGGTGCAATTCAAGGCAACATTATGACCTCCGATCTCAATCGAACATTCCGCTTCAAAGGAGAAAATTTAAAGCGTTGGAAATAATTGATGTTTTTTCTAACTTTCAAAAATGTTGTCACTTCTTGCACTACCGAAGAGTCGACACTACCAGCCCAAAATCCAACTGAGGAGGAAATCCAAAACCATGCTGCATGGACAGAGTCCGACTTTATATGTAAGAATCTTATTCTTAATGGACTTACTACTGATGAGCTTTATGATTACTACAGTACTATGTCCACCGTGAAAGAAATCTATAATGCATGGAAAAAGAAGTATGACACCGAAGAGGCTGGATCCAAGAAGTATGCAGTGAGTCGATACTTATGATACCAAATGACTAAAGATAGATCCGTGGAGGCCCAATAACACCAGCTATAGAAAATTGCTCATGAAATTATTAGTGAAGGTATGCCACTTAATGAGCAGTTTCAAGTTGCTGTTATTATTGATAAGTTACCTTCACTATAGAAGAACTTTTAGAATACTCTAAAGCACAAGACAAAAGAGTTCACATTCGAGAGTTTTATCATCTGGCTGAGGATGAAGGGGAGGCCCAAAATCATGATCAAAAGGAGGAGGTGAACGTTGTTCCCAGAAAGAAGTCCACTGTCGTTCTGAAACCAGACCTAAAATCAAAAGGAAACAAAATGAAGGTTCAAAACCGAGGTCCCAACAACTAGAAGAACTCTCAGAAACCTTAGTCCAGAAGTATGGTACATATTGTGTTCTATAACTTTAATAAATCTCTATAACTAGGGTAACTGAGCCACCAAAATTAATTCATTATGATTTATGTGAACTCAATAGCATGTAAAATAAGAATAGTAAAAGGTACTTTATAACCTTTATAGATGATTGTTCTGATTTTACTTTCATTTAATTACTTAAAAAAAGTGATGATTTTGACATATTTAAGGTATTTGTAACTGAAATAAAAAAACCAATTAAGAGACTTCGTAGTGATAGTGAAATTGAATATGATTCAATTGGCTTTAATAAGTTTTATAACTCAAAAGAAATAATACATAAAAGAACTGCTTCTTATTCTCTTGAAATGAATCAAAAAGCTAAAAGAAAAAATAAAACTCTAACTTAGTTAGTAGTTGCTATCTTGCTTGATTCAGGAGCAGGACCATCTTGGTGGGATGAAATAATTGAAATAGTTAATTATGTTCTTAATAGGATTCCTAAATCAAACAAAGCAACCTCACCTTATGAAATCCTTAAGAATAAAACACCAAACCTATCTTATCTTAGAACTTAGGGTTGCCTAACTTATGTTAGAATTCCTGATCCTAAAAGAAAGAAACTAGTCAGTAGAGCTATGAGTGTGTATTTATAGGAAACGCTGAAAATAATAAAGCTTATAGGTACTATAACTTAGAAAATAAGGTAATCATAGAATCAAATGATGCATATTTCTTCAAAGATAAATTTTGTTTTAAATCTAGAAATAGTAAAGGCCTAAATAGACAAACTAGTGGAGGCTCAAGTTCCAGTAGCTTGCCTTTATTTGGGATCCAAACCTAAGATAAGGAAGTAGATCATGAACCTAGAAGAAGTAAGAGAGTGAGAACCATAAAAGACTTTAGAGAAAACTTCTAAATGTACAATGCAGAAGAAGATCTAAAGATCTAACAGAAGCATTATCCTCAGTAGATACTGACTAATTGCAAGAAGCTATCAATGATGAAATGGACTCTCTTGAATCAAATAGGACTTGGCACCTAGTTCACCTACCTCTGGCTACAAAGAAATAGGCTCCTCAAACTTGATGTATCAGTAGATAAGTATAAGACTAGACTAGTAGCAAAAGATTTTAGATAAAGGGAAAACATAGACTTTTTAACAACTTTTTCCCAGTAACCAGAATCACCTTAATTAGAGTGTTAATTTTTATCATTACCCAAAACAATCTCTTAGTACATCAGATGGATATAAAGACTGTCTTCCTAAATAGTGATTTAGAAAAAAAAGATCTATATGAACCAACCTGAAGTTTCATAGTTCATGGTCAAGAATCTAAAGTGTGTAAGCTAGGTAAATTCCTATATGGACTAAAATAAGCTCCTAAGCAATGACATAAAAAGTTTGATAATCTAATCATGTCTAAAGGATTCAAAGTAAATGAGAGTGATAAATGCATCTACCATAAGTCTGAGAATGACTTATGCACTATTGTACACTTATATGTAGATGACATGTTAATCTTTGGATCAAGCTTACACCTCATAAATGATGTAAAATCAAAGTTGAGTGCAAATTTTGACATGAAAGACTTAGGAGAAGCTAATGTAATACTAGGAATTAAAATCACTAGAATTGAAAAGGGAATTTCTTTAAATTAATCTCATTACATAGAGAAGATCCCTAAGAAACACAACTACTTTGATAGCAAATAAGCCTGTACATCCTATGTTTCTAGTGTTAAGTTGTTCAAGAACACTGGCGATAGTATTAATCAATCTCAGTATACGAGCATCATAGGCAATCTGAGATATGTTGCTGACTGCACTAGACTAAATAGAGCTTATGTTGTAGGGTTACTATGTAGGTTTACTAACAGACCTAGCCTAGAACACTGAAATTGTCACATCCCATCCCACAAGCAATGCAAGACGCAGTATGACTTTGAGCATTGACACGTTAAACGCCAAAATTCTCAGCTTGAGGTCCTTAAGCTTTGGTTAATCACCTGATTACTTTTTACTTAAACTAAAATTTATACTTTAGGCAATGCAAAGTAACTTAACACCAATAAGATAAAACATTCTTCATTAATCTTTAACCATGCGTTCTACAACCCATTACAAGACATAAAGAACAATGATATTAGAACTTAAACTAAATGCCTAACATCCTCTTCTCGCCTAGCAGCTGTTCACCCTTCCCTTACTTTGGCCTCATCGCTTGAACACATGGAGAGTAAAACTTAAAACGTAAGTCGCAAGACTTAGTGAGGAAGTTTTAAGAAAAAAAATTTTAGAACATATATTTCAATATAAACACAACATTTCATAAGCTCATCTATAGATCAAATCGCGTAAATACATCATATCACATAAATACACATTAGTCATTTAACATTCCTTTTGCCAAGAACCTAAATCATTCTCTACGCTGACTCATCATCTCACGTTTAGACTACTGTGATATCCTTTTCATTAATAGCATCCGAAAATATCCTAATTCACTTCTTGTTGCTCAGGTCGCCTAACTCAATACACATATTTTATGCATTGGTCGACTTCATTCCATCATATAGTCCTTTTCTACATGACTGCCTTTACTCCTTATGTGCACATAATAGTTAGCTCATTAACAAGAAGAAGACTAATGATTTAAACACAATTTCATATTCATTTGAACATCATAAATCATACCTTAAACAAAATCTAAATCATCATTTCAAATGAGTAAAAACTTTTAAAGGAAATCTTTCAACATATAAACACTTTAAAGAAATAAATCACTCACTATGACTTGTTTTCCTTCTCGCAGAGAACACCTAGTTCAACTTTTCCTTTTAACGCCTAGGATTAGCTTATACTTAACTTTTTCCTATCATATTTCCAACAGCAGACTCTTTAACAATATGACTTCAATCTATATTTATACTAGTCCTAAATTGGATTAGTCATCCTTAACCTCTTTATAACTTGCTAGCTCTTGCTCTTAGTGGTGCACGTGGAAGCTTGATATTTAACTTAACCATGCTTAGCTTAAACCTTTACACATGACCTATTAAGTATACTTAGGAAATTTTTCAGAAGTTTCCTTACTTCTTATCGCCTAGTCCTTAGTTGGTGAGGACATTCAGCCCACGTTCCTAGCTTTCCTTGGCTTCTATTTAGCTCACACTGAACTCCAAATGCATGCTTCTTATTGCATAGTTCTAATTAAAACGCCTTCTCGTAAACACTTAGTTAAATGTTAAGCGTTTCTTAGGTACGGGTCTCATAGGAATGTTGTAGAAAGTGTAATGAGATATCTTAAGAAAACTTAGAACCTAGGATTACATTACCAAAAGTTTCTAGCTATACTAGAAGTTTACAGCCATGTTGATTGGAACTCCCTCTCGGATAACTTAAAGGCTATAAGTGGCTATATTTTTAATATAGTAGGAGTAGCTATTGCTTGGAAATCTAAGAAACATATTATTTTAGCCCAGTCAACGATGGAGTCGAAAATGATAGCACTAGTTATCACTAGTTAAGAAGCAAGATGGCTTCGTAGCTTACTATAAGAGATTCCAATATGGAAAAGACCGGTACCAGTCATACTAATCCATTATGATAGCACTGCAACTATCGCAAAAGTTCATACCCACTATTACAACGACAAAGAGACAATAGATACATCATAAACATAGCACTATTAGAGAATTTCCCACTATTGGTGCAGTGATAGTGGATTATGTACGATCCGATGATAACTTGGTTGATCCTTTTACGAAAGAACTAGTTAGAGAGAAGGTTTTTAAAACCTCGAAAGAATGGGAGTCAAGCTTATAGAAAACTAAATCACTTGTGAGGTAAACCGAACTTGAAAGATTAGAGATCCCAAGAAGCAAGTTCAATGGGTAATAGCTGATCTCAAGTGATATGAAGAGAATCATGCTAAAATACCTAAGAGTTCCGTTCTTATGATTCAGTGATTAGCATTATATCTTGAAGCGAATAAAATGGATAAATTTAGTTCTTAAGGAATTCTATACTTAATGTCAAATAGGTTACATAGCTACAGAAGTACTTTTGATAGATTCACCTTTGTGGATGTGAAGGTGAGGGCCTGTGAGGCCTTAATCCAGAAGGAAATGGGCATTTACTAGAAGATTGATTTCAAAAGTGCTAAGAAGTTTTGAAAGAAAAGATGCAAAGAGAGAGAGTGGGGTGACACAAAGAGAAACGCGTAAGCCAAGATTCTGTCGCATAAAGGTAGACAACGTGATAAGGGTAACTGGCGAGGAAGGCATTACATTGGGCACCAAGAGCAAGGCGTTTGGCAGGATACTGGGAGAAGAAGTATATACTCCTTAAGAGATTGAGGTAAGGAAGTAAATGTCTTGTCAAGCGACATGACAGCTCGTTGTGGGGAAGGAAACAACAATGACTTTTTAGAAAGAGAAAAGGATTGTCAAACAATTAAAAGTTTGACTTTCCAAAGAAATAAGGTGTACATCTCAAGGAAAAGTCAAATCGTCACTGATGATTAGTTACATGTCAAGTTTGGATTGGTAACGTAACGCAGTGTGTTAATAAGACGACACATATAAAGCATGGAAGTGACATTTGGAGGTGAAAGGCCTCTATAAATAGAGTCAAAGCCAAAAGAAGAAGGGAGTTTTCGACAAAAAGAGACTCTAGTTTTCTGATGAAAGTAAGAGGAGAAGGTTTTGAATGTTAAACGGACGGTTCCTTCAACTGCAGACAAAGGGAGAAAGTCGAAAGCCGAGAAGGAATAAGTTGAGACTAGGTATCTTCTATGAGTAACAATATGAACTATTTGTTTTGTTGTGAATACTACACTGTTTACGCTGTTTCATTTTACAAGCATTATTTGGAAGTAATAAATGTGATTTACAAGCATTACCTATGATTGATTACTGTAGCAGCTGACACGTGTATGATCAAATATTGGCCACGTTTTGAATGTAAAATTGGTAAAAGTAGCTTTACCTATTTATTTTTCTTTACATTTTCTTCTTCCTCTTCTCTTTCTTACTTTACTTTTCTCTTCTTTGTCTATCCTTTTCTCTGTGTTCGTGAAGGGTTTGTTGAAGAACAAATTTCAAGCTTCCTTCTTCTTTCTTTTCTTATGTGTTTATGTAGCTTTTCTTTTGAAGAAGCTTTTGTGATTGTGAGATTATGAAGATGAAGATAAAGCAAGGAGAAGAAGAACCAACACAAGGGATTTTAAAGTGGTTCGGTTTTAACAAACCTACATCCACTATGCATAGGAGCAAGATCTTTATTTTCTACCCTTTGATCTTCATAAATACAAGGTATTTATAATAATTTCTCTTAGATTCTAGTTCAAAGTAGTTAGATTGTTTTAACAAATTTTAAAGCTAATTTTCTTTTACACATTAAGCTTTTATTTAAGTTTTTCACAAATCTCCACCTTAAAAGACATAGATTAAAAAATTTGTGAAGGTCTTGACTCCCATTTATTGCTGCAGTCACTTCTTTTTAGGTTCCAGGAAACCGATTATTTGAAGGCATTTGAGAAGCTTCGTTCGAGTGACTACCTTGGTCAACATATCAGCTGCGTTCTCACTGGTATGAAATTTAAGCACTTCCACTTCTTGTTTTTCAATCTGTTCTCTGATGAAGTGAAATTTAATATCTATGTGCTTTGTTCTACTATGATATTGTTGGTTTTTTACAAAGGAATGGTACTTTGATTAGCACATAAAATCTTTACAGATTTTTGTGATATGCCAAAGTCCTTCAGGAGTCCTTTTAACCAAATAGTTTCTTTGATAGCTTCTGCAAGAGCTATATATTCAGCTTCAGTAGATGATAGGACCACCACTGATTGTAAAGAAACTTTCTAGCTTAGGACATTACCTCCAATTAGGAAACAGTATCCTGTTAGTGACCTTCTCTTATCCAAATCCCCTGCGTAGTCAGAGTCTACAAAATCATAGAGCTTAAACAAATCTTTAGGACAACATTTATACATTAATTGAGCATTCATAGATCCCTTTAGGTACCTAAGTACCCATTTGGCTGCTTCCCAATGCATTTTTCCTGGGTTAGCCATGTACCTACTTATTAAACTAGATGAGTAAGATAGATCAGGCCTAGTTGAAATCATTAAGTACATTATACTGCCTACCACTTGTGAGTAAGGTATGTTTGCCATGTATTTAACATGGTTGAGATTTTTTGGATTTGGACAATTTGCAACTGATAGTTTAAAGTGTTGTGCTAGAGGAATAACTACTTGCTTAGCATTTAACATAATGAATCTTTTAAATACCTTATAGCAGCAGTTACTTTGATTTATGGTGAGAGTCCTTTTTGTTCTTTCTCTAGAGATGTCAATGCCTAGAATTCTTTTTTATTCCTCAAATTCCTTCATATCAAATACTTCCTTCAATGTTGTCTTTACTCTTTTGATATCAATTTTAGATTTTCCTGCAAGCAACATATCATCTACATACAAGAGTAAATAGACCTTAGAAGAAGGAACTTGAACTTATAAATGCACAACTATCGTAGAAACTTTTGTGAAAACCAAGTTTAGAGATAAAATCATCAAACCTTTTATACTAGCACCTTGGTGATTGTTTTAGACCATAAATGGACCTTTTAAGATGACATACTTGGTCTTCTGTACCTTTTTCAATGTATCCTTGTGGTTGGTTCATGTAGATTTCTTCTCTCAAATCACCATATACGAATTTTGTTTTAACATCAAGTTCTAAATCTTCTTGAACAACTAATGAAAGAAGCATTCGAACGGAGGTTTGCTTAACCAATAGTGAAAATATTTCATTATAGTCAATTCCTTCTCTTTGGGTAAAGCCTTTGGCAACAAGCCTACTTTTATATTCAAGAGGTTGAAGACCGGGAACTCCTTTTAGTTTTTAGATCCATTTGCAAGAAATGGTTTTGTGATCTCTAGGTAGTTTCACCAAAGTCCAAGTATTGTTTATAGAGAGAGATTCCATTTCTTCATTCATAGCATTTATCCAATGTCTAGCATTAAGGCAGCTTACTTCCTCATCAAATATTTTTGGTTCATCATCATATAGATGAATTACTTCATTTAGAGCAAAGTTTACACAATCAGCCTCGCTGTATCTAAAAGGAAGGACTCCCCTTCTTTGTCTATCTCTTGCTAATGAATAATGTGATAAGTCTTCTTCTTCTTAAGGAACTTCTTCTAGAGTAGGTAGAATGGAGCTGCTTAACTCTAATTCTTCCTCAGTGGTACAAGGAAGTTCATTTGATTCATTGTTTGGTAGATGCTCTACCTCAATCTTATTAGGTTTATAATCAGAATCAAAAGTTTCATTAGATTTATCAAACATAAACATAATATCTTCCTTAAAAACCACATCTTTACTAGTTATACATCTTTTTTCTATAGGATGCCACATTCTAAAACCTTTAACACCTTCTGTAAATCCTAGGAACATACATTTTATTGCTTTAGGTTTTAATTTCCCTTGACTTTGATGGACAAACCCTATACTGCAAAAAATTCTAAGGTTTTGTAAATTTGGAAGGTGTTTAGACCATTTTTCTTCAGGTGTTAGGAAGTTTGTAGAGTTATGAGGGCATCTATTAAGGGTATAAACAGTATAGGAAACAACTTCTGCCCAAAATTTTTCTGGAATCAAAGCATTTGACATTTGACATCTAACCCTTTCCATTATTATTCTATTTAACCTTTCAGCAACACCATTTTGTTGGGGTGTATATCTCACAGTCCTATGTCTCTTTATTTCGTGTTCTTTACAAAAATTATTGAACTCCTCACTACAAAATTCTAAATCATTATTAGTTCTTAAGCATTTAATCTGTTTAGAAGTCTGTTTTTCTATCATAATCTTCCATTCTTTAAACTTTTCTAGAGTTTGGTCTTTAGTTTTTAAGAAGTAAACCCAATTTTTTCTAGAATAATCATTAGTAAAAGTTAGAAAGTACCTAGAATTGTTTAAAGATGGTGTTTGTAAGGGTCCCCATAGGTTGAAATGGATGTACTCTAGGATGTATTTGGTGTTGTGTTCAGCCTTTTGAAAATTCTGCCTTGTGGACTTACCAATTACACAGTGCTCACAGAAAGAGAGTTTTTCAGCTACTCCTTTAGGAATGATGCCCTGTTCTGACAATATTTTCAATCCCTTTCCACTTATATGAGAAAGTCTCTTATGCCACAAATCTCTTTCAATTAGTTTATCATTAGAGACAATTAATGCAGCATGTTTCATGGACATTTCTTTGATAAGAAAGAGTCAATTTATTTTTGTACCAACAAGAACAATCTTAGAGTTTTTAATTATTTCAAATTTTCCAGCAGAGCCTCTGTATACATAGCCTATAGAGTCTAGTATACCAAGAGAAATTAAATTTCTTTTCAAGGATGGAGCATGCCTCACATTCCTAAGAAGTATTGTTGTCCCATCTTTGAATTTAAGAGTAACAGAACCAATACCTGTAATCTTGCAAGCATTGTCATTTCCCATGTATACTAGGCCTCCATCCTAAGCTTTGTATGTTGTAAACCAACCCTTTAATGGTTTCATATGAAATGAACACCCTGAATCAAGAACCCAGTCATGAGTTTCTTCATTGCCTTCTGTTTTCATTGAATTTTCTGAGATGGTTAAGGCATCTGAATACATAAATGAAGTTTGATCTACTACTGATGCTTCTGCCTTTGGTTCTTCTTGTTGTTTTTCCTTTTGTTTCTTTTTATTTTGCTTTTTCTTTAGAAAGAAACAGTCTTGTCTAAGATGTCCCCTTTTTGTGGCAAAATGTGCATTCTTTGGTTTCTTTAAAGTGGCTTTTGCTTTTACCTTTTGAAAATAGACCTTCACCATTTGATTGATATTTCCTCTGTGAATTTAACTCTAGTTCTTTGGTTTTTATTGCTGATATTACATCATCTGTGGTGATTTTTTGCCTTTCATATTTGAGAGCCATTTTTACTTCTTTGTATGCTTTTGGAAGTGAATTTAGTAAAATGAAAGATTCATTTTCATCACCAATCTTGTCTCCCAATTCTCTGAAGTCTGAAGACAACTTCTTAAATTTTCAAAGATTTTTTGTCAAAGATTTGTTGTCATCCATCTTGAAGGTAAAGAACTTCTCCCTCACATATGCACGGTTTGGTAGGTCTTTGGACTGATAAAGTTCTTCCAATTTCTTGTACATTCCATAAGTTGTTTGTTCACCAATGACCTCCCTAAGAACATTGTCACTTAGGTTTAAAACTATGGCACCATAGGCTGCATTTTCCATAGTTTCTTTTTCTTCTTGAGTCATTATTTTAGTTGGCTTTTCTGGATCCGTGAGAGCTTTTAATGCCTTTTATTGGCCAACAATGGCTTTGATCTTTGCTTTCCATAAGGTAAAGACTCCATCGAATTTCTCAATATCATATCTTGCAACTGCCAATTTGAGTTTCTTTGAATCAAGAATCTGAATCTTGGAGCTTTCTTGATTTGCTTAGCAAGCTCTTTTACCAATTTTTAGCAGCTGACACGTGTATGATCAAATATTGGCCACGTTTTGAATGTAAAATTGGTAAAGTAGCTTTACCTATTTATTTTTCTTTATGTTTTCTTCTTCCTCTTCTCTTTCTTACTTTACTTTTCTCTCCTTTGTCTATCCTTTTCTCTGTGTTCGTGAAGGGTTTGCTGAAGAACAAATCTCAAGCTTTCTTCTTCTTTCTTTTCTTCTGTGTTTATGTAGCTTTTCTTTTGAAGAAGTTTTTGTGATTGTGAGATTATGAAGATGAAGATGAAGCAAGGAGAAGAAGAATTAACACAAGGGATTTTAAAGTGGTTCGGTTTTAACAAACATACATCCACTATGCATGGGAGCAAGATCTTTAATTTATACCCTTTGATCTTCATAGATACAAGGTATTTATAATAATTTCTCTTAGATTCTAGTTCAAAGTAGTTAGATTGTTTTAACAAATTTTAAAGCTAAATTTCTTTTACACATTAAGTTTTTATTCAAGTTTTTCACAATTACCCTTCTGTAAATGATCCAATACGTTTTATGAGCCTTATTTTTGTGAATGATAAAATTTGTTTCATAAATGTTTTCTAAAAATAAGAGTGAGTTATGAATGTTCTTCAGCAAAAGGAAAATGTTTTCCATGAATATAAGTATTCTTCAAAAAGTAATAAAGTGTGATTTATAAACTATTGTGAATGGTTAATCAGTTTCTAATGTGATTTCTAAACTATTGTTATAATTCTCATTTTGGAAAAGTGATGTTCTATAAACATTATATGTTAAGTATTCTTTCCTCTATGGTTATAATTATAAGATGTTTCTCTAATTTGTGATAATCGATGTTAAGGGTAAGCGGTGAGTCGTTGCTCCCTTATCGTATTCGCGTGGTTGTGTGAAGTGAACCCGACGTATGGCGTTGTAGCGCTCGCTGTGTAAATCTGATAAGACAGTGATGGAACATTGGTTGAGCGTGACTTCCAGGTCTGAGAATGAATGAATGTGGCAAGGCGCTGGTGAAATTCCTAAGTAACTCGCATGATACTCGTGAGAGCAAACCTCTGGTCTAGGCGAAGGGAAAATCTCAAGTCTTAGAGCCAAGCTAATTGTGAAATGAACCCAGCATATGATGTTGTAACGCTTGCTGTGAAAGTTTGAGTAAGACAGTGATGGGACGTTGGTTAAGTGTGACTCCCAGGTCTAAGAATGAATAAATGTGGCGAGACGCTGGTGGAATCCAGGTCTAGGCAAGGGGAAAATCCCAAGTCTCATAATTGAGCTTATGGTGAAATGAATCCGGCGTATGGTGTTGTAGTGCTCATTGTGTGATTGTTAAATTGTTGTGGTTTATGCAATGTGTGTTAACTGTTCGATGCAACGTACCTTATCTGTTGTGGCTTGATACTATTATGATTCGTTGATTCTATGTGTTTTCTCAAAAAATGTTTTCTTAAAATTTGTCGCTCACTAAGTCTATTTGACTTATGTCTTAAGTGTTTCCCCTCCCTAGGTTGTCAAGCGTTGAGGCCATGCAAGGGTTGGTTATGAAGCATTGTAGCCTAGTTAAGGACGAAAGGCAGAGTTCCTTTTTAGTCTTACATGACATGCTAGCCATGACATCTCATCATACGTTTAAGGAGTCGGTTGGTAAGGTTACTGCTCTTTAAGGCCCAAACCTTATATAAGCAAGGAATAGAGACGTAAGAATTTCCAGGAGTTGAGGCAGAGAAAGGAAGTCTTGAAGATTGTCTTCTAACTCGAAGTACTTGGGTGAATGAGGTAAAGAAGAAAATAAGAAGCTTCACACCTCTAAGCATTCGCTTCAAAGAAGCAATTGAAGCGAAAAATGAGGGAAAAAAGATCCTGAAAGATGTCCTTGAGATTGATTGTGGACAACAAAGGGAAAGAAGATGGGATTCGAGGCTTAAACACCAGGACGCGAAAGGCTAAAACTTGTTAGAAAGAAGAAGGACGTGAGGATATCAGAGTTAACTAGTAGAAAAATGGCCTATGATGACAGTTAAATGCCATCATAGAAAGATTTCGTGACAGTTATTTGTCTACATTGCAATCACTTTCAAAATCCTTCCAGCTGACTTGCTTTCTTGGTCACTCTAAGTCAGATACTTTATTCCTTCCTTTATTCGCCATGGAAAATAAGTAAAAGATGGATAAAACATGGGCAGAGTATTCCACATGTTCTGTGTTGCAAATTAAGCAAATCACCTAAAGAATCAAATTCCAACAAAGTTAATCAAACTCCATCATAATATATACTTTACAAAATGTAATTCTATTAAAAAAAATCAATAGAGCACCCTTAAACAGACTTGTCTAATATCCTGACGAACTCAAGAAACGAAAAAAGAAATATCAAGAACTCACCGACGATAATCTTTTGAACGGCACGTGGGGGACTTGGCAGACGTCGAAGACAACGACAGCGGGTTGCACCGTCGATATGGTTTGGAGAGGTTGAGATTTTGAGAAATTAGGGCGTGAGGTTTAGAAAATGAATGTCGTCGATGACCTGAGATGATAGGCCGAGATGAAAGGGGGAGCCAGAGAAATGCTAGAGGCGGCGTGAACTTGAACCTTGCGTGAAATTGGAAAATTGGGGAAGCGGAAGAAGATTGGGATTTTAGTAGGTATTTAGAGAAAAATAGGAAATACGGGGAAGTGTACAATAAAGGAAAGGAAACGAATACTAATAATGTTATTATTACATTCAATGACAATTAAAAATTGTTACACATTTATGACACTTAAAAACTGTCATAAATTCTTCAAATCCAAAAGATTCCGTCTTTTCCTGCCAAAAACGCGTTTTTTAGCATTTATGACAGTTTCTTCACCCTCCAACCTCATTTTGGCTATACCCAACTGTCATAGAAACCCATATTTCTTGTAGTGGTTGGTTTATTTTTACGTAAAGTAAAATTGTAAAATTGTACTTCTGTAAGCGTTAAGCTAATAAAGAGAAGGAAATTTAAGTTATTACACTGTGTTAATTTTTAAGTGTTTTCACTGCAAAAGAGGTAAAGGACTCTATGGCTCAAATGGAAGATCTTCACGAAGAGACGAAAAGAAGAATTGTTTCGCTCACTAGGTGTTCTTCGTGCTATCTCGCATGAGGTATGCGTTGAATATCTAGATAACACATCCTCCATTTGGTCGCATGGTGTGACATTTGGGGACAGAGCGTGACAGGGTCGCTTCCTATGGAATTCTGGGCAAATTCTCTAAAAGCATTCAGTAAAATGGGATATATGTACAAGACCTTAAAACACAACCATTTAGAACTTCACCCAAATAATATTGTGTGAGCAAATGTTGTTAGGGGTAAAGTTCAAAATCGATGATTACTTTACAATATTCTAAATCATTGTCACTATGTAAAGGTTCAAGTCGCAAGACATATTTGCTTAAGCACGATATTACACAAATAGATACTGCTCAATAAAAATGTTTTTAAAAATTTTCAAGTGGGGGACTGTTAGTAAAAAAATTTTAAGTGGGAGACTGTTAAATGAAAAATTTGTATGCACAATCGTGGTTGTACAATCGTGGCTGCCTGTCTGCACGATTGTGGCTGCTTGTTTGCGTGATCGTGGATGCTAGTTGTTGACATAAACCATTGAACTGTTTCTAGTCGTTGGACGATTTTTTCATTGACTGACATAATAACAAACGATTACTTGTCCGTTGGAGCCTCCGCCATCCACCATAAAATCACCAGTTACGTAATTAATATGTGTCCGTTGGAGCCTCTCCCATCTACTATAAAACCACCATTCCGCCTCCCATTTGGAATACAACAAAATTTCCACCTTTCTAAAATCTCTCCCATCTCTCTTAGTCTATTATCTCTCTCAGCCAAAATTGTATTTTTACTCTTTATATTTATTTTTGGTATACCAAACATAAAAGTGCCTATCGAGTGTTGGGATTCCGATGTGGTTCTAGTGCAGCTCATATCAACGAAATTAGAGGTTGTTTTATCCTGGGGACAACAGGGCACGTGAAATTCTATTTACACATTAGAGCAAAGCTGCCAAACATCTTAAAGAGAGCAAGATCCGCAACTCAACACCTATTTTTAACATATTTTTGTTTTTACAGATTTTCTCACCAAGGAGCTTAGCTCCACCTAAGTGCAACAACACAAATAACTCACACTCCCGCAACAAATCTCTCCTCATATAGTCCAATAATATGATCCATTTAATTTTTAGTACAACTACTAGGTATCATGGAATAAATAATTAATAATCAGAGAAACACCCAAAATCCAGAAGGTACTCTGTATTTTACACTAAAATGTTGAAGAGAATAGAAACATTCAATCTCTCGCCTTTTTCTTCTTCAGGAGGCTGTCGGCACTTCAATTTCCTTCTAGCTAATTGTAGCCAACTCCATTTCTTTGTTTGTGGCTATGAGTGATCTCCACCGTTCATGCTACTTATTTTGATAACCCACCTCCAATTTTATCCATCAAAAAGAAGTTTTATGGGTTAAGTATAAAAATGCAATGGGCTTGGAGTTTTGGGCTCCACAGTTTCTAACACCAACACGACCCCAAACAATAGAATGCACTAATTAAGTTCGTATGTGTTTCTTCTACTTTGGTTCCTTTGTTGTGCCTTGACTCCGCCTCCGGCTTGTGTTGTGGATGCCTTGTATTTCTCTATTAATTACGTAGCTTTTAGAAAAGATAAGAACATCCAAATTTTAATATGCATCTTATTGATCAAATCTAGATCTATAAGAAAGTTTCATAACATGAAACGAATACGTGGCACTTTTTTTGTGCTTTATATTATTAGTAAATGCACAAAAATAACCATAAAATAAAAAAAAAACGAAAAATAAGAAACCAAGAATGATAATGAAAAATCATATTCCATCTATAATCTAAAGCTCTAATTCCAAAATAATAACATTATTGGCCAGCATCCACATCAAATCATTCTCTCTACCACAACAATAAATCACACTCTCTCTTCTAAATAATTTATCCTTATGTACCCAAAAACTTAAGTCAGCAGATAAAGATGAATATAATATAGTAAAACACTCGCTTCACTTAAGGGCTTGAAATATGAAAAAGAGTCGAACAAGTGGAAATCATTTTTAATTTGGAGAAAATAATATTGTCGAGGACTTAAATCCGAGACATATTCTGAAACAACCAGCTTCAATATCGTCTAAAAGCTTAGTAGGTGAAGGTAAGATTTTGATCTACTTGTAGACTTCGCTTGAAGATGTTTTTCAATCTTTTTATTCCACACCAAGTAACCAACGTAACCCTAATTTATGATCAACTTGGCCAATACCATTTAATGTACTCTTTTGGGTTTGTACTTATTATAGAATATTTTAAAAGTTTAGGCATCATGTTCCCCACGTTGTGATCAACTTTAATTTATGAACGTCGCTTGAAGGTCTCTCCCTTGGACATCCAGAAACCTCCGACCTTTCTTTTCAAATTGTTTGGTTAAATGCTCCATGCATGCTTTGGGTGATGCCTTACAAAATTCTCATGGGACATGTTTACGTTATATCAAAGTAATTAAAGTAATACAAAAATGGAGAGACGAAGCACACAATCAATGAAGAAGACGAAGGTCATCCCATGCCTCAAGACGAAGTTTCAAATGACGACATTATTATTAAATGTTGGTGTGGCAACCAACATAGAAAATGTGGACACATATGTTCATATTCCTAAGCCAAATTAGAGATACAAAGCAAGAAAAATGAGGAAATAGATAATAATGTAAGAGAAAGAGAGAGGATGCAGTAAATTAAGCGAGTATATGTAATTAGAACAATTGTTTTAGTCACATAAGTGCTATTAAGCCCACTTAACTCATTATTCCAGCTGGTCGGAGTCTCAAACAACCCAAAAGATTAAGAACTTTTCTGTTTTTTTAAAAAAAAAAGGCAAAAGATTCATAAGTAAGCAGTAGAATATTTCAAAACAATTATGTACACTGAAAAGCAGAAGCAAAAATATATAAATATATTAGCAATTGGCAGTAATTATATATTTATTTATTAAAAAAAAAAAAAAGAATCCAGATTGGTTGAATTAAATTTAGGTTCTAACTTCTCACCCTGTGTCGGTGCTCAGACGAAGTACACAAAAAATGAACGTAGATGACGATAGCCGCAAACTACTAGTAGTACTGCCCACCTTACCCAACCATCCCAGCTACCCCTAAAAAAAATCATCACAAATTAATCCACAAAGAAAGAAAAAGGAAAAAGAAAAGAATCAGCAAAATATGTTCTTCCCTAAAAAAAGGTTCAAATACAAATTTAAAATACATTATTATTTGAGCCGTGCTAATTAAATATTCTCTAGGACGAAGTTGCAAGGTGGTTTTCGGAGTGGTCGGAGTGGTTTTCCGATGAAACGATCGGGCAGTTTTCCAGGGAGGTACTATTCCCTCCACCTTGATTGTACAATGTGGAGAGTTGGTGGAAATAAGGGCAAGTTCTTGAGTCAAGAGATCTCTTCTTGTTGACATCTTTAGTTTTTCTAAAGTACTTGTTTATGTTTTCCCATTTCTCTTTGCATCTCTTGGCACTTCTTTTGTAACCCAATTGAAGCATTCCTTGTGAGATTCTCTCCCATAGTGGAGCTTTTAATGACGCTCCACCACTTAGGCCTTCATCTTGATGATTGTTGTTGGTGTTGTTATTGTACATCTTGCACCTCACATTTACTAAAGCCAACACTTCATCCCTTGGCCATCTTTTTCCCAAGTCTTCACTCTCATGATCTAACTTCTCTTTACTTTTAGGGTTCGAATGATTATTGATGAAGGAATTTGGGTCTTCAAGGATTTGGGTTGATAAACAAGGGTTGTTTTTAGGGTTTTTAATTGGATCATTTTGGCTAGTGAAAGAGTTTGAATTTTCATGAGGTGGTTTTTTGTTGGGGCTTGACGTTTGGCATTGGATTAAGGATGAGGAAGAAGGAGTAGAATTAGGGATATTGTTATTTTTGTTGTAATTATTCAAACTTTGGAGTAAATTTTGTAAGTCTTTTTTGGATTCATGAGATGAAGAAATTAAAGTGGTTGAATTGGTGATTTGGTTCAAAATTTCAATGATTGTGGCTTGTCTATCACCTGCAATGGCTTGTTCATGGGCCATCACTTCAAGCTCTTTGTGAAGTCTTTCCATTTGTTCCTTCTTCCAATATTCCTCTTTAGCAACCTTCTCTTCTTCCTTCTTCAACATGTCTTGTAAAAGCTTTGAGTGAATTTCCTCTTGTTGTATCATCATTTTCTTCACTATTTCCTCACAATAACCCTTCAACAATTCAAATTCCTTTTGCCTCATCATTTTCCTCTTTTTCTTACTCTTCTTGCAACTACTTGATCTACTACTATCATTCCGTTCTTCCTCATTATTCGTCCCCGCTCTTATTTTGTTGTTTCTCAAATCTTCTCCTTCTTCTTCTTCCTCATGAAGTTCTCCATCTTTATCTTCGTTTTCTTCTTCACCTTCTTCTGGTACCACAACGAGGGTGGGGCCACCCTCGTCTGGTTTCCCGTTCTCTTCATGAATCAGGAGAAGGTGATCTTGATCTTGATTTGGATGGTGATTATAATTCAGCTCATGAGTGAGGAACCTACAACTTTTATTGTAGTTAATGTGGTTGAAATATCTACTCTCTTCTTCAAATTTCTCTTTACACTTGTCTGCAGTCCTTCTAAAACCCACCTCTCCCAACTTCCTGCACCCACCATAATTAAATTAAAGAAAATAAAATAAAACTAAATGCAACCAACATATATGCCTGCATTTATTCCTACTCTTTTAGGTGTATATTAAAACTATACACCTCACACATTATTGTATTTCCCAAGGAGAAAAAAACATAATATCATAATATCATTCTCTCTCTCTATATAGTACAATTGAATTAAACTAGCCCACCAAATAGAAAGGCAAGGGAGCAAAGAATATATATGCTTAATTAATTAGAAAAACAAAACATAAATAAATAAATAATGAAGAGTAGTGATAATAATATTAATAATGATAGGCAAAAGATTTTGTTTAATTTAGGGGTTTGAATTTGATGACCTTGAAACATGTTCCCAAGTGGATTCGGGGAAGCAATTTTCAATGTTGGATCTGATTCTAAGGAGGGCAAGAAGCTCATCATTGCTCCATTGATCATAATGAATAATATGATGATCCTCCATCAAAATGGATCTGTTGTTGTTGTTCTCTCTACCGACCTCCAAATCTACGCCCACCTGCAAATTACTCCCAGTTCCCGTAGTCGTCGTCTTGTCGTCATTTTTGTCGTCGCCATGAGGATTCGGAGATTGATGATGCAAAAGATGATGAGGATGATGATGAAGATGAATTTGATGATGATGATGGTGAGTAGTAGAAGTAGCATTATAAGAATCAAAAGGGTGGAAATTGAAATTAGGAGAATGAAGAGCAAAATTAAGAGGAATTAAAGGAAGAGAATTAGAATTTGGTGGTGGTGGTGGAGTTGTTCTTGGAGTTAAGAATTGATGAAGTTGCTCAGATACCGATCCTCCTTCAAACATTGTGTGTGTGTGTGTGTGTATTTTTTTGCTCTCCTTTTTTCTTCTTCTTTCACTTCTTTTAACTCTCTTTTTCTCTCTCTTTTTCTCTCTCTCTCTCTTTTTCTTTTTTGTATAAATGGCAAAATGCTTCAAATAAACACAACAAAACACGCACCCCTATACTATACCTATCTCTCTCTCTTTATTTATTTCATTATTTTATTTTTTAAAGAAAAAAATCAATATATTTTTGTTTCTATTTTCTCTCTCTCTAGATCTCAATCTTCTTTATGAAAGAATTTGTCTTGTTGTGGAAGACAAAAAGATATAGCCCACCACACCCTTTTCTAAGAAACTGAAAGTCACCCTCCAAACAACACACACATTATTAGAGACATTATTCACTGCATGCAACGCCTACCTTTACCAGTGTTTTGTGATTGATTACACATTATCAAATTTTGTATAATACATCCGGTTGATGACAAAATCCTTACCAGCTCAGGAAACTCACTTAATAACTTTTACAGCCTTCAACGGTAAATTTCTAGTTTTGGAGAAGAAATACTGCCTACAAGATAAAAGAAAAAAAAATTCTATTGTCATGTCTGTTAGCACCAAAACTTACGATACTTAAGTCAATATTTGGAACAATACAGGTAGAGTAAGCTAGCGATAGAGGAGAATAAATTATCTTTATCTAGACTTTTATTATTATATAATGGGGTTTAGGATCTTCCTTATCCTTTTTAAACTTATTATCTATTTCATTTTCCTATTTAGAATTTAGACACTCGGATTGTTTAAAGGTCGAGGTGGGCTGACAGATCGTAAAGGCTCAATTAGCCTCGACCTCAGAGATCACCAAGCTAACGGTCCAATTGGGTCTTTAACCTGATTGCCTTTTATCTCCCCTATTTGCTAAGAATTCTTTCAAGTTTTCTTTCTTATTGCTCTTGGATCCATTCTTCAGGATCAGGAAACTCTTCTGATTTTACTATATATTAGCATCATCTTTTTTCCAATTCTGAACTACCCATTACAAAGAAGCCTCAAATGATCTCTTCCTTCCATATTAAATTTTCAAGATACAATTTTATTGGTAACCAAAAGAAAATCTCATAGTGCAAAACGAACATTGTTGAATGGGTAAGAAATTTTCTGATCTTTTCATGTAGTCAAAGGAATCAACTCCTGAATTTTTTTAATATCAATTAACTAATTAGGTAGGATTCACTCATAAATACTATACTTGTAATTTTCAAGCTAGCTACCAATTTAAGTTTTCCTAAAAAACCATTTCAAGAAAAACTACATAGAGAAAAAAAAACTCATTCTTGTGAAAAAAAAAAAAGAACTTGTACAAAATATCCTTGTCAACAGCTAATATTTACCTATAATATATATGGTTTTAGTTTTCTCAAAGAAATATATATATATATATATATATATATAAATGATTTTGGTCCTACATATTTTGATCTCTCTGTTACTACCACACAACTGAGTTTCTTATTGCAACGTAATTAAGTTTCCTAGGTAAGATCATTAAAAACAAAATTAAAAGGAGAAAAAAATGCCACCCAATAATTAATATATATTTCTTCAAAATCATACCCTTCAAGTTCGTGTGTGGTCCATTTGTTAGAAAATATTGGGTGTTTACATGAGATATATTTTCACAAATTAATTAATATCACTAATTACCCGTTAATAACTAGCAATATATATCAATATATATCAATACTGAAATGAGCATAGCATAATTGACATAAACCACGTTACTGATTTTAGCTCAATTCCTTCGATCCATATAATGTCCAAATAATAATAATAATTATCATATTTGTAGTACCGCTAACTTCATCAATTACATGGTGGAGATGCACACGTGTAAACTCTATCAAATAATTTTAGTCCAACTAACGTTTTAAACAACTATATGAGCTACAAACACCCTTTCATAAATTGAATAGTCATCTTATGTTAATATTACTCTTATTTATTTTTATATATATATAAACGAAATGGTTAAAAATATTTATAAAATATAAAAAAATTTTAATTTATATTCCTTATGGGTTCTATTTCAAATTTTTCACTAAATAATTCTATATGTGAAAATATTTTTTAGTTCTTATATAAGTACTACAATTTTCTAAAATAACTAAATATGAAATTTAGATTATTCCCAATTTTTCATTAGATAACACTTAGTTTTTGATTTTTAGTTTTAGAAAATTGAGCATATCAATATTATTTGTGGAATTGTTAATACTACTTCCAAACAACGGATACAAAACCTTTCTTATTCGGGTTATTTAACTCATTTACCTCAAAATGAAAATACATTTTAAATTGAAACCAAGAAAAAACTTTTTAATTTTAAGGCGACTTTCAGCTAATCAAATGTTTAATCATAGCCACTAGATTTGAGATTATGTTCCTCTTTTGTTTCCTTTTTAGAGCCTATTTATTTAATGTTATTCTTTTTATTCTTCTAAAATAATGATGTTATTTACCTAATTTTCTAGGTTAAAATCTACAAATTCCAAAACTTCTTTTAAAGCAAAAAAAAAAAAAAAAAAACAATTCTAACCATCTTTTCAAGAAGTAAATACTTATGAAAATTTTAACAAACATATTCTTTTTATACTTTGGAAAATATCTCTAAACTTTTTTTCTCTTTCAAAATTTAAAAAAAAAAAAAGAAGAAGAAGAAAGAAAATACACAATAAATCGCAAAATTACAAGATTACACTCTAACCTATGGTGTGATAGTAAGGCAAGTGCTAAGCCACTACACTAGGTGAGGTGTTTGATATCTAAGTATTAAATTTTGTTAATATTGGTTAGTTTACATTCTGTTTTAAGCAGTTGTAATTAGTGGCTGTGTATAATATATGCCCTTTTTTTGTCATTAACAAAATAAAAAGGGTTTATTTACATTCTGTTTTAAACTATCTATACTTTTAGTTTCGTTTACACTTCAATTTTGTGTATGTTCTTGCTTCTTCAACGTGTTTGAATTACTACTTTCAATTTATTTATTATAAATTTAAAAGTATTTATTCAACATATTAATTATTATCTTTTTCAAATATATTACTTTCTTTTCAAAATTCTTAGAAGACAAATATATATAGATCATTCTTAGCAATAACGGAGATTTATATAGCTGAACAAAAATAATGTAAAAAGTTGGATTTATACTTGAGTTCAAAGGAAGCTAGCTGACGAATTTATCACTAAAAACTAACTAATAATATTACTACAAAGTCAATTTTATATGTAGCTGATTTTTTTGGAGGTGAAATAATTATGTGATCAGATGAATTGAAAAAAAAATCTGCTAATTTCTCTTAATTAAAAGCATGCATGGGAGAAAAATGATAAATTTACTTCTTTTATATAGTTCAGTATTCTTCATCTGAATTCTTAAAAATTGTTTAAAGTAAGTCAAAATTTAGGCTATCCAACAAAACAACATAAATGAAAAAAGAATGTAAAACATAAATAGAAAAAAATTAATACCTTGAAATATTATATAGCATAAACCAGAATTATTTTTTCTTAAAAAAAACATTTACACTTAAACTAAAAGGGACTATGTGCTATGATTGTTCATAATATTGTTTGAAGTTAGATATTTAAATCTTTATTCTCAAGCATATATCAATAGGTAAAGTAAATATTCTTAAATCAGAAGATCTAAGAAGGTTAGATAAAAGTTAGCAATGCCTTAGAAGTCCTATATTATATTCCTTAAAACAGAGGTTTCAAAAGTACATATATGAATCCAAATAAAAACAAGTTAAACCAAAATAGTTGTGAAACTATTTTTTGTTTGTTTTACAAAGAGGAATAGTGAATAATAAAATTATTATTAAAAAAGTAAAAATATTGAAATGGGTAAATGAGGAAGAAAATGAAGGTGAAAGAAACGCGATAAGAAGTGCGAGTATGGGGGAAGAAGAGATAGGGTTTATTTATTTAATAAATAATATTTGATTGTGTGACTGTATGTGTGTGTTTTTGTATTAAAAAGAAATATATATATATATATATATATATGTATGTAGATATAGCATTCAGAGGGAGGGGTGGGGCCCATGTAGAATCCTATGCAAATGCGAAGGGCAGAAGGAAGGGGTGATGGTGTAATTAACGGCAACTGGATGACACAGACACGTGAACACATGCAGAGATTGGGGCCAATTATTTATGTCCCTAAACAAACCTGGCTATATTCACGTGCTTCCCTTTCTATTTTCACTTCTCTACACCCTCCATATCATTTCTTCCCTCTATTTCTTTTTCTTCTTCATGGATGGGATGGATTGGACTATATATTTTTTTTTCATTTTAATTTCCTAATTTCTACTCTCAGGGGGTTTTCTTTTTTGGTTCTTAATGAAATTAATGGCATCAGTTTTGACTCTTTATTCTCTCTCTTTTCCTTTCTCTTCTTATTCATCCATAGCTTTTTGTTATCTAATGTTTTTAGTTTATAGGATTCCGACGAAACATTTTGTGTTTAGAATATTTTAAAAATCAAGGCTTCAAATATTTAGTATATTGTCTATCAATGAATTAAAATCATACCATAAAAAAAAAAGTATCATAATAATATTTAACAATAGAAATATTATAAGTTTAGCCACAAAATCAAATAGACCAAAAAGAAAAAAAAAAAAAATTCATTCATCTGACAAAATAAAATGTCCAAACTTGGAGAAAACAGAAAAAGAAAAAACTGACAATCAGAATTGGTATCTAAAAGAAATAATTCATGTGTGTAGCTACAAAATTACAAATGCATGTTTTCTCTTTCTTTTTCTATTTTTTGTTAAAGGAAGATTGAGCATAAAGAATCGGAAATTTTAGGACATTATTTTAATTCCAACCCTTGTTCAAATTGTACGAGTTAGCTACTAGCTTCGTGTGTTGTTAACCTCATCTTCAACCACAAATCTCACTCATTAATTCAAGATTAAATTAAAAATTGTTTATGCAAATAGTTTTGCATGTGATTTGTCTATTTATTTTTCAAATTAAATAAGATTAAGACATAAATGAACATTGTGCATTTGGTTGAGCTTTTACTAATATAATCGTGGCACTCTCATCCTAAATTTTCACTAAATTGATCACCAAATTGATCTCACAATTAAGTTTTAAGTCATGAAGATAGTGGAGAAGATCTTGGTGGTGGTCTTTGGTGAATTCGGTGATCAACAACATCAATTCATGGTGATTTAGCAGTTTTCATAAAATGTTTAATCCTTTAAATTCATGTAGTTAGAATCCAATTGCTTCTGCTATATGTTCACATTTTTCAAAAAAGAATATAAGAAGTTGTTACCAAACAAGTTTTTAACTCCTTTTTCAACAAATAAGAAATAAGAACAACTTTCAATATGTCATATCCTATTTCTATCTCTTGAAAAATAGATAATAGAAATAAGTAATATAATAAAACATTATAAGATAACCTTAAGTCTATTAGTAGTTCGTAAATATATAAGAGGCAATATATACATTGCATAGACTATGAAGATGCGATCAATTGTTTGACCTTTTTGGTAAATGTGTATCCTTGTCAAACACTCCCGCACTTCCAACGTTTTATATGAAGGTAAATTTCTATTTCACACTAAAACACTTCACAAGGTTTCTTATATGAATCATGTTATGTGTAGAATCTATTTAGAATAAAAGTTTCTCCAAGCAAATCTCTCTCCAGTAAATTATGAGGTAACCAAACTAATTATCATGCAAGAAAACATGTCGTCTAAAGCACAATTATTTCTTTCAGCTACATAGTTTTGTTAGTTTATAAGGTGGTGTAGGTTTGATGGATTATACCAATAATTTTACATAATTCATAAAGTAATGATGATTCATATTCACCATAGCTACTTCATCTTAGCACTTTTTACTTTCTTCTTGCATACATGAAGGAATTTAGTGAAGTGGTTGTTGTATTACTACAATCTCTTCATCGCCTGTTTAGTAAGATCTTGGTAATTACTCTCTCTCTCGAGACATAATGCCCAGTGTTTTATTCCTTTTTTCGAATGGAATGACACGTTGAATGCAACATTGACTAAACAAGATAGAAAAGACAAACATCCAGATTTCCTATGAACTATTTCTACTTTGCATTGATCATAATCACAAGTAACGCTAATGATTGATAGATAAGAAGATGAAAAACAGTAAAGAATAATCAAGGACCCTTTAGTTAAGATTGCAGCTAATAATGTTAGTAATAACTTGTGAGACAGCAGAGTAGATTAACACATGAGACTTTGTTAACCCAGTTCGGCTAATATTGCCTACATCTGGGGAGCTGCGCACAGCTCAGAAGAGTAATTTTATTAATATTCACCATAAACACCAAAAACATCAATACAACTTATGTGTACTTCTCAACACTATAACTATATGACATGTGTATTAATATCAGACTCCAGGCTCCCCCTGGAATAAAGATGACTCCCGTCAACAGCGTCTGACTTCAGGCTCCCCCTGAACGTATGCGTGAATCAACTATGAATCAAACTAACCACAGCTTCATTCTATGTATTACTCATCTGCAAACTCAACTGTTAGTGATCATGTTGTTTTCGAAGTCATAAGATCAAGTTACCTTTAGTTATGGCGGCTTCAATGAAAAACGTATGATACTTCTTGCGTCAACAAAACTTATCTCTCTTTTTCTGTGTAATCTAGCCCGTCTTCAAAACTCATATACATACATATATGTCCAGATATGTATAAATCTTATATCTTTAATAAGATCCCTAAAGAAAATGAACTTATTTTATTCTTAAAGATAATTAGAGAGATTCTCAAAATATTGAAGAATCAATTATTCATTGAATATCTTCTCTTTTAAATAAATCATATAATTAAAAGATATTCTTTTAGACAAAGAACACTTCAACAAACTCTCCTTTTGTCTAAAGGAATTTCTTTTCTGGTTCAGCACAGTAGTGCCACGGAGTCAACTGTTAAGACAAATAGATGATACCAAGTCATGACAGTCAGCACCCAATCAACGTATGTTATAAACCGCAACCTTCAGTTCTTAGTGAAACGGAGGACATTCATTAAAAGAACTTTCTCATAACAGAAGACAAAATATTTTATCATCAAAAACAAAACCTACAGTCATCACAAAGAATAGAACCAAAACAACCCAAAACAACAATATCCATTTCTGCCCAAAACCACAAAAAACAGAACATCCCACAACATTAACATCCACTCCCCCTTTGAACCGAAAAAGTAATGACATTAACCAGAGGATGGCTGCTGACGACTAGTAGATGGTGCCAAAGACTTCGAATGACGAATGAGAGCATCAACCTCTAATCGACGTTTAGACAACAGATTGATGGAGTTAGTCAGTGCTCGAGATTCAACAATCAAAGAATTAACAATACGAGCAGCTAACTCACGATCCACGTAGAATCCTTCAGCAGACTCATCCCAGTCGGTAGTGTCAAAAATACGTGGGCCACAATTCGGATGAACATCATGGTCAATATCAGGCACATGACTGCCTTGAAAGAGTCTGTAGCTAAAGGCAATTGTTTTAGGTTCAGGTTCAGGAGCATCAGTAGCAGTAAGCACAGCTCCATTAAAGTGAAGTAGCAGACTAGAGAAAAACCGCGAAAGAGCAATTGGAACCTTAACCCCAAAAGAGCCAACATGCCTCAACAACTGATTGTAAATGAATCCACCCGTATCTATTTTATCATCATTACAAATTTGATACAAAAATGTACCTAAAGCAGCACATATACTGGAGGCATGAAAGGAAAGGAACCAATTAGCAATGTCAATCTTATGCAGGATGACATATTTGATGTTGAGAGCAGCTGCAAGAATCCCATTTACAGGCCATGTGGACAAGGTCCCACTAGATAAGATAGTAGCTAGAACCTCAATAGGAGGACACGATGGAGAGCAGTCAATATCAACAATATTTCCAAGAAAACCATTAATCATAGTAGGAGAAATCACAAATTTGAACCCTCTAATATGAACTGTTTGATAATCAGGGCTACTTAGATTGTTAAACTCATCAGACAGATTGACAATAAATTCTCTAATTAGCTGGGGATTAAACAAACCAACATTCGAGATAGTTTTTTTCCAAACCAGCCATATGGATAAGATCCATGATACTCATGCAGGATTGATGTTTGTCAGAAATATTTACCTCATTGGCAATTCTCCGCTGCACCACGAACTTCCAGCGTTGAACATTTTCCTCGTGGTGAAAAGAAATTCCATCAATGGGAACAAATGAAATATTCGCAAGAATTTTCTTTCTGCCTGTTTTGGTAGTGATATTTCTCCTAACTTGTTGAGTTTTTCTCTTTGGAGGTTGAGAAACCTTAGGAGATTTTGACCTTCCTTCAGTTGATGGAGCAGTGGGATCATCAGTAGGAGGAGGAATGTCTTCAGGAGGTATGTCATCTTGGTTAAACGAAGCAAACTGATCTTCATTTTGAGATACACCAGTCTGTTCCTCATGTGAAGCAGTAGTATTACCAAAAATGTGTGCAGGCACAGCATCAGGTTTTGAAGCAGGTGATTTTGATCGAGAAGGGTGAACAGAAGGAGAATAACCTAAAGGTATAGCTGGTGAACGTCGAGGGCCTCCTAGAGAAGGAATGAATACCCCTTCTGTTGATGAACTCTCTTGAGAGTGAGTGGAACCCGGGGGATCAGAAGGAAGCTTCTAAGAGATAACTGGCCCTGAGGTTTTCTTTAACAATCGAATTAATGGAACATCATCCTGATCATCTGAATCCATATTCGATACAACGACCTCAGGAGCTCGAGGTGCATGCATAGCAGGAGAAACAGGAACAGAAGAATCACCAACTTCAGGCACAGACTCAGGTCGTAAAGATTCCTGCAACCTACTAGAGGCCTCTCCCTGTAATTTTTTAGATGGAAGCCGATAGGGTCTTCGGAAAGGAGTGCTTTTAAATCGTCGACCTCTTACCCTTGCTTGTCGTACCAGAGGAGGCGAAGAAATGGTGACATTAGGTGCGTCTTCAAACTGCTGAGACACATAAGACCCCTTCTGAGTATTCACCATAGCGAACAAGATTAGAATAACTGAAGAAAAAATTTCAACTGTTATACCAACTTCAGTGTGTGCGACGATTAGGATAAACTCAGTTTAAATAGTCAGAAATAATATAAATAATCAAAAATTAAAAGCCCATTAATGCAAAAAGAAACTCTCCATCTACCGAAAAGACATCCATTTATTTCTGAAACGACACTGACACCCTTAAAGATTTGAAACGTGGAGACATGCGCCGCCTTTATAGTTGGCCATGAAGTTAAGTGCGACACACTCCTAAACCAGCACGTAAGTGTTCGAATGAATTTGCATCCAGAGGCTTAGTGAAAATA
Source organism: Cucumis melo (assembly GCF_025177605.1). Taxonomy (NCBI): domain Eukaryota; kingdom Viridiplantae; phylum Streptophyta; class Magnoliopsida; order Cucurbitales; family Cucurbitaceae; genus Cucumis; species Cucumis melo. The sequence goes on along the minus strand of NC_066858.1, from coordinate 18,933,475 downwards.
TCGGCTAATTGTAAGTTGGAACGAATATGATCAAGCCTAATCACTTTATCTTCAACAAGTTCTCGAATAAAATGATGTCTTATGTTAATGTGCTTTGTTCGACTATGTTGAACTGGATTCTTCCATTTATCAATTGCGCTCATATTGTCACAATACAACGTCATAAGGTCCTGATCAAAGTCATATTCATGCAACATATTTTTCATCCAAATCAACTGTGTACAACCACTACCTGCTGCTATATATTCTGCTTCAGCTGTAGATAAAGAAACATAGTTACTTCTTACTTAACCAAGAAATTAGATTGTTTCCTAAAAAGAAACATCCTTCAGACGTACTTTTACGATCATCAACCGAACCTGCCCAGTCAACATCACAATATCCAACAATAGTGGGGGTGGTATCATAGAAATAGATCATTCCAAAGTCACTGGTCTTATGAACATACTTAAGAATTTGTTTAACAGCTTCTAAGTGAGAGATGCGGGGATCAACCTGATAACGGACACATATTCCCACAGCATAAGCTATGTCAGATCGACTTGCTGTTAAATATAATAAGCTACCTACTATACTCCTGTAGAGTTTGTGATCAACTTCTGTACCATCAGTATCTCTTGTAAGTTTAACATGTGTCGCAGCTAGATTTCGCTTATTTCGAGCCTGTTCCAAACCAAACTTTTTAACCATATTCTTGGCATACTTTTCCTGAGATATGAATATGTCGTCATTCTTTTGCTTAATTTGAAGATCCAAAAGGCATGAAAGTTCTCCAACCATGCTCATTTCGAATTCTGATTGCATGATGTTAATGAAATTATTTACAAGATCTTGAGGAAAACCTCCAAAAATGATGTCATCAACATAAATTTGAGCAACCAAAAGTTTATCAGATTTCCTGTGTATAAACAAGGTCTTGTCAATTTCTCCTTTAGAATATCCTTTACCTCTTAAGTAAACAGTTAGCCGTTCATACCAAGCTCTCGGAGCTTGCTTTACCCCATATAAAGCTTTGTTGAGCTTATACACATGCTTCGGGTGCTCGGAATCAACAAAACCTTTTGGTTGAGCAACATAAGCCTCTTCATTCAAATATCCATTTAAGAAAGCACTATTTACATCCATCTGATATAATTTAAATTTCTATATGCATAATATACCAAGTAATAATCAAATGGCTTCAAGACAAGCAACTGGAGCAAACGTTTCATCAAAGTCAACACCTTCAACTTGAGTATACCCTTGAGCTACTAATCTAGCTTTATTTTTCGTCACACATCCAGCTTCATCAGTCTTATTTTTAAATACTCATTTGGTGCCAATAATATTTACACCTTCTGGCTTGGAAATTAACGTTTAGACATTGTTTCGTCTAAATTGGAGTAGCTCCTCTTGCATAGCATTTAGCCAATACTCATCCTTGAGAGCAGAGTCAACAGTAGAAGGTTCAATGGTGGAAGTATAACATAAATTAGCAACCATCTTAATGTAATCAATCTTTTCTTTCCTTCTAGTCTGCATCCTAGCTGACGGATCACCTATTATAGAGCTTGTTGGATGATTTTTCTTCACATGAGCAGATGGAATTAGTTTTGATTTTTTAGTGATGATTCCTTCTGATGATTTTTCCAAACTTTTGCCTGGATCATCAGATGGGTTATCAGCTTTAGAAAGTTCTACAGTACTCGTAGTTCTAGCTTCAGACATGTTTGAATTCTCATCTTCCTCATCATTCATCTATTTGATAGCTGAATCGAGATCATTTATAACTACATTGATTGTTCCATAACACTCCCAAATTTGTTATTGAAGACTCTATAGGCCGACTGTTCTGAGAGTACCCGAGAAAGATTCCTTGTTCTGACCTTGCATCCCATTTTTTACGGTATTTCCTATCAGCTAAGATATAACATGTACTTCCAAACACATGGAAGTATTTAACATTTGGCTTTCTCTTTTTCCAAAGTTCATAAAGAGTAACAGTCGTTCCAGTTTTTAATAGTTACCCTGTTATGAATGTGACAAGCAGTATTTACAGCTTCTGCTAAAAAACATAGAGGTAAATTTTTGGCATGTATCATAACACGTGTCATTTCTTGTAACGTCCTGTTCTTTCTTTCTACTACACCATTTTGTTGAGGAGTTATAGGTGTAGGAAATTCATGGTGTATTCCTTCTGACAGACAAAAACTATTAAAGTCTTCATTATCAAACTCTTTACCATGATCACTTCGGATCCTCGTTATCTTCTTTTTTTTTTTCACGTTGTAGCTTCAAACACAGATTTTTGCGTATTTCAACAGTATCTATTTTTCCTTTGAGAAAGCAAACCCAAGTATATCTTGAGTAATCATCAACTACAACCAGCACATACCTCTTTCCTCCTATACTTTCTGTTTGCATCGAACCCATGAGATCCATATGTAACAATTCTAAGACTCTATTTGTATAACATTCTTTTAGACTTTTATGAGTAGACCTTGTCTACTTGCCAATTTGACAATCTCCATAAAAGAATTTTCCATTTACATCTAAATCAGGAATTCCCACAATTGCTTCATTTTTAATAATTTTTTCCAAGCTTCTCATACTGACATGCTCCAGCTTTTTATACCATAGCCACGTTTGATCTGATCTTGTCAACTGACAGGTGTCTAACATATTTGAGTTTCAGTGATAACAGTTATCAGTCTGTCGTTTACCACTCATACAAATCTGATTTTCTTTATTCATAACAACACAACCAATATCATCAAACTGACTTTGTAGCCTTGATCACATAGTTGACTTATACTAATCAAGTTTTCTTTTAGTCCGTCCACATACCTAACATCGTTTAGACGTGGTAGGTTATTTTTATCTATGTTACCTTTAGCTATAATTTTTTCTTTTGCACCATCACCAAAGGTAACATGTCCGGTGACACAGTTTTTTAAGTTTGTAAAGTAGGATCTGTTTCCAGTCATATGTCTTGAGCACCCACTATCAAAATACCACGCATCGTCTGTGGTCTGAACGGATGTAAAGACAATCTTACATCATTCAGCAGATTTAATTCTCCAGACCATGTGAGGCTGTGCATGGCTCCTATTCCAGTATTTCTGTTGATGCAACTGGTCTCGCCTTAACTTATAACAAATTGACCTGATATGACCTTTTCGACCACAGTAGTAACACGTTCTCCCGAGAGATTTAACTGTAGTGCTGATGCCAATCTCTGTATGAGTCGTTCCATGTTCAACTACCTTTAAGGCAGAAACAAACTTGATTTCAGATGTAGCTTTAAGACTACTTGCAGAGGACACAAATCCTAAACCATATCTATGAAAGCCATTATGTCTAGAATTGATTCTCCATTCCTGAGTTTAGCATTTTACGGATTTTAAAATCTGATCATTCTCATTCTGAACCTCTCTCAATTTTAACTTTAGAGAAGATATTACAAACATCAACCGTTCATTTTCTTCTATAAGATCTTGAATCCTTTCCTTTTGTATAGCTCTTGCTTCACAATCTTCTTTCCATAGAGCTTCAAGCTTCTCAATTGACAGCTTATCATTTTTGCTTTCTTCATAACATCCACTTTCATCATCAGTGTCCTCATCAATAATTTGTATTGTGAAGGCCTTTATGTTGCCATCATCATCTCTACCTGATAGTGACCAACTCTTATGTTTTTTTTCTGTTTTCATCTGATAGTGTGACACAAAAGTTTTTCTTCTGTTTTCTCAGGAATGGGGGACATTCTGCTTGATAGTGACCAACTCCTCCACATTGTCTACACCTGAAAATCCTTCTGTCACCTTCCTTTTTCTTAATATAACCATCACTTCTTCTATCAGAATTTTCATTGTTCCTCCTGGTAGTGCCATCATCATTCCTTCTTCGATACTGATTAGAAGTTTGAGCATTCATACATATGGCATTCGTATTTTTTAATTTTCGAAGGGCGTTTGTGATATGTTTTGTTAATAAGGCTATTGACTCATCCATGTTAGCTTCAGTGTCACTTACAGCCTCCTCACTTACATGTGTGGATTTAAAAGCAATTCCCTTGCCTTTCTTACTTTCTCTATTAGCAGTGGCCATCTCAAACGTAAGCAACAAACCAAAGAATTCATCAAGTTTCAGCATTGTAATATCATGAGCTTCCTCTATGACAGTAACTTTCATATCAAATTTCCTGGGCAAGGATTGAAGTACTTTCCGCACTATTTTAGAGTCAGGTATTTTTTCACCGAGCAGCAAAGGTTCATTTGTGATTTCAAGCACTCTCTTATTGTAATCAGACACTGATTCATCCTCGGTCATTCTTAATGACTCAAACTTAGACGTTATCAACTGTAATCTTGAGATCTTTACCTTGGAAGTACCTTCATACGCTACCTCCAAGGTTTTCCAGGTTTCTTTGGCTGTACTGCAAGAATTTATTAACTTGAAAACGTTCAGGTCAACACCATTAAATATCATGTTAAGTGCTCTGGCATTCCCAACAGAAGCTTGCTCTTTAGCATTAGTCCAATCAACTTCAGGTTTTGGAACCGAAACACCATTCACAAAAAAATCATAGGAGGATCATAACCCACCACAAGAGCTCTCCAAGCTTTTCCATCTAACGTCTTAATGAAGAAGATCATCCGAGGTTTCCAATATGAGTAGTTTTTACCATCTAGAACAGGAGGACGTGATGTAGATGGTCCTTCTCTGATTATCTCCATGATCTCTCAACCTGCTCTGATACCAAATGAAAAACAGTAAAGAATAATCAATGACCCTTTAGTTAGGACTGTAGCTAATAATGTTAGTAATAACTTGTGAGACAGCATAGTAGATTAACACATGAGACTTTGTTAACCCAGTTCGCTTAATATTGTCTACATCTGGAGAGCTGCGCACAGCTCAGATGAGTAATTTTATTAATATTCACCATAAACACCAAAAACATCAATACAGCTTATGTGTACTTTTCAATACTATAACTATATGACATGTGTATTAATACAGACTTCAGGCTCCCCTGGAATAAGGATGACTCCCGTCAACAGCGTCTGCCTTCAAGCTCCCATTGAACGTATGCGTGAATCAACTATGAATCAAACTAACCAGAGATTCATTCTGTATATTACTCATCTGCAAACTCAACTTTTAGTGATCATGTTGCTTTCGAAGTCATAAGATCAAGCTACCTTTAGTTACGACGGCTTCAATGAAAAACGTATGATACTTCTTGCGTCAACAAAACTTATCTCTCTTTTTCTGCGTAATCCAGCCCGTCTTCAAAACTCATATATATACATATATATCCAGATATGTATAAATCTTGTATCTTTAATAAGATCCCTAAAGAAAAGAAACTTATTTTATTCTTAAAGATAATTAGAAAGATTCCCAATATATAGGAGAATCAATTATTTATTGAATATCTTAACTTTTAAATAAATCATATAATTAAAAGATATTCTTTTAGACAAAGAACACTTCAACAGAAGATCGGAGAATGATAGTGATAATTTCTTGCATTCATAAATAAAACTTTAGGCCTTTCGACCAAGGGGTTCAAGATACAAATACAAAGCAAGTAAAGATTACAAATGGAATTGAAATGAAATGAATCAAGCCTCCAAACACAACCTCTTGTGTTATTCAACTCCATTTATGTGTATTACAATTGAGGGGGATTTGATTTTGATTCTTTATAATTCTCGCTCTAAGCTCTCACATAAAGTATAGAAGAATGGGTAGGGATGAAACTAAGCTCTTTTTACCAAACTTTCACACACTAAAAGTGAGGAAAATAGACTTGTATTTATTGGCCTGGCTCGATGGAACGCTACATGGTCTGGGCACCATTAATTCTTTGACCTTTGAATCATTTTTATCCAGCACTGAAAACATCATTTCGTCCTTTAGCTAACAATCTCACCAACCACTCTAGTCTTGTAACAATTCATATTACTTAGCTCGTTTGTTGTCATCATCTGGTTGGTTGATGTGAAAATCTTGATAAACACGTGTTTTACCTTTTGCTACTTGCATAACACATTTTCTCTATTTCAACATATTTTAGTTACACATTATCGTCCTTTATATCACGTTAATGCTTCATTATTTTACATAAAAGGCTATAATAACTTGTATTTCCACAAGTTATATTACACCCTCAAATTTAGAATAATGCCTGTTCTCAAGAATAATTCCATGGTTATAAAACTTGCTTCTTTTGATGCTTTTGCTAAACTTCTCATTATGAATTTTAATTCTAACTCGTATTCCAAGCATCTCATTCTTTCATCGTGTCCTATCTACTTATGAAAGTATTTCTGTTTCTATATGCAGAAAGCTTAAGTCTCAAAATGCCCTTGTTCATTTCTAGAAGATCTTATTTTCATTTTTAGAAATCTATTTCTGTTTAAAAAATATTTGGTTCTTCCATGTGATTTTTTATTACTTAGGTACGTTAGGCATTGATAGGAAAATCATTGATATTCTATGAATCCATTCCACTTCACAATTATAACTCTTACCGTCGCTTATCTATTTATACTCTCAGATTCTTGAACCTTTGCTCCTCATTTTGGGTTGAGAGGTGGAGTTTTATTTTATGTGAATTGTGTTAAAATAATGAGTTAGTTTTCCTTTTGAATTTTTGAACACTTTAATTAACTCAAACCTCGTACACCCCCAAATTTAAGTGTGCAACAAGGTTCTCATTGCTAAAAGTGAATGATAAGATGAACTTAGAAAAATTTACAATAGAGGTTTGAGCTAAAGCTTGCTCGCCTACTAAAGCACCATAAATATTTCCTAATAAAGTTTTATGATGAGAGATTGAATGCCTAAAATATTAAGTTTGAATTAAACATATATTTTTTATATCATTGAAGTTATCCTTGCGAGGCTCAAAGAAATGAAACTTCCAAACACATAAAATAAAATTGCGACAAGTAAAACATAACATGAGATAAAAAGTGAATAAACTTGTAACATGTTAGACTGAATATAAAAAATGCATTACAAGTACAAAAGGATTATATACAAATGAAAATAATTAAAATACAACTAAAGAGGAAACCCCCAAATTTATGGCTCAGGATGCATATCAAAAGTGTAAAGAGCGTTTTGAGTGTTGGTTTCTGGTTCCAAGGATTCCTTTAGGCCTGATGAGATGACTAAAGCAAGCACGCGTTGCACAAAGATTGCATGAATGTAATCCTTTATAGCCTGAAACTATTGGTCTTGCCATATAGAGATTCTTCGCATCATGTTGGTGAAAAGAGACTGAAGAAGCTAATGTGTCCTACTTCATCGTGAGAACATCAAACTTTTGTTGAAAAACATGATGATCTCTACGCAATATGGCAAAGTTATTGTCTAAGCTCTGAAATGTGCCCTAGACCACCACAAGCTTATCTTGTAATTCATTGATGTTTTTGTGGTTGATCATAATGTAGCTAAGGAGGTTTTCATGAACTTTAAATAATTTCTCAAAGGATTCGTTCATTGCTTAGCAGACAGTTTCACCAATGAACTCAAACACATCTTCTTGTGTTGCGGCCTCTGGCTGGATTTCTTCGTGAGGGGGCACATGAAAACTGGTCTTGCCTGCTACATCAAAGTTGACAGATTTTTCCTTGATGAGTGGGTTATCAACATGTTTCATAGACCTTTCCTCAGAAGGTGACTTTTTAAGACTCTTCGCGCCTCGATCAACACTTCGTCCTCCTTAGTGATAATCAATGGTAAACGATGAAGGAGGAGGATTGGTGGTAAATCTCCCAAGGGTTCAAAGAACTTTTCTTCTTCTTCCACCCTCTTTTGATCAGGTAAGGGGTGGTTCAAGTCGGCTCGTGTAGTAGAGGGTGGTCGGATGGTTGTGGTGATGGTGATATAAGCATGGAGTGGATCATGAAGCAGTGAGGGTAGTGTCGGGGACAAGATCTTATCTTGCCTCTCTATTTTGGATTGTGGAGCTTAGACTTTGGGATGTTAAGTTTAAATTTAGGAGGCGGTGGAGGAGGTGTTGTTTCTTTGGATTAAGTAAGATAAGGAATGGGTGATTTGGAGGACTTTTATAGGGGGAAGGATAGCTAGCAATTTGGGATTGATGGTCGCATCCGGTTTATGCTTCTTCTCTTTGGACTTCGAACTAGATAGGTTATCATGACTCTTTTTCTTTTTAATGAGCGGAATGGGTGGGGACCTTTTTTCATCGTCCTCACCTTGTATTCCTTTAAACTTGTTAAGGGTCTTTAGGCACCTTTCTTCCTACATGTTTTGAAGTAGGGTAATTGTGTAGTTGACGGTCGCCCTGGAACAAAGGCAGCTTGGGATAAGCAGTTGAGACAAGTCTGTAAGCTTAGGAATCGCCTTCAGACAAAGTTTCTTTATTGTTAATGGGAATGACATGGCGCCATTTGGTCCCTCCATCCAAGATAGGATGTGATTACGTATAATGACACCTACGTTCACTTCAATCTTCCTCATGTTGTAGATAAGCATTGCATAATCAAGTGGTATGGTGTTGTCTTGACTCATTAGTATCAACTTTTTCTTGATGAAGAATAACCATACACTTTCTTCAGTCGTCAAGCTTGTATAGGTAGAGCTAATATCGCCTGGTGGACGTAATTTCCCTCTTCCCCTTGCCATGCAATCTTGGGTAATGCCACCTTTACATCTTGCTTTAGGTATTATTAAACAACTCTTGCATTGGTGTCTCCTCTCTAACGAGCAACTTGTAAAGCTCATTGATTGCTTCAGCATCGAAATACACTCCGCTCCTCCACTATCGCGTAGTGTCTTACTGCATGATAATTTGTGTCATAAAACTTTTGTACTACATCCAAAACATGCTTCTCCAAGGGTATTTCATTAGTTTTCTCCTCGGCATTCCACGACCTCTATGTTCAACATTTGACCCAAATTTTGCATGATAAATATAAGAATAACATGGTAGCTACTTTTTTTTACAATGCATCGAGAACATATCGTGAATCAACTTTTGTAGAAGCGTGGAGAAGTATCCTTGCATTTACTAATGGTTCAGAGAAATATTTAAACGATGTTGGAATAGCATGGTGGTTTCGTGTTCGTTGCCTAGGAAGACGATATAACATGACGACAACAAATATAGCAAAGTACTCCTTAAATTATATACTGAAAAAACCTAGAGATCTGCCTATTACTTCATTTCTTTAACATGTTTGAGCTTTGCTACAAAATTGGTTTTAGGAGCATTGAGAAGAAGGCATTAAAGTGATGTCTACATTGACTAAATGGCAAGTTCTACAAAAGAAACAAGAACAAAAGATCAACACAATTGACTTTTACCAATTTCATGTCAAAGATTTAGATAAGGAGGTCATAAATAGTCACACTCTAGAGTGCACTTGCAAAGAGTTTCAAGCTGAGCAACTACCATGCTCGCATGTCATTGCTGCAGCACAAAATCACAATATAAATGTTTATAGTTTATGTGCTAATTATTACATTAATGAATGTTTGTTGCCAACATATTTGGAGGTCGTCTACCCCGTTGGGAATCAGTCATATTAAAAGACAAGTGAAGACTACGTGCATATGATTGTCTTACTTCCGAAAGTAGTTAAAAGAGTTGGTCGACCGAATAAAAAGAGAATTCCAGGTGTCGGTGAAGCTCTAAAATTGCATAAGTGTGGTCGATGTAAAGAAATAGGTCACAACAGATTAATGTGTACCAATCCAAACATCGAGAAGTCAAGCATACAAGATTAGAAATTTCTCTGTCAATGTTGGTTTCTTCTTTATTTCTCTGCCCATTGTGTGAATCTGAAGACTAGAAATTTCTCTGTCTTTTCCGGCAGTAACACGCTTTAGTTCGTTATTTCATATAGTTATTAACATTAAACTTTAGAGTAACGTTCAAATTTTTTGTTAGATTGAATGACATTCTAAAAACATTTTAACAATAGTTAGATTGAACAACACCAAGTTTATTACAAATGGCTTTCACTTCCCCATACTCTTATCTTAATTCCATACATCATTGTTAGTGGTGTTTGAGTTTTGGCTTATTCATGCTTTGTTGACTTTTGCTATTCTTTCTTCATGATGGACTAAACCATTAGAGAGGAAGAAGAGATTAAAAAAAAAAAAACATTTTCAAGACTTTCTATTTTCTATTGTGAGATAATATGCTATAATGTGCTACTTTATATGTAATCTAATGATTTGATAATTGATATGCTGATTTTAGTGGTCTATTTGCTGCATCAAATTCAAATGTATACAATGAAAATGCTTAGTTAATATCATCCTATTTGCTACAGCAAATTCAAATGTTCCATGTTTTGATTTTCTTCAAGCACAACCCATCTAGGGAGGCTTTTCTGTGTTCTTTTATGGAATGGTTGTGGCTGTCTATGCCTTTGAAGGTATTGGGATGAGTATTTCAATTGCTTTCACCTGTTACTGTTTTTATATGAAGCATTTGGAACTCTTGACTAGATTGAAGATACATTTCTTATTCCGAGGTTTCACCTGTTACTTCTATTGAGGGAGGTGTTGAATGCTTAGCAAGTCCGCTTTTCCTTAGGTCTATGTTTTCTCCTTCTCTATCTTGATGTTAGTGTTTTATTTAGGTCACCATCGTTCTTGCCTTCCTTTCCATCAAGGGTACAAATAATTGTCGAGTGCATTGCAGGTTCATGAAGTTCCATCTAGGGTAATTATAGTCCTGGGCATGCTATAGCAGTAGCCAAAAAATAAAGGCAGAACTTCACAGGAAACAAAAATAGGAAATAAAGAAAATGCATATCCATGAATAATTCTCTATTTTCAATCAGTTTTCTCCTATTAATTTCCTTTTCTATTAGATTGTTTCAATTTCCCAAAAGTTCAATACTATAGCGTTGCTTTTAACACATCAACTTTTATTTTTTCTAACAATTCTTGCACTAAATGTTACTACAACATTATTAATTATACCACATTTAAGAATCTAAAGTGCAACTAACTTTATTCAAATTAGCTGGACATACACTCTTTTGGTTCAGGATAACTTTATTCAAATTAGTTGGACTTTATGCAAAAATGGAATGCCACCTAGTGCATCTCATTCTTTTTCTTTTTTCCTTTGAATGGTAAATGTGGACATGTGGAGCCTAGGGACTGTAAAAACAAACCGGAACAACTTGAACTTATTGTGTTTTCTTGTTAAGAAAATGAGAAAACGAATGATAATGTGTGATTTCCACTAGCTGAAATGGATTAGCTACAATTTTTAAAACTCTACTGATGGGGACGTTTTTTGGTGTGAATGAATTGAAATTCATGAAACATCTCTTTAAGCTTAGTAAGCAATTAATGAGTTTTTGCTATATAAAACATGAAATGACCTTGACTTGCATGGTTGATGTAGCAGGAAGGGTTCATTTTCTCAAGTATCACCTATAAATCTTTATTGAAAATTTTCTCTGTTAGGAGTCGATCCCAAAATCTTTAACATTAGTTAATATCCTGTAATTTTCCTCTTCTTTTAATGTAGCAGTAGCCTCCCTTTGCCTTTTCAACTCTCTAATTCAATAATGTTGTAAAAAAATAAATTGTTATGGATAACTTACCAAAGGGTAACACCATTTCAAACCAATTAAGTTACCAAACTAGTTGCAAACTTTTATGTTGAAGCTGCACCAAAATGTAAACTGTAAAAACAGAGTACAGTAACTATGAGATTATGTAGGTCCCTTCCTTGTGTGTCGATGATCCACCTCTCATAGCAAAAAAATCTAGTACTATCTAACAAATCTGCACTAACTCTTTAATCGGCTGTAATATGCTTTTCATCTCTTTGGCACTAGTAAGCGATGGAAGCGAATCTCATACCTTGACTTGACAACTTACCAAATCCAAGCATAATAGAACCAAATGATTGGCATGGACATTGAATGGAGAGTAAACGTATTCAACACTTGCTCAAAGATCTTGAAAGTCCTCTTTCGACCCGACAACATAGTCAACCAACTGATACTCTTCCTTTCAGTCAAACGAGCGATTCTCTTTAATACATTCTTTATATTCGGGCCACTTTGCAACTAAAAGTCGTAGCAAAGAAAAAAATACACATGTATATGTATTTATGTTAGACCAAAAGACAAGAAGACGTAAAGAAAAATATCAAATGCAAATACATACATAAAGTAACGTTACGATTACAAACCATGAAGATTGTGTCTACATGTTTTGAAGTTTTGAGCAGAAGGTATCCCAGCTACTTTAATCTTGAAGCGAATGAAAAAAAAAGTGCATCCAAATACTAATAGAAACAAAAGTAAGCACTAGATGTATAGAACCATAACAATAAAAAAATATATAATAACATAAGTAATAAGATAAGCCCTTACCTCATCCGCCAACCACCGGCGACATATAAACAAATCTCTGAAAAATATCTTTGATTTTTTACCATGAAAAGTTTCATGCACTTCATCGTTTGTAAGCTTATCTGTAATAAGCTCTAAGTCTATCTAAATTGACGTCAAGTATTTTATGTAGAGGATCATAAATGAATGGTTAAGATGAGAGGTGGTGGTGGTTGATGTCGTAGGCCGTTTAGTTGGCTTTGTGAATGGAGTTAAGAGGTAAACATTTGCATGCTTTCTATGTACGAGTCGAACGTGTGGTCATTGAGTGGAAAATGGTTCTATCTCTATGATGTCTGAATCCAAATGAGTAAGATTTTTTTCTAGTTTCCTCAATTTGAACCTCATCATCAACAACGTCTATTGGCTGTTCTAAACCAATCTGAACTTCTCCAACATGTCGATTGACTTCTCTAACTCAATATTAACTTCACTGCCCAATGCATTCATTTGGTGTTCGTCACCCACCTTCACCCCATTACTTGTGTCATCCTCCTTAGGCATCCTCAACTTAGGAGGGGTAGATGGTGTCAACATTTTCGTCACCCTATGGAAGCTCAAAATGCATTGTTGTGGATAATGATAGAAAGTAAACATCAAGATTAGCGAGAACATGGAACCTAACATATGAGTAATTACCAAGTATCAAACAACTAAACTCGATACAAAGGTCAAAGGAGCATTAACAATTTGTAAGAGCAAGACTTTGATTCCTAACCTCTTTTTAAGTTCAATGTGTTTCACCACATTACTTGTGTCATCCTCCTTTGGCATCTTCAACCAAGGAGGGGTATCGACTGTGTCAACATCTTGGGTCTCAACATCCACTTCTTCACTTTGAAGTGTATGATCTACCAAGCCTTCAAATCTCTCGTGGTCTCCTTCGTCACCCTATGGAAGCTTAAAATGCATTAGTGTGGACATTGATAGAAACTAAACATCAAGATTAGCGAGAACATGAAACTTAATATATGAGTAATTACCAAGTATCAAACAACTAAACTCGATACAAAGATCAAAGGAGGATTAATAGTTTCTAAAAGAAAGACTTTGATTCCAAACCTTTTTTTTAAAGTTCAATGTGTTTCTTCAATATTTGATTTTAGACTTGTAAGTTGATTTTCAACAATTGCTACTCGATCTTGTAGATTTCGAATAACCTCTTTTCTCTTAGACTTCAACTTATGTTTCTTACTCTTTTTGAAGTCACCTTTATCATTACTAACTTCTCTTGCTCTTTTTGAACCACCATTCTTATGTATTGAACAATGTTAAATGGGCAGGGTTTTTCAAAAGTTCACTTGAAGTAATTCTCAACTGCTTCTCTTCAGGTGTCATCTCGATGACCGCCTTTATTATCAACTAAAAAGAGAAAAGACAAATGTATTTAGGCCAAACAAATAAGCACATAATCATTTGATCCTTAATTTAGTTACTATTACTTGCTACTTACCATTAACGAGTCACACACCTGGCTTATAGTTTAGGACTTTGGTGATTGTTGGCACACCCACCTCAGCATTCGTGGTATGACATTTTTGTTTACCTAGTCTACGCCACATCCAGTGATGGTCGGTATAGACTCATATGTCCAAACCTATTCCACATTTGAGAAACAAGTTTAGGAAGTGCCCCAGGATATATATGGATATATAAATGTATGCATAAGTTTGAAGCAGGAAGTAGTATACCTATAATGCATGCAAAAATCCCATGATAGTATATTTCGTCTTAGTTGACTTCTTCTTTCCCTTGGCATGTAGCATATCCAAGGCTCTTTTTAAGGCACTAAGCGTGCATTCAAAAACAATTCCGCCCCAATCATAATTGTCAAATGTGTTCACATCATCAGCAATCTTTAAAAAAATTTGGTCCGCTTTGATTCACCTATCTTTTCCTAACAAGGATAGCTCTATAAAGTGCATCAAAGCCAATTTGACCATATCAATGTCATCACCCTCGTATTCCAAAAATATGTCCTCTAAGTTGCTTAAATAAATACACTCTTTGTCTTTGAAGAACTTTTTCAACAATCTACTATTCCCAACCAACTGAATAGACTCCCTTTTAGGACCCCATAGACCCGTTACGATGTTAAACTCCCTCCTACCCAAAAGTACACATAACACCCCCTAGCAAGAAACTTATATGATCCTTCCCTTCATCTTCTACTTCCCTTAACAATAAGTAATGGATGAGTGGCCCATTAAAGACAATGTTTAGGTCCAAAAAGTGGTCGAACTTTGTTTTCCTAAATAAGACTAACTGATTCGGTTTGAATTTGGTCTTAATATTACGTGTTCTATTTTCTAAATGAGACAAACAACTTACTAGGGCATAGAAATGATGGAAATGATCAATCTTGTACACGAGTTCGCCAGTTGATGTTTATGTCGCTGTCATAACTGAAGCCTGAACAAAAAAGGAACGAATGAAATATAATTGCATAAGAGACTTACTAAACATGCATAAAAACACTCTAAATGGCTTAGGAGGGGTAGCAATTTGATTTCGGAACATATAGTGAAAGTCTAGAATGTGCGAGATGGGTGCGAGATGTATGCAAGATAAAACATAAGGGCCTAAGAGACTTACTAAACATGCATAAAAACACTCCAAATGGCTTAGGAAGGGTAGCAATTTGATTTCAAAACTCATAGTGAAAGTTTAAAATGTGCGAGATAAAACATAAGGGCCTAAGAGACTTACTAAACATGCATAGAATCACTCAAAATGGCTTAGAAGGGTAGCAATTTGATTTTGAAATACATAGTGAAAGTTTGAAATGTGCGAGATGCGTGCGAGATAAAACATAAGGGTTTAAGAGTCTTACTAAACATGCGAAGAATCACTCCAAATGACTTAGGAGGGGTAGCAGTTTGATTTCAAAATTAAATAGTAAAAGTTTGGAAAATGGGAGATGTGTGTGAGATGTGTGCGAGATAAAATATAAGGGCCTAAGAAACTTGAATAAAAACACTCCAAACTAATGCATACAGATGAACTCAAACTTTGCTTTCTAGATCATGTTTCCAACCCAACAACCACAAACATGTTTTGATTTTGAGATAAATATCATATTTTCATATAGTTTCATAAAATCTCAACATAATAGCTTGTTTAACATTACAAGGGCAGATGTTTTTAACTTTCTAAGAGCCTTAAAACTCAATTGAAAGCTATAGAGATTTCAAGGACTAAACTAATTTACAACAGATAAATCGATTCCAAAAAGGCCTAAACCAAAATTTTCTACTCAAAACTCACCAAAAGAGATTTAGGCACTTGTTGAAAACTTTTTGAATAGGTCCAATATTAGTCCAATAATACAACATAAGAGTTTTAAAAAGAGTACAAAAGAAGTTCAAAGCATTCTTACTAATTGGGTCTTACCCAAAACGACTCAAACCCTGGGTTGGTTGGTGATCGATTTATCTTTAAACCTACAAAATTTTATATCTTTAGGTAGTGGGTAATACAAAACACAGGTCGATTGAAAGTGGGTTAGAGATGAAATTCACCGAAATAAGAGAAAACGCTCTGAAAGGTGATCAAATTGGTTCGAACTTGCAAACGGAGGAGCGACGAACGACATTGGAGGTGATGAATGGCACCGAAGTATCTTCGATTCTCACTAGAGTAAAGCGGGACATTTCAAAAGCTTTGCAAAGAGAAGAACACGAATCGTTGATTTTTTTTTTCTTTTAGGTGTTGTTTTACTTGGAAGAGAAGGGAAAGTAAAATTTAATAAAGGGTATTTTTGGCAATTCACCCTCAAATAGTTCTAAAAATCAAGTTTTTTAAAATCAATCTCAAAATTCTTTTAACCATCAATTTTAGCCTATTTTTGGCAATTTTCTATGGATTTAGTCTACCTATTAATAATCCATCTAATTTTTCGCTTCTTTCACAACATTATAAATATCTAAAAAAATTAAAATTGTATACAAAGCAATAAAAATTGGTATGGAATGAAATGAAGAATAGAGAAGAAAAAGAATTGGTACAAAAGGATTGTATATGGATGTTTAATTAGGCGAAAAAGAAAGAAAAGGGTTGGAATCACGATCACCGCAACAAAGTTAGAAACTTCTAATGTGCATGCTATCGTACAACACTGTACAACCCACAAACTCCACCTCGTCGCCCTCAACCTAAGTTGTCCACTTACTTTGGCATTCATCTTCCACACCTTACGCAAGTTTACAATAAAAGTAACCTTTTATTATTTTTTACTTTTTTTATTTACACTTTCTACTCAGATTTTCATTATATATATATATATATTCTTTTACCAATTTGATTAGTCTATTTTATTAATCCAACCTTTGATAAACTCTACATTTCTCTATTATATTAATCTAACATTTGATCAACTTTAGCTACATTTATATATATTTACATATAGAATTGAGTGCTGAACCATTTTTAGATGAAAAAAACCGTGAAAATGCACCTACCTCATATGTTATTCCACATCATTCACGATGCACAAATAAAATTGTCAAACATATTTTATTTTTAAAATTTTATTCTTATATGGTAGAAAGATGAAAAAGCATATGAGATAGGTACATCCCATGATACATCCGATCATAGTTTGTTTTTTAAATACAATTTTAATAGATGATCTAAATTGATTGGATCGTAACAATTTAGAAGTTTAATTGGAACAACGATACGGTTTATACCCTTTTCAATTATGTTAGAAGGAGAATGTCTCTTCCTGGATAAAATTACAAAAGTTTAAAATTTAAATCGATAAAATTATTAATTAAGGATTTAAATTGATATAAAAATAAAATTGGGATTCAACAAAATCAGTTTTAGTTTTTTACGGGATTGTCATATGATGTTTAATCTCAAATCCATTGCTCCTCACATCATTATTGGAGTAAAGATGTCAATTTTTTTTCAACGTAAGATTAAATGTAAAGGTTTAATCTAAAATAACGCAGAGAAGTGTGCTGCAATCAAATGGACAATTCATGGCTTTTCATTTATTCATAATGCTTATTTTTTTATAATTTTATTTGAATGATTTAAGTTAATTTTAAACGAGATTCCAATTTTCAATTTTGAGAATTATATTAATGTCTATAAATATTGAGGGATAATATCTGTAATTTCAGGATGAATTTGAACTATGTTTGAAGGAATCAAGTGAAATGAGTATCAAAGATTAAATTGACAAAATTATTTGTTTAAAAGTAAATATTTGATTAGAAGATAGAAAATAATTTGGAGATAAAAAGTAGGATACCGACAATAAAAGAAAGACAAAGACAAAGACAAAGACAAAGACGAAAGGAAAGAGGAAGATCATTAAATAGGTTGAACAACCTGCAATGAGTTGTAAAAACATGAAAGAGATGTGTCATAAAAGATTAGTTGTTACCCATCGGAGAAGTTTGTCCAAAAATATACATATAAGGGAAGGGAAGGGAAGGGGTACCCTTCCTTCCATTCGCACTTTTAATGGTCCCTCACCAAAGACAAATCCCACTAAATCAACAAAATATTATATTGCCTTTGTTTTCCAATTCTTTTTTTAATCTTCTCTCTTTAATTCTTTAATATATATATATATTGGTGTGGGGAATAATATTAGAATAGAAGGTCCTGTATTTCCTTGTTCTTTTGTTTGTTGCATTGGTTTTGGAGCTTCCAAATTCTCCATTTTGGGCCTAGGCCCACTCTTCTTGGGTTTTGTGTGTACCTTCTCATCTGCTCATCATCCTCATTCTTTACCTGAGCTGCCTTCACATCAAATATAACCTAACTTCGTTTTAGAAATATTTAGAGAAAACATCTGCTTTAAATAATACCATATAACTATATTATTACACATTTCCTATTTACTATGTATCTTATAACTTATTATTTAATGTATTCAGCAAATAATATTTTTATTTTCATTTAATTATAACATATCATTTATTAGAGACCCAATTTAATCATGGTATAAAATTTGAGTCAATTATGATAATAATATATTAAAGAATTTCTACAAAATTAATAAATTTCTCTTGATCGAATTTCATCCAACATCTTAATTTTACCATCTTTGTCTACCTTTCCGACACCTTTCACCGATCACTTTATATACCACATCATTTTCTTCTATTTTGCATTGTTTTTCATATATACCACATAATTTAATAATTTCTTATATATATTTATTATATTTCATCAATTTTGCTTTTCGTATACTAGAAGCTAATTTATAAAATCTTAACGTGACTGAAACTTTTTTCAATTTAAATAGATCATTATATACTCCGTATATTTAACATAATACTAGATAACAATGTATATGTACATATTTTAATTATGTTTTAATTTTGTAACAAATTTTACATTATGTGAAAGTACAAATTAATATTAAAATGTAGGTATCAAGGAAAAAGAAGAGACAGAATGAAGATAGAATAAGAAAATTAAAAAATAAATAAATAAATAAAGGAAACTAAAAGGGAAAAAAAGCAAGTAGGGAAAAAGAAGAAAATAGGGAGAACTTCAAATAGATCACCAAGAAACTAAACGATAGACATCATAAATTGTATAATATATCAAATATTATGTCTATCATATTTTTAAATATACCTTTAAATAGATCATCGAGAGACTGAATGATATACATCATATACTATATAATATATCAAATATTATGCCTATCATCACCAAAAAAGAAAATAATTGGAAAAAATGTTATTAGAATCTTACCATAATTGAATTAATTATATACCATATTTACATAGAATAGTAAATGAAAATCTTAAAATTAAATGAAAATAAAAATAAATATATTAAATAATTAATAGTCCATTTTTCTTATTTCATTTTTCTATTTCTTTAATATATTATTAATAATAATATGGGTAGTTTGGTCATTTGAACTCTACATTTGTATAAAATTGAAGTTCATTAAGACATTTATGAAAAATTTGGCAACATTTGGCAACATTAGATCTAATTTGTAATAAGAGAGTTTCAGTTAGCCTAAGCAGTTAAAACCCCTTCTTTTTCAACTTTCTAATGATTGGGACAATGAAAACAAAAAAGTAAGGAAAAAACTAAAAGCAATTTCTTTGTTTTTTAAATTTTAAAATTTAAGTCTACAAACACACTTTCAACGTCTAAATCTGAGTTTTTTTTCTATTTATTTCTAATTTGTGTCGTCAAAAATCAAGCCAAAATTTTAAAATCCAAACTTTCTTGAATTAAACCCGAAATATGCTAACCTATGTTTTTTAAACTAGTTTTTAAAAACTTATTTATGTTTTTTGAAATTTAGTTAGAAATTGAACTATATCACTTAAAAGAATGCAAATCAATGTAAAAGAAGAAATATGATTAAATTTTTTGACATGAATCAAAAAATTATCCATTAATTGTACCTAAAGAAGCAATTACAAAAAACAAGGTAAAGAAGATTCAAGAGGCTTTCACACTACACCTTCAAAAGCTAGCAAATTATCATCAAGTGATAAATAAATTTGAGTCGAGGTTTGTATACAACGTTAGTTCAATTAGTCAAGATGAGAATGTAGGAAATTAATCCGCATACAATAATACCATATAGTATAATGTTTATAATATATTAAAAATCCATGAACATGCTTGACTTATGATGAGATTTATCTAAACGACATTCATAAAACATTTAAATAGCAATTGAGTTGGTAAATTTGGCCCTTTGGAAAAAAATAAAGCCTAAAACTACATAATTTAGTTAAATCTATCCTAAGAAACTTATGTGGCTTAAAGAATCTAACAAAAAAACCATAGAACTAGCAAAAACTACGAACTAAGCACAAAATGCACAGAACATGACAAAAAAATGATGAATTGACGTGAACTAACTGACCAGATCGCACAAACCAAAACTGAACCAAAGTCGAACTAGAGTTAAACCACTCGAACCAAATGGACCATTTGGACAATGAGCCAATTGAGCCATGAGCCGCTACTCCGAATTGAACCTACTAATGTTGGCTTTGCACTAACATCAGCCCTTATTCTTCCCAATGTGCATCGTCAAGTTTTTGCCTCATTTTTCAAACAATGCCACAAAAATGGAGTTTCTTGGCCTGTATTCATCCATTTTTGGCAAATTTGATGTTGAAATTCTTTGTTGAATAGTCTCAATAATTAGCTAAGAAATCATGGTTAGATATGCTCATAAACCTTGACGATCAATTTGAAAAATGTTATTATTTTAATTTCAAAGTACTCATATTGACACAAAAAGAGTTATAGTAAGTGGTCCAAAGCATAGCTCAAAAAAGGCCCCCCGAGAAGTGGGGAGATGTCATACAGAAAGTATGTATTACCAAAGTAAGTCCATCTTGCCCACACCACCCAATAAGTCCATATTACCCAAATCCGAGTCGAGACCCCACCCAACCAAAGACCAAATGCAAGGTGTTAGACTCAAATTTTTTTCCTTAGGTTTAACCAATGGTTGACGTGTACCTAAGAATTAATTCCTTACGAGTTACCTTGACACATAAACATTGTAGGCTCATGCGAATTATTTAATAAAATTAATTGAGATGCGTATAAACTGGCTCAGACACCGGAAAAAGAAAAAAAGAACAAAAGACTTTAGCTTCTATGGTTTCTTTCAGCTATTTCCCATTCAATCTGGAGGGAAATAAATAAAGATTTAATCAGATTTACATTGATTTTGTGAAGAATACAAATCTTAAAAAATATGAAACATTCTATTTTTGTAAGTTGTTGCCACAATGCATCTCAACGAGAACCTATGCGTAATGATCTTACTCTTCCGAACTACATTGCATTTTGTCATCTAAAGACTACTTCTTAAATGCATTTTTGTAAATAACATAAACACACATACGAACGATTAAAAAATCGACTCTTTCTTTGTACATATTATATACTATTGTACAAAATTACTCACGTTGATAACTTAAGCTTCAGAGGTTAAGGATCCATTTGATAATGTTTTTATTTCTTGTTTTTAGTTTCCGTTTTTCATTTTGTTAAGAAACATAAGTGTTTGATAATTATTTTCGTTTCTTTTTATCAAATTTCAAAAAACATTTATCAAAATTGGACAAAAAATGAAAAATTATGTGAAGTAGTTTCCCCTATTTACGTTTACAAATTATTTCATTTCATTTCTATTTTACTTTCATAATTCATAATTCTTTCAAAATTATGGAGACCCAAATCTAAATTATTTTTTTTTATTTTTAATTCTTTTATACACGAGCGTTAGATTGCTTCACACGAGCGTTTAGATTTGGTTACTCCAATCCAAATGATTTCTTTTTAAGATTTTTTATACACGATCTTTTATTTTTTTTATACGATCGTCTAGTTTTTTAAATGATCGTTTACATTTGGCTACTTCAATTTAAATGATTTTTTTTTCAAGATTATTTATACACAATCTTTTACTTTTTTTTACACCATTGTTTACATTTGTCTACTCCAATCTAAATTTTTTTTTTTCAAGATTCTTTGTCTTATACACATTCGTTTAGATTTGGTTACCCAATGTAAACACGTAAAAAAAAAAAGAAAAGAAGAAAGACGATGGAAAGTTAAACGACGTAAAAAAGAATTAGAAAAGAAGAAGATGTAAATATTAAACGATATAAAAAAGAATAAAGAAAGAAGACAGACGGTTGAAAAAAATCACAAAATCAGAAAAGAAGAAATACGATAGAAAGAAATCGCAGAAAAAAAATACGATAGAAAGATTTAACGACGTAAAAAAGCAATTGAAAAATGAGAAAGATGATGGAAAGAAATCGCAGAAAAAAAAGAAGAGGAAAAGAAGAAAGACGATGAAAGAAATTGTAGAGAAATCTCAAAGAAGAGAAGGGCAAATTTGAAATATTTAAAAAATTGCTAACTTTATGGGCTTTGTTACAATGCTATAAATAGTTTGGTACGTAAGTTTCCCAACATATAATATATTTATTTAAATATATACTGAATTTAAAATTTTTAATTTTGCAATCATATTTATATGTTATTCTAAATTTAAATTTATTATTATTTTTTCTTAAATTAGTTAGAATTTTATCCATTAAGTCGCTCGTGGTGGCGAATCACCAAAATTGCATTGACATTTTGGCACTACACTCATGGGGTTGGGTTTTTTAGTAGGCTTTTTCTTCTTGCAAAATCTTTCGGTGTAAATGTTTTTATTTTTTATTTTCTATATTTCAAAAGACCCTGATAAAAAACATATTAATTGCTTTATTATTAGAGGTTTTTTAAAAATATAATAAACTGATAAAATATTTATATTGTAGAATAATTTTGATAACGAAAAAAAATCGACAAGTTCACAATGAAAAATACAAAAAATATCCTAATCAACACACGATTAATCTGCTACATGTAGGCACGAACAATTTTCTTCTAAATAATCGTATACCGTCTAAAGGGATGATCTACTATTATTTAACTCATGATACATGTAGTTCTTTTTAACGAAGGAAAAAAATGCTTCAAATTTAAACGATCATGCTGATTATGGTAAGAGATCGTATAGTCATGTAAATGATAATTAAAAACTTTAAGTCAAACGATCGTGTTGACCATGCTAAAAGATCATATTGATCATGCTAAATAACCGTGTCAACTATGGTAAGCGATGTTTAAATCATACCGACACGATCGTGTAGTTAGTTTTAAACGTGGGAACAAAGCTTCAAATTTAAAGGATCGTGTTGACTATATCAAAATGATATTTAAACGATATTGATATTCTCGAATATGAGAAAGATGAAGTAAATTCATAAAATATTGCTAAAAATGGTGAAAATGAAATAAAATATTTAAACAAGAAGAATAAATCGTTTAAAAATAAAAGAAAGAAAATATGAAAGAGGAGACGAAGAAATTTGAAAGAGAAAATGAAGAAATATACGCCATAAAAAAAGAAAAAAAGAAAGAGAAGGGACGAATATTAAAAAGTAAATTTGGAAATTATAAAAGTATTTTATGAATTTATCTTTGTGACCCAGCCATAAACATTTTTGTGTGAGGTTAAATTTCTGTAAATACACCTTTATTATTTTTTATACTTTAGGTCTTAGTTTTTAGTTCCGCGTTAAACCCTACGCTACTCACGAAGCTTCCTTCGATAAACCCTTTCAAACCCTTTGAAGCTTTTTGAACAAACAAACCATTTCTTTCTCTTTCTTTTTCTCTCTCTTTCTCGCCATTGTTTTCTCTCCGTTCAACCTTTGATTCAGCTCACCCTGAACCCTAATTTCTGTTCCTTCAAAACATCCCTTTCTCCTCGTCCCATGGAAAATTCCTCCAAATCACCCGATGATCGGAAAACCCGTTTCTATCATCCTTACCAAGACCTACACGTTCCGATCACCAAGCTCTACGAGCTCCCCACCGCCCCCGAGCATCTTTTCTTCGAAGAAGCCGCCAGGCCTCACCGTTCTTGGGGCGAAAACCTCCAATACTACACCGGAATTGGCTACCTCTCCGGCGCCCTTCTTGGCGGCGCCAGGGGTTCCATTCAGGGCCTCCGGGCAGCTGAGCCCGGTGACTCTGTCAAACTCCGTCTCAATCGAGTTCTCAACTCTGGGGGCCAGCTTGGCCGGAGGGCTGGAAACTCTCTTGGGATCCTTGGCTTGATTTTTGCTGGTTTGGAAAGTGGGGTTATTCATTTGAGAGGTTCTGATGATGTTTTGAATAGTATTGTAGCTGGATTGGGGACTGGTGCTGTTTATAAGGCGGCGTCTGGGCCAAGGTCGGCCGCCATCGCCGGTGCTATTGGAGGGATTGCTGCTGCAGCTGCAGTTGCGGGTAAGCAGGCAGTTAAGAGATATGTGCCGATATAGAATCGGCATAACAAGTTATGCAAATTTGTATCAATTAGAGGGAGGACTTGCACGGTAAAGCATTTGGTTTCTTTGATTATTATTTCTTCATATTGTTACACAGTTAGTTTATTATTCATGGATTAGTGAATAATACACTTTTGGGTTGCAAATGCTCGCTCTTGTTGTTTGTAATTGTTATTCATTTTGTTGATTTGCCTCTTATAGTTATTGATGCCCTGGATCAATGGGAGACTTCAAAATTTATGTTTGATTAATCTCTTCTTATGTGTAACTGGTTCTGAAGCCTTCGTAATTATCTTGCCTGTGCTGGATCTCAGTTCAATGTAATTGTTTTGTGGAAGGAGGAGATATTGTAGCCATAGTACAGTATTGGAAAAAAGGGCTTTGCTTAGATGACTGTTTTCTTTAGAATTTGTGGTTTATTGGACAGTAGGGTATGGGTTTGGTGGTTGACGTATTGTTGGGAGGGTTCATCTCAATCAATGAATAATGCTAACGGAGTTTGTGGTAGCAGCCAATATTTTGTGTGTTATATTGCTAAAAGTGCAGGGAGGAAGGGGTTTAGTTATATTGGCAAAGTGCTTGGAGGCTTAAGTTTTGTCAAATAAGCCATTTTTCTTTACCAATATGTCTTGGAAGTCTAGTCAAATACGGCGCTTAGAGTAGTTTTCCTAAGGTAGAGGGTGGGATTGACTTGATCTTATTGTGTCCGATTGGTGAGGTCCCACTGTATTATGAAGGAAATGTTTCTGTTTGTTAATGCTGTAAAAATAAGTGTTTCATGGTTGTCCTGTTCGATAAAATGCTGTTGTTTCTTATGCTGCACATTAGTTGTGAAATTTAAATAAAATGGATTGGTTTAACTTGAACAAAGTTCATAACACCATTTAATTCGGTCTTAAATGTATCCGGTAAAAGGCTCTTTTAGGTGCATTTATTTATCCTGTTAATATAAATTTCACTACCTTTTAGAACAAAAATGACTTCTTTGGGGACAAATATATTGCCAAATGGCTTGTAAGTTCAACATTGCATTCTCTAGAGCTCACAATATAGAGTTTCAATATCAAGTTATACTGATCTACCTCAATTTATTAATTTTGAATTCTTAATTTCAAGGGTCATCAAAATTTGATTCTTACGTGGTGGTCCCCTTAAGCTTTTGTTTGCGCCTGTATTTGCTTTGATTACTTTCAATCAAAAACTCAATTTCCAAGCATTTACACAAATAGCTTACAAAAGAAACCCTTTTCAAAGGATGGATATTGGGTCAAAACATTTTTTTCTTTTCTTTTATCTTTTAGTTCAATAATTACGACATTACGACCATCAATCTTTGAAATTGTGAATGAAATATTCAACTACTAAACTATGCTTGGATATTAACAGAATTGTTAGAAGAAAAAATTCCGTGATCATTTTCATTTAATTTAATTCATTTCAAAACAAATACTGGACACTTAAAGAAAACGTTTCCGTACATCCCGAACCATTAATTTCTGGAATTTTCATACAAGTGAATGTAGAAACTTAACTATGTTTTAGATATGGGCCTACCTCAAACGGAATTGGTCCAAACTGAAACAACAGATTGGCTCACTATAAAGATTCTTGTGTTCTCCGAAGTGCCCTTGTCGCCAGGTACTCTCTGCAAACAGACATACGGTCAAGATCATAGAAAATGTTCAAATTATTCAAGAAAATAACCACCAGCAAAGAGATAATAAAATGCATATTCGACGCAATGCAACTACATTGAGCCATGCGGGCACTAAGCTTTGCAAATGCAAATCTTGGTTCATCTACCATGTACCTACAACTTCAAAATGCAATATCACAAGGCAAAAGTTAGTGAGGGCCAGGGGTGCATCCCTGCACAGAAAAAAAATACGAACATGGCCTGGAGAACTGAACAGAATTGAACCAAATCAAAGACTGTCTTAAGAATTCACTAAACAAATGAGTTTAGGGTAGCAGATTTCTTTATTTAATGGTAGATAATGATAAAAATACTTACCAAGCTTTGCAAAAGCAAAACTTGGTTCATCTATCATGTATCTACAACTTCAAGAGACAATATCCCCAGGCAGGAGTGAGTGAGGGCTAGGGGTGCACGCGTCTGTGCACAGAATAAAAATAAGAAAAAAGTCTGGAGAACAGACAACAGAATTGAACCAAATCAAGACTGTTTCTTAAGAACTCACTAAACAAATGAGTGTAGAGTGGTAGATTTCTTTAATTAATAGTAGATGATGATAAAAACACTTACCACTTGCTGATTGATTGTATATTTGCACAGCCTTTTTTTGAAAATCATTGACTATTTGAACTACATCAGATGTCCTAAAAAAATTGATCAAGTTCCTAGTTTTATAAGATTGGTAGAATACTAGAACCTCAGAAGCAACCGGTATATGTTGGATACTTGAACACTCGAATACTAGTTAGAACACTATTAGACACTTGTTAGTACAATAAATGTCCTAGACACTTGTTGTACAAAGTCACAATAGGACCAACATCTGTCAGATGTGTATCGAGCACTTATTACATATACTAGATAGGATCATAATAATATAATTTGAGAAGGAAATACATAAAACGAACTATTTAAGAATATAAATGCATGAATAAATTGACTTTAAATTTCCTTGTTTAAAAATGATACACATTTTAAAACATGTATGTTATAATTACATACGTGCCCTAAATCTTTTTAAATGATGCGTCACTCTGTTCGTGTTGTGCCGATGTTTGTAGCTACATCTGTGCTACTATGGATAGAACAACCGGCATTCTTATCATTAAGACTTTTTTTTTGCTGGTATTAGTTTTTCTACTTGTGTTGGATGCTTTTAGCCAGTTGAATTTGAACATTTTATTGGTAAGTTTGAGGATTTTTTATTTGCTCCATTTGTTAGTGAATTTTGTGTGATTTATTTGTTTATTTTTGTTCACTTTTTTTCAAAAGTAACCATACGTCTTCAGTTTAAATGGATGAAATTGAAAGTTCAATGTTAAAATTGACTCACCCACCTATTTTTAAAGGCTAAACAATCAACAAGCAACATCTGTAACGTACAAAAGAAATTTAGAACCACATTCTGTATTTTTCATTATTTTTACCACTCACGTACAAGCAAGAGTAACTTTCGGAGTAAGTAGAAGTTTTACCTTTACGCTCCTACTGAACTCTGAATTCCCATCAGTCTCCATATATGGGAAAGTTAATCACTAGTTTAAAGTTTTGTGGAAAGCAACCTGAAACATCAAACAAACAATAACTCCAAGACTTCTGAAGTAAAAGTTACACGACACCCAGATTGCATATACTCTACAGTAAAGGTTTAGAGAAAGTTTGCAGAAGTCTACTTCAACCAAAATCTCACATGTGAATAAGACGATAATTATTAGCTAGTAATGAAAAAGGGACAAAATGGATCTCACAGAAGTTGATGTTTTCAGCAATTCTCTAATTGCCATCGTAGCATAAGAAGAAGCCGGGAGAGTAAAGCTCAGCTTGAGAGCCATCTGAGGATCCGGAGTGCCTTGCCCATATTCAGTTTCATTTCCACCTGCTTCAAGTTGAATATCCTTTTTACAGCACACTGATTGATCTGTGGAATCCAATGAATCTTCAATTTTAGATTTATTGGCTATCTTTTCTTCCTTACTAATTTCAACACTTTGAGACTTCAAAAGCTTATGTAAATCACTCTGTGCCAGAGGTAAATTACGATCAACATATGAGATCAATTCCCTGCCAAACAACAGAATTCAATCTTCTAGTGGACACATAAATACTAGAAATAAATAATTTAAACTTAAGAGAAAAGTACCACTCGTAGTCCTTTGGTCTTTGGAAAACTCTCCGATAGCTTCCAGTCATACTGGTAATCGAAAATTCCCTATGGACATGCGGTTCCATTAAGTACAATATAGAGAACATTATACAAATACAACATTCTACAAAATGAAAATAGGAACAGGAGAAGATGGCATAATCTCATTGGAGTTTAAACATACTTTACATTATGTACAGACTCCGTCAAGCTGATCGAGTCCTAAACAATTAAACATCAAGATTAGTAAAAACAAATAGAATACAAGTTTGAAGTAAAAAGTAAATGCTACTAGAAGGAAAAAATTTTATATATATATATATATATATATATATATATACAGCACAAACTCCTAACTCCACCCTCCTTGTACATTTATTCTTAAATAAATAAATAGAAACTCCACCATCTTTGTTCTTAGTTTGGCTAAGGCGTGTCCTTGTTCAAAATATGTTGGAAACTTGGACCTTCCAAAATGTTTTAGATGCATATTGAGCACTTGGCAGTGCAAGTTAGAAACTAGTTGTACATAGTTAAAATAGGTCCACAAGAGAAAAATAGATAGATTGGTGGCGTAAACAGTTTGGTTCGGCTCAGTTGTTTGTTAGACCTCCAATATTGCATACATATAAAAGAAGGGGCAGAAAGGGGATTTGACAGTGCTGATGGTAATTCAGGGAGCAGAGAAAGAAAGAGAACATCAACGAGGGCCCACTGTGGGTATTGGGTATTTAGAGAGAATGTTTAGGGATTGTTGTTTTTAGGTTTTATATTGTCATTTTGGTGAAAGCTTTCATAGCCTTCATAGGAGAAGTTTCCTGCCTTCTCAAGGTGCTGGACATTAGTGTTGTTACTGTTTTCTGGACTTCTTGGTATCAGTTTGCGTATTGTTTATCTTTATTATCGATATAGAATATCAGAGATCTGTTTTGTCTTATTGGGATTTTTCTGCTTTTCAGGTTAAGAATTCTAACAAATTGGCATTAGAGCCTTAATATCCTATGGAAAACAATCCATTCATTCATTTTAACCTCCAAAGATTCACATACTCCTTTCCCTTGAATAGCCGTGCCCGAACCGAGTATTACACCATAATGAGCAATCTCCTTAATCAGTAATTGTAAAGATTTTACCAATTTTCAGACACAATTATGTGTGGCGCCACAGTCAATTAGAATTACTACCTCCCTATCTTGCAACAATCCTCTGACTTTCATTGTTCTCCGGATCATTCATGTTAACCACAAAATTTATCGATAACTCTACACAGGCTGCAGTGTTATCTTTCACCTCTGCCATCCTCAGTTCTTTACTCTCGGCTCCAACTTCTTCAACAATTTCGAGTTCTTCATTATTACTATTGACCACAAACATTCTTAAGTTCCCGATGCTCTTTCATTTTGCACTTTTGATCAGCCGAATATTTCTCATTACACTTGAAACAGAGTCTATTTTCTCTTGATAGAAATTCTGCATCAGGTAATCTTCTAGAATTTCCCTCCTTGCGCACTTCTCTGGTTTTTGGACTCCTCAATGTAATCGTTCTTATTGGAAATTAAGTGTTTCCTTTGTTATCGCTGGTGGATTGGTTTGCTGTGGCCTTCGCATTCGTTACGGCTTGTAGAGGATATTTCCCGCCGGCAAACCCATTCAAATTTGCTTCGCCTCTAATAATCTCTCTGTTTTCCACCAATTGAGCTATCAACATCATTTCCGCTAAACTTTTCGATCTATAGAATGCCACTTCTGCTCATATCCATGGAAATAATCCATTCATAAACATTTCTTCTACAACTCTTTCTTGTAAGTTGGACAGAGGAGCTACCAATTTATCAAATAGATTTCTACATTCCTCTACCGTAGTTTCCTGCCGAATTCTCAAGAAGCGACCACAAATGGATCCCTCTCTAGTCGATCTAAATATTACTAATAGCCATTCTTTCAAATTGGACCAGCTCACAAACTTCTCCCTCTCTTGCAAACGGAATTTAGTGTAGGACCATCAAAACTAATCATAGAAACTAACATTTTCCCAGATTCGAATAGCTTATGTATTTGAAAATACCTCTAAGCGCGGAAGAGCCAGGAATCGGGATCGTTGCTGGTGAAGACCGACGTTTCCACCTTGAATTTACTTCGATCCCCCGATATTTCGTCTGTATCGGCTTTTCTTTCGGTACTGGTTTCTCCGATTTCTCGACTTGAAGTTGCTTTATTTCCTTTTAACTTCGCTGCTGATGACTCTCGTAGAGCCAACTCTGTCATATGTTCACTAATCATCGCTCATTCACGTTTGCTTCCATATATGACAATATGGCCTGCTGTTGCTTCTCGGACTGCAGACGCATTAGTCCGTATTCTTTGTTAGTTCGATCAGTGTTGCTTCAATTACCGGCATCTTACTCAACTCCTTTTTAATTCCGATGATTTCTTGATCGAACGATTCCATTTTCTCTTTGATTCTTGTCTGCACCATCGTCAACTTCTCTTTTTCGGATCGGCGAGCTCTGATACCAAAATGGTAGATCTGAACTAATCGAAAGTAATTTCTGGATTTTATTGATGAACTGGATTCAATTACAATGTAGATTGAATTGAGTGAAACTCAATTCAATACTTAGGATACTCTTGTCTTCTCCTTTCAAGAACAAGCCAACTAATTTCCGAAACTTCACATGAGAAGCTTTTCCCGCCCAAACACTCTATTTATACTAACTAACATCGACTTCCTACTAATACAACAGACTTCTAACAAACTTACTATAAACTGTCTTTTATTACAATATTGCCACTCCTACTAAACTTTCTTCTTATTTCTTCGGCTAGTAAATATTATTGGAGGTTTATCAGAAACTTCAGAAGGGAGAGGCGTCGGCGAAGAGACTCTCGGACAGTGAGTTGCGAACGAGGTTGGACAAAGGTCTGTGCTTCCAGTGTAACGATAAATGGTCGCAAGAACACCAGTGCAAGGTGAGAGAGAATAGAGAACTGATGTTGTTTATTACGGATGACGAAGTGGAACTCGAGGAAGAAGGAGAAGCTGAACCAGAAGTCAACGAAATCGTGGAGCTGAAAACTATGGAGCTAAGAG
The DNA here is from genome assembly GCF_025177605.1 of Cucumis melo. NCBI lineage: Eukaryota > Viridiplantae > Streptophyta > Magnoliopsida > Cucurbitales > Cucurbitaceae > Cucumis > Cucumis melo. Next base: position 18,902,286 of record NC_066858.1, on the reverse strand, counting down.
AAGATGCAGAAATCTCTTTGAGGTCCTTGAAGGGTTTTTCGACAAGGGGACCATAAAGATGAAGGGAAAAATAAAAGGGAGAGAGGTGGTGATTTTGATCCACAGTGGAGCCACGCACAGCTTCATTCATCAGAAGATTGTTCGAGAGTTAGACTTACTAGTGATAGAGGGATATAAGTTTGGAGTAACGATTGGTGACGAAACGACCATCTCTGGGAAAGGCATAAGCAAAACGGTAGAGTTGGTGTTGACCGAAGTGACTTTCAAGGCAAACTTCTTGGCTATATCTAGGACAGTAGGATGTAATTTTGGGCATCCCTTGGTCATGCTTGACCGGGTTTATGAGGATACGTTGGCCATCAAGATCAATCGCATTTATGATGGGGGAGAAATGATTATACTCCGTGGGGACTTGTCACTAATCACAGCTGAGTTCTCTTGAAAACTCTGACTAAATCATGAAATTGAACCCATCTTGTGATGTTGAAATCCCCACCAACATACCAAGCATGTGAGCAATATCCGACAAAAAGAGTAACTCCAGTCATAAAATTTCTCTCCCTGTCTGGGGCCATACACATTTGTGATCCAACAAACTTTTCTACACAATGTGAGGCATTTGACAGTTAGAGATTATCCTCCCTTCGAAGACTCTAATGCAATTGATATGTTCATATCCCAAATGACGAGCAATCTCTTCTTTGGATTTTTTAATCCTCTCATATTCCACATAACAACTTCCATACTAACTTCCCCGGCTTTGAACAAAGAGTAAAGCTGAAAGTTAAGCTAAAATAAAGTTGCAGTTTTCTACCACAGATTTCAAGTGAGCAGGTACTTCACTGCCCTGGGGATTGTAAATAGATTTCCACAATCTTCTAATCATCTGCCGACTCTTCAACACATGGAAAAAAATACCTCCAAGTCTGCCATTATTGGTTCGTTCAAATTCTGCTTTTCAACCTCTGAAGACTTCTCCAATTGATTGATTTCCTTATTACTGACACTGAAGGGGGAGACAAAATCGGCCCTACAATTCTTCGGAGAAGGAAAGATTGGAGTGTGAATAGGTGGCCTCTTAGGAAGTTCACCTTAACATTAGGCTGGGAGAAAACAGAGTATCTGAACTTGGGGGATGGTTTTTAAGGCTCTGATCTAGTAATCTGCATGGGAACTTGAATCTGCATGAATTCTTTTTGGCAATGGCCTGTTTTTTTCTTCTAACAAAGTGCTTTGGAAAAACTTTGAAGGGAAGTGAAGCTTTCTGCACTTTGGGATTTCATTTAATCCCTTTTATGAACTTTATGCTGCCCGAAGAAGAGATGACTGAAGACGAGGACGATAGAGTAGAACTGTTCTCTTGGCAGCTGGACCTCTGTTTAGATCAGATCTGTTGATTCATAATGGAGCTAATTGAGTGAAAGAAAGTGGTGAAATCAGCTTGCTGTTAAACGAATTTGGAATGTTTGAACTGAGCCCACTAGACTTTCGATCTTCCATTTTGAGACTTCCACCCCGGTTAACTTTTGATTTTCCTTTGATAACCTTACTAAAGCGAGAACCAATTGGTCAAACTAATTAAATTGTCCACTCTTTTCTCTGTCCTCCTCAAAGAAGTCTTTTCAACTTCCTTTGATTTCTTATTGGGCAATAGTTTTGGCTTGGCCGAAACTATATCAGTCTTCATTAAATTTGATTTTTCGACTTCTTCAACCTCACTAATAGCCATTTTGTGCTTCTCGGGCAACTACGAGACTTGGGGATGGGATTTGCGGCAAACATGGAATGGAGTCAACTCCCTGCTAACCTCCTTTTCCATCAAGACTTCAAAAGGATTCCTAAAAAATCCTGGTTTCGAGTATGTTGAGGAAAGAAAAGGTCATTCTGGTTTCAACATATTTGGATATTCTCCTTCATCTAAAAGAACTTGGTTGAACCTTAGTAAATCAATCGAAATGTTTTTTCTTTTAAGAGGAAACCACCTCTTTATTAATATATTAATAATGAGACAAAAGCTCATAGTACAAGAGAATTATACAATGAGCATACAAACCATGAATCAGGAAGTGCACCTGAGTATCTCAACTAGGTTAACACCCCATAGCACCTTCATCATATCCAACCATCCGTAAGTGCCATTCCACTTTTCAGACAAAAATGAAAGAGACTACACAGTGCATCTCAACACCCATCCGTAAGTGGCAGCAAATGAGCTCCAAAATTCGATCCACAAACCAATAAATGAGAATTGACTAATGGCAAGGATTTTTTATTTTCAACTTCCTCCACAAGATGTTACCATCTTCAAACCAAATGCAGAAGTAAGAGCCATTAACTTTGCAACTCCGAATTTCCATAATAAACTTAAATTCTAAAAGAACAAAAATCGGATAGCTGAAGGGTGCTAAGTTCTGATGGTCGAAAAAGGAAGAAGACCGGGAAAAGAAGGCAAAGAGATGAAGAAGGTTGATCAGAGAGGGGAAATGGGAGGAGAGAGGAGAGCAAACCTTTTCCTTCTCGGTCCGGCTCAGTTACTGAATAAACCCAAAATCGAACCAACTAATCGGTTAAAGAAACAAAAAACACGAAACTGAGTCTAGTCTATTGATAAACTATGACGCCCAAATTACTCAATGATAAACGAAACTACCTCAATCATGTTTGAGAACTCCCCTTATCCTAAGTGAACCCCCACAACAGTAATAAGAATAACCCTGATTAAACAATTAGTTAAACAACCCCAAGAAAGCTAAACAAATTTTGGCTTGGAAAGATTGATCAAAGATCAAGAAGAAAGGAGAATTTGTTCCTAATTTCAAGATTTTGAACTCTCCACAATCTAATTGATTAAACTAGATTAAAAGTCCTATACATGCAAAGAATACAAAAGAAAGCATAAAGCTTGAGAGATAACACTTTATGAAAAGATTTCATTCAAATTCAAGTTGTGTTTTAAAATGTGGAAACTACAATCCTATTTATACTAATTTAAAATGTTATATGATCTTAAAATATGGAAACTACAACCCTATTTATACTAATTTAAAATGTTCTATGAAATGACACAACATTTAATTCTATGCCCATTCAACTACCCTAATAAATGAAAATACATAACATTAAATAAGTACATAATGCATTAAAGATGTAAATGAATCTGAATATCTAAGTTCATTATGACTTATGGGTGTCCAAATGACTTTTGAAGTTCCAAGTGTTGCAACTTTTCAAGTTTGTTGGGAAGATTAGCTTGAAAGTTACTCGCTCTATGTTTTAGCTAATTAATACCAATTATTTGCTTATCCGTCAGCTTTGTGGTTAGGGATGGTTCGGTTCTCAGTTTTGTAAAACAACCAAGTGCACAGGGAATTTCAATGGAGGAATATTTTTTTTCAGAAGAATTCAACTTAGAATAAAATCTTGCACTCACCCTAACAAAAGTGCTTTTTGTAGTTAAGTGTTTTTAAACAAAAACAAACTTTTTATTGATAAAACTTGGAAGGCACTAATGCTGAGAGGACAAAGAGACTAATGCTTTTTTAAGTTAAGCATTGGCGCTTACAATATATATTTTAACGGTAGGCTCAATTTTTCAATCTGTTTTTCTGCCTAACCCAAGAGTTTCAACCCAAACCAACGAGGGGTTTTGATCAGTTTACGTGGTTTTTTCGGTTCTTCTCTTGCACCACTAAGATAGAAGACGAGGGTAGTTATGTAAATTGTGTCCCCCAATATTGGCCAAGGATAGGAAAGGGTATATTTAAGACAAGAAGTCAGGAATACTTTTGTCTTCTGTTAGCAGAGAGACCAAACTTCTTGAGAGTATGGAAGACTTGAATATTAGGTTGTCAGCAATTTCCACTCAACAAAGAAAGTTTTCTTCAAGTTGTCTATCAATTTCTATTCAACTTGCCAATTATGACATAGCTAAACTAGTTACATGAATGCTTTTAGGTTTGTACCTAGTGGTAAGTGAATAGTACATGCTCTAGAAAAACTGCATGTACATTTTCCTTTGTCGATTCCCTTTTCTCTTTTCGTTCTCAGTGGTCGTCAAGTAGTTTAATCCTAATAGCTAATGCTAACTTGGGGCCTATTGCCCAAACAGAAATTACTCTCTCAAGCATGTTAGGCAAGAGATAGACCTAGCTGCGTTTAGTTTATATGCTAAATAATTAAATAAAAAGGCCAAAATACATTTAAGATCTCTAAGGTTCAAGATTGCTATAGTTTTAAAAAATACATTTCACTCCATAAGATTTGAGAAATGATTCAGATTGGTATAGGGAAGAAAGTCAAATTTCATCCCAAAAGCAGGGTTGGAATTCTATTCAAGTGATTCAGAATAAGAATTCCAACATAATATTTTCGCCCGTTCTCAATTTTCTCAAAGAGCCTATCATTATCTACATTTGAAATCTGATTATAGTGATTCTAGCGATTCTAACGAAGATTCTAATGCAGTTTAAAATGGAATAACAAGGATGGACAAATTAAATATAATGGTGGAAAAAATATCAAGACAGACAGAACTTGTCTTGATGAACCTTCCTCAACAAGGAGAGGAAAACAGAGGAGATGAACGAAGAAGATTACCTACCCAAATGGCAGGTTTTACAAAAAGAATAAGAGGCAATTGGAACTCACAAGAGAGAGATCACATAGTTTTTCGAACTCCAAGATCCCAAGAAACCACCCATGAAGTTCAAGACACTGAATTGTTTTCATTTGAAAGAGAAGGCGACAGACAAATCCAAGCAGAAAGGCGATATTTTCAGCAATATTATGACCAAGTCCAAGAAGATAAAATCCACGTACCTTCATTCAGTGGCAATTCAGACTTAGAAGCTTTCCTCGAGTGGATAAAGAATGTAGAGAACTTTTTCGATTATATGAACACGTTGGGAAACAAAAAAGTAAAATTAATTGTCTTCAAGTCGAAATCAAGGGCGTTGGTTTGTGGAATCAAATTCAGGTGAATGGAAAGTTGATGGTCAAGAGTCCAATGAGAAATTGTGTTGAAGATGATGAAAATCAGTTTCTTACCACCAGATTACAAACACAATCTTTATCAAAAAATGAGAAAAATATGTGAAAAATCAGACAGTGGGCGTCTTTACTGAGAGAATAGAAAAAAGGTTGCAAAAACAAAGGGAATACGTGGGAAAAACATTTAAACGATTATCTATGAAGAAATATAGATGCTAGAAAGCAATCTCAATTTGACAGCACTCCAAGAACAAAAAATAAAGAAGATGAGCAGAGGAAAAAATGGTAAAATGTGCGAGGAAGAGCTCATTTTGGAAGAAGAAGAAATCAAAGAAAAAGAAAACGAAGCTATTTTCAAAATGGAGAGGGCACAGCCTAATTTGGAGGAAAATCGGGAAACTCACACAAAATTACATTTGGGTACTTAGGCGGAATTGCTGATAAGACATAGGAGACCAAAAATAAACACCCGACGAAAAAGGAAGAAGATCGGGTGGCTGAAGAAAAGAATAGAGCAGAAATTAGCCTTTATCACAATTACCAAGAAAGACAACAAAAGAATCAACACCTACGGCATGCAAAATATGTGCAAGGTTTACCAAGAATCGCTCAAGAACAACCAAGATCAAGGTTATGTATGAGGAATTACTGGGAGGATGAAAATTCTTACTAATACTGATCCTAATAAATGTAGGATTTAACCATAATACCATATTCCTACTAAAACGTAACATTTAACTTCTTGATTGGACCATGGTGACTTGAAAATTTTAGATGAGATAGAAAAATATATTAATTTTATATCATTACTTCATGATTGGGTCTTTCCATCTCCATCTCCATCTCCACCCTCCTAAAATTTTGCTCAAAATCATTCAAAAGTAGATAAAATTAAGAAATTTTGCTCAAGATTGTGTTTCTTCTCTAGGCCAAAAAGCCCCCATGTTAGGTTCATCAATTCCTTCTCAAATCCATCTTCCGGAACCCTTCATATTTTAGAAAAGGAGAAGGTGGAGATGGAAAGACCCAATTATAAAATGATAATATAAAAACAATATATTTTGCCATTACATTGAAAATTTCCATGTCAACATTGTCTAATCTCAACAAATTAACTACCACAACATTTTTTCATGCGGTCAACTAACGGTCAAATGAGCTTAGGACCCTTCAGAATCATTTCTAAAATATAAGGGTTAAAAAATATCTTTTGAAACTTTAGGGATCAAATACACATCAAGCTTAAACAATCTCAAGGAGCAAAAGTATACTTTGCCCTAAATCAAATCCAAGAGGAGTACATATATAAAACGCAATGTAGAAAGAAAACCTTAAGATATTTTGATATAAATACAAAAACAAGACAGAAGCTAAGATTAATAAAGAACCTTAGTCGCTAAATCATTATACACTTCAGCAATATCATTTGCGGGATAGAGTACTCTTGACCTGTCGCAATAAACAAACAAATAAATCAAATAACTCACACAACAATTATACAACCAAAATAGACTTTCAACAGGACAGAAATATTAGCTACCCTCACCCAGGCAAAGGAAGAACAACATCATCAATAGTAAAGTTTCCACTGAGGACATCTTCAGCAGTAACAGCCTGTCAGCAAAACTAATATTAATTTCAATCACATACAGAGAAAAATATCCAGTTCTATTTATTTATATACTTTTTTATGGAAACAGAACTTTTCATAGATACAATGAAAAGAGGATATTGCTCAAGATACAAAAAAAACCAAAAAGACACAGAAGAGATAAATGCATTCCAATTTAGACATATATCCTGAAAGCTGAATTGAGTGATCCAGTTCTATTTACTAGAAAAAACATAGACCCATAAACATACAATTCACATAAACTTCGTGCAAGATGGATTCAAAATGAGATTACATCTTTTGTGCCCAGCATTTCTACAATTGGGACACACGAAACACATCATGGATAGTAGAAGGTAGTGAATTTGCAAAATCAAAGAAGGGGATTATTGTTAACCAAAGAAAAATGTGTCTTTGACTAAGATAAACAGGCTTACTTGGTTGCATGGTAGCAAAAACTTCGATTGAACCTATTCTAAATCTACTAGCAGCAAAAGAAGAAGCAATAAAGGATTAGGAGTAATATCAGAACTTGTTGGTAGATTGATTTATTTGTCTCATACATGTCATGAGTTTGCATATGTCGTGAGCATGGTTAGTTAGTTTATGCATGCTCTTGGTCCGACTCACTTTGAAGCTGCCTATAGAATTTTGAGACATTTGAAAGGATCTCTAGGAAAAGGTATTCTATTCAAAAAGAATAATCGCTCCCAAATATTAGTCTACACCAATGCATATTCGGGCAGGAAGTACTACAAATAGAAGATCTACCTCTGGTTATTGTTCCTTCGTTGGAGAAAATTTGGTGACTTGGAAAAGTAAAACAAGATGTGGTGGCCAGAAGTAGCGCTGAAGCAAAGTTTAGAGCCTTGGCTCATGGAATTTGTGAAGGCATATGGATCAAAAGGGTCCTTAAAGAGATGAAGATTTCCTTAACTGCACCTATACAATTTTATTGTGACAATAAAGCCACCATTTCTATTGCCATAATCTATTACTACATGATAGAACAAAACAGATCGAGGTTGATACCCATTTCCTCAACGAGAAAATTGAAGTTGGAACAATATGCATTCCTTATCTTCCTACATCAGAGCAAATTGCTGACATGTTAACAAAAGGCCTTCCAAAGAAACAGTGAGATTGATTGACAAGTTGGCTATGAAAGGCATCTTTAAACCAGCCTGAGGTGGAGTGTTCAAATTTCTATAATTGTATATAAATATTATTTTTCAAATATTATCCTTTGTTATTTTTATTCTTTCCATATTTGTAAGGTCTTTCTCCTATATAAGAAGAACTAATTTGCACATATTCAATAAGTGAAAAAGGACACTAATATTTCTTTGCCTTTCATTTCTACAAAATGTCTATCAATTATAACTTAACAAAAGATCCTAGATTTTTTTTTTTTTGTCTTGGGTATAAATTGCAACAGTGTTTGGTGTTCATCAGTATAAAATAACCCCACCTAAAATAGACCAAGTTGGTACGCAAACCTCAAATAACAGGCTCTGGCAATGATAAGTTATAGTAAAAATAATCTCTAGAGCGTGGTTTGAGTGTTAGAACCGGGAACCAACCTTCACTAGCTTATTTCTTTCAGTTGGAAGACCAAGCTTGCACATTTCCTCTAAATGACAAGAGTCATATGAGTTAGCATCACCACAGTCCTCATCTTCGTATTCTTCAGAATTTTGAACTGCAGCTGTTTCAGTGTGGTTTTCTTTACAGTATACCAAGTCTCCAACAACCACTTTGTCAATCCCTGTTACATGATGGTGAAACCACAGAAATTATGGCACAAATGGTTACTACTAAACACAACTTTTATAATGATCTTGATTGTGAAGATCATATACTACAAGTAGATAATTAAGGAAGCGCACCGTATTTTTGCACTCTCATACTTGCTGCATGATTCCATAAATAGCTTTGATAACTATGCACATACCTGAAAAGTAAGGGATGTTTTAACAGTTTAACCCAACATGCTCTCCAAAAGCATCATCCTTTACCCATAATCATCTACGATCTAAGTGACAACCAACCATCAATCTCCAAAAAGATCTAGATGACTTGCAACAACATACACTAGTAACATGATGTCATATCATTATTCAACTGAAAAATAATTGACTTTGGATGCTAGTAAAACTGAAATGAATAAAAATAATTGAAGTCTCCTCAAGACATGCCAGTAGAGTGAAATGGAAGGTAACAGATTGTAACTGCATTGCCCTCCCAGGCAGCAAATGTTTTGCACTTGCATTTTTCATTAGTCGTAAGGAAAACAATGTATTGTATTGTACCAAACCCAAGAATGTCCAAAAATAAATAATAAATAATAAATAATAAATATTATTATTATTATTATCTTTGTATTGTACCAAACCCAAGAATGTCCAATTTACCAACTTTCAGGCGTTTCGGTATTCATTTGGATAAAACAGTCCTTTATCTAAGGATTCATTTCTCCATTAGCAGACTAAACCACACTCAAAAATCTGCCTACAGGAGAGAAAAAAAAGGCATTTTGTTTCTTAAAATTGGAGCACAGCTTTTCACAATCTTCTGGCTCAGACTTTTGAACACAAATTTCTTTTTCATGAATAACCAGGCTTCTACTGGATGAAAGGAAAAAAACACAAAAAAATAGGAGACAAACAATAAAAAAAAGGCCTTCAATCAACACAGTAAGAACTAACTCATCCTTACAAAATGTTTCACCAACAACACCTACAACAAAGCATTAAACTTAACAAGGGACCAAATGTCTGTTCGAATTTATGTCATAAAATTCATAGTTTGTAATATAAAATTATATTCTATTCCAAAAAATTGTTATTAAGAAATTATTAGTGAAATTAAATACTACAATCTTGAATCCAATAAACTAACGTCCCGAGGCTATCTTGAGCAAACTTAAACTATATTTAGAGACATAAACGTCAATCAAATTCGTGTATACAGCCTAAACGGTCTATATCATATGAATAAGGTTGGACGCCTTATTCTGGGAACACTATGGATGTGGCCCGCTTTGTAACTAGTACAAACGATGTGATTCTGAATCGTTCATATACAAACATGAAAGTGGGGGAAAAAAAAAAAAAACAATATGTCGTCTATTCTCCCCTCAATCAAATATGAATACTACGGCTGGAGTTTTATGAAAAAAGCCAAAGCTCTTTAAAGAACTTATGTAAGACTGAACCATGAAATAATCAATTTTATGTTATAACACCATTTAGCAGTGGCGGATCCAGAAAATATATTGACAGGGGGCTAAAAGAAAAATATGGAAAATAAATTACATAGATAAGATTTGAACCTATATTGAAAGGAGGGTTGACAGATAGAGTAACTACTAAGCTACCTATAAGTATTAAAAATTAAATAATTTTCTTTATATATATTATATAAAGACGATAAAGTTGAATGGTGGCCCGAGCCCCCCTGAGCCTATACTAAATCCGTCGGTGGTTTATTGTATAAAAGTGACTATTTTGTTTATTGATGACCTAAATAACTTAATCTTAATTCTGAGTTGACTACGAACTCCTATTCGCGCAAGATTAATCTTAAATCTACATAAATGAAGGCAGGTCATCAACGTTGGCTCAATCAGCCCTCCATTTTAGGGGTAAGACGGGTGGATAGCTAGGAACATAGGGTGCAAGACAGAATTTACTCCTGCCTGTTATAGGATTAGTAGATAGGTTGTACCCTAAAGAACTGAATCTAGGTCTTGAATAAGGGGCCCTACCCTCTCATTGGCCCGAGAGGGATTCAACTTATAGGTTGAACCTTAAACCAATTGTTCAATGGTGGATCAATGAGATTTAAGGAACAAGATGTAATCTTGGAGGTAAATAGTAATTTTAACCCAGTCAAGATTACGAACCTATAAAAGATCAACTTACTAATCATGTTTATATCAGATGGACACAAATATATCTATAGTGAAGGGAGTGCAACTATGAGACTTTAGTGGAATGACCCATTAGTTAACGGATGTTGATTAGCTCGATCTAAAAAAGTTAAGCCAGTTAATCTCAAATTGTTGGAGCCCATAATCTATAGGTCCATTAGATTCACCTGCTAGCTCATATGGAATAAACTTAGAACAGTATAATGAAATGATTCGAATTGTTCGAATTAGGTAAAAAGAAAAAAAAACCGACAAATATAGGTGATATAGCCGTCGATTATCAGTTAGAGATAGAATATCTTTAAACGTGATTTAAATATAAAAATATGAATGCAGCCTCATACCCGAAAGCTCAAAAATGATGGACATGGTCAAAGTTGTAAAAAACCAAAGGCTTGACTTTTTTACTTTTAAAAGTCAAACTATGACCGACAATATATTCGAATGTATTTTGAAATTCGAGAAAATGAATGTGGATTCATGCTCAAGAGGTCGAAGTTAGTCAAGACGGACAAAATAGTAAAAAGTCAATATGTTGATTTTTTACTTGAAAAGTCAAAATTTGACTTTGACTTGAAAGATGAAAAGACCAATTTGCCCTTTGACTAATGTTAGAGGAAAAATCCAATATTTTACGGGATAATCCCACTAACTTATAGTGGGATATGTGGTTGCATGAGATGCAAACACCTAGCCCACTAAAGTCCACTAGTGGTTAGTGGAATGTGAGGTGTTGGATTTTGTTGAACTAATTATGTGCTTTTGTGCATGTAATTAGGTTATTTAAAGTGTAGTTTTTCAAATATGCAGAAATTTATTGGCAATTTAGTGTTTTTCCTCAAAAATTAATTTCACCAAGTTATTTTTCTCTCCTAAATCTCAACTCTTAGTCTAAACCTCCAAATTCCATCTCCCTCTCACAAATCCTTTACCCAGTTCTAAGTCCAGAGAATAGCGAGTCAACCCTAGTGGCGGTTTGAGTTCGAGATCATGAAAAGATTACGAAAATTCGAGATCTACGAAGGTATGACTTTCAAAACCATAATTTTCAATTAAATAGGGTTCTCCATGTCAATTTATAATAGGATTAGAAGCAATTAGAGTAAAATTTTGATCTTGTTTTCCACTGTGCATGTATGCTGTTTTCCAACAATGTCAACCCATTGCTTTGCTAATAGTCTGAGTTCTTGAGGTTCATCCAAATTCTTAAACGGCTTGAAGGGTTACCTCGAAATGGATGAAAAGTTTTGAATTGATTTACAAGATCGAAGAAAGGTATCTTTGTTAATCAAAGAAAGTATGTTCTTAGACTTGAAGAAATATTTCTACTTGGTACCAAGGTTGCAAAACCACTTGTAAACCTAATCGAAAGCTACAAGTAGCAAAAGTAAAAGAAATAAAAAGCAAGGAACGATGTTAGAAACTTGTTGGAAGCTTTATTATGTGTCATGAGCATGGTTAGTAAGTTCATGCATGCTCCTAGAATGACTCATTTGGAGTCATTTAGAATATTGAGGTAAAGGCATTATCACTTCTGAATACAAATTGATGCTAATGGAGATTGGTCAAGAAGTGCTGCAGCTAAAGAATCTAATTTTGGTTGTTGCTTCTTCATTCAAGGAAGTTTAATTACTTGGAGAAGTAAAAAACAAAATGTGGTAGCTAGAAGTAGGGATGAAGCAAAGTTTACAACCTCAACTGATAGAATTTTTTAGGGCATACAAATTTATTGCAAGGATAAAATTCCCATAACCTAATTCTACATGATAAAAGAAAGCATATAGAGGTTGATAAGCATTTAATCAAGGAGAAGATTGAAGCAAAAATAATATGTATTATTATCTACCTACATCTGAGCAAATTGCTAATATATTAACCCAAGATCTTCCAAGGAAACAATTTGACAAGTTGATTGACAAGAATACTATGGAGGACATCTTTAAAGCAACTTGAGGAGGAGTGTCAAAACTTGTAATATTTTTAATATTTGTGTATAAATTAGTTTTCTTTTCATCTTTGTGAGTGTTCAAGCCAACGTACATGACAACCTACCTGACCCCACAACGTTTGAGTGTCAAGAAAACACGTAGGATATTAACTTCTAGGTACATGGCCAGCATGGATTGAACCCATGACCTTTTAACTTAACCATGTTATTAAGACAATGTCCCATTTTGTACCATTAGGACAACCCATGATAGTTTGTGCATTAATGTTAGTTCTCAAATATTTACCATTTATTGCCTTGTTTACATATTTGAAGAGACGATACCTAAGCTGCGCGTATTCAATAACAAAGTTCTTTTTACTCCCTAAAGTTTAAAACCTTCAAATCCTAATAATGTTCCACACACAACCAAATACAACAATCTCCAATTTCCAACAATCAAATTGTAAACACAACAATCTCCTATTTCCAACAATCAAATTGTTGGATATCCTTTATCCCCATACATCAATAAAAACCTTAAACCAAATGGGGTTATTTACATTTACACTCAAACAAAGCATGAAACAATATCAAATCCATAAAACTACTGAAAGTCGCGAAAACATCCTTGAAAACTTTTCCATGTCTTTCAGACCACAAATACCAGGAGAACCTTTTTTAAAATCTAACCAAAAGGCCTTTTTTCTCATACCTTGGGAAGGATGAACCACAAGAAAGCCGAATGAAGTATGTCAAGCATAAAAGATATCAATAACCGGCAAGCATAGTCCACACAGCAAGAACACTAGAATCTTCCAAAATATAATCACTTACATCATTCTCAAAGTTCTAGGTATAGCTTTAAGAGCCTGCAAATAGTTCCCAGGACATTTCTTCAAACATTGTAGCTGCATAATTTAGAAAGAGCAACAATTACATCATTATTACATACAAGGAAAATACAGTGTGCCTGCTATAATGCAAAATCACACACATCCATGTATGTGTGTACTTTTGCAGGCAATAAGTACAACAGTAATAAAAAAAATTCATTTACGAGATGTATCAGAAAAACAGAATGATTAGGAATTAATGACTTTTATATTTATGAACTTACTATTGCTCTTTCAGCCACTAAATATCGAGGTAATTGTTTCAACGTTCCATCAATATCATCGCTTTCCTTGTAGTATTCTCTTGCCTTTGCAATTTCATTGGTTTGTAATTAAAAACTGAGTTAAGAAAACAAACTAGGCCTGCGAGGAGAAAAACATTGGAAAGCAAACAGATAAGTAGAGTGACAATCCTTCCTTGCACACGCATTAATAAAAGGATATCCCCTTCTCTTGGATCGAGAATCATATTGACAGCACCCTTCCACTCTCCTCTAAGAAGTGAAGCTCCAACAAGATGAGTCGGTACAGAACCACTGCCAAAACGCTTAATTCAATACCACAGATGGCATAGTTAGCAAAACATTTAGAAATATTGAATCAATAGCACCGATTGCATCAATTAACAAAATATATCTCTGATTTAGATGCAGTGTAATTTTTTATCTGCATTGTCTCTCATTTGCACCATCATGAGTACAAAAATCTAATTAGGGGTGGATCAAGTCTATCAAAAAAACTCCTGAACATGTCTTCTATCCTAAAAGAGGGCACCTTTTGTATTTTGTCCACGGTATTTTTTTGAAAAGAAACTAAATTTCTTTTCTTTTTTTCTTTTTTCTTTTTTTTTTTTATGAAAACAACATTTTACATTGAGTAAAGATGAAAGATTGCATGGGCTAACAAAACATCCTCTATATACCTCCCACTAAAGGAAGGGATTCCAACTTAGAGAGATGTCTCCTAGTGCATAATTACAAAAAAGAAAAACTTTGAAACCGAAGTCCAAAGAGAGACATGAAAACTTATCAAGAAGCACAGCTCACAAGTGTCCCTTTCTTTTCCTCTAAAAGCTCTATCGTTCCTCTCCCCCAAAATAATTGCTTACCCCCGCAAGCCACAAAAAACAACTTTTCTCTCTAAAAGGTGGATGGAGAAGGAACTCCTCGAACGTAGCTCAAATGTCTCTCTAATCAGCGATGCTAACACCATCCTCGTATACTGGCAGTTCAAAAAAAGATGATTCACATCATCTTCTGCCTTCTGATACAAAATGCAACAAAAAGGTCCCAAAAGTGTAGTTCTTCTTTGAACCAGCCTATCACAAGTGCTCACACGACTGAGCAATAAATCCTTCAAATAGTATCAAACACTGGCAGCCCAAGAGGGGAAGGATCTAATAACATTCCAAAAAAGGATTTACAATAAAACCCCTCCATAGGATTTGGATTCCAAATGTGAACATCCCCTCTCTCCTCCCTAAAAGAGTACCCTTCAAAGCAAAGAGGCAACCTCCATCATTTCACTATTGGACAAATTACGACGAAATCCAAAGGAAAAAGAAACGAAGTTCTCCGACCAAACCAAAAAATCAGAGATGGGAAAGTTTTCAAGGGAAGAAAGGTGATGTAGATGAGGCTAAAGCTGCCCACCCAAGATTCTCTAAACCAATGCTTGATGGAGCTTGAAGACCTCTAGGATTGGACATTGTTAAAGGATCTCCAACAACCTCTCTATTGGTTAGAAGCAATCCACTTCCCTCTGACTTGTCACCCATGGCATGGATTGAAGAAATAAACACTAGCCACCAATCTCTCGTTGATAGAGTATTTGCAAAGGGTAAGGCACATCCTGAGTAAGGAAATGATTGAAAATAGACCGATGGTTAATAAAAACCCTCGATCTCAACCAGTCCCCCTCCTCCCCCAAACTAAAAGGAACAGAATACAACTGATTAGAATGAATGACACCAGCACCTCTTTCAAACATTCCCAACCCCAATGGAGGATAAGACACAAGAGAAAGAGGACTTACTTGGCCCATATTACCCGTCGTACTTACCACCAAATAAAAGTGAAGACAAGATCCGATTGAAGGACCTGATGTCAAGCCATTAACAAACGCCTTTTTGAATCTCTCCACTCTCCTTATTCTCCAGTTTCAGATCGGTGTCTTCTTTTGCAGCCTCTTGAGACATCACCCAACCCACTGCTTCGTTGCCTTCTAAATCCTCTCTCCCCTTAGCTTTCAACCGACTTGCCTTATACACTATCGGCACTGGATTGGGAGATATCTCTCTTTCAAGACCTTTTCCTTTATTTATCAGCATCATTAAACCCGACGGCTGAACTATTTCTCCCTTTTTGACCCGTGAAGACTTCATGTAACAACCCAATGTTTTACAAAATAGTAGAGAAATTTTTATGTTAAGGCTCTCCATGAATTTAATTCAAAACATTAAAATCTTATTAACAAATAACGTGGTCCAAATACCTAATCATTTTTTAAAAAAAAATTTGGAGTTTGTTAAATTCTTCGTCCTCATTTTGTTAGTTCGTGTATTTGGATTCCAGATTCTTTGTCCCTCAGAGATTCAGGTTCTTCGTATAATTCTCTTATACTTTGAGTATTAGTCTCATTTCATTGTATTAATGGAGAGGCTCGTTTCCATTTTAGAAAAAATTTAAATATTTCTAAAAAATTATAAATAAATAAGTAATATGTGGTTACGAATAAATAAAACAATTGTGTGGTGCCAAAATTATAAAAATAATTATAATTTACTTGTTAGTGCCAAAGTTAGGATAATAACAACAATATATTAATATATCTGTTAGAATGGTAATGACAATATATCAATATATTTGTTGGTGCCAAAATAATAATGATAATGATGATAAAATATATATTTATCAAAGAAATATCTTAAATTTTATAATAAAAATGGGTAGAAACTTCCTTATAAATGTTTCTTTCTTTCTTTTTTTTTTTCTTAACAAGAAACAAGCATCTTCATTGAGACAATGATATGAGACTAATGCTTAACAAGCATAAAGCTATGGATCAGGAGGTGCACCGGACATCTCAACTAGGGTGACACTCCCTTAACCAAGAATATTAAAAATAACAAACAAGACTAGACTATGAAGTGTAGTAGAGGAAGAGGGTCATCTTTTTCACTATTGTTGTCAACAATTTAATTCATGGAGATGAGAGTACTCCAAATTAAATTAATATCTTGACTCGAATAATTTTAGAGAGAGGGCCAAAGGGATGTGTTCAATCAAACTACTTCAAATCTAGTAAACCAAGGAGTTGCCTTGTCGTGGAATACTCTTTGGTTTCCTTCAAACCAGAAATCAGCAAGCACAGGTTTCACCCATTACTCCACAGGATCTGTTCATTCTTTTTAAGCTTTTGCCCTGCCAAAATCTGAAGAACATTGCATGCTGCTGGTTTTACAAAAACCCAGCTGATGCCCAAAAACTTAAATAATGCAAACCAACAATTTTGAGCATAACTGCACTCAAAGAGGATGTACTGAATGTCTTCCTCTTCTCAAAAGCTTCCTCCCACTTGTTAGAAACCAGAAATCTGTCAATAAGAGATTTAGAGATTGCTTCCCCTTCACTTGACCAAGTGAATCGGCCATTTGAAAGAGGAATTTCCATGATGTTACTTTCCTAGATGAATATATTGAAATTTCTCATGTCACTTGAAGCTTTTCCCATTGGGAATCTTTCACTTCTCTGTCGAATACTATTGAAATCTCCACCGATACTCCAAGCTTCATTACACGAATCAGCAATAGACGTCAGTTCAGCCCATAGTCTCCTTCTTTCTCGATAATCAGTGGGACCATAAACATCAGATATTCAGCAGTGTTATTTGCAAATTGTACCGTATTTAATTGTAAATGAGAACTCTCCCTTAATGATGTCGAACAAGGAGATCGTTCCTTCGCCCCACAATGTAAGAATGCCTCCAAATCTCCCAACCGCTTCAGCAAAAGCCCAACCAATGTCTTTTGAACTCCAAATGCTTTCTTTGAAGGCCCTACCAAAACTGTCTCTTTTAGTTTCTTGGATTAAAACAACATCCAGAATAATTATTTGCAGAAATCTTTCCAGAATCTCTTTGATTTTCCCCCAATTCCTCCAGTTTTCCATGAAATGATCTTATTATTACAACCTTGAAAACTGCAATTCAAGTAATTTCAGGTTGCTTCTTGCTTTTTGTTGGACTAAGCTAGGGAGATGTCACAGGCTTCCAAGATGGTCTGCAGCTTTTGGGGGATATCTTGCTTTTTCAGAGGAGTAAAAGAAAAGTCCATACACTTGGAAGGAATTATCTCTTTTTTAGGTTGAAATAAGAGGCCGAAAGCCTTGTTCGTATCTTCAGGGAACTCCTCAGAATTTTTAATTTCATCATCCTCATACCTTTCAAGCTCTTCGCTGCACACACTAGCAACAGATTCTTCTTTCAAATTTTGTGGAATATGAGTACCTAGAACAAGAGAAACATGATGTGCTTGAGAACTGCCACTTCAATGATTGATGTGATTTAAAGAAGACGAGAATATGACTGACCTGTTTTGGACAGCCCTCCTCTAACAAGTCTGGATTTGTGATCTTATAGTCTTTTTGGTTATATTTGTATTTCTTTGTACTTCTTTTGTTTAGTTTTTTTTTCTTTTTTCTTTTTTTTTTTTTTTTTTTTTTTTGCCTTTGGACATTACTCCTTTGTTTTGGTTTTTAGCTTGTTTGGATATGATGAGGGTAATATTGGGTACGTCAACCTAGTTGAGATGCCCAGATGCACCTCCTGATCCATGGTTACATGCTCATTGTATAATTATCTTGTACTATGAGCTTCTGTCTCATTATTATTATATCAATAAAGAGGCTGTCTCCTTTTCAAAAAAAGAACAAAGGATAATTTCTTTTTGGAACTTTCGAACTCTTGAGCTTCTTTTCCTTTTTCAAGCCATGTAACAATGATGCACCAATCGGTAACTTCTGAGATGGCTCAAGTTTGTTTGCTTCTCTTGCTCTTGCAGCTTGCTTAATAACATTATTCAAACTGACTTTGGAAGATTTGGAGTCAGAATTAGCCATACTTAATGACTGATTTGAAGAGGACAGAGAAGATGCTGATTCCAATGCAGGCAATGCAGGGAGAGCTTTTAATTTGCTGCTAGGAGAGAGAATAAGGCCTGGCTGAAAAAAAGCTACATCTGAGTTGTCTTCTTGGTGGGCTTTTGGAGGGATTCCAACAGACTTGCTAAACTTAATTTTCTTATCCACGCCTTTACTTTTGGAAGATAAAAGGTGCATTGCACAGAAATAACTTCCATTTGCTCTTTCCTCTTTAATGCCGTATCTGTGTTCACATTCTGAGGATTAACTTCCAATGAACTGGCCACCAAATAAGGCTGAAGTGGAGGTTTTTCCAGGAAGCACAAAGCTGGAAACTTCCCTGGAAATTTTCTTGGTATGAAGACAAGCGGGTTTCTTGTGAAATTTGACGATTCTCATGCATCCTTAATGAAACCCCATTCTGGATCAATCTCAGGAGCTTCACCTTCTTCATCCTTCATAACTTGTAAAACTCTAATCAAATCAATAGGATTAAAAAAATCCTTTAAGAGTAAATCACCTTTGACTTTTGGAGAAGGACAAAGAACTTCAATATCACCATAATTTAGGAAAAAAGTTCCACGATTTTCATCTGCTATTTCTATCGTTGCTGGCATAAAACCACAGAGGTTCCATTTGATTTGAATTTTCGCTTCCACTACATTGGTGTCATTTAAAGTTTCAACTGAAATAGCCTCTAAACCTTCAAAGTGATCACCAATGGCTTCAAAAGTCTTTCTGCACCAGTAGTCTAGAGGTAAATTACGTATAGTTAGCCATCCCCCATAACCACACACCACATTTGGAAGGCTATGCTTCATCCTATCCAATTTCTCAAGCTATAGATGGAACTTACCAAATGCTTGCCAATTTCCAGGTAGTTCAATAAGTTCTTCCAATTTTCCATTACTCAGTTTGATTAAGGCAACTTCCGCTGAGAGAAGATTTAAATTACATTGAACTAAAGTATAACTTTAGTGTATTACAGATTTCAGGCCACTTGTTAAACTCGAAAAGCCTTGAGACAACCCAATGATTGTCAAAATCCTCCTTGACAACTGCCAAGCTTTTGATTTTCCAGTGCTGGGACAAAAATTTACCTTCAGGCTTCTTAACAGGCGAGGAGCATCTTATTTGGTTGAAGGTCAAGGCAGTACCCTGTTTCTTGGTAGGCAGAACAGAGCAACCCATGGAAGATTGACCAACACCTACATTGTTTTGTTTTTCTCCTGAAATCTTGGGCTTCTCCATGAACTTTATGCTACTCTGATGCAGCAACCGGATGTCCCGAAGAGACTCGGCAAAAACCTTCCAATCCCTGGTGGCTTCACTTGATGGTACGTGAATAAAAAGTCTTAACTCTTGCCTTAGGCCAGACTACACATCTCATAGATTATTTTCCTATTGTGATAATTTTGGAAAGTTTAAATCTTCCATCTGTCTTTTTCGGAAAAGCTTGATGTTGGTTTCTTTGTCAATTCCAAAATATTATCCAAAAACCAGACTACTTGCGAAGCAGAAAGTATCAATTGCCTGTTAGATTCCACCTCTTCCACAAAGAATTTCCCAGCCTCAAACCAAGATAAAAAATGAACGCCATTAACTTTGCAATTTTTCACTTCCATAACAGATAAGTGCGGAAAAATGCTGGCTGGAGAAAAGGAATGGGGTTGCAGATGATGGGAAGGGCAGGGGAGGTCAGGCGACAAACGACTTTGACAACCAGAGAAGGAGCAGAGATGAAGGGGAGACTAGGGAGAGGAGAAGATGGAGGAAAGAGGAGAGAGAACAGAGAGATCTTACCTTTTGCATGTCTTGGAATCTTTTGCGAAACTAATTTGTTTGTATAGTTAGAAACTTCCCTATAAATAGAGAAGTACTATATGTCAGCTGGAGGAAATTGGGCCTTTATATGGAATGTTGTAGTGTGAGCTTTGTTGTGGGGCATTTGGTGTGAGAAATAGTAGAATCTTTGAGAACCTTTCCATGTTTAGTCCCCAGCAAATTTTGATGTAATGTTTCTCTAGGTCTATGACGAGTTCTTTTTGTAAGTATCTGTTAGGTCATATTTTTTATGATTGGAAATCCTTCTACAATTTTCTATTTTGTTGGCTTAGTTTTTCTTCTTTTTTTGTGCCTTGTATTCTTTCATTTTGTATGTTGATGAAAGTCACAAAGGAATGTCTCCAATATTTAGCTCGTCCAATCTGTTAGCACTACAATATCTGGAAAGAAGGCTACAGAAACTTCTAAGAAAGGCACTTTTAGGATATGCCAAATAGCCCTTGGAACCAAAATGCTCACGAATGATCCACTTCCAAGAACCTACTGTTGATTAAAATAGTGTCACTCTCATTTAGCCACATGTGTAAAATTCCTCCTCACAAGGCACTTCCCATGTTGAGATCTTGACAATATGTAAAGAAACCTTCCAGTTGACAAGATTCTATCCTCCCGTACCTACAAAGGCACCCCCTCCTAACGAAAATCAAATACTTCCAAAGAGTTTCCCTCCCAACGTTACCCCATAAGGTACACCAAAGGCTTACAATGAGATTCCCTCCCAAAGGCACTCTATGGTACACTGAGAAGTGAGAACGAACATGAAAACACACATGAATCCATGTCAGTACCTCCATATAAAAATTGTAAATATTTGTATAACGATGCTATGAGGCTTTTAGACAAATTCAGAGTCAGAATCAAAGACCACACACCGCACCTACAACCTAAGATTTATTAGGAATGGAGCAAGTTACTTATGAGCAAGATTTTAAATTAAAAAACATACCTGTAAGCCAAAGTAATTAATAAACCCATGCGTTCCTAAAGCTTCTGCAGATGCTTTGATCACGTCTTCACTATTAGCTACAACACCTCTGGTAAGATAGACAGTTCAAATATAACTTAAATCATTATAACTTAAATGTCATTTAAAATCATCAACATTTTGGAAGGGTTAAAATTTGAACCTCTAACAATTAGGTTGAGGTTATCGCGTACATACTAAAATGTTAAATACCCAATGGAATCTTAGTGACAAACTCACCGCAAGGTGATGGTAAACCTGTTACCCAGGAGCTGCCCAAGAAGAAGCCCTTCCTGGATATAGCTGGAAACAATGTATGGAAAATGCATACATGAATAAATAATTTAATCTGTTAAAGAAAGCTAAAAACATGAAATTTATGCTGCCTTACCTAAAGTTACCCAACTTGATACCAATCAACCGATCATTCAGAGCAGCTATTCTACTTGCGTGTTGCTTAAAAACAGTGACCTAGAAAGGCAAAAAGTATTTTCCTCAAATCAAATCCCTAACGTAATGGATCATCCTATCTGAAAACATATTTTAGCCTCCATCTCCGACAATCTGACAAAAGCCTTTTAATTAAAATATCACTATATCCACCTTTGAGGTTCTCTCCACACATGAATAAAAAAGAAGTATGATCACCAAGAGAAGATGATGATGAGATTCAACGTGTAGAAAATGCAAAGAAGTGTCTTTCTCTTTTGTAATACAGAACTTGGTTTCATAGACTAAAGAAATCACAACAAGCAAACAAAAGGCTTTTATTTAAAGAATGAAACACGCACAAACATTTTAATATAAAGGAACATAACTTCTCAGCTCCATGAAAACAGGGTAAACAAATATTAAATACTAATTATTAAAAAGAAAAAAAGAGAGAAAGAAAGAACCCCAATTTTGGAAGGGGAATAACTATAATTAAAAGAATTGGATCCTAAGTTGCTCCAATACTGCCTCCAGAAAAAATCCCAATCCACACAATTAAAGGTACAATATCTAAATTGTTAACTCTCAACTCTTCTAACATCTATTATCAATATGGATGGGATCTAATTTTTATCTTCCTTTTCAAAAGGAGCTGTAGTCTAAGGCCTTACCCCTTTTAATCTTCCTCTAGGAAAGGAAAAGGTATGCTCTCTCCTCTCCCATCTTTTTTTTAAGAGGAAACTCCCATCTCCCATCTTCCATCTTCCCCCCCCCCCCCCCCCTATTTATAGCCTTCTAGCCTCACTCCCCGCCACCCTTCATCACTTACTCTTTTTTTTCTTTTGAATGAGAAACATATGAATAATTACATTGATGTAATGAAACCACAAAAGGGCAAAAAAGCCATGAGAGATTACAAGATACTGTTCCATTGTCAGATAAGAGAAGTAAGGCTGTAACCACAAAAAGGAGAGGTGGATTTACAGCAAGTGAAAGTCGTATACAAAAGATTATCGAAAAAGTGAGTGTAGTTGGATTCCCTATCGTTCCATATGAGCCAAAAGAAGGCTTTGATGATGAAGCACCAGAAGGTCTCTTTTCTGTTTCTGAATGGATGACCGATAAGTAGCATATTCATAAAAGTGAGAGGGTCGTTTGGGAAGACGATGCAGTAGTTAAAATATAGGAGAATCACTGTCCAAAAAGATTGTGCAAATTCCAATATACCAAAAGAGGCACGATAGACTCCTCACTAAGACAGCATAAGACACCAACTAATAGCAGAAATCATCTTCCTTCTTTGGTGCTTTCTTTGCAGACCCATGAAAGTTAACGACAACAATTTTTTATTTAGAAAGATAAGAGCGGTTTCTTTCTTTAGTTATGACCAACAAAAAGAAAATCTTTCTTTCTCTACCCCTTTGGGTTAAAGCAGGTTTAGTGGATATCACCATCTGATTGATTCTTATTTTCAAAAGAAAGTGACAGATGTACATCTCCGATTGGAATTTCTAGAAATGTAGATAACTATTAGTTGCCCTCTTTTTGTTTGTGCTTGAAAAAAATGTAGGAAGGGTAGCAATCGAGGGTTTATGAGGGTTGGAGTAGGTGGTTCATAAAGCAATGTTGTCTACAGTCTACCAAATGAGAATTTTATTCAAATGATAAAAATTTATTGAATACAAGAGGGACCTAAAATTTAATCAATCGAATAACAAAGATTAATTTGAACTTACCATTTTACCCAAGTCCTATTACATCATATTCTATCCCCTTCCAAAGAAAAACTAGTCCTCAAGTTTTAAAAAGAAAATAAAGGTAAAAGAAAAAAAGTAAGCCCCTTGAATGGGAACATATTCAATATCAATAATATCCAACCTATATGATTCAAGCCAATGAACCAAAACTAATTTGTTCAAGGAAAGTTCTATTGTAAAAAGAAAAAGCACAGAAAATGAGGAAATCCCATTTTGTAAGTGAAGAAAATCCAATTGGGGATGGTCATTTCAGTTGGGTCTGAAAAAAGGACCCACATGAAAAAATAGGGAAAACATCCTCCTTTCAAAGCAATTTCTTTTCTTCTAACTTGAAATTGCATATGGGTTGTTCCTCTTGCCGACGGCTGCAAATGGGTTGCAAACGAGCTTCCTTTGCTTTTCTTCATCAGCGACAAGGTCTCCTTCCTTCTTCATTCGAGCTTTCTGTTCCGCCTCCTCTAACTTGTCTGCGAAATACCCAAAATTTTCTGATTCGAGATATGTTATCTTCCCAGTTGTTTCATTGTCGATTGAAACTAGGTTTTCAAGTTTCTCAAAGGAGTTTGCTTGTGGGTATTTTTTTCCTACTTCTACCTCTCCATTGGCTTCAATTCTTTTAACATCTTTTATGTTGTGTAAGATTCGTGGGTCAGGTCGCTTTCCTCAATTTTCGACGTTGACTTCCTTTCCCATTTTAGTGGTGCAAGCTCCAATTAGAAGATCGTTTTCTAATTGATCTAATTGCAAGGATATGCGTCCAAGTAAGCGGTAAATACCATCAATAGAGCTTTCAATTGACCACCTGTGTCGAATCGAAGTCTTCGGTGCTAAGACAGAATGGCGGTAGGTATCTCCACCTCTTTTCTTTGGGAAGTCCCAAGCATGAATGATTTCTTTCCCGCCATCAGCCCAATAGATGCTCTGGTACCAATTGTTGTATACCAAATGAGAATTTTATTTAAATGATCAAAGTTATTGAACACAAGGATAGAATCCTTTGTAAATAGAAGATAGGATAACTAAAACGAAACAAAAAGGTAATTAATCAATGATTAACCAAGATTAATTTGAATTTACCATTTTACCCGAATTCTAATACATCATACAAAAGAAAGTAAGAAAAATAGTGACAAACAATTAATTACCCTTTGAGTTGAGATGGAGCGCTTATCCTTAGTGCCAGCAAAACCAAAAGACCTCGTCTGCCGAAGAAAACTCGTGTGAGGAAGAACAATAATTACTAACCACAAGGCTAGCATAAATTATATTTCTAAACTTGGAATAAAGTAAATGTTCAACCATTTCTCCCCATATGAAACCAAACACGAACTAGAAGAACCAACATACTCCACTATTTTTTATTACTTTTTGATAAGTGGCAACCTCTTGTCTACAGAGGTGGTTATTTAGCCAGAATTCAAGTTTATTCCAAGAAGAATAATGGATGAATCTTTTTCAAGATAATACCACACTTCAGAAAACACATTCAGAAACTAAAGACATAACAAAATCAAACGATAAATAGAAACAAAATAAAAAAGGAGCAATAAGGCTCTCCCGACTAACATTAATATCTCGAACAGAAAATATTTAAATCCTTTGGTAAAGAACACCAAGAGGAAGACTTAAAGCAAGATGATTCAAAAAGTAGAGCTTCCCCTAAAAAATACATGAATTTCTTTTCCTACATAACTCAGAGAATATTTTAAGCATTAGTCCAAACTCCAAAGAACAAAACCTTTTAAGTTCAAAACTGGGTTACAAAGAAGCTGCCAAACATTATCACGCAATTTATTCATGAAACCCCAATGAACACCCAAGATAGATAATAATTTGAGCCAGCATCGCCAAGATTAAAGACAATCAAAGAAAATATGGTGGAGACAATCTCCATTTGCCCAACACCAAGAGCAAATGAAATTATAAAAGGAAAGGCTATAAAAGGAGATAAATGACTAATATTTTGATCTAAATGCAACTATACAGTAAACAAATCTACGCTCCCCCTCAAGTTGGGTATGTATATGAAATGTAGGCCAAACTTGGAGTTGAATTCATCAAAGCTTATCTTTGGTCACACTTTGGCGAGATAGAATCTAGTTTAGTTTCACTATGTTATTTTTTACCTTCTCAAATATGAAATGTCCATGAATCTTTGTGTTTATGACAGGATTCTTCGCCATCTTGATTGTTGCTTGATTATCACAAAACATTTTGAATGAACTCTGAGTTTCTATCCTTTGTTCTTTCAAGAACTTAGGAATCCATTACCTACATAAATTCTCAGATCTAAAGCTTCATATTCAATCTCATTGTTTTGCATTGCTTGCCTCTTGCTACAATTGACAGCTTTTTGCTTCTCCAAGTGACTAAATTGCCCCTAATATAAGAAAAATATCCAGATGTAGGGATAATTCCCAACCCAATTGACATCAGTACAGAGTTCTACCATTTTGTTTGATGACTTTTTAAATAATAACCCATGACCTTTTCTTGTACTGTTTTCACCATCGCTTGGACATGGTAAGGGTGCTAAGGGGTATCAACCTAGATGAGATGCTGGGGTGCACCAACTGATGCTTAGATTTTCTTTTTTTTGGCATGATATTGTACCTTGAACATTAGTCTCATTATCTTAACGAAAAAGCTGGTTTCTTATTTAAAAAATAATAATAATAACCCATGACCAGCATACGTTTCAAGTATCTTAAAGTCATATTTTCTTAACAAGAAATAAGCATCTTCATTAAAATAATGAAACGAGACTAATGCTCAAAGTACAATCGAAAACAACAAGCATAAAACTATGAATTTGGAGGTGTGCCTAGATATCTCAACAAGGTTGACATCCCATGGCACCATCATCTCCAAAAAGAAACTTACAAATAACATAATAAAGTTCTCTCCAAAAACCAGTACAAAACAATCCTGATATAAAGCCTCAAACAATACAGACTTAGCCAACATTGATCAAAATTAACAACAAGACTATGAAAAAGGACTCGAGGAAGAGCTCTATCTGTGACACTTCTAGAGCCAAGAATTTTAATTCATGGAAATAAGAGCACTCCAGTTTAACCTAACACCCTAACTTGAATCATTAGCAAAAGCCTTGGAGAGAGAGGTCCAAAGGGATGCGTTCAATCGAGCTGCTTCAAATCTAGTAAACCAAGGAGTTTCCTTATCTTAAAGTCATGTTAATAGCCTGGTGATGTTTTATTTTAATAACAATGTCAAGAAGAGGGTAACTCAACTAGGATGATACCACCAAGGTGCAAAAACATCAAAAACTATAAAAAAAAAAAAAAAAAAACTAAGAGGCCAGGCGAAACCGACACGAATACAAATACAAGAACAGATTGCATAAGAAGCAGAGCTATACAATATCCTACCGGGCTGGAAGAATGAAAGCTCTCTAGTTCAAATTGAGTTCCTGAACACTATAGCTAAGGAAGCACTTTGAGAGGATGCACCATGAAGAAGCATTACAGCGGGCGGCTTCAAAACAATCACAACAATCAAGGGATTTGTCATGAAAAACCCTTTGGTTTCTTTCAAATCATAATTCCACCAAAAGAGCCTTTGTTGCATATAGCCAAAGTATCCGGGGAGATTTCTTGAGATGGGAGACAATGAGAAGATGCTGGATGTTTTCCTTGAAGTTATCACTAAGCACCCAAGACAAGTCGAAGATGGAAAATAATTTTGCCCAACATCTTACTGAATAAGAGCACAAAAAAAAAGAGATGACGAGGGTCTTCTCCGTGTTGATGGCATAACGGACAGATGGAGGGAGAAAGACAACTAGAAGGCATTTGTGTTGTAAAACTGATGAGACATTCGGGAAGCCAATGAACATAATCCAAACCAGAATATTAACTGTCCTGGGAGGTCTTCCATAAGAGCATAAAAACTCTTTATTCAGAGGGAAGAAGGAGAAAGATGGGAAGTGAGAGATTTTACTGTGAAAGATCCGCTTCCTGCTAAAGACCAAGATCTTCTATCCAACTCTTCTCAAACCCTTTTTATTGCAATTAGGCCAAGAAGCTCCTGGAATTTGGTTATCTCCTCACCCTTTAGAAGGATGTGGAAATTGACAGACCATGAGTTTGAATCAAACTCCCAATGATCAGCCACTAACCCATTGGGACAAAGAGCAATTCTGAATAGTTTTGGAAACAAAAAATTGAAGGAAACTTCACCCTCCCACGAATCTGACCAAAACGAAATCCGCTGCCCATTTCCTAGTTTAAGCGTGGCCGCTCCACTTTCTTTCCGCTGTGTGCCAATTTTTTTTTTTAAAGGATACAAGTCTCACTATTATTAATATCGAAAAATAGAGAAACAAAGCTCAAAGAGCAATGGGTGGGGGCTAGGATCAGCAAGCACATCCAGACATCTCAACTAGGTTGACACCCAGCTGAATGCCAATTAAAGGTTCCTCTGCCATGGATGCTGCTCATTATCTTATGCCATAGAGAATCTTCTTCCAATTATCTCCAGCCCCATTTTGCAAGTAGAGCTAGGTTCTTTCTATTGAGGCCACCCAATCCGAGTCCCTCATCCAGCAACAATTTCCCATTTTACCAAGTGAAATCTTGCTGCCATTATTCCCCTCCCAGAAAGAAATTCTTAGGATTCTCTCTAGACTTAAGAGAACACCTTCAAGCATAAGGAATGAAAACCTGGGCAGATTTGGAAGGACTGACTGACAAATTGCTCTCCCCTCTATGGAGAGGTTGAATCTCTTCCATTTGTCTAATTTTGAATGAACTTTATCCACCACTGGTTGCTAGAAAGAGGACTGTTTTGGATGGCCACCTAAAGGTAGGCCAAGGTACAATAGAGAGAGATGATCCGGTTTATAGTTTAGGCATGCTGCTGTGGAAACAAGCTCATTCTCAGCTATGTTGATGCCACATAAAGCTAATTTTTACCAATTCACCTTTTGCCACAAGCACCATTCGAAGAACTTGATAGTTTGCTAAAAATTTTAATCATTGAGCTGTCGTATTTGCAAAACTTTCTTGATAAGAAATAGATGTATTCAATGAACAAAAGATAAACAGCTTAAGGACAAGGGCAAGAGGACCCTCCACAAGAGAAACTAAAGAATAGGGGTCTTCCGGTTGTTGAAAATCATAGAAAGGCTATAATTATAAAAGTGTTTGGTGTAATTCATCTCCACCAAGAAGTTGTGTGTTGCAACACAGTCCAAAAAGAATCAAAGAGAATTATAGTTATCTTTAAAAATTCTACTATTTCTTTCTTTCCAAATACACCAGAAAAGGGAACAGATAGCACAACTCCACAAGATGTGACCTTTTGGACTATAACCTCTAATATTGAACCCTTCCAACATCCAACTATCAATCTTACTAGTAAGACAAACCTCCACGTCAAAGATTCTAAACAGTGTACCAAGCTTTCCTAGTGAAAGTGCAATGCAAAATTAAGTGGCTAGGGGTCTCCTTGTCTTCGAAACAAAGGCAGCACATTGAGGGGCTGAGAATGGTGTGCTGAAATTTTTTTTGAATTTTCTCATCAGTGTTGAGACTTCTATAGGCAAGCAACCATAAGAAAAATTTCACCATTTTCGGGAATTTAGTCTTCCAAATGTGGCGAATCAAGAGAGCAACAATGGAGGGGGATCTCTTGGTTAATTTAAGAAAGGTAGACTTCGTAGTAAAGCTGCCATTAGCATTAAGAGTCCATTTAAGACTATCGCAATCATCCGAAGGCCCAAGAATGAAGAGTTTCCATAATGGTGGCCACGTTGTCAAGCTCACTATCAAGCAAATTTCTTCTAAGACCCAAATTCCAAGAATGACTAACATTACACCAACAATCAGCCACTAGGGAAAGTTTCTGCTAAAGGTTGCACGCCGCACCAACTGTCCTTCCAAAATCTGATTTTTGTTCCCTCACCTAACAAAAAAGCCTAGAAATTAAGAAAATTCTCCTTATGTTTCAGAATGCCGGCCCATAATCTATAAGACATTCCCCTGTTTGGAGCTTGAGACCACCCATTCTCCTCTAAGCCATAGATAGTCCCAGATAAGCGCCTCCATAAAGCATTGTCTTCCTTACTAAATCTCAGAGCCATTTAGTGAGAAGAGCGTTGTTCTTATGCCTAAAAGAGCCAATCCCGAGACCACCATAGCAGATCGGGCAAGAAGTACAGTCCCATTTGACAAGGTAAGCAACCAAGTTCGTAGCCCCCTGTCCAAACAAAATTCCTGATCATCTTTTTCAATCTATTGATAACACTAACCGAAGCTTGTACAAGGGAAAATAGATAACAAGGAATGCTACTCAAAACCGTTTACACGAGAGTTAATCTGCCACCTTTGGAAAGAGACACATTCCTCCATATTTTATATCTGAATCGCTCTTCAAGGGCGTTCCAAACCTCTTTCCTATTACAACCCCCTCCTATAGAGAAACCCAGATAGTTAAAGGGGAGGTTATCCACCATACAACCCGAAGTACTAGCATAAGGAGCCAAATAGGCGCTGTCAAGGTTAATACCGATTAATGGTGTTAAGGGACAACCCAGCTCCTAAAAGAAAGAGATTAATCATCTTCCACCAAGTCTCCAGATTACCATTCTCCCAATAAGAGAAGAGAAGAGTATCATCCACGTATTAAAGGTAGGTAAGGTCACTAGACAAATTATCAAACTGAAAGCCTCTTATGGTCTTTTTCTCGTTATAATAGTGAATAAGGCAACTAAGGGCATCTCCCACAATCACCCTGACAAATGCCCTTTTTAGCAAAAATCTTTTCCTTAGGCCTACCATTGACAACAATCGAGAAGTTAGTCGTCGATAAGCATCCCCAAATCCATCTCCTCCATCTTCTACCAAAGCCTTTAAGTTTCATGGCCATGTCAAGAAAAGACCAATCCACCTTGTCATGATCTTTTTCCAGATCGAGCTTCAACAGAACACCTTTTCTACCTTTAAAAGACCACTCACCAATAGCCTCCAAAGAAATCAAAATAGCATCTAGAATTTGTCTCTCCTCCACAAAAGCCATTTGAGTATCATTAATAATTGATTCTTATTGCAAGCACCTTGGAGATAATTTTATACGAGTTGTTAATTAGGCTTATGGGTCTAAAATCACTGACATAGGTCACCTTTTTCTTCTTGGAGATGAGGCAAACATAAGTTCCATTGCATCTTCTATTAATGATTCTGTTTTTAAAAAAAAAACTTGGAACACCCTTAATAAGTCAAATTTCAGAATGTTCCAAAATTTTTTATAAAACTCTCCGGTCATACCATCTGGTCTGGGGGACTTGAGACAACTCATCTCAAAAAAAACATCCCTAATCTAAGAGGGGCCTCAAAAGAGCTAGAAGCTTGTAAACTAAGGGTTTTCCAATTGAGACCATTACAAATGAACGGAGAAGAAATACAAACTAGAGTATCATAAGATCGGTACATCACAAATAGTTTCGTGTTTGCAAAATAATAACATGTCATCCGCAAATTGAAGTAAAGGCACATGACCTTGTCTTCGCCTGCCAAGAAGCCTTCATAAAGTCCTTTTTGGTGAATTCTATCTTTTATGAACACTAAACTCGTCGAAGCAGCCAGTTCATAAGATCGGTACATCGTCATCGTCATCAACTCAAAGTCGACTGAATGATTTAGTCTTCATAAAATATAATAGAGCACTAAGCGTCCAGTAAAATTTTTAAATACAGCAGAAGAAATAAGAATAAAAGCACACGCGGGAATGAGGGAGAAATTGAGAAGGGAAGGGGGGACCACTCTGGTGGGACCCAAAGTTAGTTAGAGAATGAGAACCTGATATAAAGAGAGGAAGTTAGAAGGGAAAAGGGGAGGAAATTCTGAAAAAGAGGCTGCCGATCTCTAGAGAGAAGAGGAGGGTAGAAGGTTCAGGTTCCTTAGTGGTTCTTTGATTTCATTTGTTCATTTTGAGTTTGATCTTGTTGATAGTGATTTCTGGTTTGGTTATATTTTCTTTGTAATTCGTGATGCAATTCTCTATTGAATCACTAGTATTTTGCTGTGTAAATTTCGCAATACTTATCAATATAGTAGACATTATTTTGGTGTTCTATATGGGAATCTGGTTTTGGCATTGGTGGCAACACGTTCCATTTCATATCATCATCTAGCATATAAACATCGTTGTAAACCACCTCACTCCTACGAGAGCATTTGAAAATAAGGGATCTTGGCTTTGCCAAAAATTCACCTTTTTGGCCTCCAATAACATAAAGTTGGCCATTAACAACAATGCATGCCTTGTGAGGTCCTCCTCAGGGAATAGGTATTTCACTCCTCCACTCCTTTTCTAAAGCTTCCCATCCTTCTCGGCAAGGCTCTAATCATCCAAAGCAAGTGTGTGTTAATTCTCCTTGCTACCACACATCACATGGAGTCTACCTCTCCAAAGTTGGGTTGTCGGTGCATATCTAGAGACTGGTAATGGGAGCAGCATATCCTGCCACTGCTTCGTCTCAATATCAATAACAAATATATGAGTGGTAGGCCCCGACACCGTGGACCATATTGCACTATGACTACATAAATGTACCTTCCATCAGTTGCCATTCCTAAATGTGAATGTGCCATTTCCTTCGGCATGTCAAATCTTCCTCCCCATGTATTATCAATAAAATTATAAACCTCAACATGTGAATGTACTGAATCAATGTTAACATATCAATCAAATATGAATAGGAGATTCTTAATTTGTATATTGCAACACCATCCAAGCGAGGCATAAGAGCAGTTACCATCTTCTTCCATGTTAAGTCCGAAGCTAGCAGATCAGCAAGGTTTGCAGACAGAGCTCCTCTAGGATTAGCGTCTTTGACGCCTTAAGCAGCCACTCCCTTCCTAGGATTTGCTAAGTTTGGTTTAGAGGTAACTGGTATGCTGGTATCAGGGTGGAAAGGACGAGCCCAATTGGATGCAATGGATAGGGAATAAGAAAAGCAAGATGAGGAAGCGCAGTGTAGTTAGAAATGAGAGGAAATACAAGAAGCGGAAGGATATTAGCACCAATTTGAGTGATGCAAGCCTTAATGAGGGCCTTGCCACTTCTAATTAAAACCCAAATGAAAAGAGAGATTATGAGATCTGTGAAACTGAGGATTTGTAAGTGTCCTATTCTTCTTGCATTATTCATTCTGATCTTTTATTAGAATGAATAATGTGCTTCATAGAAGATAGAAAGACTCTTATTAGAGTTTTATCACAAGTGAGAGTAAAAAGGGAATTAACCTAGAATGTTGACTAATTACTCGATTAACCCTTATTCTTCTTACATCACAGACACAACTTCTATTGGACTTAGACTTGTTTCTCATGCTAGGAGAAACCTGCCTATTAACTTCTTTTTTGAGATCACCATTCAAAAAAGAATGTCGGGCATCAACTTGATGAAAGAGGCCAATCTTGATTTACACCTAAAGGTAAAGGACACATAGTGTTCAATTTAGCAAAAAGGGAAGAAGTCTCTTGAATCCATGTCATATGACTTAGTGAAGCCTTTACCCAAAAAGTCTTACTTTGAAACTTTCTATTTTTAAAAGAATTTTCAACGATGGAATGAAAAGAGTAATGTCACCCAAGATTAATGGAAACAACACTTTCTACTTATCTCGTAACTACTGACAAGGAATTGAAATTTCACAATTTCCTTTTCCTTATTGACCCAAAAAGAGGATGCTGTAATAATATGGCTGTAAAACGTTAAGTGTTCTGGCCCTACTTAAGGGTGCATTTGGCCCAAGGAGTTTAAAAGCAGGAGTAGGGAAGTAAGGAGTTTATGGGTCCCACCACTAGAAAACATTAATTTTATACCTTACCAACTCCTTACGCTACATGCCCCAAGAGTTTACAACTCTTTAGACTTCATAACTCCCTAGTCCTCACTCTTCAACTCCCAACCCTAAGCACCTTCTAAATGTTTTTGATGAATTATGCATTTGAAAGCTTCCAAGTATGATCTTAGGCGTCCTCTAATTGGCAAATCGATGTCCAGACTCCATATCATTGTTAATGGAGAAGTCTTGAAGGTAATGATCTTCAATTTTCAAACTTTTTCTAATCATTGTTAAGAAGGAAAGCCATCCTTGTTTGTTTCCCCCAACTGAAATGTGGATGTTCTTTCTTCCTCCGGAAAATGGCCAAACTGCAGATTCCACAAACCAGCCTTCCTTACCCAGAAATTTTGCAAGACGGGTGATTCCTCAGTCCACTCTAGACTTTCTGAGAAAAAATCCTGACTTTGATCTTTAATCAACTTGATCAAACCTTTTATAAGCCATTCCATCATTTGAATGAAAGAGATACTTTTTTACTTCTCTCCACATCTTCCAACATAGTTTCTTCAAGCCTCACACAAAACTGATTATTGTAGATGTCGCAACATTTGATTTCCATAGTTGATAGAACTAACTTCTTTAGATGTTTTGGTAGTAATAGGGGCTGCATATTTTGGTAGAATTGATTCAAAGGTGAGGAGAGAGCATTTTCCTTCCTGCAAATGTAAGTGAAACCAAAGGAGATAGACCCACAGCCAGATATCAAAAGATGGAGAGTAAAATCAAAGAAAGACCCGGATCATAATTTTCGCATTTGTTAGATTCGTTTGGGATCACTTCTTCCAAACTTTTGGTTTCATGTTTCTCTTTAGACTTCGACTTTGAAGAACTTTTGTAATTATTCTAAAGGTTCTATTTTATACAATTTGAGCCCTTTCCATTACAAGGGTTTCTTTTTTACGGTTTTTCTTGTCCTTGAATTCTCCGTTCATTCTCAATGAAAGTTGTTTAAAAATAATAATAAATAAAATAAATAAATAAATAAAGACCTTTAGGGTAGCTCTGATACCATGCTATTCTTATAGAGAAATTATTTCCTTATTTCAAAAAATGACCCAATAATTGGTAAATATTATACACGAGAATTCCCAACTAAGGAAACAAATTATAAAAGGAAAAGATATAAAAAGGAATAAACGGCTAATATTCTAATCTAAATGAAAATGACTATACTAAACACAAATCTACTTTCTGAACCTCTTTTATGTTATTTTATGATTAATGTGTTCAAATTATGATCGAATGAGAAAGACACATAATTCAAACCTTCTCCAGCTTAATGTACTTAAATTTGAAGTCCAAGCTAAGGAAATAGTTGTGTTTTTATGCAGACAGCTCTAAGAAGCCCAGTTGCGGCTGCACCTTCTGCGAAGCATTCTCGATATGCTCGCACAACTTTACATTTGACCAGACTAACAAGATTTCAGCAAGTCAAACAAATTGCAAACTACCCCTAGCTTGGACAAGGGACAAGCACTAGTCAAGAGCTGGTACAAATTTTTGATGAATTCAACAGCTTTCATTGAGAAAAAATGAAAGAATACAAGTGCATATAAAGGAAAAAAAAAACTGCTGGTACAAATGAACAAGATTACAAATCATAAGGGCAGGTATATATGAACAAGGAGACAAAAAATTACAAAGGCAGGTATGAATGAACAAAAATTACACAGGACCAGTGTTTGTAAATGCCCAAGGCGCACTAACGCGCAATGGCCCTCTCGAGCCTAGGCGCAAGGCACACAAAAAAAGGCGCAGGCTTTTTTTTGTGACACTACATATAAAAATATTACATTAAAAAGAGAAGCATAGTTGAAGTGGAAATATGGAGAAAAATGACCCCAAACACAAGAATTTTTGCATTTAGGCTTAGTAAACTTGATTCTTTTAGTTAATAAAAAAGGGAAACCCTTAATTAGTACTATTTTTTAAGAAAAATGAAAAAGTCATAAAGCTCAAGGCTTTGAGCCTTGGGGCTTCACAAAAGGCGTGTGCCTGAGATGCATCTTATATGGTGAGCAGGCTTGCACCTTGAGCCTAGGCATGCGCCCGATGGGGCTTTTCAAAACACTGCACAGGATTAACTTTCCAATCCAAAATGTGATGAACAAGGAGCACAAACAGTTCATCCAATTTGTCGATAGGGAAATGAAAGAAAAGAAACAAAAATCCAATGTAGAGAATCAGGAAAACAGCTATTAGAGAGAGAGATAAGCCCAAAGAGTATACAAACCTGGATGCCAAGCATCTTTCCTATAAGTCCTAATGCCTCTTGTGTGTCCTTGTTCTCCTTGTAAAGATGAAACCTAAAATATTTTTAATTGACATCTTAAAGTTGATCCAGAATTCAACATCCAGATAGGTAACAATAAATTAGAAAATTTGTTAGGCTATGTGCATAATTACGTGGGACAAAAAGAAAGACGCCAGTTCTAGAAAACAAAATAGTTTGGAAAATTTTCCAATCAAATAACACTAAGCGATAAAAAAAAACTCCTCTTTAAATTGACGCAGTGTGATGGTACAACTTTTTTGTTGGGGGGATAGGAAATGAAATAAAAGTATTTCAATGATCTGATAAAATATACAAAAACGAAAACCAAATAAAAAAGCACACACACATGCATAGAAAGAAAGAAATGTCAACTAAAGCTAGAGGATTACAAAAAGAACTTCCCAATAGCCAAAAAATCATTTAACCTCTTGTTAGAAAAGGTCATTAAGCATTTATATCAAGATAAAGCAAGGGAATAAACTGGCTGTTTTGCTTGTAACAAAAATTTTCATCAAGAAAGATGCAAAACTTTTGGAAGACATTTCATATTTAGTACTTCAGTTCAATTCAGATGTAGAAGTTAAGACCAAAGTATAAATATTTTCTTATTGGGAATGTAAAATTATGAATAAGAAGGAAAGAAGCTAAGTCCAAAGCAAGCAGAAAAACTAAAAAGTAGAAAATACCTTACCTGAGAAACTTGCCAACATGTTCAGGCCAGTTGTCCGAACCTCTGCTATCAAAGGGTTTATCACCCCTTTCTTTTCGTTTCTTAGAGAAACGACCTCGGTTATTCTGCACCCCTGAATCCACCCTCACACGGACACATTTTGATGAAGAATCTGGTCCATCAATAGTATCGGTCACAAGGAACTTAAATTTCTTAAAGAAATTGTGGACAGCCTGAAAGTCTCAAATTTAAAGAGTAAATTATATCGTGATGAAAAGTAAACAAAGATATGTCTTTATTTATTTGTTCAATGTGACTAAATGGTAAGAGAAGTTACACTTCGAGCAAAAATAAAACATTTAGCATTGAAAATACATATAGATATCTGTATGACAATGGACAGTTTTAATAAAAACTAAAGGAATAAAATAATCTAAAGATCAGCTAAAAGAAGAAAGAGAGATGTGGCCTGCACTGGTTGTTACTCGGAATCAAGAAAATGCACGATAAAATGAATGTGCAAATACATTAACAAACACTGTCTTAGAGCTAACCGTTCTATGAGTTTTGCTTGTATCTGGGGAGAATACGATAGGTGAAATGTCATCATTTGCACCAGAATTGATTTGCTTAAGAAAAGTTTCCAAAATCTCAGCATCAGAATCACCAGCAAGAGATCTAAACAATTCAATTTCAGAAACATAACTCTGGCTTGTACTGTGGACTATCGTTGGTCCGCTTTCCGAAACAATCTGAATGCCTCAAAAGAATTAAAATTACCATAAATGTTCGGCAAAAGGGGGAAATCAACATCTAAGGCATCCAATATAAACACAGAGAAATTCAACTTCACCACCTCTGGAGGAGCATCCAATGACGTCAAATGAACAACATTTCCGTCAGTGTCAACTTCATTCACAATGAAATCAGAATACCTGTATCAAAACCAAAGAAGGACGAGTTTACAATGATAGGGTTCTAAAAGCTTTAAAAAAATGTCACAACTGGATCGTTGAGTTCAAGTTTTTTCAAAGATTAAAAATAAAGTAAAAATCGTCCCTTTAGGCTTTTATCCAAACCTTGTGAGAATACGGTTGAATGATCCTATTTGCTATTAGCATTCCTACAACAACCTAAAAGCTCATTGCTTTATTTCCCACTCCAAGAATAGAACGAGAACAAACAACAGATGCTATACGATGGACACATTTCAACTAAACCTTTTTATCTACGGAATCAGAAATTTCATTAATAAATGATAAAACAACAAAATTGGGATAGGAAAAAAAAAAAACACTCCTCCGGACAGATTACGGCCAAAAGTCTCTGGCAATGAAAGCATAAGAACATTCCCGTGGTGCCAGTTATGTCAACTAATTCATAACAACAATTAGCAGTTGAAGTTACCCTTTGGGTCTCATTCATCCTGATTTTGTTATCAATTCAGAAAAATGGTTTCATAAGTTAAATTTACTCTCAATATTTCATTTCACATTTTAAGAGTTGACCCTTATCTTCAATACAGTCAAGCAGAGAGTACGAAATTCGATTGAGCGTTATAGCATCCCTGAGAAATGAAGGGCATGCATGTGGGTAAGAAGCTGAGACCTTTGCTTGAGAATGCCGCGAAAGCCAGGGAGAGAAGAAATGTAACTGAGTATGCCAACATCTGATTCGCCTATGGATTTCGTCGTCATGACTGCGATCGAAGAAGATCTATTGGTGAGTTTGGGAGCGGTTAAAGAGTTACAGAGAAAGTAGGGTTTTAGGACAGTGAAGGACGATGCACCTGGCCGGTACCAACCCATTCAGGGTTTTTCAGCGCTTTTTTTACTTTTTTTTTTTTTTTTTTCATCCTTTGTTTTCCTTTTCCCATCGGGTCGGGTGTTCCCCGTAAAAGAAGTCTGGAAATATTTGAAATTCATTTTAATTTAAAATGAAATCGAGTGTTTGGCCGCAAAAGTAACAGAAATGGCAAAGTTTCACATTTCAAAAATATTACATTTTTTAAAAGCTCTCAAACTGCTTCTTCTCGGCCCTTCTCACTCAAGTTTGACATGGAGATTTCAATAAAATTATTTGAAATTCAAAATAGGGGTTATTCTGCAATTACAAAAATACTCTTGTTTTAAAGAATCCTTCATCTTCATGTTTACGGATCTACGTCCTCATTACAACTGAGTTCTCAATTTCTTTGCTCTCAAAATCACTAAAATTCACTTATTTTTCGCGTGCTCAAACATGTATAGTGCATCCTTAATTTTCAATTTGTAGAGGTATTCTACTTCTTACAAATTTTGTCCTTTGGTATGCATTTTAAATTTTTCTTTAGTTAGGGTTTGTTGCGAAATCTAAAGAACATAGGCTATAATGTTGGATTTTTGGCGTATTTTGTGTTGTTATTTCATGTAGGTTGGTTTCATCAATGAATCTAGATAATTTCATGTTGTTGGGCTTAGTAAGAACATGTATCTCGACCAAGATTTGAATGAAATTGTCCCAAAATTCATTGAATGAATCTTGAGATTTTGAAGGATTGTGCTTTTTATGCATGTTGTGTAAGATCTCGATGTATATTTTTATAACTTGTAGAAATACAGGTTATTATGTCCTTTTAGGTAAAATAATGGAGCCAAAACGCAAGATAAAGGATCAAAACACATAGCTTTTAGTGCAAATTTATAATAATTAGAGAATGCACATTACATAAGTCATTGTGTCTGATTAACTATGCATTTAAGTATTTTTTTTCTACGCAAGTTGGCAAAAAAGAAAAAGAAGTGAATTGCAAGAAGAATCTCGTGCAATAACTCAGCGATAAGAAGCTGCCTAACGAGTCGCAAGACGAGATGCCAGCACATCATTACACGAGATGATTCGCTAGAAGACAAGAGTGGTAGTTGGAGCTGATGTGACAAAAGATGACTACTTTCTACGCTTTATAGAGGATAAGGAGAGTGTGTAGTAGAGCATTAAATTCTTACCACCCAAAATATGCCTATAAAAGACTCCAACTCCACTAAGGAGATAGACAAAAGAGGTCATCCCTTAAGGAGGCCGGTGAAAGGATAAATTTTGAGAGTCCACCATTTGTAGTAGTATTTCTTACTACACCTCTTCTCCAGTCAATATTTGAGTGAGAGCTTAAAGAGAGAAGTTTTCCCACCATTTCCCCTAACTTGTAAAAAATCCAAGGAATGCAAACCAATACATTCTGCGAGTCGGCACATTTCTTTCTTTCCATTTTTGTACTTTGTGATGTATTGTACAAATGTTCTTAATCTTATGGCTGAAAGGTCGACATTATCAATACAATGCATGTTTATTCGTTGTCTATCTTCCATTTCTTTATTATTTATCTTGTTGATGTGTTTTAAGTAGTTTAAGTGTATGTTTGGTATTTGATAAGAATTTTTTAGTTGTAAGTCTCATCGTGTTTAGCTAAGCTTAACTCAATCGCTTTGCTAGCGTTGATCACCAACTATTTAAGAGAGTAAGTAGTAAGGACATAACTAAACATGCGCAGAAGGGAATTTGGAAGCAAACTCCATTCAGGCGTCTTGCTTCCAATCATTTGCGTCCCGAGAGGAAAACAAGTATGGTGTTCGGGCGATGAGAAGCTGCTCGCTTTAAATAGAGAGTCAATATGATGCTTATAATAAGGAAGCCTAGATGTATATTGCTTAATCTATCTTTATTATTTGTATCCCGAAAAGGAGAATAAGTATGGCGTTTAGGTGTTGAGAGGTTACTCGCCTTAGATATAAAATGGTCAAGTGATCTATATCACATCAAGAACATACCGCAATGGCTTAGATCACTTGTACACATGTTATATATATAACTAATATTCCATGAGATTAGCCCAAGTTCATTTATAGAATGCATTAAAAAACTATCATCTTGTGGCACGCTAGTGTAAATGTTCTGAGTTCTTCAATAATTTGTACCGTTCTTGGCTGAGTTTGGCTTGAGATAGGCTTAAATTTTTATACAAATTACTTATAATTGTGTCTTGTTTGTGTGTTTTATCACTACAAGAATTTTTCTTTTTACCGATGAAAATAAATGTCGGCCAAAGTCTACAAAAACGTCAGACATAAGTACCTTTTCCTTGACGTATATTGTTGCGTTAGTGCATAAGTTTTACCGACGAAAATGAATGTCGTCGACATAATACTTTTTTACCGACGAAAAATGTTGTGCTGGAATTTAAGTTGTCCGACAAAAATACACTTTTTGTCGATATAATCGTTCTTCAAAATGTGTTCAAAAACACATGTTTGTCGACGTCGTTCTCGTCGACATAAGTGTTTTTCAGTTTTATATATAAATTGTAATCGCTAAATAAGCAAATTTTAAACAATGTTTTTCAATAAAACCTAATTATGCACAGATAATAATTAATCGATAATTAAATCAATTGAGGAACAAATATAATAAAAATAAGCTTTTATATTAAAAATATAACTAATATTCAATTCAATAATGTAACATTAGTAGTATATATACATTTGGGGATTGCTAAGTTTTCACAAATCTCACATACAAAAAGAGCTTATCATTCCCTAAACCAAAGTTTGTCATTTTATCTTTTCTCAAATCTCCTATACCACAAAAGTTTTTCATTCCCCAACCAAAATATACTCTAACCCAAAATAAGTGCGATGTGTAACACCAAAGTAAGTAATCATCTAAAAAACTTCTCACAATCTCCAAAACCCAATGTTTGAGAATTCACATGTATAACCTGAATTAGGAAACACAATACAAGTGACAAAGTGACAAAGTACCAACAAAAATGACAAAGTGGCGACATAAAGTGACAAAGTAACAAAGTAGCAACAAGTGACAAAGTAAGAAAATAACAATAGGTGACAAAGTGACAAACATTTCCTCAATTCCACATAATGAACCACCACTACAAAAGCTACAAACGTGTCATAAGATCCACATAATGAACAACCCTTTCACAACAAGAAATTGTGGCACTCCCAACGCATCAAAGTGCCAGATTTTAATTTACAAAATTAGAACATATTGCATAAAAAAAGAGTATTACAATAATGTTCGTTTGAAACAAATACATAAAGAAGAAAAAATACATTCTCTCATTGTCAGGCGTCATCTTCGAACAAGTCCACACCTACATTCTCATAGAAACGTAACAACTGAATCACTAAATCTTGATTGCTTACACATAAACTCACTTCGACGTGCCACCTAATGTAACAATTACATCAAAACCTTGAAAGTGACGTTTAAGTCTCCCCTCAAACTCACTTCATGATCAAACTACACCTCATAACTACCCAATCTCTCAACTTTCGCTCTTTATACAAATGTATCCAATAATATAGACTCAATATACAAACTCCTTACACATAAACTCACTTCGGCGTGCCACCTAACGTAATAATTACATTAAAACCTTCAAAGTGACATTTAAGCCCCCCCATCAAACTCACTCCATGATCAAACTACAATCCAACCTCTCAACTTTGATTGTTTCTACGTAGAAAATGTAGCAATCGCTAAACCTTGACTCCTTACACATAAACTTACTTCGAAATTCCACAATGTATTAATTACACTTCAAAGTGACGTTTAAGACCCCCCCCTAAACTCACTCCATGATCAAACTACACCCCATAACAGCCAACCTTTAAACTTTCCTTCTTTCTACGAATGTAACAACAACATAGACTCAATATACAAACTCTTTACACATAATCAACATTGGAATGCAAAAACTAGGTGTAACTGGCTACCATACACTACAAAAAATCAGAGCATTCTCGATGCCAAAAATGAAGTTGGGAAAGAGTATGTTGGGAATGTCTTACCATTTCCGACGTTTACAAAGTAACATCGATATAGGGAAGCAATCCCGATGTCTAAGTTGAGCCGTCGGGAATGCTCCACCAATTATATTTTTTTAATTTTATTTTGAAGCGTGTCTGATGTCATGGAAAGAAATGTTGGGAAAATTAAAATATTATTTAATTGTTTAAATTTTCATAACATTGCTGCAGGAACGTCAACCTTGGTTCCAACCATCCCTGACGTCTAAGTTGACGCATCGAGGAAAATTAAATAATAATGTAATTATTTAATTGTCCTTGACACCATGCAGGAACATCAGGGATAGTTCCAACCAATCTCGACACCCTCAGTGAAACGTCAGAATTGGTTGGAACTATGCCTAACGTTTCACTTTATGGCGTTGGGAATAATAGGACCTCTTGACGTTTTTAAGTTGCGTCGGGAGATCCCCTTTCTAACTAAGTTATGTGTTCACAGAACATAGAACTTAAAATGGAAAGGAAAAGAGGGAAGAGGCTGAGAGAGAAAGAGAGTGAGTGAGATTGCCATCTGACTAAGTCTGTCGTCCGTCGTCGCCATTATCAAGGTTCTTTGCCACCCACCATCCTCCCTCGTGGTACTTTTTGGCCACCATCGCTCTCAATCAAGGTTTTTTTTTTGTTTTTGTTTTAAAGTTAAAAAATGTATGTATTTAATGAATATATATTCAATTCTTTGCATGGATAGAGTTTATTGAAATTGTTTAAAGTTCTTTATTGTTTTTGTTCTGGTTTTGGTTTAGTTAATTAGTTTTAGGATTAGTTTTAGAATTTAGATTTTGAACTAGTTTTAGGTTTTAGTATTGAATTTGAATTTGAAGTGTTTTTAGGATTTAAGATTGACGTTGAGATTGAAAAATAATTTTTGAATGTGTTAGAGATTTGTGGGGGTTATGTTGAATTTGAGGGGAAGTGTTTATTGAATTTGAGATTCTGATTTAATTTAAATTTAAGATTGAATTTGAGATTGAGATTTGGGATTTAAATATGAATATGAATTTCAATTTTAATTTCAAGGTGTTATTTGTCACCTTTGAATAAAAATTTTTGGAACCAATCACAAATTGTCATGTCATTTAGTAAAATAATTGTATTTGGGATGCATCCCAAATTAAATTTAAAGACAAATTGGCCAATTCTAATGATGTCACATGTCTTTATAATGACAATTGGATCAAATTTATTATTTTGGTTCAATTAAATATTATTTACTTGTGATTGAGCCCATAGATCTGATCCATGAACCAACTAGGCCCAAGTCCATAAAAGTTCACCAGGAAACTCAATAAATAGAGGAGTTCTCTTCATTTGTGGGGTGGAAAATTTTTTGCTCTAGAAGATTTAAAGAGAATTCTCCCAAGAACTAGATAACTATCTAACTCCTGAAGTTGACCATCCTCGAAGATTGAAGTTCTTTTGAAGATAGAAGCTTTCTTCCAAGACTATAACTTCAAGAACATCAAGTGCTCCGCTTCCTCAAATCAAGTGTAAGCATCCAACCGAGAGAGAATGAGAGAATTAAATTCTAGAGATCGAACCACATCGCATCAAATCAACATAAATACAACATCAACACAAGTTTAACACCACGAATCAAATTTCTCTAGAAATCTCATGTGAACAAATTGGCACACTCGGTGGGACCTCTCTACCTCTCATCTCTCTTTCGTCATCTAAATCTACAAACAAACCAATGACATCAAAGAAGGCTGCATCCAATTTTTTCGTTGCAAGCGAAGCTTCTATGGGACCTGTCATCCGCAGTCGTTATAAAGGGATCATTCAAGAGCAAGATTAATGTTCTATTATCACACAGAGCATTCATGAACAATTGATAGAATCTCCTAAAGGTGGGATCATCATCAAAGAGAATCCTTTGTTTAACGACTCTACTCCTGCTTCTAATCTATTAGAGCAAGAATCATACCTTAAAGTAGTGTCAGTCATAATGGCAGATGTAACAGCTAAGGTAGCTATGGCAGAGATGAAGAGGAAAATAAATTTTCTAATGAAAGTTGTCGAGGAGCGAGATCAAGAAATCGCTACCTTGAAAGATCAAATGAAGACTTGTGAAATGGCTAACTTCCTATTTTTTGCGTCATTGAAGCCACTCTTAAGAAAGGCTATTTAACGATACTTTGAAAAACGTGTCATTAAATATGCTTAGATGACACCAAAATTGTGTCATTAATACCTTTACCTTGATGCAATAAATAGGAAGTTAACAGTTTTACCCCTAACGGAACCAGTAGTGAGTCTAATACTGGGTTTCTTTTTATACTCACCCTTTCCATATTTAATTTTTTTTAGGCAAAGGTAACATAAGAGGTAGATTGATGAGGGACAAGAAAGACTTGAAAACACCATACAGAAATCTTTCCAAAAGGCTTCCGATTACTATTTTATTGTATTTTTTTAACTTTTGATGAGTGAATTGAGTTTTATGTTTAGAACGACTGTATGTTTTTTAGTGACTCAAAACACAAATACTTTTGACCTTTTATTTTTGTTTGAAGCAGGGCTCGAATTAAACTTTTCTTTGATGTTCATTTCTGAAACATT
The DNA here is from genome assembly GCF_025177605.1 of Cucumis melo. Lineage (NCBI taxonomy): Eukaryota > Viridiplantae > Streptophyta > Magnoliopsida > Cucurbitales > Cucurbitaceae > Cucumis > Cucumis melo. The sequence continues at coordinate 18,857,547 of NC_066858.1, read as the reverse complement.
TTGTATAATATTTTGTGTTTAAATGACTTGATTTTGGGTTGTACTATAGATTGTCATTGGTTAAAGTAATGACCTCAGCTTAGTTTGAGAAGTTGAGTCATTACAAATACATACTTGATACACTTGCATGCTCGATACACTTTTAATATACACTCGAGACACTATGGATATCCACTTTAATTCACCTATGATATACACTTGATATCCTTTAAAAAACCACTCAATATACAATTGATAAATAGGTTATACACGTAATATACATTAGGTACACACTTGATATACACTTGTTACATATCCCATAGGCTTGGGAGGTTGATATACACTTGATATACTCGCATCTTTTATCCTATTGGCTTGCGAGGTTGAGGAAGGCTAAGAGTTCGACCAAGTGTGTTAGGCTAAGTCAAGGGTCTCGGGACAGCATCCCAAAGTTTTTCAAAGTAAAACAAGTACTCGAGAAAGAAATCTTGGGATAAAAGAGCTAAGACTCAATCCTGTTTAGTCGAGAGGAAAGACAGAGAGTTTGAAAGTAAGAAATCTCGAGCAGCCATGAGTAATCTTAGGCGAGATGAAAAATAGAGAGTAAATCTCGGAGTTAAGGCACCAACATCTTAATTATTGCCATTGAGATGAAAGCTAGAAAGGTTTGGAGATGTGTTCACACGCCATCTGGGATCATGTTCGACCAAGACTAGAAGCATAAAAAGGGAAATACTAAGGTTCTCGGGCATATCTGGCTGAGAAAAGTGCAGATCTTGGGTCATTCCCAACGAGATCATTAAAGGATGTGTGACAAACATAATTTTCCAGAAATTTCTAGTTTGCGAAGGTTAGTGTTGTTCGGGCATAAAGTTCATTTTAAGACCCACATACCCTAATTTCTCTCATTTTACACTATTCCACTTCAATAGCAAAGTAGAGAGTAGAGTTTGAGAGAAGTTGAATTTTTAAAGAGTGGAAGCCTAAGCAAGAGGGTTGTTCGATTAAGCTTCGACGTAGGGTTTCCTATCAAGAAAAGTCTGAAAGAGTAAGGGTTTTAGGTGAGTTGAGCTGAAGAAGAGGAGGTAGAGCTTGAGGTTGCATCCAAGTAGGTTTAAGTTTCCTCTCCTTTGTTTAAGAAGCTCTAGAGCAAGTTTTCTAGTTTTAGATGTTGATTTAAGACTCTAATATTTTCTGGAGCTCGTTTTGAGCTAGGGCAAGCTTGATAAAAGTGTTTTTTAGCAAGCTAAGGTTACCAAGTGTCACAATCCACTCGTATGCGTCCTAACCTCACAATGGGACACTGACATGACTTGAGCAGTCCTGACGCCTCTAATGCGACACGTCAAAACACCTAACTAAGATAGATTTCTAATGATCCTAACATGGATTGATTGTATAGAGATAGCTTGCTGACAGCAAATGCTATAACAGAACGTGTACAACTCATGATGTACATTAAACTACCAATTAGACGAGAATAATCTAGTTGTGCTATACTATCTCTATTATTTTTACCTAAATGAAGACTAAATCAATTGTGGTCTTTGCAATCACAATGTCATGTTTTTTTATATTTATTTAGTATTTTATCAACATAATGTGATTGAGACAACACTAACCCTTGTGCGGTTTTAGAAATTTTAATACCTAGAATAATATCTGCAACACTTATGTCTTTCATCTCAAATTTATTGGCCAACCTTTGTTTGGTAGCCTTAATAATGATGATATTGCAACCTATAGTTAGCATATCATCAATGTAAAGGCACACAATGACATGGTCATTTTTATTGGTTTTGACATATACACATTTGTCACATTCATTGATTTTAAACCCATAGGCCATTATTACATTGTCAAAGTTTTCATGTCATTGTTTTGGTGCTTGTTTTAGTCCATAAAGAGACCTAATTAATTTGCAAACTTTCTTTTCTTGACCAGGAGAAAAAACCTTTAGGTTGTTGCATGTAGATCTCTTCATTTAACTCACCATTTAAGAAAGTTGTTTTTACATCCATATGATGTATCTCAATTCCATGCAAAGCTGATATTGCTATGAGCATGCGAATGGAAGTAATTCTAGTAGCTGGTGAGTAAGTATCAAAATAGTCAAGTCCTTCTTGTTGCTTGTAATCTTCTGCTACAAGTCTAGCTTTATATTATCTATTGACTCAACTGTCGCACCCCGCCCTGCACACGTCCTTACTTAGTATGCGAGACACGACGTGACTTGAGCATCCTTGACGCGTTTAAACACCAAAGAGACTCAATATGTAGGTCCTTAAGCTTTGCTTAATCACCTAGCTTCTCTCTTTGTCCTAAGTCATAACTTACAGCTAATCTTTATGCGATTTAAACAATATAACACATAATGTAATGAACAGTTTCTTTATTAAACTTTAACTAAGCATTTTACAATAAGCTTTACAAATAGGACCATGATACAAATTTTAAGAAAAAACGTCTTGGCAACCTTCTCGCCTAGCAAACCCTTCAACTTTTCTAACTTGGCCTTAACCCCTGATTCCTAGAAGATGAAATTTAAAAACATATGTCTAAAAGACTCAGTGAGGTTTTAAGAAATTCTCTTTCCTATACCTTTGAAAAATAACATTTTCTCACATAAAACAACAATACAATAATTCATATAAACATAACATTTCTCATAAATGCTTCATCTCGCATAAACATGGATTAGTTACCAACTATCCTCTCGTCAAAGATCCCAAATCATTCTCCACATCGAGTTTCATTACTCCATGTTTAGACTATTGTAACAATAGCATATGAGAATATACAGATTCATCCTTGTTGCTTAGGCCACTAAGCACAATATGTTCCTTTCAACATATTAGCCAGCTTCTCATCACCATGTAGCCCTTTCACCTCATGGTTGCCTTAACTAATTATGTGCACATAATAGTTAGCTCATTGACAGGAATTAACTAATGGTTTGAACATCATTTCATAAACAAGTTATGCTTTGGAATACATAAGTCATACTTTGGAACAAATACGCTTTTCATGTAAATCTCTTTTAGAAATATTTAAAAATGGTAATCATCGATTTAAATCATAAAAGTATTATAAGAATGCTTCAAATCATTCAAATACTTTTAAAGAAAACACTTATGCTACTAGATTTATTCCAATTACCTACCTTTTTTGTTTTATTTTAAAATTAATCTTTTTGTAGAACATCAATCATTCTGTGTCATCTCAGGCACGTGATGACAGAAATGATAATGTTCATATTTATATGCATTAATGTGCTTGTTGTTATTTGCTTAACTATTGTTTTGAGGGGATTTTTATTCTTCATCTATTATGATGTTATTACTATGCTGAGAAAGAACTTATATATTTTAATTGTTGTTTTTTGATGGTAACAAAAGTGGGAGAATTTGTTTACAAAAATATATGTGATATTTAATTAACGATTGTGTTTGAATTCCTTCGATACTTAAAGACATTCTACTTTGAGAATATTATTGTTGAATAATCATCATAAAAAGGGTAATTGTTAGCTTTATGAGCTTCAATCATATCGTGTATTTTAATGATAACAAACTTTTAGTTACAAATATTTTTTTTAAGTGTCGATGGTGTAAAGCTCGAAAAGATGATTCCAAAGTGTTTTGATTCGCTCAAATTGGACGTTAAACAAGTAAGTTGTGGCTAAAGAAGAACTTGAAAGAAAAATCCTATGTGGTGATGAAGTAGCACATGTGGATCAATCAAGTAACAGTATGGGCAGAAGAGATCATATATACATGATGAAATAATCTAATCATATTGAAGGATTCAAATGGTGATTTGTGGTAGTATTCAAATACTCATTTTTCAAATTAAAAGAGCTTACACGAACTTTATAACTTAAATCTTATTCTTGTTATAAAAATGAGACAGCCTGTGAAACCCCAAATTTTTCTAAGACCATTGGAAAAATTAAGATTTTTGAAGTAGTTAGAAGTTTAGGCGTTAAATGAAGTTAAGGATAAAAGTGTTATAAAAAGTGTGGCATGATTGCTGGAAAAAGAGGAAATTTGGCTAAGTATTAAGGCATTAAGGTTCTATATTAAAGAAGGAAAAGTTGTGAAATTTTGGTTAAGTATCAAAGGAGACATGCTAGGCGGCTAATGAAAAATGTAACCACCCAAGTTCTTAAATTAAGTTGAGGTCAACCCCAAAACAAATCATTTAGACATGAAGGATTATATAAAACAAAATTATATAAAACAAAATCTGTTTAAAAAATAACATCAAGAAAAAATTTAATTCGGGTTCTATTTCAAACAAAATAAAAATACAAAAGTATTTGGGTTTTAAGACACAACAAAAAAAAAAAATACTATAGTTCTAAACATGAAACTCATTTCAATGATCAAAACTTAAAAACAGTAAAAACGCTACGCAGAATACTATAGTTCTAAACATGAAACTCATTCCCATATGATGTTCATGAATTCTTCTTGTCCCTCGTCGGTCTTCCTCTCGTATTATCTTTTTCTGAAAATGTAAACACGAAAATGGTGAGTATAAAAATATACCTAGTAAGAGACCCACTACTGGTCCCATTAGGGGAAAAAACGGTTAGCTTCTTATTACGAGGTACCCTGCATCATAATTAACAATCTTGTGATCCCGAAGGATACACGTCAATCAGTTTAGTGATCTCGAAGAATGCACCAATCAGTCTAGTGATCTCGAAGAATGCACATATTAAACAATTCCTAAACAATAAAGAAAATTTCGGTAATTTTAATCAATATAATTGACAATTTTCTACTATCCGAGAATTCTATCAAATTACTTACCCAAAATACCAAAATGGCTAAACTTGGCTAAACTTGGCTCAAAAGAGAGACAACGGCTCGACTAGGAAAAGGAATCGACATACGCGGCTCTGGTAACAGAGGAAATCGACTCGAACGACTTGGGTTATAGGGATACGGCTCGGACTAAAAGCTTCGACTCACATCTCAGCTAAGTGATTCGTAAAAGGGAAAATGGCACGGCTCATAGGCTTCGACGGAGGCTACGACTACTAGAAACAATGTCAAGATGAACGACTCATGCGGTTGCATGCGACAGAGAAAGACGACTCGAAATGGAAAGAGGCGTTTGGCTGAATTATGATGGCCAACGCACGAAACGATGGTATGAGGTGATGTGAACGGAGAAGAGGAATGGCTACATTACGATTTTAAAGTATTTTCATTTATTTATAAGCTTAAAGACTTCCACTGGCAAATGTTTTAATGTTTCATATCATGGATCAGTTGAGGCTATTCTAGAGGTGGATGATTTCGATTGACTTCACACCACACCTTAGGCCAAGCAAGCAAGTGCTCGAGGTAGGGTAGTGACACAACTGAAATACGAAAATTGAAAAAACATAGTATATTAAAATAATTATAATATAATATAATTTTTTAAAAAATAAAATTAAGAAATTAAGGAAAAAGACATTTTCAAAAAAAAAAAAAAAAGAAAAAAACCACTGATACATTCCACTTTCTCCAAATTTTTGAAATTTTAACCAAACTAGGGAGGATTTATAAAACTCACCAAATACCAGATACTACTATTTATAAGTAATTCGACAAATTTAAGGTAGATTAGATGATCACCTAAGAGTTGACATTTTCAAGACACATGACAAAGGACACTAAACATTATGGATAATATGCTAATAATTATAATAATTCTCTATTTTTAAATCTATACTCAATTTCATTTTATATCTTATTTTTCTCTTTTCAATATAATTCTCACATTCCAATCCTTTTGAAAAATACTCTCCAAATTCTCCACGGTTAATCATTCCTTAAGAGCATCAATTCTTTAATAAATTTGCTTTTATGGGAGATTTTTTTTTTTTTTTTTATAGATTAGTTTAAGTTTTCACAATTATTTTATCTACACTTCTGAGAGTATTCTTTGTGTGGGTTTTTCAATTTTATCAATTCACTTGGAAATTTGTGATAAGGTGTGGATGCTTCTTGGATTTGAGTATAGTGGTTTAATCTTCAAAAAAAGAAAAAGGATTTGCACCGGTTTGATCTTGAACCCGTTGAAAAAGATTGGAATAGGTTGGATCCTAAACTTGAAAGAAGGATCATTGTGATTTGACTTTTGAACTCATAAAAGAGTGTGGACACATTGAAAACATTAAAAGCAGGTAGCGTTGGTACGTATCGATTCACACTACCAGCATTTGAAGTTGGAGGCCAAACATTCTTTGTTTCTTTGTGGATAGTTCCTAGTGTTTGTATACTTAAAACTATGACTAGAATGGAGTAGGGGAAAATCAATGGATAAGCATGTCAAAATAGCTATTGGTTGGTCTGTGAAGTCTCGTAAAGATGATACAATGATGTTTTTTTATTATGTTCATAATTATAACGTTGAGTTGGGAGAAAAAGAGTCACTCATGTACTTTCATATTCTTTAGGAGCTTAATCGTTACAAGAGTACTCTTTTCACTAGTTTGAGAGGACACTTTCTTGTTCTATTGTTTTCCTTTGCCCTTTGTATTCCTGTGATTCTTTTGTCCTACTATGCATGTTACTTTGGGTTTCAGATGTCATGCATGTTGATTTTAAATAATTTATAACTTGGAAAAAAATTCTTTTGATTTGAGTTTTGAAAAGTTCATGCGTTTCTTTGTTGTGTGCTTTTGTTGTTGATTGTCCGGGACTTGAATATGCATGTAGATGACTTAAATGTGAAAATAGAATGATAATATTTTAAATTTTGATTTATTTATATCCCTCTTTGGGTCTCCCATTTCACGAGGACGTAGTCACTTTGATTTAGAAATTCTAATCAAAGAAGGATTGAGTTGAGTGCATGCATGACGGCTTGTGGTATTAAGTTAAACTAAGGAGAAAGAAAGCAACATTATAATTGCTTTTTGAAAAGAACACATGTAAAACCATTGTAAGTTAAAAATGTTTGAGTAAAACAATTGTAATTTAAAACAATTGTAAGTTAGAAAGATGTTTTACTCGTGATCTTTGTATCCCTAATTTTGTCCGGCTTGCTTAAAATTAATTCAATTGCTAGATTATCTTGGACTTAATTTGATTTTTTTTTTTTAATTTTGTGATTAACCAATTTTTGTAAAAAAATATCATTTAACTACTTTTAATACTTTTAAAACTTTGTGGGTACAATCAATATTAGTTATATGACAACTTTTTGAAATTTGTTTTGGTTGTTAAAGCCTTCATGTCATGTCATTGAGATGAATGCTAATGTTAATATTATTTTTAACTAAAAAAAACTAGTAATTTTGAATTTTTAGCCATTTGAATAATTTTTTTTTTTTTTGCTATAAATAATCTCTTCTTCTTTATCCATGGAAGACACGACAAAAAGAAAAAGGCACATAAAAAACCTAAAAACTTAGATAACATTCCCATCCCCTTTTCTTCATCCAAACATCTAACCTCCATAGTCACTACATCTCTTAGTCTAATCTCTTCTTTAAAAAAGAAAAAAAAAAAGAATAAAAGATCTACAACATCCATTTTGTATTCTCTTGTAACAAACCCCTAAATCTTCATCTTTCTCAAAAAAGCCTCTTTACAATACCAAAAATCCAACAAATAAAAAAAACTCTAATTTAGTTGGAAGTGTATGGTAGAGCTTAGGTCTAATGATCCACACTTCAAACAAAAAAAGAGTTTAGTGTTTTGGATTTCAACTTTTCTTTTAGTTATTGTTCTTCTTATTTTTCTATTTTTTTATATTTATTTTTCTATTATATGGTGAGCTTCCCTTTTATATACAATATTTCGAGTTTTTTCAAAACCAGTAAAAAAACAAAAATTATTCAACTTAATTTTACCATAGAGTGTAAATATTTAAAAACAATCTATTTTTGACAATTTCTTTTTCTTTTTTATTGATATTTGTCTTACATTTTTTTATTTATATTCTTTTATCATTATTATTATTTCTTTCTTTATTAATTTATTCTTAAACTTTATTCTTTTTATATATTTACCTTTAATTTCTTTATAATTAGCATTTTATATTTAATTCCTTTTCCCTCTCTTCTAAATATTGTCTATTGTTTCTTTAGCATTTTCTCATTTTTTTTATATGTTATTTAATATTAATCTTTTTTTCTATATTTGTTTATTTTCTTGTTCTTATCTCTCCACTTTTTTTCTCTTATTATTATTTCTTTATTATCTTATATAACAAACTTGTTAGTTTACGTAGGATGTTTCATGTCTTGTTTGTCCTTTTTTTAATCATTATTTGTTTTGATTTCCTTCTTTCTTTTTCTAGTAATTTTGTTTTCTATTTTATTTTACTAATAGATTATTTATTTTACATTTTTATCCTTGTACATATGCTTATTTAAAATTGTACTTTATGATCCATTTAATATATTCTCGCTAATAGTTGTCTAATTTTTTTTCTTAATATTTTCAATTAATATTCTTTAAAAAAAACATCTGACTATGGAATCTAGAAAATTTGAGAGTCCGGTTTTCTAGAATTTTTTAGGTGAGAAAATCGATTCTTTGGAAGTTCGAAACTCCCGACCTACACAACCGTCTCCTCATCGAGTATCAAACCAAATCATCCAGTGGCAGAATGGAAAAATCCTACCGACATGGCATGGAGGTGTTGGAATTTGTGTCCTAAAACTCGTATTTTGTTAATTTATTCAATAAATTTTATTATTGAATGCTATAATCTTAAAACCAATAAATTTAGGTCTCGAGGCTATTTTGTTGAGTTTGTCAAATACACTTGAACTTTATGTTGAGACATAAACATGGATTAAGTTCAAGTAAATAGCCCAAATAGTTTATAGTGTATGAGTAAGGTTGGACGCCTTATTCTGGATAAACACTATGGATGCGGCCCGCTCCGTAGTTAGTATAAAAAATGTAATCTTGAATTGTTCATGTAGAGACATGGGAGTGGGGGCATCCTATGTAAATGGTTTGCATAAGACTAGAACCACGAAATAGTCACTTTTTGTTATAACACCGTAAACTATAAACTGACTATTTCAATTAGATGACCTAGGTAACTTGATCATAATCCTGAGCTAACTATGAACTTCTGTTCATTCGGTAGTATCCTTAGATCTGCATAGGTGAGGGAAGCCCATCATCGCTGGTCCAATAAGCCTCCCATTTTAAAAATAAGACCGAGTGGATAGCTAGAGACATAGGGTGCAAGACGGAATTCACTCCTACCCATTTCTGGGATAGTAGATAGGTTGTTCCCTTAAGGGCTGAATCCAAGTCTTGAACAAGGGGCCCCACCTTCTCATTGACCCGAAAAGGATTCAGTTTTATAGGTTGGACCTTAAACCAATTGTTCAATAGTGGATCAGTGGGTCTTAAGGAACAAGATGTAATCTTGGGGGTAAAACGGTATTTTGACCCAGTCGAGATTACGAACAACCTGTGAAGGATCAACTTACTCATCATAGTTATATCACGTGAACAGAAATATATCTATAGTGAGGGGAGTGCAACTAAGAGTCTTTAATGGAATGACTCTTTAGTTAACGAATGTTGATTAAGTTTGGTCTAAAAGAGTTTAGCAAGTTAATCTTGAATCATTGGAGCCCATGATCTATAGGTCCATTAGGTTCCCCTACTAGCTCATATGGATTCAACTAAGAACAAGTATGTTGAAGTAATTCGAATTGTTCGAATAAAGATAAGAGAGAGAAACCGACAAATATATAAGATATAAATCAGTAGAAATAAACTTTAAGCTTTGTGTTTAAATATGATTTAAATAAATATGAATACATATTCATATTTAAAAAACTAGAAAAGTTTTGAAATGGTCAAAGTTGTAAAAGTCAATATGTTGAATTTTAACTTTGAACTTTGACTGAATTTATATTCAAATATGATTTGAATTTTAGAGAAATGAATACGGATTCATACTCGGGAGGTTAGAATTTGTTCAGACGAGAAAAATAGTAAAAAGTCAAAAAGTTGACTTTTGACTATGAAAAGTCAAAGTTTGACTTTGACTTAATTGGTCAAATGACCAAAATACCCCTTTGACTAATTATTCTATTAATTAACGGTTAATGGGAGATGTGGTAAATTATTATGAATTTGAAGCCACTAATTCCATTAAGAATTAATGGATTAATGAGGTGTTGAACATATATGAAATAATTTGCATGAAGATTTCATATAAAACATTTCTCATTACAGAATGAGATAAGATGATGTTCTTCTAAAAACCACCTAAACGATACTCTACCTCTTCTCTCAAAAGGTTTTACTTCTACAAATCGAGTCCCACAACTCAGTTCTTGGTTCTGAGCATAGTAGGTCAACTTGGTGGTTGTCCTTGTTCGTGATTTTCAGACAGAGAAGAAAAAGGATTCGAAGAAGAAGTACAGAACAATAAAAGGTAAAATCATCGTTTACCCTTTAGGCACTTCGTTTAGGTCCATCGCATAACATGTGCATGTTACCTTCCAAATCGTTTAGATGCATATAGAGAAACATGATCTTTTATTTTCGCTGCAGCATGTCTCTTATTGCTTTTCCATCAGAAGGTTGTCAATTTGGGATGAACGAAGGAGGAAATGCACTGCTCTGGACCCACTCCTCAATTATTCATATTCATTCGAGATAGTTCACAAGGAAGAAAAGGAAAAAGAGAGGTTATGATGCCCATTACTTGATTTGAATAGCTCGACCTACTGTTGAGTTTAAGAGGACTACAAACTTTCATAAGTGTGTTCTTTGGATGTTCTTTCCCTTTCTTCACCTATATTTTTGTAACGAAAAGATGAACTCCAAAGAGAATAGGACACAAAACAAATTTTTCCCTTTTATTTTATTCCTAAGTCAATCCCCTTCTCATTCTCCCATAATCAATCTTTTCTTTCCAATTCTTCGTTACAGAGAGGTTGTTCTATTGTTTGGTTTGGTTTATGTAATCTGTGACAATTTTGAAATTTGCATTACTTATTGTATGACTTTCCTAGCCTTATTCTTGCTACCATTAATTTCCCTCATAAGAGCTTATGACTTTTGAAGTGCTTTTCCTATGAAACTTGTTGAGAAACGAACAGAGCTAGACACAGCGAAATTAACATAAAGATTTTTTTCCGCTAACCCTAGAATGTAAACAAACCGTTAATAAACAATTAAATCACTAATAAACATACCTCTGTGCCGATGTGAGTAACTCTTTAAGTTTGAATTGCCTCTGTGCCTGATAAGAATGATCCTCCAAATTTGTATCATCACAACCCTATGAAATCACTAGCAGTCTCTGACAGTATCCACACACGAAGTAGAAATTTGACTCCTCGAATTTGGGTTTGCTAGACCTCACAAAGTGGAAATTTTGACTCTCCTATATAAAATAAAATGTATAAGTTAGGTTTTATTTGTAGATTTTCTAAGGTTTCCTAATAAGCTTAGCTTTCCTAGAGTTTCCTAATAAGCTTCCAATTCTCCAATTAGGCTTATTAATTATCCAGCCCAAAGACAAATTTGATACAATTCTTTTGTGTGCGACCCATTAGGTTAATTTAATATGGCAATCGGCCCATAACTCATTTTATGGCCTATAAGTCATAATTGGTCTCTAGAAAGATATTATGGCTACCCATATTAAATTAAGTCGATGATCCAACATATATAACCTAATATAATATTGTTTTAATTCTTTTATCACGAGATATCTATAATTGAATATCAAAGTCACTTTATCTAACTCAATTTTTTTATCGATCAATAAGCATCCTGTAATAATAAATGGCATTAATACCCTTATTAATTCATTTATAGCATGGTCATGCATTTCCACGCTTAATTGAGGGGCCCAGAGATATCTCTTCATAACAAGAGGGATAAATTTAATCTTGATTAATCATTGTCCACTTCATAATTCATAATGTATTCAAGTACAACCTTTATAATTATCCGCTTAAAGATAACGTTTGATTGCATCATAATAGATTAATTCTTATATGTTTGACACTATGATAATCTCAAGTCTAAGGATCAAAACAATCAATCATTTGAGATTACTTATGACACATGTCCATGTAATAGTCCAAAAAGGGGTCAATCCAATTCTTATTCTTTAATAAGAAAATATGAGTATAATTTATGCCTCTACATATATAATCATCTTATGATTAATAATTATAACTCATACTAATCTTAATTTATTATTGTTCTCACAATAATAATCAATTAGGGACATTGGAATATAATAACATATTCATTGATATTATTATACATTAACATACAATTGAATAATAATGAGTATAATAACTTTTATAAAATAATTAAACAATAAACCAATTATCTATAAAATTATTACAGGGTACAATAAAAAACCAACAAAACTATGATTCCAAAAAATTTATTATGCGTTTTAATCTTCTACTGTATACTTTCTTTTGGTTGCAACTTGCAGGGTAGAGTTAGTACAAGGGCTTGAAATTAGAGAAAGAGAATATAGATTTGGTTAAAACTATTCTATCACGACATCTCTAATTTCCTCCTCTATAGCTTTTGAGTTTAGTAATAAGTAGTGATTTGTAATGTTTTGTAGTTGTTCACTACATTCACTTATTAGACTCGGTCGATTTCCATCTTTTTTTTATTTAATTCTTTATCATTGATTTTAAGTTTCATTGTAAAGTGGACTTTTGATTCGACCATTATCATTTTTCACGAAGGTTTGTGCATAAATGGTGTTTTACCCATCATCTAATTGATAGTAATTTTGGTTTTAAGGTTTAATAATTATTAGATCATTTTTTGTGGTATGTGTATGAAAGTTTCCATATTATTACAAAAAAAAAAAAAAAGAAAAATCGAGTAAAGGTTTCATTTATTTATTTTGAAAAAATGGACTATGAAACAAGAAGAAAAAAATCAATGAATGAAGTGGTTAACCGTTATTATCATATGAGCGTCGTTGAAATATTTTCTACATATTTTTTTAAATATATAGTTTGGTTGATGATCACATTTTTATAATATCATGGCTTATTTAGAAAATTTTATTTGAATGTCTGGGTATTAATAATGCTAATATAAAGACTCAAATAGAAAAATAAAGTAAAATTGAATTCTATTTTTAGAACGAGACATTTGAATTTTTGAAAAAAATGAATAAAAGAATGCTAAACTCCCTATAATTAGTTAAAAAGTCTAAGAAAAGGAAAAACCTCATGATGAGGGTGAATTTTAAGGTCCAAAAAGAAGTTCAAATTATGAGAGGATGTGTAGTTGGGAAGTCGACATAATTTTTTTTCATTTACATGCTTAATTTAAAGAAATAGAATTTTTTTCATTTTGTTATAATATCTTTTCTATACCATTTTAAGAGAGGATTTGTGGTTAATAAAAAGTAATTACTAAAATGATGAGATTTAATTAATTTCAAGAGAGTATTAATTAAGGGAATTTACTTAAATCTAATAAATCAGTAAAATCTTTACTGTCCCTATAACAAAACCCATGAAGTTTTGATTTTTTAAATATTTCAGATTTGCTCTTCTGTCTTCCTTCTCCTCTTCATCTGTTCCATCGTCTTTCTTCTTTTGTTTTTTTTCTTTCTTCCCCTCTTTGTCTGTCTGTTCCATCGTCTTTCTTCTTTTCCTTTTTCTTTTTTCAAACTGTTATTAAACTTTTTTATTTGGTTGTTTGTGTACTAAATATAAAAGATTGGAAAAAAACGTAGTACAAACAAAAATAGTACAATAATCGTAAAAGAATTGTTAGATTGGGGTAACCAAATATAAATGATCGTCTAAAATAAATGATTGTGTAAACAAATCTAAACGATCGTCTACCAAAAAATTTTAATCTAAATGATCATGTACCAAATCTAAACAATCTTATAACTAAATCTAAACAATCGTCTAACCAAATTAAATAATCGTCTAACCAAATTATAAAAAATAAATTGTTTAGATTTGCTCCCAATCTAAATAAATCTAAACGATCGTGTAAATAAATCTAAAAGATCATGTGACCAATTTAAACGATCGTGTATAAAATATTTGGCTATCCGTAACAATAGCCAACTATAAACGATGTACCAAATAAATACAGTGTGGTTGACAGAGCATTTTTGTATTTTCCATTATGGGCGTAGACTTTTTTATTTTTAAACGGTATAAATATTTTGTAGCTTTGTTATATTTTTTAAAAGACTCCATTAATTCATACATGAAACAATGAAAATGTGTATTTGTCTTCTGTTAAAAAGAATTATAGGATTGGTTGCTTCTATTGAACGACATTCCGGGAAAATGTAATTATTTGAGAATTGGAGACGTTAGTCCAAGTGATTAAACATAATGGAGCATAATGGCAAAAAATAATAAAAAAATGGCAACTTATAAAAATTGATATTTTGATTTATGATGAAGTGAGATATGATCGGTAGAAACATGAACTAAATTTACGTAAACACTTCAAAACTTAATTACGTGTATGAGACGTGAGTCCAGTTTTGATAGTTTCTTCATCATATTTATAAAATTATGTATAAAAAGATCATTCATATTTTTTGATTTGGAGTGAAATTTATAATGAAGCTAAATTTATTAAATGAACATAATTAACCAGATTTAATAAAATCAATTTAGTAAAAATGTGTATTTCATGTATAGTAAATATGTAGAAAAAATGGAGTAGTGAAAAACCTAGATTATAATAATCTACCCTTAAACACAACTTAAAATAACACAGACTGAAAATAGACTATAATATTCTTTCTGCATCCCAAATACAAACTATGATGACACATACTAATAGTCCTCAAACTATCATAAGTCATTCTTTACCCCAATTCTCATTAGTTTTTAAAAACAAAATAGCTACTAAACGAGGCATAAACTATTCATTATTTTTGTAAGTTAGGTTTTTTTTTTCTTTTTCTTTTTTTCGAAGTCAATTTTTCAAATGGTTAGAAGCTGATTTTTGTGTTATATTTAGGATTTTTTTTAGTTTGTGCTTATAGATGCTACTACTTTGAATTTGGCTACCATTTATCCAACTGACCCAAAAAAAATATAAAAGATGTAAACCCTACGTCATAGAAATTAGAAAATGTCACAACTTCAAAACAAACATACTCATTAGCTATGGTAAGAATTCCTTTGCCACATATATTTGGACAGGTCGGTATATTAAACACGATTTTAATAGGTCTAAATTCCAAACTCTATTTAAATTAAGCACTTTAAACCTTATGGGATGTTTGGGGAAAGGGCTAGTACTGTGAACTTGGGTTAGTCCAACCCTAACCCCCGCTTGACCCACGGTTTATGGAAACCCTGGTTTCCTAAACACGGTTTCCTTCTCCCCCAATTCGGTGTACGTTTCGTCTTCAACGCGTGTTTCATCTTCCCCTCAATCGTCGTCTTCAACCCATGTTTCGTCTTCCCTCATGAAATTCCATCAATTCTCCCTCTTTCGTTGTCTGATCTCCCTTTGTATTCGTTTTAATAGTTTTGTCAAACAAATTTAAATTTTGTTATTGCTCTTCAATATTAAAATTTGTATGAATATTTCTAAATAATTATAAATAATTAGATGAACCGTTTTTAATAATGACGCGTAATTAAACAATTAAATATAAATTAAAATAATTATTAAATAATTAGGTACACTATTTGGCTACCCCAATTTTTTTTTTAAAATTTGGTATATGATCGTTTAGATTTAGCTAGAAGATCGTTTAGATTTGGCTACACGATCGTTTAGATTTGGGGTTCCAAATCTAAATGATTTGTTTTTTCAAAATTTGGTATAAGATCGTTTAGATTTAGCTAGAAGATCGTTTAGATTTGGCTACACGATCGTTTAGATCTGAGGTTCCAAATCTAAACGATTTTTTTTCTTCAAAATTTGGTATATGATCTTTTAGATTTGGCTACATGATCGTTTAGATTTGGCTACACGATCGTTTAGATTTAGAGTTCCAAATCTAAACAATTTTTTTTCAAAATTTGGTATACAATCGTTTAGATTTGGCTACATGATCAGATTTGGCTACACAATCGTTTAGATTTGGGGTTCCAAATCTAAACGATTTTTTTTCAAAATCTAAACGATCGTAGGTAAATCTAAACGATCGTGTAGCCAAATCTAAACGATTGTGTAGCCAAATCTAAACGATCGTGTAGCAAAATCTAAACGATCATATACCAAATTTTGAATAAATAAATTTTAGATTTGGAACCCCAAATGTGAACGATCACGTAGCCAAATGTAAACGATCGTGTAGCCAAATCTAAACGATCGTATACCAAATTTTGAAAAAACAAATTTTAGATTTAGAACCCCAAATGTGAACGATCGTGTAGCCAAATCTAAACGATTGTATACCAAATTTTGAAAAAAAAGGCCGAATCTAAACGATCGTGTACCCAAGTAATTAAACGATCGTGTACCAAATGGCGTTACCAAATATATTACGCGCACTGTTGACGGGGCATTTTTGGTATTTTACACAGTGTACTTTCCAAGGTCTGGTCTGACCTGTTTTCGTTCTGTCTTCTCCCTCAATCCGTCTTCTCCCTCGTTCATTCTATGTTCTCCCTCAATCCGAACATCTCCCTCCTTCGTCTGACGACCCTCTGTTCTCCCTCATTAAAATGTTTTTTTTCTCCTTATTTCGTTCTCTGTTCTTCAAATTTATTTTCTGTTGCATTTCGCCAATTGGGGAGGATTTCATGTAGTCAAATCTCTATCTACATCTCTCTCATCCGTCTCTCTCACTTCCGAAAGGGTATGTCGTGTTTGTTGAAGCCGACCCTTCCACGACATCGGCTCCAAACACGACAACCTTTTGGAGTATAGGGTTTTGCCTCCAAATAAATTTTGTTAAATGCCACCCTAACAGAAAATCCTTGCCACTCGAGTTTCCATTGTTGCGGGATATTTCGCTTGGCTTGGCATCGTTCCTTCACTAATAAGGCAAATGCTTTGACACCATTGTTGTCTGCACTAATGGTTGCCGAGCTTGGTAGGAAGGTATTGGACTATTTTAAATCCAATTTCAAAGCCGATGATGAGTTTCATGATTGACATACACTGATTTGTTACATTTTCTGTTTTCCATATATGTATAAGCTTGATTTGTGGAATCTATTCTACTTTAATTACTAATTGATGATGTATATGGGATTGCATTCTGTCTTTTGGTTAAGTTTTTTCTTAAAAAATGTATGTTAGCCTTATTCTATTTTCTTTCGATTGCTTTATTTTGGTTGCTTTGTTTCGGTTGATTTGTTTAGGTTACTTCGTTTGGTTTAGTTTGGTTTACTTTGTTGCTTCTTCTTACCCGAGCATGGTAGGGAGTTACTTCTGAATTAGATTTGTTTCATTTCTGTTTTTTCCCTTCAATTGTTTGTCTTATCTTTTCATGTGTACTTGGCTGCAAAATAGCTTCCAATATCTACTTTGACTGTTGTTTGACTTCTCTTCTAGCTGCTTTTTTAGAGATTCCCCTACCTTTTCTTGGTTGGGTCATTGGTTGGGTCATTATTTGCATTTTAACTCCCTACATACTCTATATAATCCTTCATTTTATGCTTATGCTTTACCACTTCCATTTGTCATTGCTTGGCCATTTCCTTTGTATTCCAAATTCATCTTTTGTAGGTAAATGGTTTCTGCCATGTTCTCTCACGTTTTCTGCCTTGTTTGTTGCCAAATGTTTATGCTTTCTGCCTTTTTGTATACTGTTTTAAAAATCATTTTGCTGCCCTTTTGTATACTGTTCTAAAATCATACTTTCTACCTTCTTCTCTCACGGTTTCTGCCCTACTTTCTGCCTTCATTTTGCTGCCCTTTTTAACCTACTTGGTATGTTTGTCTTATGCTTTATGTCTTATGTGTATGCTTTGTTTCTCCCCTCTGTTTATGCTTTTGTTGTCTGCCTTCTTTTGATACATGTGTTTCTTGCCTTTGTTATTTGTTTTTAATCCATCTTAATTGATGTATCTACAACTATGGAACTGGCTCAAGTTATTGAACCGATTTGTAAACTCTGAGGCTATTTATCATTTGTTTTCAAAATTAAATTTTTTTTTCAACGTTGTTTTTTTTTTTTTTTACGTTTCAATTTTGGATCAGTGCTTCTATGTACAAGGTATGTACTCCTTCCGTTTGTCATTTATTTTTCTTCAATTTTTCGACCTTGCTTGTATCCTAACTTTCTATATTATTTTTTTTTTGTCAGAACGTCTACGGTCATCTAACCATTGTAAGAGGTATTATGGCTTAGCCATATGTAATTTTGATAATTTATTCGTTTTTTCATTACAGTATAAATTATGTAGTTAAAACATAAACAATATTGATTATGTAATATATACTCTTTCATGGACATTTCTTTTATTTGATGAATTAATAATTTTTTCTTTCATTCTATGATTTAAATTACTATTTATTTTTAACTTTCACGTGCAACAAATTGTAGAGCAAAAAAGTATTAAACGGTTATGCTAAATTATTAAATAAGTTGTTTTACCGAATAGAATAGACGGTTAATTAACACGAATAATCCTTCTAATTAACACTTAACACAAACAAAGCAATTAACTTAACACGATACTATATTTTATAAGTTCACAATTTTTTTTTTGAATAAAAAGTTTTCAATGTTTGTACAACCCTTCTAAGTAACACAAATAAAACAATGAACTTAACACCATATTACTTACAAACCAAATACGTTCTTCTCTTACATAAAAAAAAAAAAAAAGTTTGAAAATTAGACATTCTTCTCTTACATACAAAAGAAAAAAAATTGAAAATAATATTTGTACATATGTTATTTGTTTTTTGTACCAAATAATATTTACTTAAAAAGTTTGAAAATAAGACGTTCTTCTCTTACATATGGAAGTATGATTGAAACATTTGTACATATGTTATTTGTTTTTTGTACGTAAGTTTTAAGTAAAGTTACTAAGTTTATGGTATTAGTAAGTGCGTAATAAGCTTTACTTAGGGATTTTTCTTAATGTATATGGATATTGTACTAATTCACTTAGTACATATTTTTTAAGAAACTTTACATAGTTTGTAATGGATCAACAAACACTCCATGACGTCCTAACTGCGTTCACGCTGACCCAACGTCAGATCTTACTAACATTGGAGCTACTAATGAATGACAATAGGCGTAACACACATACACCGTTCGATAAAAGCCATAGAATAAGGTAGCTTGCGTACTTTCGCATGATACACGAGTCAGATCTTGTGTGTCGCCAAAGCATGCGAATGGACAGGCGAACTTTTGCAATTCTATGTCATTTACTTCGGACTGTATCTAGTCTTTCGTCCACCGAGATTGTTGACGTTGAGAAAATTGTAGCAATGTTCTTGCACGTCCTTGCCCATGACGTGAAGAATCGCGTCATTCAAGAGGAATTTGTATGGTTCAGCGAAACAATATCGCGACATTTTAACCTTGTACTATTGGCTGTCGTCCGACTATATGAGGAGTTGATAAAGAGACCTGTTCCGATGACAAACAACTGCAATGATCAATGTTGGAAGTGTTTCGAGGTGGACATGGTACAAGTTTAATGTATTTAAGCTTAATGTATGGGGCACTTATATCGGCGTGTTTATTACAACCTGCAGAATTGTCTTGGCGCGTTAGACGGGACGTACATAAAGGTGAACATCCCCGAAACAGATCGGCCTACATTCAGAACGCGTAAAGGGGAAATTGCCACAAACGTATTGGGCATGTGCGACACGAAAGGGGATTTCGTTTATGTCCTCGTCGGTTGGAAAGGATCCGCGGCAGACTCGCGGATTCTACGTGATGCCCTTTCACGAGAAAATGGACTACAAGTGCCAAAGGGTATATCTTATTTATAATAAAACAACGTTGCTTTCTACTTACCTATTCAAAGCGCTTAAACGAATGTTTTAATAACAGGACATTATTATCTGTGCGATACGGGTTATCCAAACGCGGAGGGGTTTCTCACCCCGTACAGAGGCCAGCGGTACACCATTTGCAAGAGTGGTGTGGTGCTGGAAATGCACCAAAAAATGCAAAGGAGCACTTCAACATGAAGCACTCCTCGGCAAGGAATGTCATTGAGTGCTCCTTTGGTGTTCTTAAGGGTCGTTGGGCCATTCTTCCTGAAAAGTCGTACTATCCCCTACAAGTCCAGTGTTGCATCATACTAGCATGTTGCTTGCTCCACAATTTGATCAACAGAGAAATGACATATTACAACGACGTTGATGACGTGTACGAGGGGGACTCCACGTACGCGACGACCACTGCTTCAGAAGACATTCACTACATTAAGGCAACAAACGAGTGGTCTCAGTGGCGCGACGAACTAACCTAATCAATGTTCACTGATTGGCAGTTGCGTAATGCTTAGATAAGACAATTTTACATTACAAGTCATCGATTGTATGTGAATTTCTATCACCTGTAAAATGTACTGTTGCATATGAAATGTATGCCTGCCTTTTGTTTGTGACTGTTAAATGTGAAACTATGAAATTACTAATGTACTCCATGTATTTCTTGTAATTTTTCATTCTCAGTATCTCAACCTCAAATTGTGCCCCGAGACATGTCTGGACGAAGGAGGAGGAGGACACTCTTATGGAGTGTTTAATAGAGTTGGTGTCAATGGGGGGATGGAAATAGGATAATGGTACATTCCGGCCAGGTTACTTGGCTTAGTTGGTACGCATGATGGCGGAGAAACTACCTGGATGTCAGGTCCACGCAACGATTGTAATTGACTGTAGAATAAAGACACTGAAGCGGACATTCCAAGCCATCGCCAAAATGCGGGGGCCAACGTGCAGTGGCTTTGGGTGGAACGATGAACAGAAATGTATCATTGGGAGAAAGAATTATTTGATAATTGGGTTAGGGTAGGGAAAATAATATAAACGTCACACAATGTTCGCAATTTTTATATTAATACTCATAAGTGATTTTTTTTCCCCACAATTGCATCCTGTAGCGAAGAGACTCCTGAACAAACCGTTTCCGTAGTATGACGAACTTACATATGTGTTCGGTCGCGATAGGGCGACAGGTCGATTCGCTGAGACATTCGCCGACGTGGGGCCTAACGAGCCTGGCGGGTATGACGGGTTTGATAGGGCAGATGAAAACGAGGAGTTCTTGCTCGTGTACAGCCAGGGGATTGACCGGTCGCAACACGATGTACACGCCTCACGACCTTCTCGCGGTTCAGAAGGTAGGACCGGATCAAGTGGATCCAAAAGGAAGAGGGGAAGTCAACGAGAGGTGGATGTTGAAGCCATACATTTGGCGCTCGACCAAGCAAACGAGTAACTCAGGATGATTGCGGAGTGGCCTACACGCACCCTTGTCAATGACAACCATATGCGCACAAAATTCTTTCGCATATTGCGTGAGATGCTGGAACTAACGCGTTTGGATAGGGCGCTATTGCAAAGACATCTTCTGTCTCGTATGGACGACCTTCGGGGTTTCGTGCTCATGCCTGAGGATGATAGGGAAGGATTTTGTAGAGTCCTCCTATGAGACATCACGAGATAGTTTATGTTCGCATCGACCTGGATTGCTTTTTATTTGCTTACTTTTTTTCTTTATGATATTGACTGTTTATGCTTTTGCTATTGTAGACAACTATTTTTTTCATTATGAAATTAAGGAAAATAGTCACAGTTTCGCTCAAGCGTTATAACAGGTAATTATATTTGTTCAAAATAGAGGGACATCGCTATCGCTAATTACAAATAGGAAATAATTAACCTTTCCCCAAACACCTCTTATCATAAAACTACATTTCTAAATTCTTCACCCAAACAAGGGTTATGATAAAACTAGGTTTAACATAACACTAGTTTTATCATAACACTAACCTTTCCCTAAATCAACCCTTCCCCCAAACACACCCTTATTCATTATACCATACTCATTTCATTTTTACGGTTTTCAACTCAGTTCTTTTTCTCAACGTTTTAATGCTTTAGTATTTTATTTTTGTTCCACCCTGGATCACTTATACCAACACTCCCAGTTTCTTAGATAAAGACAGTGTGAATATGCCTTTGATAACAATAAAGAGTATGCATATTAAAGATAGTACTCAGAACTTCTATTTCCTAAACAAATATTCAAAGTAATATTTCCTGAACGGAACTGATAATTTTTTAATAAGGTAAACTTTCAACTTAGTGGCGGAGCTAAACTCGTTTAGACATTCCCATTGCTTTACTTTTATACCTGCCCCAACTTTAAACCCTTGATCTATTAAATTAAATCATATATTTGAAAAAATAGCATCTCTTCAAGACGAAATTATAAAATTAGCCGCAAAACAACATACATATTGTACAAGATTTGCCCAATAACTCGCTCGAAATTAAACCAAAACAAAAAAAAAACGTTCAAAAAACTACAACATATACAAATCAAGCAAGTAAAAGCAATGCTCACAAATAAAACTAAACAATATTTAAGATAACCAGAAAGAACCAATGCTCAAGAAAAAGAAGAAAAAAATAGTTACAATCAAAATAACAATATCAAGCTACAATTTTATGAAATCAACATTTAAATGTTGAAATTTACTCACTGAACACTAAAAGCATATAATAAAAAATGAGCTTTTTTCACCAAACCACAAGACTGGCAGTGAATAAACAAATTATTGTGGAAACCCGTAACACCAAAAGGAGAAATTCTTTTTTTTTTTTTTTACCTAATAAGATGGATATGATGAAGCTGCAATGGATGGATCATTATAAAATGGAGATTGGCCGTTGTTTGCAGCCACAATTAATGAAAGAGCAAAATGAAGAACATCTTAATGAACCAGAAAAGAGAGAAAACGCATAATTAAATGTCCAACACATACAGTAAACCCGTACCACCGATAGCAATGATGGCGCTGCCAATTAGTGTACAAGGAAGATGGGCAAGTATTTCAGCCTACCACCTTCAATAACTCGAATTTGTATCGACGATAACAATATTTTGTAATCATTTTAAAGTTCACCTTACAATTTTTTTCCTTTTTGTTTTTTTACAATTTTCAACATTCAAGTTTAGAATCAAATGATCGATCCTAGAGTTTCCTCCAAAAGTTAAAGACTTCCAAGTTTTGTAGACTCAACTGGCCGCAAGAGTCCTCCTTGCCTCACCAAGTCATGCTTTTGTACCAAGGAAGGACTGCCATAAACAAAACGATCATAAGAAAATAGTAAGTCAAAATGCCATGAGCAACAAGCAAGTATGTTTATTGGATACGAAAAAGCTAAGGAACATGTGATACAATTTCTTCTAAACGTGATAGAAAGACTTGACCTCAAAACTAGATGGATACGGGATAGCAATACCTTCTCACCGTCCTAACTACTAGGGAAAAGATGGTATAATAACATGAACCTTCATTGTTCATACCAAAAGATATATATTCTTTTTACTCACATAATAGTTAATCCTACCACATTTGGTTATCAGGAAACTATGAAATTTTAATATCTTAAGTAGGTGGTTGGTCACTAGGTAGATTCCAACGCTTGCTCCCAAAATCCTCTCTACTTTGAACCGTCCAAAAATGGCTAAAGCTAACTAAGGGTGGTCACAGACATTTTAAATTAAAAACTAAACAAAGTGAACGACTAGAAATCCAACCTTAAGAAAGAGTACTTTTTCTTTAAATGTTATGTTTACCTTAACCCCTGCTGGAGGATTTCCAGGCTTTGTGGTGGTGGTGCTTCCAAAGTTCAACTTAGGCTTCTTATCCGCAGGCTTTAGTATTTGAAATGAACACATAAGCGTCTCATCCACACTCATCATGGCACCAGCATTATCAAACTCTCCACAGTAATTAGGTGCTGAAAAAATAGTTACAAGTTGACGATTTGCGAAGAACTCATATCCATCCTCCACAACCTATATATAAAAGTAATGACTAGTTAAAAGCTTAAAAGCTCAAAAAGGGACAGAAACCCACATCCATCATTCTTGGCACAAGAAACATTCTGGAAGGAATCTAGTAGTAAATATTGCAATCTACAATCAGTAGAGAATTTACAAGAAACTTTATTTCTGTAAACTAGACTAAAATGAGAAGAGATCTCAGTACTTTCACCAACTGAGATTTCCCTCATTCTATGCATAGTTCGGGGCAATTTAAAGCCTCAATTTCTCTTTTTTGGAAAATACAATTTATGTTCCTAAAATTGGGGTTGTATCCATTAAAGGTGTGTTTGGAATACATTCTCAATGTTTAATTTTTAAAATAAAGTCATTTGACAACCACTCAAATTAACTTTTGAAATACATTTTAAACAGTTTTTATCAAAAGTGTTTAAATAAAAATGAATTCTTTAGAAAATCTTTTCTTATTAAGTCAATCCAAACAAACCATAAAACTCTAAACTAATAATTGTATCAATTTAAACCTTTAACTTTTACAAGTAATGTCAATTTACATTTTCCATTATGTTTCATTTGGAAAAACATCATGTCGACTTAAAATTGCATCAATTAAACTCCTAAACGTTACTCTCAATTAGAATTTACTTTGAGAATCATCCACACATAATCAACCATTCTGTGAAGTCAACATTTAAAGTTCATGCATGTTTGAGAATTGATGGATGGATGATTTTCGAAGGC
This sequence comes from Cucumis melo, assembly GCF_025177605.1. Lineage (NCBI taxonomy): Eukaryota > Viridiplantae > Streptophyta > Magnoliopsida > Cucurbitales > Cucurbitaceae > Cucumis > Cucumis melo. Next base: position 18,832,884 of record NC_066858.1, on the reverse strand, counting down.
AATCATAAAGAAGAGTCTAAATTGATTTGCTAACAAAAGTTTAGGAGTTCAATTAATACAAATTATAAGTTTCACAAGATATTTGTTTGACAAATCTGAAAGAGTGTAAATTGATAAGCTTGTAAAAATATGTGCTTTAAATTAATTATTAGTTATTAATTTTAATTGACAAAATTCTCAAAGTTTAGAGGTATAAAATTGATATTTTTCCTTTGTTTATCATTTTTTTATATATAAAAAAAAGATTGAAGTCTCAGAAATAAAACAATAAGAACCTGATGCGCACGACAAATGAGATCCAAATCATGTTTCTGAAGAAACTCTGTCACCTTGTCAGCACCAAAAGTAAATGAAACACCCCTGTCGTTCATTCCCCAACCTTGAACATCTTTACTGGGATCAGACCACAGAAGATCACAGAGCAAGCCAGCGTCTGGTACATCTGTTGGTCTTGACATATTTCTAATTTGATCCAAATTATTCAGGTCAGGAGACAAACCTCCATGCATGCACAAAATTTTTTCATCAACCAGAGCTGCCACAGGCAGGCAGTTAAAGCACTCTGTAAACGTCTTCCATAACCTAACATTAAATCTTCTTTTACACTCGTCATAGAAGCCATATATTCGATTTATAGAAGCACATTCATGGTTCCCTCTCAATATGAAAAAATTCTCAGGATATTTTATTTTATATGCCAGGAGAAGACATATGGTTTCTAGACTTTGCTTGCCTCGATCAACATAATCACCCAAAAATAAATAGTTAGCATGAGGAGGTAACCCACCATATTCGAAAAGCCTTAATAGATCAGAATATTGCCCATGTATATCACCTACAGATCACAAATAGAACAACATTAGCAAGACCAACGACTATTGAAGATAAATATAACGAAGAAGAAATAGAACTTGCAAAACTGATTTGAACACTCCCCCAAGCAAGCCCCTCAAAGCGTGTAATGAAACCAGCCATCAAATAATACATCAAAATTCATGGTAGACATGTTCACCTCATCAGAGGATACAAACTAACTAATAAATGTATTATGAATAATTATTAATTTTACTTTTAAAAAAAAATACTCAATTTAATCAATTACAAAGAGATCATAATCACAAAAAAAAAAAGGGAGTCCATGCTAGGCAGAAGCATAAAATTTAGCCAAATTTAAGATAGATCCCCGATCTTCTGTTCCTTCATAGCCATAACCCCAAATGAATGCTTTTATCATATTAATACAGAGGGTCTTGACTCTTGGCTCATTTTAATGATTCTAAGAATGCTTACTTGCTCAATGTTCAAAGTGCACAGAAGCAGAGGTAAAAAAACAAGTTTGGACACCTTGACTGTAATTTTCCGACAATGTGGAAAGGGGCTTCAAAACTAAACGATTGTATTGACTAGGTAAGCGATTATTTAAATCATATCCACGATCATGTAGTTCTTTTTAAACATAGGAAAATGGCTTCAAATCTAAACGATCATGTTGACCATGCTAGATGATCGTGTTGCCTTGGTAAACAATCGTTTAGATCATATCCACACGATCGTGTAGTTATTTAAATTTATATGTTTGATATTTTGAATTTATGAATGTTGAACAGGTACAACAATTTTAAACTTTACAAACATTAGGAATGAAAAAAAAACAATAAAACTCAACAATCCAACCCAAACCAACCCATATTTTATGGATTGGGTTGGAAAATTAATTCTGTTATTCGGGTTGCCAACCCAACCAACTCGAAAATATGGGTTGGGTTGAGAATGTCTCCCAACCCAACCCGTTTACACCCCTGGCAGCAACCTAACACCATCATTTTAGTTTCCATTCCCTCCTTGGTTCAGATACGAAGAATGCCAACAAGCCTCCCATCTCTCTCTTCCATTCTCATCGTTCAGATGTGAAGAAGAAGAAGAAGCTCCTTCCTTCAATTTTTTTAGCTTTATTTTTTCAGATAAATGATAGAGGCACTTTAAGATATTACAGGTTTTCTTCTAACTTGTTCACAAACATGAAATTGATGGTTAAAAAAATAATTATTCAACTCATAAGAGAACAAAGATATGTCAATATATGTTTAAGGAAAAAAAGTAATTATTACTGGTTGTTGTTCAACAAAAAAATGAGTCAAGGAGAAAAAGCTTTATAATACAAATTTCTGGTGTGTATTTGTACAAATCTGAATCAAAGGCATAACTTTTTTCTTCTTCTACTTCTCCACCTCTTCTTTTTTAGCCATCAATTTCAAATTTTTGAGCAAGTTGTAGAAAACCGCCTACTTGTTCAGATCTATCTAGAAGAAGCATCTCTCTCCTTCGTCTAGAAAAAGGAAGAAGCCTCTCCTTCAAATCTAAATGAAGAAGAAACAGAGGCTGAAGAAGAGATGTGTCACCAGCGTTCTTCACTGGTTGATGCACGATGACAAGTGAAACGACAGTGAGGCTCGCTAGGTTGGAGGAGAGGATGGAAAAAGAGAGATTGAAGAGAGAGGCCACATAAGCAAAAAAAATTGTCAAATCAGCTAGCTTAATATCAGTTAACCCACCACATCATTTTACCGTTAGTCAACAAACAGTCAAAGTAGCTTCAAGACCATCTAGAACTATTTCTCAAACCTTGGGGACTAAAGTGTTAATTTTGAAACATCAGGAACCAAATAGACATTAACCCTAAACTTCAAGAACCAAAAGTGTTAAGAATTTAGAAAAGTATCATATAATTAAATGGTGGAACAAATAGTTAAAAAACAAACAAACAAAAATAACAAATAACAAATAAAAAAAATAAGGATTTGTTTTGTAGAACATTTTATAGCAAGAAATGATGAAAATTTTGGGATTTGTTCTTTGATAATACTCCAAATTTGGAGGAATTGAAACTGTAATTGTTGAAAAAAAGTAGTAATATCACATCGGCTACTAAGATGGGAGATTGCATTCCAAAAACTAACGACAAAGTAAAAATACAGGAAGAAAAAGAAAAAGAAAAGGAAAAGGATATGATGAGGAAATTTATGGAGAAGAATTTGGAAGTAAAAGTTGTGGTTTCTCTTTGGTTTTTCATTTTATTTAACTATATTCATGTAGAAAAATGTAGTTGGTTAATTGTTGTTATTGTTCATTAACAAAAAGAAAAACAAAAAATTCAAAGAAAGAAAAACTTTTTAAAAAAAGGCAACCCATATTAATCAAACAAAAATTGGTTGAATTATTGAGGAAAAAAGTTCTAAAAGAAAATGGTAACCATAAAAATAGATTATGAAGAGTTACAAAAACAAAACTAGATGCCTCTAGACATATGAACTCAACCTAGCACCCCAAATACAAACTTATGAACTCAAACAAAACAACTCTGCATCCCCTAAGATAGACATATAAACTCTCCAAACATATAAACTCTCCCGACACATGAATTCCATACATGCTAAATCAACTCAACGCCCCAAACAACTCCTTAGTGTTTTTACATATATTTTGATTCCATTAATGCATAACTATTTATTTCTCTATTTTGAGCTTTTATGTTTATATGCATGCTTAAATGTTATCTAACAAATCAAAACTTACGACACATGATACACTAAAATTCAATTTCAACACACTTGGTTTTACGCTTTAACAACCCTAGTTTTAGGTTCTATGAGACAGCAAGGTAAGCCGCTTGCCAAAGAGAAGCCACCTTATTTGAAATGGAGGTAAAATAACACCTGAGAAACTATTTGGGACGTTAAATTAGATTAGCTATTATGGTCTATGAGATATAATGACTAACTCCACACAAAACTTGGGGCCCGAATGTCCCCTAAATCATGGACTAAGACCTGTTACAAGCCCTTTGCACACCAAAAGCCTCTAAAAAATTGTCTCAAATCACTCCAGCAAATCAACAACTTCACATTTGGGGTGGTCATTAAAATTGCAAAAACAAACCAAATCAAAATCTCACCAAAATCGAAAAATACGGTTTGGTTCGATTTGAAGGAATAAGGAAACTGAATTATTCCATTTGACTCGGTTTCAATTTCGAAAACAAAATCAAACAGTCTTAAATTATTCACACACATATATATTAGGGTTTTCTTCAATATATATATAAGGGTTAACTTGTTGTCTTGCTTGCCACCTCCCACGCCCAACCTATTTTCTGCATCTCTCAATCTCTCTGATTCTCCCTCACAGCCTCACCCTCCATCTTTGATTCTCCCTCATCTACATCTTCAATTCTCCCTTATCTCCGTCCTTGATCGGCCGTCTTCATCTCTCTACATTCAATCTATCTCCCTTATCTCCATCACCATCACATTCAATCTGTCTTCCATAAACCTATCTTCCCTACTTAACCAAAAGCAAATGATGAGGGAAAAAAACAACTATCCATCACTTTCTTCTCCTCAAACTCATAAGAAACTAAGACATCTAACCATACTACAATAAATCAGATAGTGTCTTTGCCAGAGCAGCAACAACACAAAATAAAGGAATGGAAGAGGATTGCCTCAAACTACCCACTAAAAGACTCCGCCTCAATGAAGGAAAAAAAACCCACAAAAACGTGAAAGAAAACAAAACAACTGACATGTCATCTTCATCTCTCTGTTAAATATATCTCCCTCACATCTCTGTTTCTGAAAACAAAAATCAAACTGAACTGAATTCCATATATGTGGTTCGGTTTGGTGCATATAGTGTCTTTGCCAGAGCATATAGTGTTAGTTGCATATAGTGTATTTGCCAGTGTCTTTGCCAGAGCATATAGTGTTAGTTGCATATAGTGTATTTGCCAGAGCAGCAACCACAACACAAAACAAAGGAATCAAAGAGGATTGCCTCAAACTACCCACTAAAAGACTCCCCCTCAATGAAGTAAAAAAACCCACAAGAACGTGAAAGAAAACAAAACAACTAACATGTCGTCTTCATCTCTCTGTTAAATATATCTCCCTCACATCTCTGTTTCTGAAAACCAAAATCAAACTGAACTGAATTGCATATATGTGGTTCGGTTTGGTGCGGTTCAAATTGATAAATCGGTTCAGTTCGGTTTCACATATGTTTTGGAAAATAAAACCAGTTCGATTCGGTTTGACCACCAAACAAAATTGTTTCCACCCCTACACTCCACATAACATGTTTCATGCTATTCACCAATATTTGTATTATGTCAACACTTTAATACTCCCCTCACTTGTAGGCTTAGAATAGGCCAACATGTGAAGATCAATATTAATAAGGAAGGAAATGACAATATAGGAATTCAAATATACGATCCTCTCCAATCATACCAAGTTAACTCACCATTGAACTCAAAAAGTTTAAGCTAGTAGACTTTGGTAAATTTATTTATATATCAATATTAACTTTGGATCGTTCAAAGAACTTTTACTGACACTAGTCCATCGGGGTCCTAGAAGAAAAGAAAATGATCTCAAGCCAATAATGTTGATCCTCCCATGAAATACCCATTAAAAAATAAAGAAATAATACATGGACTACATGGTCATAAGTTTTACAAGGAGAGCCTCGAGAGAAAAAAGAGGACAAAATCCACATAAATAAATTTGAAGAGCGCTAAATGGTAAAGACAGCAGAGAAAAAGCCAAAGGGACTTCCCTTACCAGACAATCCACCTATAAACAGGAACATATCATCACCAGAACATTGAAAAGCAAGAGAAAGTGTACAGAAAAGGCTCCAATTCCAAAGGACCAAGCCTAAAGAATAATTACAAAATGTCTCCAAAAACAAATGCCAAAGTAGAAGCTAAATCTAGCAATTAACCACAAGTACTCTCGAGATTTTTCAAAACCCTCAAACTTCTCCTATTCCTCTAGAACCAAATACTCCAAACCAACAACTTATACTGCCCGAAGGAAGATCCAGATAGATATAAGAAATGGCACCAACCTTACCTTTCTCTGATTCTCAAGCTTCAGGACATACAACTTATGTTACATAGAGAAATCTTGTGTTAGACCACCAATCATCCATGAGTGCAAGAGCCGGTAAAGCGGGAATTGAGGGGGGAGTAAGGGATATTGGAAGAAAGTTGGGCTGTGGGGACCATTGTGAGCGAGGAGAGCATCTTTTGTAGGGAAGGTATTATATTAGGGTAGATGATGAATTTCATTTTCAGCTTTTGGAAGAGAACTCTCACAAAGAGAGAGGAGTGTACCGCCTTAGGCCTTTCTTCATTCAAGAATATTGTAAGGGAGACCTTACATCTTGTCAAGTCCTTATCAATCTTAAGCCCTTAAATGATCTCAAGCACTGCCAGAATGGAGTAAAGACTAGTAAATAAACCATCCTTAACCAAACAAAACAGATGATTGTATCATTTCTAAATCATAAACAACCCACATGAAACCCTCCATTAAACCCTTAATTCACAATTGACGTTACACAGCTAAGAACATCCACAACTACAGTGATAAGAAAGGATCTTCTTGTTAAAACTCCAATAGTAAAAAATTCTACCCTTAGGTTCACTAATGATCAAGTGGACAAGTTAGCCGATTTAAGGGAGTGCCAAACTGCCAATTCAGGATCTGGCTAGGACTCAAGGGTTAGTGATGAAACTAAGGAAAATTAAACAAGAGCTAAAATTGTGGAACAAGTATACTTTTGGTGTTTAACCTCCTCTGAGATCTAGCTACACAGTGATCCTCACAACATTAGCTCTCATGAGGAAGTGACGTCGCCCATTTTTAATTGTTTTTCTAAAAAAACCACCTGACTCAACATTAAGGAACAACTCATATCCACTCAGTGCAAAAGAAGATTCTTGGTGACAAAAATGTAGGAACAAAGGGCTTCTAGGAAGGGATGACAAAACCAAATTCGTCCACTGTATATTAGCTAGCAAGAAAAAGAAAAATAACATGTCATGTATTAAACCACCAATTGACCCAAAAGTTTAAGCTAGTGGTTGAAGGCAAATTTAATTATATATCACTAACACTCCCCCTCACTTGTGAGTTTGAAATAATTGAAAGGTCCATCAAGTGAAAATCAATTCTAATTGGGGAGGAAATGACAATGCAAGGATTTGAATACAGGACCTCCTGCTCTGATACCATATTAAACCACCAATTCACCCAAAAGTTTAAGTTGGTGGTTAAAGGCAAATTTAATTACATATCACTAACATTATGAACTTTTCTAGCAGTTGGAGGAGCCTTCACAATGATCCCAAATATATATATTGATATCAAATAAATTAATTTTATTAATATAAATAGGAAACCTACTCAAAATATTACAAAAATCTTTTAAAATGGGCTATCTTAAATCACCAAATGACCCAAAAGCTTAAACTAGTGAATAAGGGTAAATTTAATTACACATCACTAACACTCCACTTCACTTGTGGGCTTGAAATATGTGAAAGGTCCAACAAGTGGAAATGAATATTAATTAGGAAGGAAATATAACATTGCAGGAGCACAAGACCTCCCTAGATCACCTACTCAGATACCATCTTAAATCACTGATCAATCCCAAAAGCTTAAGCTAGTAGATAAGGGTGAATTCAATTATATATAACTAACAAGCTATAAGTTGAGTTAAAATATAATTACAGAAAGGAGGAAGCAATTTACACCGAGCAAGAGTTGTATACATAACCAAAGAGATAAAAGATTCATGGTCCTTAGTGGCAATAGAAAAGATAAGTTAAGTCCTGTCAAGCCAAATGACCAAAGAAAAGCCTAATTGACATTGTGCCACATTCTTGAAAGGATGACCAAGAATAATCATATGCAAGAGAGAAAGAATGTAGTTGGGTAGAGCAATCGACCAACAAAAGGACTTGAAGATGAAGTTCCAAAAAGTAAAAGAGAACAAACAAGTAATGAAGAGATTAATTGAGATTGAATTAAAGCTCCTTCACTCCTTAAATTCCAAAAAGTCATACTGGTCCAAAACTGAGAATGATTTCTCGTGAGGGGTCATATTCCATATGAGAGTGCGTATAGCAGCCTTGTTGGCTAAATGGTTATTGCACTTTCCTTTTATGGCACAAGCTAATCGAGTTTGTTCTCCTAGTTTATTGCACTTTCCTTGCCAGCCTTGTTCTCCTAGTTTGTTCATTGTTTTAGGGTTTAGGCTCTTCTGGAAAACATTATTTGCTTTTTCATGGAGTTTGGCTCGAGAGAAATAGGAGTCTTAAAAAATGTTCTTGGGAGAAGGTTTGGGCTCTGATTAGGTTCAATGCCTCCTTTTAGGCTTCCTTCAGTCTTCACTAATGCCTTTAATTAGTCAATTGCCATTTTATCTCTCAGCCTTTCGAATTGAAGCCCATTTTTGTTTTTTGTTTTTTCAACCTTTCGTTATTCTTAAGGCTCTATTTGATCCAACAGTATGGTCCTTTATGATTTTTCCCTTTTTCAATGAAAATCATTCATTCTACCAAAATTTTAAAAAAAACCATAAAGTAGGGAGGGAGGGAGAAAATAAAAGGCATGGTTTATACATACCATAAATCTTGATGGACCTACTCACCACATCACGTAAAGTACTTGTAAGGGAGTATTTCTAAAATGTGTTTGGCCCAAGTGCATAGCTAAAAAATAATTCAAAAACTCTTATAATAGTACAAAACCAAACGTCTAAGTGATTTGTTATTCAACACACTTTAACACAGGGCTTAAAGTACTTAAATAAGCGTTTGGCAAACTAGTTAATGAAAAATGAATAAAAGAAAAACATGAATAAAAGCTTCCATGCAAAACATAATGTATGAATATTGCAATAATCTACGCATACATGTATCTGCGTTTGCATTTTCTGTCCACATAAAGACCTCCTCAGGTTCATCAACTATGGACCACTTAACCAATGGAAAGCCTGAATGGGGCAAAGCAGTTTAACAATATACAATAATACAACCATGTCACACCATTGTACAGTAAGCTTAGCTTAAGTACTTGCGTCTCGCCGAAATCATATATAAATAAAAGCTTTGCAGGTTCATCAACTAGGTGCCAATTAATCAAATGGTAGTCGTCAAAAGATGTTAAAACTAAAAGAAGTTGACAAAGTACTGCTATATAACAACAGAGCAAAGAAAAGAGATAAAACCCCGCAAATCAAGTACTTCAAATATGTCAACCAGAAGACCAATTAACCAAAAGAATTCAACAAGTACGATTAAGAAAGCTCCAAACCCTCTCGCAATAGCAACAAATCAAAACCTTCAAACTTGTCTATTACAATATTAACAAAGAAAACGAAATAGTAAATCTCAAGGGAAAGCAAGTAGTATTGTAGGAAAAAGATACCACAAATCTTGATAGGTGCTTCAAGCTCCAACAAATTAGGCTGCTGCAAGAAAATCTCTCTAGAAACTTGACAGAGTTGTCGGATCTCAGACTCGGACAACTGAACCTGCTTGCCGACACGGCCACGAACCTCGAGAAGACGATTGATAATATCGTCGAGAAGAGAAGGGTCCATTTGGGGGGTGTGATACTGTGAATGGAACCGAAAGAAGAGGGTCTAGTGGGCGTTGTTGAAATAAAGAAAGGGGAAAGAAAACGGGAAGAAAGTGGAAGAGGAGGAGGTTGGGTGTATAAGCATGGTCGGCCGCCGCCGCCGCCGTCCGATATGGGGTTGCTGATGGATCGGAGGGGGACTTTGAAGGGAGCTGACTTTCGAGGAAAAAGGGTCCGCTGTCCAATACAGACAGCAAGAAAGATCGTGCGATATTTTGAACGATTTACTCTTGATTTACTAACTACTAATTAGTAGTAATTACTCCCGCCATTCAACCAAAACTTAGCCAAAGTTACTTTTGTTTCTCTCTTTATTTTTAACGTATTAAATTGTTTTATTAAAAATATCTTTAGACTTTTTTTGGTCTGAGATTCAAAATATTTTGGCAAATAATTAGTAACTTCATATTGACTAGGATAATTATTAAATTAGTTTTAAATTAAAATACATTTTAATGGAATTATTTCAATCTCCATAAAACAAAGTGGCCCTCCAATGTGTTGGATGAGGAAGTAGTTGTTAAAATCAAAGATTACATTTTCATAATCATAGTGAAAGAAGAGGAATTGTGCTAGAGGAAATATAGCCTGTGAAAGGCTACCTGGCCTGATATTGACGATTCTTTTTTTTTTTTTTTTTTTTTGGTGGCTGATGAGATATTCATATCTATAAATAAGTGAAATTTTTTATTATTTTTATTAATTCGAATTTTTGTAAATATTTTATAAAAAAAAATCTCAAGAGGGTTTTTGTGATTTGCAAGACGTTTGAAGAAATAAAGCATAACCATTAGAATCTCAACTGCTTCATATACCACTTGAAAAAACTAAATCGTCTACAAATTTGCAGATATCTGGGAAGAAGGAAACAGGCTAATGTCCCTTGAGTTTCTTTAATTTTTATTATTTTAAGAAGTTTGTTGCTCTATCAAGATTAGAATAGCCACAATGTAAAATTTAGTTTCAAATTAGTACAACTATAATCCTAGACCGCCTTCCACTAAGCCACTAATGCTTCGGAATAAACATTATTGGAAAGGTAACAAGAAAAGTGTTAAATTTTGAAAATAAGAATCAAAATGGTTTTTTTTTTCTTATTTTTTAAAGGAACAAAGCTCATAAAGACTAAGTGGCTAAACTAACATAAAAGATAGGATTTCTAAAAACTGACCGAAACGAGCTTTGTGGATTCCACCTCGATCTGTTAGAGAAGTCTCTAGTTTGACTGAGAATATAGGCCAAACTCGAGATTGGGGTCTCCACCACGAACAGGCGGGGATGGAGAGTATCCTCGCCTCATGGATGCAGGTCAAAATATGGGAAAAAATGCAAAAGTTATCAATCTTTTAGTTTTAAATATATTTTTAAAAGATATAAATATATAAATTAATATATTAAATATAGAGTAAACTTTTCTTAATATAACAAACTAAATACTGTCGTGCCTGTAACAAAATCCGTAAAATTAGCCATTTTTTAAATATTCTAAGTTTGTCCTAGGTTTGTCTTTCCATCTTTTTCTTCTCCCTGCGATTTTTTTATCGTCATCCTCCTATACTCTTCTTTTTTAGCTATTTATTCCATTTTTTTTTTTTTAGATTTGGATAACCAAATCTATTTCTTTATATCGTCTTTCTTGTTTTTCTCTCTTTATAGGTGCGTGCATGTCTTTTTTCTTTTTTCTTTTTTTTTTCTTTTCATTCACTGCATGCATTCTATCATCTTTCTTCTCTTCTTTTTTTTAGGTTGTTTAGATTAGGTAACCAAATCTAAATGATTGTGTAACGAAATCTAAACGATCGTGTAATCCAAATTAAACGATAGAATTGAAAAAATAAATTTAAACGATCGTGTACCAAACAATAGTCAAATCTAAACAATCGTGTTAGCTTACGCGCATTGTTGACGGGGCATTTTTGGTATTTTACACGATGGGTCTCTAGGCTTTTTCCATTTTCGAAATTGTTCTATAGTGTAAATACTTCTCGTTTTTTATATTTTTGAAAAGACCCCTAAATATATCTTATTTATCTAAAATTCGAAGAAATTTGAAAAATTTGGTTGTTTTTCAAAAGTGCATTTATTTTTTATTTTTTTTAATTTTTTATTTATTTTGATCAGTGATGTAAATGTAATTAATACAGTTTTTATAAATTTTTACATTCTAATTCTTTGAATTAACCGACTAAGTTTTTTTTTATAATTAAAGTAAGGTATAGAATTTCTTTTAAAATAATGTTATTTTAAAAAATAACCTAATAAAACGAAAAGTATTGATAAAAATATGGTAGTTAAATCATGGACGAGGTCCACGACTTCTATGAGTTTCCGCCTTATTAAGCCGAAGGCATTATGACTTCTATGAGTTGTCATCCATCTTCTTTTTCTTTTTTTCTTTTTTTTTCTTTATATATATATAGAATAGAATAGAACATGCTTTATAAATCATAAACTTTAAAACATTATATGAAAATTTCAGGATGTTCAAATAGCTTTTACCTAAGCAAATCTCTATTCTTGGTACAATAAGCTTTGCTCAAATATTCTCAACTCAAATCTCATGATAGCATAATGATGTTTTACTTAAAAAATAAATAAATCTCATCGATAAACTCAACAATATGCTTTAAAACTTTTCAAACATTTCTAAACTCAACTTCATGTTTTATAAATTAGAAACTCAACAGTAATTTTTATTCTTTCATATCAAAGTATAACTTAACATAATCTATCAAAACAAGTTTAGAAAATCAGGTTTGAAACTTATTTTGTCACTCATAGGTCGTAGCTAACTCTTCAGTCTATAAATTTGTTCAATCTTATCTTTTCTTGAAATTAGAGAAATCAAACCCATTTTAATCCTTTAAAATAAAAAATAATAAAATAAAAAAAGATCAAAATTTAGCTTAAAAAATCTCAAAAACACCAAAACGGCCTAAAAATAGTGTCATGACACGGCTCGGTGCTAAGTGTCACAATCGTAACCTTTCAAACATGATTGTGTGGCACTTGTTCTGCTCGGTTAACAAGTCAGCCGTTCAATATTCGAAATCCACGGACAAAATCGCGGTATGATGTAGCCTCCCTCCACGTTCTCGGGAAAATGTTTTTATAAAATGGGAGAGAGAAAGTAAATTATTGAAAACATCATAAAAGAAAGCAATGAAGACTGTCAATTGCAAAGAAAATAGCTTAGCTTACAAAGAGTGTGACAAGTCTTGGGCGGGGTCGGACTATTCAGATACTCCCTATAGTACATATTGAGATTTTTGGCCTTAACAGACTTGCATATGAAAAAGCCAAAATTTCACACTGTGGCTCAGCGACACGAAAACAAAAGAATTAACCTAGACTACTTTCACGACATAAAGATAAAGCGATTTAGGGGTATTCGGGCATACGGCCATAGGTAAATAATACCTTGGACCAGTATGCCTTTGACATTCTCCCCCACCTAAACGGTTGACGTCCCCGTCAACTAGCGAAGCTGGAGCTCTTTGATCTTCTGCTTCCACGCTTTAAGATCTTCGACACGTTCTCTGCTTGTAATTACCTCAACAAATGGGTTCTTCCACTTCACTAGGAATTTATGTATCTCCCTCATGGGCCTTCTATCTGTCCTTACTCTGTCAACAAGGACTTCCTTGACTTCTCTGTCTTCTTCCTGTTCCAGGTTGATAGATAATCGTACGACGTTGTTGCGCCTTGGATTGACAACTTGGTCATCCGCTCGAACTTAAGGGGGCATCACTTTTGATCCACCCTTTCCTCCATCGACCTTGAAGCTTTTTCTAGGCACACTCGGGCGATGTCGACCATTTGCTCCCGTTTCTTTTCAACTCTGTGAACTTGATGGTTGTTCCCTACATAAGGGTCATCAATGAGCGGCAACAACACAGAATGCCTACTACCTTTAATCTCAAACTGACTTCTCTTGATCAGCGAATTTGTTTGAGCACTGTGACCAAATTGGGTTACATTCAGCAGCTGAACCCAATTCTTTTGTCTGCCATCAACACAATGATGTAAATATTCTCCAAGCATATAGTTGAATTCTCGGCCTCAACTTTGGGAGGCTTGATCATATCGGCAACCCCAAGACTTGGCCCCTTAATCGTGGCTTGCTTCAGACCGTTGAAGGCGGCCTGACACTCGAGGCTCCCACTCCACTGAGTGTCTTCTTCTCTCAACAACCTAACATGGTGGCACTCCACCATATGACTCAACACGTTTATCTGGCTCTGCACAGAACAACACTTCCCTCCTTTGACATTGGTAAGACTAAATGTCACTACGGGGAACTCGTATGTTCCAAGTTCAGTGACACAAGTTGTCTCGATTCCATCTACCTTCGTTGTTCTTACTCGACAGTACCTCGATCGAATGTCTGACTTTAGGAAATACTTCACCCCACGTGGACGGTCAGACAGTCTGGTGAGAGTGGGAAGTGGATATTTGCGGTGAACTGTGAACTTACTCTGGATACGACGGTCAATACACTGTTGTGGGTTTCTATCCTTCTTTTTCAGGAAAAGGACCGGGACTCCAACGGAGCTTGTACAGGTCTACTAGATCCTGTATTCAACAACATCTTTGATGGTTTCCGAAGTTCGACTAACTCAGGCAGCGTCATGCGATAAGCATTCTTTGTAGACGCTTTTACCTCCGACAACAATTCTATCCCATGGTCAATCGTCCTTCGCATCGACAAGGATTTGGGTCAACTATTTGGCATCACATCATGACACTTCTCTAGGACACACAGAGTGTCTTTGGGGACTGTCTCCCCTAGTTTTTCCAATGCCCCAAGTAGGATCACCGCGGATGGTGGTTCCTCTTGGGCGGGACTCTCGTCTAGTTTCATGGCCAATATCATTTTAAACCTGTTAGGCTGACGAATATCTGCTTGCACTACAGTGGGGAAAGATCTGGTAATCGCCAGACATTTATCTGAGGGCATTGGTATGACTTGATGTTCAAGGAGGAACTCCATTCCCAGTACTACATCGAAGTCGTCCATTTTTACAACCACAAAGTCTATAGGGCCTTTCCATCCTCCCAACTTTATCGTCGTTTGTTTCACTAGTCCGACGATGGGTAGGGGCCACAGAATTCACGACCTTTATTCTTTCTAAATCCTTCTTCCAACGGAGCGTTAGACGCCTAGCTTCTATCTCTGTTATAAAGTTGTAGGTTGCACCAGAATCAATCATAGTGCTCTTAGTTTGCTTTTGGTTGATCCAGGTGTCAACATACAATAAGCCCCTTTCTGTTGTCACGTTTCTCTCCTCTGACTTTTTCTGGAGAGATGACAGATACTTTAAGGCCCCTATAGGCTTCTTGCCCCCTTCTATCTGGTTGACTTCACCTTCGGCCTTATTCGACTCATCATCTGAATTTGGGATTAATGAGACCTGAAAAGCATGGAAGTCAACTTTATTCGGACAGTCTCTTGCCAAGTGTGGCCTCCCACATATGAAGCAACTGAGAGGACGCTTTAGTGAGCTTCGATTATTCGACCTTTGCCATGTCTTCTCTGCATTCGGTTGGTAAGGTCTACGGTCTCTACCGGAACGTTTACCACCCCCGGCATCTTTAGGGGAGCTCGAGCGACTATTCCTATTCCTTTCAGGTAAGGAACTTTGGTGACGCATCCCATCTTGAGAGTCACTAGTCAGATCAAACAATTGTTCGGGTGCTGCGTACGCTGACGTGAGGTCTTGAACCCTTTGTTCATACAACTTGGTCTTTGCCCACGGTTTCAGCCCTTCGACAAAATAGAAAACTTTTTCTTTCTCTGACATATCGCGGATGTCTAACATTAACCCCGCGAACTATTTCACGTACTCCCGAATCTTGCCAGTGTGTAAGATCACACAATTTTTGCCGAGCAAGGATTTCCATATTCTCGGGGAAGAATTGCGAGCGAAGTTCTTCAAGACGTCCTAAGTATCTATTGTACAACGCCCTTCCTGTATGTCCATGTATCGGGACCTCCACCATAACTTGGCATCCTCTCACAGATGCATCGTCGCCAATGTCACTTTGGTTTCTTTGGTGACTATGTTTGTGGCTTTGGAGTACTGTTCGAGGTCAAATATGAAGTTCTCTAAGGCCTTTGCATCCCTCACCCCACAGAAGGGTTTGGGTTCCGGAACCTTCACCTTAGTAACGAGAACTGCCACTCCAACCGGAACTTGGTTTGTCATTGCTCTCATTGTGAGATTCACTCTTGTGTTCACATCTGCGATTTCGTTCCTAACGACATCGAGGATAGCTCGAAAATCCTCTGACATGTCGTTTATCATCTCTAAGATTGTCTTCTGAGAGCTATCTAGCTCCTTGACACGTCCCTTCATGTGGGCAACAAAGCCCGACGAAATGTCTCTATATTCGTAGTTAACGGTTCTTCCAACGTTTCCTTCTAGAGTGTCGACTCTTGCTAACAACTCTTTTATTGGTAATCATTCGACACGGTCAGCTACCGCATCGATTATGTCAGTTTTCTCAGCGATCTCTTCGAGACGGGACTCCAAGAAGCGGATGAAGTCGGAAACTTCAGCTAGATAGAGCAGCTACTCCTCCAGCTCTACCAGTCGGTCTCTTTGGGCCTTGCTCGATGGATTCGCCGACGACATATTTCAGTCTTATTATCAACTAGCCGATTTGGCTCTGATATCAATTGTCACAATCTTAACCTTTCAAACACGATTGTGCGGCACTTGTTCTGCTCGATCAACAAGTCAGCCGTTCAATATTCGAAATTCGCGGACAAACTCGCGGTATGATGTAGCCTCCCTCCACGTTCTCAGGAAAATGTTTTATAAAACGGGAGAGAGAAAGTAAATTATTGAAAACATCGTAAAAGAAAGCATTGAAGACTGTCAATTGCAAAGAAAATAGCTTAGCTTGCAAAGAGTGCGACAAAGCTTGGGCGGGGTTGGACTACTCAGGTACCCCCTATAGTACATATTGAGATTTTTTGTCTTGGCAGGCTTGCATATGAAAAAACTGAAATGTCACATTGTGGCTCGGTGACACGAAAATGAAAGAGTTAACCTAGACTACTTTCAAAACATAAAGATAAAGTGATTTAGGGGTATTCGGACATACGGCCATAGGTAAATAATGCCTTGGACTAGTATGCCCTTGACACTAAGTATGAGTGGCTAGAATCATACAAGCATGCACAAACCATCAGGATGCCTGGTCGTGTTCTTGCCTTATATGCTAGGCATGCGCGTGCCTCATGGCTGCATGACATGCATTACTCCCCACTTTTAGTACATTTGAACACCCTACGCCTACATGGCCTGTCGTGGCCTAGGCACGCGTCCCGATCGCCTAAATGTACACTGGCCATGTCGCGTGCGTGCTAGAAATCCCAGAAAACCACTTACCTTTAAACGCATGCACAAGCTAAGCCCTGCGTTATGATGCCTTCGTCCAACTTCAACCTTACTCAAAAACTGAAATATTTCCATAAAAATTCTTTCAAAATTTAGAGCTTATAACTTTTAATCTAGTCATCAAAATGAAAAAAGTTTCTTCTTTCAACTTGCTTAGAATTGTCTTAACTAGCTTGCAACCAAAGTTCATCTTCAAATTCGAAGTGATGCATTCTATAGTCTTCTAGAAGTCCAAATTGCTCAGAATCCTTCGAAAACACACCTTTCCCTCTTCCTTCAACTTGATGAAGATCTTCCTCACGTCCTATTTTTCTAGAAGCCTCACCTCACCAACAAAACTCCTTTAGTGAAATTTTTAGACAAGAATCAAAGAAAATACACGAGAAAAATGAGAGCAACTTCTGATTGAAAATTACCTATTTATAAGGCCTCATGCGTGGCCAACCTTGTCACCTCCTACTTACCAAATTTGAAGTTTTGCATATTGTGGACACTTGTTCTCCACTCAATCGACCTTCCATGAATGCCTAATGGTAAACCCAAAAGCCTTACACAGTAACTCACCTCACAAGCTGATAACTTGCATTAACTTGTGTTTCTACAAGTTATTATAGCCTTTTATGTAGAATAATAAGCCTTCTTAGTGCATAAAATTGGAAGAAAACATGTAGGAAAGTAAGGAAATTGACTAAGTTGTGCATTACGGATTACAAAAGAGTTTTATACTTGTTTATCGCATTTTAGTGTTTTATTTCAGGATTCTAGGCGGGATGAAGAACATCCCGATGAGATAATGTTAGGCAAGATGGATGTACGCGAACCAACCTAGTGATCAGCAAGACTATACGAAATAAAGCACTAGCAAACAAAAGAGTGGTTGGCGCGAAAACTTGCAGTAAGCGTGAATATATGTAAAGTTGATATAGGACCTCTGTGGAGTCAACTCAGCTTTATCAAAATTAATTAGAGCCCATGCTTTTCTGCTACCCATATCGTCCTGTCACATCACTTTTCACCTATAAATAATAGGCTTCTTCTTCATTGGACGTGTGTGAATTTTAGTAAAAATTTATTGCAGAACGACTTGTGACTCAAATTTTGTTGGTAAAAACTTAATAAAAATAGAGAGCACGTAAACATGGATAAACATACATCGTTAAGCATGATTTTCTGCATAATTTTTAGAGAAGGAAGGGAAATCGAATACTAACCCTTGAACAATCGTTATTTTCGCCTTCCCTTCAGCAAGCACAAACGAAAAAAATCTTCTCCACTTCACATAAACTAGGCAATACAACAACCTCAATCGATCTTAAACATTACCGCATGAATTACCTTGTTATTCTTAAGGGAATAATCATATAAAGTTTGTAGGCTTCTGTGTTTTTATTTTAGTGAAAGGAGGATTATACTTGTTGATAAGAACTTGACGGTGAAAAAGATGATGAGTTTTCATGAATTATATGTAATGAAATACCTCAACTCCTCTACCATGAGAGATGTGAGCAACTCCCTTCACTAACGTGAAAGGAGTTATTTCAAAATTCAAGTTTAAATTTGCATTATGTAACTTACTTACACTAGAAGAAATCTAGTCTTTAATGTCGGGTGAAAAAAGTGAAAAATGGGCTTTAATGTCGTTTTTCAAAAGGCGGATGTTTAATGTCGGTTTTAAACCGACATTAAAGATCTATCTTTAATGTCGGTTTAAAACCGACATTAAACACCCTGCTTTTTTTGAACTGACATTAAAGCCCATTTTTATTTTATTTTTATTTTTTAATTTTGTAAAAATTCAACTTTCTCTCTCTTACTTTACTCTTTTCTCAAACCCTCCTACACACTATTTTTCATCTTTCTCAAATTTCTTTCACCCTTCTCCATCATCTTTCTCAAATTTCTTTCACCCTTCTCAATCTCATCACTTTCTTCCCTCTCTTCTTCGACAGCTGCCGCCACCACCATCAGCATACATCAGATTCTTCCATCCCTGTTGTCGTCGTCAGTTTCTTCCATCCCTTTTTGAATATGTAATGTGTTTTTTTGTGTTTCTTTTGCTTTGGATCTATTTGTCGTCCGCATCCCTAACCTCTTTTTAATGGGAAAACTGAAGTGCTCACAAACCAAGAGATTTGGGACCGATCTTGCACAAAAACCCGTCGGAAAATTATTAGGGCAGTTTGCAGTTTGCAGTTTGCATATTCAAAAAGAACATTATGTTCCGATCTTGCACATCAGTCGGAAAATTATGGGACCGATCTTGCAGAAATATCCATTATGTTCCGATCTTGCACATCTCTCTCTCTCAGTTTGCATATTAGGGCAGTTTGCAGTTTGCATATTCAAACTGCACTTCAGTTTTCCGATCTTGCACATCAGTCGGAAAATTATGGGACCGATCTTGCACAAAAACCATTCAAAACTAGGGCAGTTTGCAGTTTGCAGGTAGTCTCTTCTTTTATATCAGTTTGCAGAAAATTATTAGGGCAGAGTTCTTTCTAGAGTTTTGAATGGCTATTATGCATAATGGCCATATAGTTGTGCTTGCTATTCATTTTATTTGTTTGAAAATTCCTGACATTGGTGGAGTTTTCATTTTTTATCGGTATTTTCTTTTCATTTCCTTCGTTTGGAACTAACTTGAATCATGTTTCGTTGATGTATTTGGAATAGATTTAATTCTTGTTGCTAATTGAAGTGTGGTTTCTGGGTTTTCGTTGAGGCATAACTTGATTGATCGAAATCTTACTTTTTTGTTGTTCAAAATGGATGTTATTTGTTAAAAGAAAAGAGGCCTCTCTCTTATCTTTCCCCTTTATTTTTGGAGCTGAATCTACTTGGGATTATGGGAGGAACCTTATCTACTTGGAAGTTATTTGCAAAAAGAAAAAGAAGCTCACTCATCTCTCTCTCTTTCTATTTTTTTCTTTTCCACTGGTTGATTGAATGCTGCAGCTATTTGGGAATTGATAAGAACCTTGTCAAAATTAAGAAAGTTATTAGCAAAAGAACAGGAGCCCTCCTCCTTGGATCTACTTGGGAAGAATCTTTTCAAAAGGAGAGTAACTTGCAAAAAGAAAATTAGCCTCTCCATCTCTCTCTCTCTCAGTTTCCCTTTGCTCTGTTCTCTTGACTGAAGAAGATCAGAAGGTATTTTGCTTTAATATATTTGAATTCTAATTGTGGGTTGAAAAATGGATATTTCTGCAAGTTTTTTATACTCAGTTTATATTGAAATCCTAATTTAAAGAGACTTTTGATGTTGTAAGAATCAAATGCGTGCAAGTATATACTCTCTTAACCGTTGCCTGTTGGTCTCTTATTCTTGGCACAGATCTTTAGGCATTTAGATTCTCTTGGAGTGGAGGATCAAAAGGATGTAAAGATGGGCTATTCCATCATGTTTGTAAGCTTCAGCTAACTTGGTTGATTTACTCATTTTCATCATTCATATGCTACTTTTTTGGCCTATTTGGTATCCTCCTTCAATTGCAGAATGTGATGATGATCTGTCACTGAACTCCTTAAATTTACAGAGTTTCAATGAGAATCCTTATTTTGAAGATAGAAAGCTAGAGAAGACATATACATTCTTTGAAGATGGAGCAATTAAAATTACTGGAACAACAATCAAGTGGAAGGATGGCTCGGTAACTGTTATTTCTATCAAAACAATAATTCCAAGTGTTCATTTAATCAGATTAATGACTGATGGTAATCTTTATAGGGTGCCTCAATTGATTGTTCTTTACCTAAGAAGGGGAGCTTGTGGGAGAGAGAATCTAAATTCAGTTCATTGATTTTATTTTTTGATGAACACAAAATGATTTAATATATTATTTTGCCTTTTTAGAAAAAAGTCATTAGAAATTTGTTTAATACATTGAGAGCCAAAAACCAATTAAGTACCAAATGAAGAGTTATTTTTTTAACTAGAAATTGATCCTTTGAAAAATAGAATAATACCATGATAAATTTTAATGTATTGTTTTATTAAAATAATTTGTTTTATTCTATATTTGTTTTAATGTATTGGTGGTTGCCTACCCTGCATATTCTATTCCAGAAGTTCGTCGACATTGCAAACTGTAGGCTACAGCTTCTTTGCGGCAATCTTTAATGTTGGTTGGGCTGCCACTCAGGTTTCACATATGTATGACCCTTCTTGATCTGACATTTTCAAATGTAACACTTTTACTAAGAATAATGGTGGAGAACACTAGACATCATAGTTGATCATCTTTATTTTCTTGAGTTTATTACATCCTCTGCCTTCAGAAATACTGTCGGCTGTTCTTAAATATGAAGCTCAATCTTGATGTGGTCTTGATCACAATTCACTTAGAAAGGTCTTGGTTCTTTCAATCTAGAAGATTTAAAATGAAAATAAATCTCTCAGTTCTGGCATTGGTTGTACGCAGGTCTATGGTTAATTGTATTACATTGAACTCAACTAGTAGAGTGGCATTGGCTAGCTGCCGCAATGCTTTTAATATGGTAAGATCCTAACTTCTTATCGTTTTGATGTATCTTGTGCACTTCATTGTTTGAGTTTACTTTAGATGTTGAACTGAATTCTTCTTTTGTAGGTTGCAAATCTTAGTCTGTATGCAGTGGCTTTGTTGGTGTTCAGTATCACGAAGGCAAAATCACATACAGATATTGAATATCAGGTACTGCAATTTTGCAAGGTTGTTATCTTGATCGAACTTTTTTTCAAATTTTTGACGTTCTTTCATTCATGCAGTATCGAGTGATAGCATATATTTCAATTTTCATTGGGTGCTGCTTTGTGGTCATATTTCTAGTGGGGACAAAGGAGCCAAGGTATGCTAAAGAGCTTAATTGATTTTTTTATTTTTCTCTCCACAATCTGTTCCTGCCTATGTCCATCTAACATTGCTGTTGTGGCGAGGAACCTGCCTTTATTTCTGTAGACCTATATTTTTCGTTTTACTTTTTCATGATGAGATGAATTGATTACGTAACTTTACTGGTCAGAAAAAGAGGTGGTAATCTAACTATTTACTAGTTGTTGACATTGTACTTTAGGTGAACATTTGGTTGAAATAGTCACTTTGTTTACTGAGACTTCCAACTTTACTTATATGTTGAAAATAATTTTAGTTGAATAAATAACCTGTTGATGCTTGGTGTACATGTAGTTTGAAGGTTGCTGTACAGGGAAATCGGGGTACAAGGATCTCATGGTCATATTGGTTCAAGAAAGTCTTATATTATCAAGTTGCTCTTGCTTATGTACTTACGAGACTGATAGTCAATGTTTCGCAGGTGAGCAGACTATATTTATTCCTTTTCAGTCCTCATATTTTTGGATGAGCAAAAGAGGGAAAAAAATTAGGCTTGGTTCACAAATATATTTAATGCATTAAAATTATTTGTATATATTTTTTGCTTCAGCAAAGGCACGTGACATTGAGTTTAGGAAATCTGATAATGAACAGAGATAGAGGTAACAATATTTTCTAACGTTAATGTATTGTAGGACATTACCAAAGGCTTCAATTATGAGTAAATTCGTATGACTATGCTAAGAAATTTATGAAATTATGCTTTGTTTGGTTATCTTATGGATATTCAGCAAATGCAACGTGACATTGAGTTTAGGAGTATGCTTTGTTTCTCAATTTGTTTTTTAGGAAGACTTGAATGAACAAGTTACAATATTATCTTGGTAAGACGGTTATGTGGTTGCACTTGGTTTAACAATTTTTTTTTTGGTGGTGTTGTTTCAAATACTTAGTTTAACAAGGATCTACCTTCCGCATTGCGCAATAAAAGTTATGTTTGGTAACCAACCCTTTACTTTATTAATTAGTAATCAAATGTGAATATTTCTACTAGCAACTAAGTCATAACATTGTTACTTAATTGAACCTTCTTGATGTCTTTTACAGGGAGCTATCACTAAACAAATGACTGCAATAGAAGAAATAGTTGCAAGTGAGTACAATTAGCCAGACCCTCATCTTTGTGACAAGATCTTGAAGTTGGTCATTTGTGAAGCGTTCTAGTTTACTATTAGTTGCAGTTTTAGTTATTGCTCTCTCAATATATTCTTTTTCTTTCTTTCTTTTTTTTTTCCCAAAGGATGATCAGTGTAATAATTAAACTTCATAATTTCTTTGTGTTTGGAGCAAGTTGTATATAAATGTACACATTATTAAGATTTTATTTTGTATATGTACAAGTAAAAGATTTCATTTTTAACTATTTGGTGTCATACAAAATGGACAATAATGCAAGGATTTAATAAAAATAAATTTGAAGAAACGACATTAAAGACATCGTTAATGTCGGTTTCAAAATGACATTAAAGACAGCTTTAATGTCGGTTAAAAAAAATTAAAGACATCTTTAATGTCGGTGGAAAAACGACATTAAAGATGTATCATAAGCGACATTAAAGACATATTTAATGTCGGTTATCCACCGACATTAAAGATGAACCGACATTAAAGGCCTTCAATAACACCTTCAAAAATGTCGGTTTAAAACCGACATTAAAGATGTCTTTAATGTCGGTTATAAACCGACATTAAAGCCCAACCGACATTAAAGCCCTTTAATAACGCTCGCAAAGATGTCGGTCGCCAAGTGACATTAAAGGCCTTTAATGTCGGTTTTAAACCGACATTAAAGGCCAGATTTCTTGTAGTGTTAATATAAATAGATTTAAATCGTGTATTATATATTTTATATAACCTATAATTTAAATCTCTCATACAACTTATAGTTTTAATATAAATCATATTCATATTAATTTTAACATATTGATGGTATGTGAATTTTATTCATATAATTAATATTTGAATCATATTCAGATATTTATTTCTCTCATTAAACTTTATAGTATAATATATGTGACATATATTGAATTAATTGTATCTTATACAAACAATCAATTCCCTTTAATTAATTTAAATAATTGAAATTAATCCAAAATTAATTTAATTCTCATTAATCCTTATGGACCTACAAATTAAAGCTAAAATGATAACGTATTTATTAATTTATCTTTTTACTTAAATTAATTTCTATTCATTAATTGTCTATTATTCCACTAAAAACCAACATCCATGTTCTTCACACTATTGATATATTTATGCGTCTATTGGATATACACAATCAACACTGTATTGACCCTTTACAAATTGTTCATAAGTACTACTAGGTCTAAATTATAGTTTTACCCCTATAATTACATCCAACTCATTAAGTTTCATTTACCCTTCTAATGAACAATATGTCTTAGTCCAATTATAACTGAATCCCTCTTGGCCAAGGAAAGGGTGAGTTCCATTCTCAAGGAAGCAATTTATTTACTTACTTTAACAATAAGAATGGTGAGTTCCTTTTTGTGTAGTTGTGTTCTCAGCTCCCCAATTAAACGAATCTCCAAAATGGTAGGCATGTTAAGTTGGAGAATTTGGCCACTCTCACCCATTTTGATGAAATGTAAGTCTTTTCTTGTAATGGTGTTATACAGAGAAACTATTTATTCTATGGTCTGGTCTTATAAAAACTCTTTGTATAGAATACCTCCACTCATATGTCTCCATGTGAATGATCAGGATCAGATCATTTGTAACACTTTACAACAATTGTAACAATTGCAAAGCAAGTTGTATCCATAATGTCACCAAGAAAAGACACCTAACCTTATCCCTTACGCTACAAACCTTTTAGGTTATTTCTTAAACATGATCAAACTTTGTATGCCAACTACATACAATGTCTAAGTTTAAATAAAATAACCATGAACCTTAGTTTATTGGATTGAGTTAATGTAAATAGAATTAAATAAAATAACATATTATTTTATTCAATAAATAATTTGTATGTACAACATTACAAATTACGAGAACCCAAGAGATTTAGGACACCAGCCTTACAACTTCCCACTTTTTCTAAAGCTAGTGGGGTGTACAATACAAAGTACAATATAGTAAGCTAGGGCATATCTCTATACCCAGTAACATCTCTCACTTACCCTAAAATAGATGATGCATGTCTTGCAGATCTAGACTCTCCAAGTGACCCTTAAATACTTTTAATCGTGAGAGTCTTTATATTTGGATCAATAACATTGTGCTTTAAAGAAATCTTCATGACGATCACGTTTCCTCATTGCATAACCTCCTGTATTAAATGATGCTTTTGATATATGTGCTTCCCGCACTTAGGACTCTTTAGCTCCTTGAAATTTTCCACAACACCAATTTTATCACAATAAAAGGGTGATGGGCATTGACATGTTAGGAACAACTTCTAGGTTTGTTAAAAACTTCTTAAGCTGTACAACCTCTTTAGCAGCTTCATAAGTAGCTACATACTCTGTCTCCGTGGTAGAGTCGATAATACAACCTTGTATTGTGTTATGCCAGACTACAGTCTCCCCATTAAGAGTGAACATCAAAGTTACAAGCAACCAATACTTTGTCCCCATGGTAGAGTAAAAAGAGCAACCTTGCATTGTGTTATGCCAAACTACAACCCCTCCATTAAGAGTCAATATTGAATGTGAATTTCCTAGAAACCATATTAGTGTGAAAATCAAAGTCAGTGTATCCAATAAGGATAAAATCCTTAGCATGACACAAAAGCATGAAGTCCCTCGTTCTTCGAAGATATTTGAGGATAGTTTTAACAACAATCTAGTGATCTAATTTTGGATTGGAATGATACCTATTGAATATTTCTACTACTTAGCAATAGAGGACCTTGTACACAACAACACATACATTAAGTCATCCATAGCTGAAGCATAAAGAATCTGTCTCATTTTTTCAACCTCTTGAGGAGCTTTAGGACAATGTTCCCTAGACAAAACAACTCCATGTCAAAAAGGTCATAAATCTCCATTGGAATTGTGCACTGTATATTTAACAAGCATCTCGTCATTATACAACGCATGAAACAAGGCCATTGTTTTGTTCTTACGATCCCTTATAATTTGGACCTATAGAACAAACTGCTCTCATCCAAATCTTTCATTTGGAATTAGGCGATTAACCATTTCTTTACATCTGTCAGTAGACATACATCATTCTCAATGAGTAGGATATCCTCCACATATAACACTAAGAAAGCTACTGAAATGTTGATGTGGTTCTTGTAGACACGAGGTTCATCAACATTTTGGTTAAAACCAATAGACTTGATCGCAATATTAATCAAAATTTATTTTGATTTAATTTAAATTGTTCAAATTGATTATAGGGAATAAATTGTATATGATATAATTAATATAATGTATATGATACATTATAATATAAAGTTTTTATGAGAGAAGTTAATATTTGAATATGATTCAAATTATAATAATAATAATATGAATAAAATTCATAAATAAACTATAGGTTAAAATTAATATAGATTCGATTCATATTATAATTATAGATCATATGAGAAATCTTAACCATTGGTTATATTATATATGATATAATATAAAGTCTATATTATATCTCATATAATATAGATTAAATTTATATTGATTTTATTTTATTTTAATTAATATAGTTTTTCTTAAATAAATAGAATAACTTCGTGGGAAAGAAGGAGGAAGTTATTTATAACTTCCCCTCCATATCAATGGTTAAGATATACATATTTTAAAAAGAAAGAGAAAGATTTATTTAAAAATGCTTTCTCTCTGTTTTTTTTATTGATCGACCTATCCACGTTGCAAAAGAAGGTGAATTCTCTAAAAAAAATCCCTACCAAAATTACACAACTCTATGTGATTATTTACTTGGAGAATAACAAGGAAGACTTTGTGGTGTTCTTGAAAGCTTGGAAGAAGAGTATTTTTAAGGTTCTACAAAGATGAGTTTCTTTACACATTTTCCTCCATAGAAGTATTCTTAAACTTTAGTTTTTTTTTTTTTTTGAATTTGTTGGTTTTATAAATTGAATTTCACTTGCACAACGTTCATCCACTTCTGACATATGTATGTATGATATGTGTGTATATATATTTATTTATTAAAATCTAGTTTGATTAATAATTTTTTTATGATGCAAACACACTAAAAAAACTCCATGAGCGATATTTAAAATTTCAAAAGTGTACATTTTTTTTAAACTTATTTTTTAAAATTTTCTATTTTTAACTAAATTGTTCCTTTTTCCAATATATAACCTATAAAATTTTTAAGTTTAAATTCTATGTTTTTAAATGTTTAACGATAATATTTTTAATAATTTAAATGTTTAATATTGTTTATGGAGTACTTAATTTTTTTTTTCTTTTTATGTATCAAACATTAAAAACGTGCAGTAAAACACATAATAAAAAAATTATTAATCAAACTACATATATTTTGGGAAATTGCCAAAAATAGGTTAAAAAAAGAGATTTAAATGAATTTTGGGACAAGTTTTCAAAAGAAAGACTTTTAGGACAATTTGGGTGTGAATAGACAAAAATGCCCTTCCTTTCCTTTCCCTCTTCCACGTTGCTTTCCCTTCTCTGATTCGTTCTCTTTCGCGTATAGTTCCGTTTCCCTTCTCTTTTCTTTCGTGTAGAACACTTGAACCTACTCCGGCCATCGTCAGTTGTTCATCGTCACTTGCCCATCGTCGCTTGCCCATCGTCGTTTGCCCTTCGTCGCTTGCCCTTCGTCGCTTGCCCTTCGTCGGTCGTTGTCCAGTGCATTTCGTCGCTCCTATTCGGACCATTCAATCAACTTCGAGCGTCTTATTTAGGTGAGTTTCATGTATAACCGATTTTCAATTTATCTGCTGTAAGTAAATGTTTGTTAGGGTATTTGGTGCTATTTTCATCCGTAATTGTCTGGTTTTTGGAATTGGACTTATTTGCCGTAAATTAGTTTAGTCAAATTTTGGTTTTAGGTTCTTAGAAAGTTCAATGTTCAATGGCTAGTGAAAAATGAATTGAACTAGAGGATGAGGATTTAGTTGGATCAAATAGAGGAGGAGTAAGCAATAGGAATAGAAGGAATTAAGGTTTTTTTTTTTATCTCGCATTTTTTTTTATCTCGCACTTATCTCGCACGTATCTCGCACGTTCCAAACTTTCACTATTTATTTCAAAATCAACTTGGTACACCTCCTAATCCATTTAGAGCTATTCTTTGCATGTTTAGTAACTCTCTTAGGCCCTCATGCTTTATCTCGCACGTATCTCGCACGTATCTCGCACACATCTCGCACGTTCCGAACTTTCACTATTTATTTCAAAATCAACTTGGTACACCTCCTAATCCATTTAGAGCTATTCTTTGCATGTTTAGTAACTCTCTTAGGCCCTCATGCTTTATCTCGCACGTATCTCGCACACATCTCGCACGTATCTCGCACACATCTCGCACACATCTCGCACGTTCCAAACTTCCACTATTTATTTCAAAATCAAATTGGTACACCTCCTAATTCATTTCTTTACATCTTGCACGCATTTTGTAGGTTCTTAAGTTCAAATCAATTTTTTAAGATACAAAAGTACTTAAGGTAGTTTAAGGATGGCACATGTTCGGATTTTAGTGCGTCACGGTGGTGAATGGGATGAGGGACGAAGAAAATATGAAGGAGGAGTGTTAAAAGGCATTGTTGTCCCTAAAGAAATAACACACAAAGATTTACAGTCTGAACTATATGACCTTGCAGAAGTTGACCCTACAAAGTTTGACATAAAGATAAGATGTATATATGAGATCAAAGGGGAAAAGGAAGCTCCTCCATTTGAGTTAAGCAATGACCGTGATTTGAAGTTTTATATTCTTAGTGAAAATCCATTGGAGGTCCCCCTATACCTATCGTTTGAGCCTACAAGCAATCGAAGCATGAAAGTGTTAAACAAAGATTACAATTCAGTATCTGGGAGCAACCAAGTTCAAAATTTAAACCCTCATCCTCCTCCAATTGGAATGGATAGATTAGATGAGAATGAAGTTGATATTGGTGAAGTCGAGGGTGGCTTGTGTCATAACATGATAGGGACCAATTCGGCTATATGGGAATCATATGAGTCATATCATTCAATAGATGATACTTTTACATTGGAGTCAGTTGAGATGTACAATGAATTGTTTGACATCCCAGAACAAAGAGATGCTCCTACAAAAGATTGCAAAGGAAAAGGTAAAGTTGACTACAGGTCCTCTAGTCGGAAGTTGAAGACAAAAGGAAGTGGCTGGTCGGAAGAAAGCTCTACAAGTGAAGAGTTGGATGTAGGACAAATATTTTTTTGCAAAAGAGATTTGTCAATGAGATTAAGTGTGTTGGCAATGAAAAAAAATTTTCAGTTTGTAGTAAAAAAGTCTACAAAAGAGGTTCTTTTCGTTAGATGCATCGACAACAAGTGTGGTTGGAGATTGCGAGCGGTTAGACTGAAGGATTCAAATATATTCAAGATTAAAAAGTATGTGAAAGTTCATTCATGTTCTCTTGAGTTTTTGAATCGTGACCATAGGCAAGCAAAATCTTGGGTTGTTGGAGAATTAATCAAGTCCAAATTCAAGGGGCCCGGTCGCATATACAAACCACGTGATATCATAGAAGACATGAGGCAAGACTATGGCATAAATATGAGTTATGAGAAAGCATGGCGTGCCAGAGAAAATGCATATGAACGAGTGCGAGGGTCTCCTGAAGAGTCATATAATCTTTTGCGTAGATATGGTGAAGCACTCAAATTTACAAATTCAGGTACAATATTTCACATGGAACTCGAAGATGATCGTTTCTTTAAATATCTTTTTATGGCTGTTGGTGCATGTGTTAGAGGATTCTTAAATTGCATTAGACCGGTCATAGTCATGGACGGAACATTTCTTAAGAACAAATATCGGGGTCAGTTGATAGTGGCCGTTTGTTTAGATGGTAACAATCAGATCTATCCTCTAGCCTTTGGAGTAGTTGATAGAGAAACAGATGACTCAATACAGTGGTTCTTAGAAAAATTGAAAGGTGCAATAGGGGAGGTGCCTAATCTAGGCTTTGTGACAGATCGGAAAACATGCTTCGCCAAGGGTATTTCATCAGTTTTCCCATCTGCATTCCACGGCCTTTGTGTCCAACATTTGAGTCAAAATTTGCATGATAAATATAAGAATGACACGGTTGCTACTTTGTTTTATAATGCATCGAGAACATATCGTGAATCAACGTTTGTTGAAGCGTGGAGACATCTTTTCACATATGGCCCTTGGCCAATACGCAGATCGAAGGCCACATTACAGAAAGGGCGTTCATTGGATTGTGGAATTTTCTGTACCAAATTTGTTGAATGCCTTGTAACTGCTAGTGACCTTGGTTGTCTAACTGTGCCAAACATGAAACTGTTTAGACAACAATATGTGCTGGAACTTTGGGCCAATAAATACTTTTGTTAATATTTGTATTCGTTTATATAATTTTTTTATGTAATTTTTATAGAGAGAATAACATATTATAATTTTAAACTTTGTTATAAAATAAATACTTTGTGATATTTTCAATTAAACGCGACCAAAATTGAGAAAGAATATTTGAGTTAATATTTGTATTCGTTTAGATACATATCACAAAATATTCGTGTAGAGAAATACTCATCGCGCACATATGTATAAACGATCTTCTTAATAAACGATGTCTAAACGATCTTCTTAATAAATGTCAAAATATTAAGCGATCGTTTAGTAAAGTCTAAACGATCGTTTGGTAAAGTCTAAACGATCGTTCGGTAAGTGTAAACGATCTTCTTAATAAACGATGTCTAAACGATCTTCTTAATAAACGTCAAAATATTAAGCGATCGTTTAGTAAAGTCTAAACGATCGTTTGGTAAAGTCTAAACGATCGTTTGGTACAGTCTAAACGATCGTTTGGTAAAGTCTAAACGATATTCTTAAAATCATAAAAAAATTCAGCGATCGTTTAGCTACAAGTAGTTTTGCAACATAGAGAATAATCGATACTACTAATTGAAATGCAACATACACAATAATAGAACAGCCAATTGATACTTGTGATTTATGTTAATATTTCAATACATAGGAGTGTTGGTCCATACTTGAAATGCTAATTGTTTTCTAAAGTATGACATGTTTTCTTGACATAATGTATCTAAACCAACACCAGCAGCTATGTACTCAAAATACTTAATTGCGAATACGCCACAATCACAATTATTTCGTTGAAGTGGAATTGGGTCAACAATGACAACTGGCCAAGGTTCCTTGTATGTCGATGATCTACCTCTCCTATCAAAGAAGCCAGTACTATCTAACAACTTTGGCACCAACTGTCGAATGGGCAGTAATATGTTTGTCATCTCTTCGGCAGTTGTAAGTGACGGAAGCGAATCCCATACCTTCACTTGACAACTTACCAAATCCAAGCATAATAGAACCCAATGGTTGCCATGGACATTGAATGGAGAGTAAACGTAATCAACACTTGCCCAAGGATCTTGGAAGTCCACTTTTGACCCGACAAAAGTATCCCGGCTGCCTTAATCTTCAAGCGAATGAAAAGAAAAAGTGCATCCAAATGCTAATACAAACAAAAGTAAGCAGTAAATGTATAGAACCATAACAATGATAAAATTATAATTGCATAAATGATAAGATAATCCCATACCTCATCCGACAACCACCGGCGACACATAAACAAGTCTCTGAAAAAAGCCTTCGATTTTTTCCCATGAAAGGTTTCACGCAGCTCATCGTCTGTACGCTTGTCTGTAATCCACGCTCGAAGTCTATCTAAATGGACGTCAAGTATTTTGTGCATAGGATCATAAACAATTGCTTCAGACTCAGAGGTGCTGGTGGTTGATGTCAGAGACCGTTTAGGTAGAGTTGTGAATGGGGTTGATAGGTAAACACTTGCACGCTTCCTACGGGCGGGCCGAACGTGTGGTCGTTGAGTGAGAAATGGTTCTATCTCTATGACGTCCTCATCGTCAACGACATCTATTGGCTCCTCTAAACCAATATCAACCTTCTTCTCCAACACATCTTCGTCACCCTATGGAAGCTCATAATGCATTAGTGTATATAATGATAGAAATTAAACATCAATATTAGCATGAACATGGAACCAAACCTTCTTTTTAACTTCAATGTGTTCATCCTCCAAGCCTTCGGACACCTTGTGGTCCCCTTCGTCACCCTATGGAACCTCAAAATGAATTAGCGAGAACATGGTTACCAAATATGAAACAACTAACGTGAATACACTTAACAGTTTCATTCCTAACCTTTCTTTGAAGTCCAATGTGCTTCAATATGGTTGACATCAGGCCCTTCAATTCGTCAATATCGGATTTTATAGTATTAAGTTGGCCTTCAACAACCGCTACTCGATCTTGGAGAT
Organism: Cucumis melo; assembly: GCF_025177605.1. Classification (NCBI taxonomy): domain Eukaryota; kingdom Viridiplantae; phylum Streptophyta; class Magnoliopsida; order Cucurbitales; family Cucurbitaceae; genus Cucumis; species Cucumis melo. The sequence goes on along the minus strand of NC_066858.1, from coordinate 18,800,633 downwards.
TTCGAATAGCCTTTTTCATCTTAATCTTGGACTTCTGTTTCTTACTCTTTTTCAACTCATCTTCATCGTTAACAACTTCTCGTACTCTTTTTGAACCACCATTCTTCGACTGAATAATGGTAGATGAGCGGAAGTTTTCAAAAAGTTCACCTGAAGCAATTTTCAATTGCTCCTCTTCAGGTGTCATCTCAATGACCGCCTTAATTATAAACTGCAAATAGAAAAAGGCAAATGTATTTAGGACAAAGAAATAAGCACAAAATCACGCGATCCTTAAGTAAGTTACTATTGCTTGCTACTTACCATTGGCGAGTCAAACACCTGGCTTATAGTTTGGGACTTTGGTGATTGTTGGCACACCCACCTCAGCATTCGTGGTATGGCATGATCGTTTACTTTATCTACACCACATCCAATGATGGTTGGTATAGACTCATATGCCCAAACCTATTCCACATTTGACAAACAAGTTTAGAAAGTGCCACAAGATATATATAGATATATAAACAAGTGGTTATACAATCGTTTCAAAACAACTATACGATCATTTAACATAACTAAACGATCGTTAAAAAGAACTAAACGATCGTTAAAATAACTAAACGATCGTTTAAAATAACTAAACGATCGTTTAAAATAACTAAACGATCGTTTCAAATAACTAAACGATCGTTTCAAATAACTAAACGATCTTTTTAAAGTTTTGAAGTAAGAAGTAAGAAGTCAAATACCTGTAATGCATGCGGAAATCCATTGATAGTATATTTTTTTGTCTGTGTTGATTTCTTCTTTCCCTTGGCATATTGCTTGTCCAAGGCTCTTTTCAATGCACTTAGCGTGCGTACAAAAACAATCCGACCCCAATCATAATTATTAAATGAATTCCAATCATCAGCAATCTTCAAAAAACCAATGTCCACTTTGGTTCGCCTATCTTTTCCCAACAAAGATATCTCTATAAAGTAGACTAAAGCTAATTTGACGATATCATCGTCATCACCCTCGTATTCCAAAAATATATCTTCTAAGTCGCTAACGTAAACACAGTCCTTGTCTTTGAAAAACTTCTCCAACAGTCGACTGTTCCCACCCAACTGAATATAGTCCTCTTTAGGACCCCATAGTCCAGTTACGATGTTAAACTCTCTCCTACCGAAAGTACAAACAACGCCCCCTAGTAGGAAACTTATAGAATCCTTTCCTTCATCTTCCACCTCCCTTAACAGTAAGTAGTGGATGAGTGGCCCATTGAAGACAATATTTAGGTCCAAAAAGTGCCCAAACTTTGTTTTCCTAAATAAGGCTAATTGATCGGGTTTGAGTTTGGCCTTAATATTATGTGTTGTCTTTTCCAAATGAGACAAACAGCTTACTAGGGAATAAAAATGATGGGAAGGATTAATCTTGTAGAAGGGTCCGTCGGTCGATGTTGAAGTCGATGTCATGATTCAAGCCAAGAAAAAGCAAATATATTGAAAATGGGTTACAGATAAAACTCACTGAAATAAGAGAACACGCTCAAAGTTGATTCTTAGGTTCGAAAAGGAGAAGCGACGAAATGCACTGGAGGACCGACGACAGACGAACAGTCGGAGTATCTTCGAAGAGCAGAGCGGGAAATTTGAAAAGCCAAAGAAAGGAGATGTTTTTTTTTTTTTTACTTCAGGTGTTCTATGCGAAAGAGAAGGGAAAGCGAACGTGGGTAGGCGAAACAATCAATAGAGAGCGATAGAAATTTAATGAAGGGCATTTTTGTCTATTCACACCCAAATTGTCCTAAAAGTCTTTCTTTTGAAAACTTGTCCCAAAATTCATTTAAATCTCTTTTTTTAACCTATTTTTGGCAATTTCCCATATATTTTGAGTGAATTGAATCCAATATGTAAAATAGGGCAGTCACAATGTTGACAAAAACCAAAAAAAAAAAAAAAAAAAAAACCTAAGCCAATGACACATTTCAAACCTATAAGGTAACAATTTTTATAAATTGTATATGGAAATCATGGACTAGGTCCACGAGTTCTAAAACAAAAAGTCGTGGACCTGGTCCACAAGTTCCTTCCTCTAATGTAACAGGAAGGGTGAGATATGGTGCCATGTGGGTGCAAGTCATGAACCAAGTTCACGATTTGATACTTTTTTTTGTCAAATCTTTTTCTTCTCCGATATGATTGTCAATATTTATTAAAATGATATTATTTTTTTAAAAATTCATTCTCCTTACATAATACTATGTGAAATTACTACTTTAACCGCAAAAGAACAATTTCTTTCTTTGTTTTGCACTTCTTTTATTTTTTTCAAAAATCTAATCGCGTAGTTTTCATCCTTCTTCGCACCCGTATCTTTGTGTTTTACACATTTGTCTTCCTTTCACATCTCCCTTACGCTTTATAGATTTTTTTCATCTTTTATATTAATTGATAGGGAGGACAATGTGAGAGTATCAAGTGATGAGCATTGAACGACAAAACATGGAGCATCAAGTAGCGAGAGTTGAACTTCAATCATAGGCGGACATGTGGTTCTTAGGTTCAAATTAGTCTTTTTCACTATGGGCAAACACAATTAAAAAGTTATTTTTCATTCCATTCTAAATAGTGTGTCATTTACGTGGGTCGTGGGATGGGCCATATGTACAGAAAAAAAATAAAAATAAAAGAAAAACCAAAGACAACACCCCAACAATGCTCGAGAAATTTGCAAATGACCTAAAATAAGAGGCGTAGTTGAAAAATAAGTACCTTTTTGAAAAGAAAAACCAATGAAAAGTGATCACATTGTAAAATTACCACAAAGTATAATATTATTCTCTTTTATTTGTTTTGCAACTTTCATCATTTTTTCCGTTATTTTCTTCCTTTTTTTCTTTCATTTTCTATGACTATTTTTTTCATTTCTTTTTAGTTTTGTTTTTGAATTTATTATTTCATTTTTCTACGTTTCTACTTTTTTTTTTGTTTTTGTTTTTAACTATCAATTAATGAATAACAAATACATATAACATAAATAAAACGTAGAACATCAAATATTGAACATCCAACGTCGAGTAGCAAGAATCTAATAACTAATGTTGAATATCGAAAATGGAGGACAGAAAATCATTTATCTAGTATCTATTGTATTGGATAAAGCATATAACATTAAACATCAAATAGTGCTTTTAGTTGTAAGTGCATGAGTGGTTTTCAGAAATGAATCGGCTAATTCACAAAGCAGGGTGGAAGTCACTTCTCATTCACTTTTTTTTAGATGTGGGCCACATTTTATTTGGGCTCCAAATGGAGGCCACAAGTACAAATCAACCACAACGCTCCCGGCGACGAAGAATTGAAATCCAGAAGGCGAGCAAAATAACGGAGAGTGATTGTGATTTGTGGATGCAACAACAGAACACAGTCTCTGCACTTTTTGCGAGAGATGTAGTGAAACTAGGGAAATACGGTTCAGTTTTCTATAAGGGGAATTAAGTCTTGATCCAATTGAAGTTGTCTGTGGCAGTTCTACGAGATGTACCAATTTTACACTTCTAAAATGTTGTTTCCTCTGATTCTGCTGGGCCTCGGTGTTTTGGGCAACTGTATGGCTTATGCTTCTCCTTCGGAGACAGCTATGCACACCAATAACTGGGCAGTTCTTGTCTGTACCTCTCGCTACTGGTTTGTCCAATTCTATTCCAACTTTTTTGTATGTGGGTTTCTCGTGAATTCTTAATTATTCGACTTGTTTATACTCCAGATTGTCTAATTTATATTGTCAGAATTTTATTTTCTATTACTTGGATGGTTGCTTCGTGATGGGTGTTCCTTTGAGTAAATTAGTCCTGCCAAGTGGATCAAATCAGTAAATTAGTGGTCTTAAAGACATTTTAGATTTGTTTCATATGCAATGCTATAACTTTTTGGAGAATAGATAATCATATGAGATAAATTGCGCCCAGTTCTTGTCTAAGGTGTATATTTTTTGTGGATTGTTTCAGTAAGTTGTTGACCCTGATAAACGATTGTCGTCATTCAGGTTTAATTATCGGCACATGGCTAATACACTATCCTTGTATAGGTAAGACAGTAGCTTTGGTGATCTATTTTCCTTGTAAGATCTAGTCAGGCCGTCATCATTTTTTCCTTTTTTTGCAAAAAGGCCTTCGTTAAATTAATATCTTCTTTATTTTTGTTTTAGGACTGTGAAAAGGCTAGGAATACCTGATGAGAGGATTATACTAATGTTGGCAGATGACATTGCCTGCAATCCTCGAAACAAATACCCTGCAGAAGTGTTTAACAATGAAAATCACAAAATCAACTTGTATGGAGATAATGTTGAGGTTGGAGTACAGACTGTTTTGCACATAATTGCTAACTGTGTTCATTTTTGTTAATGGATTTTATTTGCACCCGACTTACAAATTCATTATCTTGGTATTGCAAGTTGTCCGGATTTGCACCTGTTTTCTCAAATATAGCTATCAAATATAAGTCGATACCATCGCCGTGGGATTTGGGATTGTTAGTTAAAAATAATACCATTACCTTCTCTGGATACCTGATAGAAGTTGCTGTTTCTGTATTTGTGTTCTAGGACATCGTTGCTCTGTACTGATCATATGATTACGTCGATTTATTTTTTCAAAAGATTATTAGTTGTTTTCCAAACATAAAATCAATGTTCTATAGAAAGCAGGGCTACACCACTTTGTCTATACAAAATTAATTTTCGATATAAAAGGTAAAATGAACAAAATTGTACCAAACACTCCATACCAATCTTCTATAACACTGTTGATTTTTTCGATAATAAATAGTTTACTCTTCAAGAATTCCGATGTTTTTTCTGCACCATATATCATAGAGAACGCCCCCTCCTTTCAATATGGTTAAGCATACATAGTTCAGGACATCCAGTCTGTCATGATTTCTTGAAAAAATTTTCTGTCTTGTCTACACTTAGGTCGATTATCGAGGTTATGAGGTGACAGTTGAAAATTTCTTAAGGGTGTTGACTGGACGCCACGAGGCTGCTGTTCCAAGATCTAAACGCTTGTTAAGTGACGAAGGAAGCCACATTCTTCTATACATGACAGGACATGGGGGAGATGAATTTTTGAAGTTCCAGGATTCTGAAGAACTCCAGAGTCATGATTTAGCTGATGCTGTGAAACAAATGAAAGAAAAACTTAGGTGGGAATGTTTTTTCATTTGAGCATAAATCACCAATGTTGATTAGATTGGTTTATACTATAGTAAAAACATTAGCAACTGTTACAATTAACTGAAGTTCTAGTAATCCAGATGACTTGCCTAGTGATGATTAACAAACTATAAGCTTACTTTGAAATTCGTTTTAGTTTTCATGGTCACTTAGGTTGTAAATTTCCTCTAAGTTGTTTGGGGTGCTGGAATATAACCAGATTATTGGGAATTTGAGGAGTGTTGGGATGTGTGAAAAATCGAGGGTGAAATATAAATGGAATCTTGAAGCGTGAAAATAGTAGAAAAGAGGGTTAGATTGAAAACTAGGGGAACAAAATGAGTTTAGTATTACAAATCGGGCCAAAAACACCCAATTTAAACATGAGTTTTGGATTACATTACATTACCAACCAATTCCATTACAATCCACCAAACAGATCGGCTTCTCAAATATCAATCTAAGTTGATTTGGAGGGTTGTCTCTTGTGATTAGTGTAAATACATGAATATTGGTTAAAAAATAACAATTCTGAATAACCATCAAAAGCCATCCGTTCTGCAGATTTATTGGAAACTAATTTTTTTTTCTTCTGTACAATGAATTTTTATTTTCTTAGTTAATATACACCACCTTGCTGACATTAACTTCGGTGGCAATATTGTACTGATAGATTCAAGGAGCTGCTAATAATGGTTGATACTTGCCAAGCTGCTACTCTCTTCAATCAGGTTTGCAGTAACTTCCTATTCTCTCAATTCTGTTAGTGGGTTTGGTAGACAAGTTAGATTTGAAGGTAAGATTAGAGGGTTGAACTAACATTTGGTTGTTACTATTGAAAATAATGACAAAAACTAACACACAAATTTACGTGGAAACCCTAGTGCAGGGAGAAAAACCGCTGTATCGTTTTCTTATTATTTTCTCGTAATCACAAAAGATACAAAGGGGAAGATAAAAAAGGCAACATGAGCCAAGATAAAAAAGGAAAGAAAAATTAGTTACAAAGAACCCATGGGCTTTCAACACAGCCCAAGCCCACAAATTCTAACAGTTACTTTTGTTTATCCTGGATCTTAACTGCTAAATGCTAATTTTGTGGTCTATAGAACCAAACTATATATTAATCTAGATTTGTGAAAATTATCTCTAAACTATATACTAATTTTTGCCAATTAACTAACCAGATATTGGTTATAGAAACTAGGCTTTTGTAATTCTGGTCTTTGCATAATATAAACATAAGCTAAACAAAATTGCTTCTCAAATTTAGGTTACACAAACTCATGAACCAAACTCTCTTAAGTATTTTAAGGATGAATGATGTGGACCCTTAATCCAATCCAACCTAAAGATTGGGATTCATAATTGACTTGGGCCACCTCCCTTATTTGTGCAAGTTTGTGGTTTGGTGACTTCATGATCAACCCCCAGAAATTTGTCAAAAAAAATTGAGAGGTAAGAGCATAAAAATAATTTGAGAGTTTCATTCTTGACTTTTTTTTTTGTGCATATTGCCAATTTTACTTCCAAGTTTAGCCTTCTTCTGCAAACCATTTTCTCCTCTCTGCATTTTCCTTATTGTGGAATTAAGCTGTCTGTGAATGAATAAATTGGATCAACTAAGGAAGTTAAAAGCTCACAAGGAAAGCAAACATTGTAGCATGGTTTATAAATTTGATCGAAGAGATGACCGAGTTTTTAAGTAAGAATGAAAATATTTGAGGGATGGGGTGTCTAACCAACTTTGTGGACCGTGGACATAGAGCTATAAAAATTCAGTACTGAAGTAGAGTTTCTTACTTTATGCAGCTTCATTCCCCAGGTGTTTTAGCCATTGGAAGTAGCAAGAAAGGAGAGAACTCATATTCACATCACTTGGACCCTGATGTAAGTGTTCCTCGTATCATTTTATATATTGCATAACTCCCAGGTTTTGTTTTTACTATATATTGTTGTTTCAACAAGTTGTATTTACTTTTATCTTCTTCTTAATCAATAGGTTGGTGTTTCTGTAGTTGACCGTTTCACCTATTACACACTAGCCTTCTTTGAGAGATTAAATATGTACGATAATACTTCATTAATCAGGTTAGTTGGATCTTATCACCTCTCACTAATTTGATTTGAATCATTATCATCTCAAGGTCCTAATTGTGCCAAAAGTTAAGAAAGTCTAATGGTGTCTTGTATTTGCATGAGAATCAACTTTTTATTTTCATCCTTACATTATGAGGTATTTGTTCTTCTCCTCTGCAATTGAGGGGAGGCTTAGGTATTTGTGTGTAAGCAATTAGATCGAAATGAAAGTTGATGCAGATCCATCAGTGATAGAGAGTTTCCATTACTTCCACTATTTGATGCTGTGAGGAACATTATGTGGAAAGGAAATGGGGAAGAAAATGACATGGTTGTCATGGTTTACTAATCACATGTAAGATGTAACAGGGGAAGAGGGGAGGAAGAATTCCTTGGGGGAACTAAAGGGAGCTGGTATAAAAAATTCCGAAATAGAAATTAAAAATGGACAAAAGATTAAATTTTGAGGAACTTTTTTAAATAACAAAACTTTTGAAAATATTTACAAATATAACAAAATATTACAATCTATCTGCAAATTAAAAATAAAGGTAAGTTCTCTCTCTTTTCTCCTCCATCATCCATCCCTTCGTCTCTGCCTCCTCCTCTGGCAGACAAAGGTCTTCAATTACTGCCGTTCAGACCACCTCCCTCAGATTACTGATGATGACCAACAAACATACCACCCCCTTAAGTTCATTGGCGAACGTAAAGACATTTTTACTTTACTAACTTTTTGGTGAGTGAAATCACACAAAGGACTGTCGTTAGAGAGCAGCCTGAGGTGCAATTGCAATGGAAGTGGTAAGCTACAAAGTTCTTCAGTGGTATTATTGCATTTGGTCAGAAGATGATAGCTTCTATGTTGAAGATGTGGAAGCTCAAAGAATTTTATCCTTATCTGAAGCACAACTGAGATGGTTCTTGGAAGCATTATCATAGTTATTAAGAGGTCCGGAAGATTGTTTCTTTCAGAATCATGGGAGTTAGACCGAGGAAGACTGAGGTTGTCGAAGTTCTGGGCAAAAAATGGATGGGTGCTATGTTGGCCAATGTCAAGTGGACACTCCAACATCTGAGTGTGCTTAGGAGATGACAAATAGGGGTGGATGGCCTTTCACAAAATGCTGGAGAGTTTTCTTTCAAAAGCAGAGTACATAAAATGGTACTCATGTAAAATTGCCCCGACTCATCATCCAACACAGACTAAGAGTACAAGCTAGGTAAGGTTGAATCGGAGGGTAACTTAGCTCATGGCAAAAAGAAGGAAAATCAGAGTGTCATTGAAGTTGACTTTTAGTTTGTCACCAAAGATGAAGGAGAATGCTCTCAGGCTTCCTCTGTTTTGAAGACAGCAAAACAGAGCCAGTATGATAAAAAATTCAGAGGTTATTCAAGCAAAGTTTGAACATCTTTGGATTATTACGAGGCTCTTTGCGTTTGATGATTGAAGAGAGATTTGGAAAAAGCTGTAAATCTATTTTCAAACAAGAATTATCATCAACCCACTATTCGACGAAAACACTCTTATGTCTAGACCAAGACTCAGTTGAAGACTTCTTTAATGAACCAGGGAGATGGGGCTGTTCGACCTTAAGTTCGAAAAATGGGATAGATATAAAGACAACCGGCCATTAGTAATGAAAGGCTTTGGAGGATGGCTGGGAATTAGAAACCCTCCTTTTGACTTCTAGCGTAGAAAAACCTTCGAAGTCATTCGAGAGTATTGGGGGGTTGGAAAACGTTGCCGCTGAAACGCTTAATCAGATCAATTGCAGTGAATTAAGAATCCAAGTTAAACAGCTGTGGATTTATACCTACAACTATTGTAATTACAGATTTTAATAGAGGTAACATTTTCTTGAATTTTGGTGATGTTGAGTCTTTGGATTCCCCAAGAATTTGCAAAGGAGGTCGTTAGGATCCCTCCTAACAAGGATTATCTCAAGAACAAAGGATGAACTCTAGAACACTTAAACAATCAAATGTGAAATATTTGAAATATATACTAGAAGATCATAAGAACAAGAAACAAAGTAACCCTAGCCTTTTTGAGAGGGCTAGACTCTTCCAAGGTTCCCTTGCAAGGAAATCTTACAGAAGTCTTCACACCTCTTCCCAATCCCCCTCCTACTATTTATAACAAAAAGACCTAACTAACTTACTAACTATTTACTAATATGCCCCCACAAATAACCATCTTCATTTTCTACTAATAATCCACTATTTTCCTATCTAGGTCCTTACAGAGGTCTTGTTGTTAAAGATTTCGAAAACCCTTGGTTAGGCAAGCTTTTGAAGATGAAGATGTTGACGTTTCGTTCTTCCCTCCAGAACATGATGTCTTTAAATCCACCAAAACAGCTTCTTCCTTTTCAAGAAATCCGTTTGAAGCCTTGAATCACATTCAAGCTTCCTCACCAGTGCTGGAGGAGAAGGCAGAGGCTGGCAGTACGACCGGAAATGCAATGAATCTGCTAAGAATGTGAAAACTCGCATTCAAGGAAGAGAGAGAAGTCAATAGAAGATAACTGTGTCATTAATTCATTGGTCCTTGGTACCCCGCCAGCTAATCCTTCTTTTAAAATTTTGGTTGGTGAAAAGACAAAGGAAGGGAGTACAAAGTCATCTGCCATTAATATCGATGATAAAAAATAACGGTGCCAATTTACCATTAATGGATCAAAATACCCCTGGTCTCTCACCAATAGTTGCCGCTCTTGTTCTCTCTCCGGTCAATGCTCCACTCAATCTGCAGAAAAATAAAGTTAATGTTCCTTTTCTTCTCCGTCAACACCCGATAGCCAATCTAAAAAGAATTCCAACTCTTCAAAATTCTTTTTGAAGCATTTCATTAGAAAGAAGACCTTCAATAACGCTTGGACTGCACTTGTAAAATCCGAGTCTCTTGGAGTTTGTTCAATCAAAGCTCAAGAGAAGCGGCCGCCTTCAATCAGGCCTTTGATTTCTGAAGACAATCCGGTCCTCCTGGAAGCTTGCAGCACTCTTGTCCAAGCTCCTACCTGCAAAAATAGGTCAGTCAGCGTTCCCCAATCACCTAAATTATTCAACCATACAAGTTTCCCTGTTTCTAATTCAAAGACAATTTTCTTGAGAGGCTCACCATGTCACTTGGCTGGTTCTGATGAAAAGGAGAAAGAAGCTGATATTGACTCGCCATTCAGTGTCAGTAGTGAGGAATTTGAAGGTCAAATAGGTGTCCAAGATTTAAAGATTGCTGAAGAAGTTAATTACATGGATCTTAACTCTTTGTTTGCAGTAGAATCTGATCCAAACAACACATTAAACGGTGCTCCCTGGTCTTCTCCACTAAAGTTCTCAGATTTGTTGGATCATTTGGTTTCTATTGTCAATGACTGCAGTCTCTGGTTTGATCATATTGCCCACTGAAATTTATTTTATTTGCCATTAGCAGCCTGCTCACAAATGAAGATTGTGTCTTGGAGTACAAAGGGGACTAAAGGATTTGTCTAAATGATTAGCCCAAGAGATATCCTCCAAAAGTTCCAGCTGGATATGGTTCTAATTCAGGAATCTAAGATGGAGAGTTTTGATGCTGTCTTGGTAAAATCCCTTTGGAGTTCCAAGGAAATCGGATAGGATTATGTGGAATCAATTGGTTTATCTGGAGGGATATTGTCTAGTGGGATATGAGCAAGGTAACTTCCGTGAAACTCTTAGAGGAGGGTACTCTCTATCAATAAAATGCTCCACAACATGCAAAAAGACTTGTTGGATCACCAACATCGATGGCCCTTGCGATTACTGAGAAAGGAGATTCGTCGGTTGAAACTATTATCCCTCTCGGATTATTGTGTTGAGGCATGGTGCATGGGAGGAGATATTAACATTACCTGTTGGGGACATGAACGTTTTCCGTTCCAGAGAAACACACGAGGTATGTGGAATTTTAATAAGTTCATTGTCTTGGCAAACCTCATAAAATTCCTCTTCAAAATGGAACATACACATGTTCTAGGGAGGGCAACACGGTTTCCAGATCTTTATGGGACCGATTCTTTATTAATAAAGAATGGGGTGATGTGTTTGACAATACTAGAGTCTCTTGACAAGCACCTTTTCTGATCATTTCCCCTTGTTGTTGGAGGCAGGAGCAGTAATTTGGGGCCCTTCACCATTCAGATTTTGTAATAGTTGGCTGCTGAGTAAAGAGTAACAGAATTAGATGATGTTTTGAGTAATTCCAATTCTAACGGTTGGCTCCTCGGTTATGTAATAGTTGGTTCCTTCACCATTCAAATTTTGTGATAGTTGGCTCCTTGGTTATGCAAAGGGAACTCCTTAATAGTTGTCTCATGCCCTCGGCGTGCTCTTTATGTCTAGAAGAAGGGGAAGACTTGCAGCCTTTATTCACTTGCCCATACTCAAGTTAAATGTTGGGAAAATTTGCTTTCTTTATTTGGTGTTGATTGGGCTTTTGATGGCTCTTTCAACTCCAATATTAAACAGATTCTCCTGGGTTCGTCTTTGAAGGAGGGCCGAGATTAATATGGGGTAATATGTCTAAAGCCTTGCTCTCGGATATATGGTTTGAGTGCAATCAAAGGATCTTCCGTGGGAAGGTAATGCACTGGTCTGAACGATTGGATATAGCAAAAAGGAATGCTGCTACTTGGTGCATGCTCAACAAGGAGTTTATTGACTACTCTATTCAGGATTTGTCCGTGAATTGGTTGGCCTTTATATCTCAAGCTTGCTAGAAGTTGAAAGAGGTGGTTTTCTTCCTACTGGCCTTTGCCCAGTGGTTTTAGAGCTGTTTTTGATCAATCTTGTAATAAGTTTTTCACTTCCTTAGTTGGATCAGGTTTTACATTTTTGGCAGATTTACTACTCTTGTACTCCTGTTGTTTTGGCCTTGCTATTGATGTACCTTTGTACTATTGTTTCCTTTTCGTGGATATGATATGATGGGGATGCTAAGGGGACGTCAATCTAGTTGAGGTCCGATTGTGTCCCCTGATCCCATGGTTTCTTTGTTTTTTTTTTATTTTTTTTATTTTGTTTTTCTTATATTTTATACATCTCTTGTACTTTCAGATTTTCATTAATAAAGAGGCTTGTCCCCTTTTAAAAAAGATCACAATCCATCTGTGATGGATCGAGATATACACAAATAGACTATTATCTATATCTATCATATAAATACAAATGTAGTCTACTATCTATGTCTATCATATAGACTACTATCTATGTCTATCATATAAACACAATTAGTAGTCTACAGGTCTATTGCAGTCCATCGTAGATAGATTTTGCCATATTTTGTCAATATTTTGGTTCATTTTTCTATATTTGAAAATAACCCTAAATTTTGAGAAATCATTTGGGTGGATGACTTATGGCCTGTCAATTTTCAAAAACTGTCTGGTGTTGGAGCCAAAATTCAGGTTTTGGTGGTGAAATATTGAATTGAAGTAGAAATGGTTGGCACATTACTGTAAAGAGTTTGAAGGAAAGAAGAAAATGAGTTGAAAGATGAATTTGAGCCAACTGAAAAATCATGTGTTACTGGCAACAAATGGCACGAGGGTATGGCCTTTGGATTTTGGAGTCTAGAGGTAGGTTCGCGGTAAAATTTTTATACCTCAAATGGATTGATTATGGAAATGTATCGTAAAGAGGTTTATGCACCACGGTTTCCTTTGAATTAGAAACGTACTAACTCATGTTCTTTCATCTAGAAATATACAAATTTTACTGTGTATTTGATTTACTGCTATCTCTGTTCTTGTTTAAAAAAAAAGAAGGAAAAAAGTTATCATTGTTCAAACCAATTTACCTGTGTGGAGGTTTTTGATCCCTTTTGGTGTAAATTTGCAGTCTTTTCAGTTCATATAATCCAAGTTTGTTGATGTCAACTGCATATTATAGAACTGATCTATACCAACGTAGATTGGAGGAGGTATGAATTTTCCATCCAAAGTATTTTATTCTCATTCTCGATATGCTGCTTTATGGTCATGAATAATATGTCACTACATTATTTTACCACGTATAAGTCATATGGTTGATTTTAACAAATGTTTTGGTCCTCAGCAACTTTTGAAGTGCCTGTTCTCTTCTAACTAAATGACGATTTTGGTCCTCGATAATATCTAGTAATACTTTTACCAATATGTGTGTGTATGTATGTGTTCATAAATATATATATATATATATATAGGAAATGATGGTGTCGTAAGTTCAAAAATTATCATCAAGGTAACTACTAAAACTTTTTTAATTTCATGAACCATGGCACCATGCTAAGATTGGAGAGAATCAGAATCAAATATTTCGTTGATTGAAGAGATACATATAGAAGTTTTCAAGGGCTAACCTAAATTAGGAGAAGGTAAAAAGACAATAAAGGACAGGAAAGATATTTTATAGTATTCTAATATTGATATTAGCACTACAGCTGTAAACATTTTTGAAAGATGGGACTAAGATAGAACAATCACTTGAGCATTTTAGTTAAGCCAAGACATTTTTGAAACTCTTATTAAAGTCAATGCAACGGGTGGTGCACTATAAACAAGTCTAGTTTAGTTGACAGGAAAACTCAAATTTTTATATGCAAGAACACATCTAATGTTTGTCTGACTTTTAACATTCCTCTGATGCGACTTGATTTCTTTTTGAGACCAAGCTTAAAATATCTGAATGTCTTGATTCTCAAAAGTTATTGAAATCTGTTAACAACCCTCTATTGACAGTTTAGCACCTTGATTTGCTGAGAACAAAATACACTGGCTCCTTTCGATAGGGAGTCACTCTCCAGTCAAGTTAAATATCAAAACATAACCTAAGTCCCAAATATAACACCAAATAAGTCACCCAACCCCACTAACTCTAGTTATGTGAATTTCTCGGACTACCCCTCCTAGCATAAGTGTGCATGATGGGTGGTCTAACAATACCACGTGAATGAAGGCTTCCTTGTCCTCAAGGGAGAAAGAAGGAAATTGTTCCTTGATCAACTCTAAACTTTCCCAAGTGGAGTCCCTTCAACTGAACCCGCAACTCCCACTCGTGTGTATGGTCATTGTAGCAATAAGCTGTTATATCTTCCTGCATGTTTCATTATGTGCAATGAGTTTTCTGCTATAATGGATATTGAATTTAGGTTCTAAGTATGCGACTAGACTAGGGGATGGCGCCTACTTATGCGTTGCTTAAGTCTAAGGATTTGTCAATTGTATACAAGTTTTCTTCTCTCTTGCCTAAGTGTAAGCAAAAAGAGAAGTTTCCTGGGTAAACCAGGGTTGAATACAGGGAATGTATACTACTCATGGTTTAACGCGTATGTTAATTTCATGCAGTGATTGTATAGTATTGATATATTCATAGTATAGACTATTCTAAGTCTAACTGTACTACGTGCAAGGGGAACAAGATAGATGTGGATGTGGTGGTTATACGTGATGTGAACTCATTTAGGCGAGATGGAGGAAGAAATGTCTATGCAGTTTTGATGAGTTACAAAGTTAAATATTAGATTGAGGCGATACAAATCATTTGTTAATTTCAAATTCAGGACGAGCCTCCTCTTGGCATCTTCGCCATCTTGCTTGCCTTTCGGGATGAAAATACTCCAAATTACCATATGATTTATATCTAATCTATTTTGATTGCATTATCTATAACTCATCATCTATTAAGGCAAGCAACCTTTCGATGTCTTATCGCCACACACTCACATTTCTGATATGTATGTTAAAGAGGAATTTAGTGACAAGATTGATCTCTACACTTTCTTCACCGCTTGTTTAGTGAGGAAAAGGTCATTACTCTTTCTAGTGACAATGCCCAATATTTCATTATTTCTTTCGAATTGAATGATGTATTGAGTACAACACCTAACTAAGCAAGATAGATAATACCATCATCCAAATTCTCGACTAACTGTTTATACTTTGCATTTTATCATGATTACAAAGAACAAATATCATGGAAAGGTAAAGAAATGGGTGCGTGGAAATAGTAATGTTTTGCATTCATACAGAAAACTTTATACCTTTTGGCCATGAGGTTCAGATTACAAACACAAATAAATAGAAAATACAGATGAAAGTTACAAGAAATGAGTCGAGCCTCTGAACACAATTTCTTATGCTCATTGGCTCTATTTTTGCCGATTACAACTGAGGGGGAAAATGGGGTTTGGACTTCTCTCGACTCTCCTCTAAGTTCTCAGCTAAAGTGGAGAAGAAAGGTAAGAGATAAAGTTAGGCTTGTTCTCCACAAATTTCACGCAATTTGTTTGGAGGAGATAGCCTTGTATTTATAGGCGAGGGCCGATGGGACTTAACATAGTATGGATGTCATTAATTCTATGACATTGCTGCATGTTGCCGTAGACGTCTTTTCGTCCTTTTCTGACATCCACGCCATCCATTTTTGTCTTCTAGCAATGTAGATCGCCTAGCATCCTTCCTCTTGTCGCCTAGTTGACGTATGCTCTATTCGCCTGAAGCTTTTCGCGTCGCTACTACTCTTTCTTTCGCTTAAAAACCTGCATTAAGACATGAAAAGAAAATCGTGATAAACAAGTGTTTTACTCTTTTGATGCTTGTAACGCGTAATTATCCTATTTTGTCTATTTTGCTACGCGTTTTCTTCCTTTTTTCTCACGTTAAGGCTTCATTATTCTACTTAAAAGGCCATAATAAATTGTATTTCTACAAGTTATCACTTCCAGTATGGCTTCCCATTCAAAGTCATCGGTAAAGGAAGGGGGCAAAGATTCAATAAGAGTTGTGCTACTGAGAGCTTGTTTTAGTTGAGAGACATGAAATACAGAATGGATAGCTGCTGTTGATGGTAATGCGAGACGATAAGCTACGGACCCGATCTTTTCTTCAATCTGGTAGGGTCCAAAATATTTAGGGGATAATTTCTCGCTATACTGCCGCGCCACTGTATGCAGTCGGTAAGGTTTTAATTTTAAATACACCCAATCATCCACGATATACTCTTCACGGCGGTGGCGGTCAGCGTATTGTTTCATTCGTTCTTAAGCCCTCTCTAGGTGATACTTTAGCTCATGTGGCACCTTGTCTTGTTCTAGCAATTGTTCATCAAGGGTGGCATTGGAAGTTTTTTGGCTTCCATAAAAAGTGAGGGCTGGTGTGGTTGGCCAAACACAACTTGGTAGGAAGTGGATTTTAAAATGGCATGATAGGAAGTGTTATACTAGTGCTCGACCCAATCCACCCATTCCATCCATTTCTTTGGTTTTTCACCACATAAGCAACGCAAATACGTCTCCACACTCTTATTCACGATTTCTGTATATCCATCCATCTGTGGGTGATAAGTCGTGCTTCTCCGTAGCTGAGTTCCCTGTTAGTGAAACATTTCACCCCAAAATTTACTGATAAATACTTTCGGTATGGGCCAATAGATTTGGGAAACCCGAAGTCATGTACAACTTCCTTAGCGAACAACTAGGCCACTGTTTTTGCTATATGAGGGTGACTCCAGGGTAAGAACCTGGCATACTTACTCAGTCGGTCAAATATCACCAAGATGCTGTCACACCCTTGTGAACGTGGCAGTTTCTCGATAAAATCCATGGAGAAATCCTCCAAAATCCGATCTGGAACAGGCAGGGGTTGTAGCAGGACGACGGTTGCTTAAGTGCTAGCTTTGTTCCTTTGGCACGTATCACATCCTGATACATATTGCTTAATCAGAGTTTTCATACCCGCCAGTACAATTTGCTAGATATCCTCTTGTACGTTCTCAGATAACCAGAATGACCTCTAAAATACGTGTGAAGGATTGTGGGAATCAGGGAGGAATGGGCAGATAGGACTAGTTTGTCTTTGTATAGAAAATTGCCTTGAACCATTGAGAAGCCTGGGTCACGATCCGAAATGACCTCCAAATCTTTCCTTATTTGCCGGAGATAGACGTTGGATGTAACCTCATCACAGATGACATCCACATTGAGAATGGCTAGTGCTGTCAAATTTGCTAAATACACATGTGGTCGCATGCATGATAAGGCATTGGCAACATTATTCTAAGCGTCAGGTTTGCGTTGCACTTCAAAATCATAGTCGAGAAGCTTGGATACCCAAATATGATACTCCAGTTGGATCACTGTTCGCTCAACGATATGTTTTAAAGATTGCTGGTCGGTTCTTACCATAAATCGTCGTCCCAATAGATAAGAACGCCAATGTTGGACAACTATTACAATAGCAATAAGCTCCCTCTCATAAGCAGATTTCGCTTGTGTGTGCAGAGAGAGAACCTTGCTGAAAAAGGCAATGGGCCTCTGCCCTCGAGTTAAAACCACTACTACCCCATGCATCAGTCTCAACAATGAAAGTGATGGAAAAATCAGGCAAAGCTAATTCAAGTAATGTTACCATGACCCACTTCAATTGCACGAATGCTTCGACAGACTCCTCCGACCAAACAAAAGCATCCGTTCCCATCATTCGATGTAATCGTTGTGCTATCTGTCCATAACCTACTATAAACCGAGCTAGTCAGCTCAAGGAAACTTTGTAATTCTTGAACTTTGGTGGGTTGGTGCCATTCCAATATTGCCCGTACCTTTTCTAGATTGGGTTCAACTCCTTTTGCCAACACCCAATGGCCTAAGTATTCTAGACGACTATGAGCAAAACGACACTTCTTGAAATTTGCATATAGTGAATTGCTTCGCAAAAGTTTAGAAACTAGGGTCAAGAGATTGAGATGAGATTTTAAATCTGTGCTGTAGATAAGGATGTCATCAACAAAGATTAGGAAAAGTTTCATTAGGAAATATATAAAAACCTCGTTCATTAGCAATTGGAAGGTAGCTGGAGCATTCTTGAGTCCAAACGACATGACTAGAAACTTGTAGTGCCCATCATAAGTACGAAACACCATTTTTGGAATATCTACTTCGTGAAAACGTATTTGGTGCTAGCTTGAACAAAGATCTAGCTTGGTGAAGATCTTTGGCCCAAACTGCTCATCCAACAGTTCTTTGATGACTGGAATGGGGTACTTATTTGACACAGTTAACTCATTCAATCCTTTGTAACACAGAATCGCCAACTCCAGTCTTTCTTCTTAAACATAAGGACCGGACTAGCATAGGGTCCATGGCTAGGCCTTATGATCCCTGCGTGAAGCATTTCTGTTACTAGCCTCTTAATTTCTTCTTTCTGATATGATGAATGGTGATAGAGTCGTTGGTCCACTATTTCCCGATCATCCTTGAGAACGATTTGGTGGTCAGCTTCTCTGTGTGGCGTAATCGGTCAGACGATTCAAAAGTTTTCCCTGAAATGCTCAATTAATCCTTGTATCGGCTACCCCACATAGTAAAGCTAGTGGTTTCCCTTTTACCCTCTTCTGTTTGCATCTCCGCCATGATTGCACGCAACACCACAAAATAGACCCGATCGGTTTTATCCCAAGTCCTTTGCATCTTTTTAAGCATTATTTCTTTCCTCAAGAGAATAGGGTCTCCTTTGATGATTATCCGCTTTCCGCCCACCTCAATGGACAGGGTTAGATTTTTTGAACCAACCTCCGTCACACCCAATGTTCTTAGCCATTGCATTCCAAGGATCAGATCGACCCCTCTAAGTTCTAATGGTAAGAAGTCTTCCTCAATAGTGATGTCTCTAGCGAGACCACCACATTTTTATATATCCCTTTTCTGCGCACTGTCAAACTCGTTCCCATGATTACCTCGTATTTGGTGGTATCGGTTAGTGGTAATTTCAAATTTTCTACTATCCGAGGAGCTATGAAGTTGTGGTTCTTGTGGACTGCGAAGCTACCCACAACTTCACTTCTTCCATTTCGATTTTTCTTTCAACCTTCAGGGTGTCGGGGTTAGGGTACCCACCACAGTATTAAGAGATAGTTTTGCAACTTCTGTTGTTTCCTCCTTTGATGGAACAGTATCCATGGTCATGTCATCAATCTCTTCTAGCATCTCGTTGTCCACCATGAGTAGCAGCATCTCTTTACCTTTGCAAGGGTGTCCCACGATGTACATCTCGTTGCAACGGTAACATAGACCTTTCGGTTTTCGTGCTTGTAGTTCGGAGTTCGACAAAGGTTTAATTGGAGTGTCTTTTCACACTGACTGAATTGCGTTTGGCAGGGTGATGGAACGGATGGGCACTGCCTCAATGGCCTTGGCTGGCATGACACCTGGATTTTCTAGGCCTAATTGGATGGGCTGAAAGGCTTTAGTGTATTTGTATGGGCCCATTCTATTTTTCTGCGCTGCCTTTTTATCTTCAACTCTCTGGGCTGCTTGCATGATCTGGCCCGATCCAACCAGCTCAAAGCAAACAACTTCAGCCCTGATCTCTGCATCTAACCCGTTCAGGAAAGTGCTTTCAAGTACTTTGTCAGAGAGGTGAGGTAACAGGGCGGATAGAGCCTCAAAACGCTAATGGAAGTCGGTGACTGTTTCTTGCTTGACGGCTAAGAAACGTGCGCATAGGGAACCTTCCTGTGTTGGTCGAAATCAGTAAAGTAGCCGGAGCTTCAGATCCTTCCAATATTCAAACGTTTGGTGGTTATCCGCCCATTGATACCAATGTAAGGCTGCGCCTGTAAAACTGATGGAAGCCACCATAATCTTTTCCGAATTTGAAAGCTGATAAATATGAAAATACCTTTCTGCCCTGAATATCCAAGAGTCAGGTTGACAGCTGTCAAACATCGGCATCTCTACCCACCTAAACCTACTCCAATTGGCATACCCTTCCTCTGTTTTCACACGTTGTCCTCCTTCGTCATTCATGTTCTCCACTAGAGACTCCCCAAATCCTTCTGGGTACTTCAGTTTTGGGTGGGTAATTATTTCCTCCATACTTTGAATTGAGGCTCCCCGAGATAAGGCAGAGATTGCCCTGCGATTGCCCTGCGAGTTTCCTTGCACTCCTCTGGTCCTCAAAGTTATGGAACATCAACTCTATGCTTTTCTAATTCTCAACCGATTGCTCATCCATTTGCTGCATCATCAAATTAACCTTCTCTGCCAGTTCCTTCATGGACACATCCGATCCCTTCTGAACATCAGTCACATCTGGTCGGAATCCTTTCCTTTCTCCTCATGTTTCTTCGGCTGCATCTTCTCAAATTTAACCAGGATGAACGCTCTGATATCAATGTAACAGCACTCTACTGAGAGTTTAGCACCTTGATTTACTGAGAACAACATACATTGGCCTTTCGAGGAGTCACTCTCCAGCAAGTTTAATATCAAAACATAATCTATGTCCCAGAACATACAAAAGTAGTATATAACTATATTTATATAACACCAAATACGTCACCCGACTCCATTTACTCTAGGTATGTGAATTTCCCAGACTACCCCTCCTAGCATAAGTGTGTATGATGGGTGGTCTAACAAAATCATAGTAGCATTCATGCTTCACTTCTAATTTTCACCAATTTGTTGTCTGTTCCTGTAGAATAGTTACTAATTTATCCCTTTCTGTTCTTTCTAGGTTCCTGTAACGAACTTCTTTGGCTCGGTAATGGAAACAGTTCATACCGATTCTGCTTACAAGATTGTCTCAAGAAAGGACTACAACAGGGGTGAACCTGAATTACATCAAGTGTCGCAGCACAATGAAAGGACATTGATTTCTTCAGATAATCCGGATCATTTTAGTGAACCAAGCACAAGGGTAACTTTATTTCTATCTTATAACTTCCACACTCAAAAGAAAAATAAAATGAATGAACAAATAAAAGTAGAATCATTGATAAGCATTGCTAAGTAAGGGTAAACGATGTGGAATGCAGGATGAATATGGGGCTTTAAGAAGTATATGGAGAAGTTTGCATAATAAGATGGAACAAATTGAAGATGCTGATACTTTTGTGAACTATGGGTTGGTCATTATGCTTCCATTCTTAGGGATCTCCATGTTGCTATCAAGGTGAAGAAGCTGTCCGTATTTCTTGTGCATCACTTCAACTTTGAAATTCAGTTGTTTATATGTTTGTCCTTAGTGTTGCGTCTTGAATATGTTCCAAAACAATTTTAATACTATGATCAAATTGGAGAATATCCATGATCGCCTAAAAAATGCTCTTTTAACAACAGCTGAATCAAGGTTTGGGAAAAGATCTTTATTATCATTTGCAAATTTCCTTCTAACGAGCTGATGATTTGAAAACAATTTTGAAAGAAGAGCAATAGAGTTGTACATGTACTCGTATTGTTTTTTTACCCTTTATCTGTATTGTTTCTTTTGGGCATCCATTTGTTATTTATGTCAGGCTTTCAGGCTATTTTTAATTGATCATATGTCTGTCCACAATCTAGTCTTCTCTCCTGTAGGCCGTTCCATTTGGTTCAGTTTATGAAAGTATAAACCCAATTTTAATCTGGCCGAAATCGGCAAATTCATCGAAATTGCATTCTTACAGTATTTTTGGATTATATGCGTTAGTGAAATAACTATTATCCAAAGTTGGGGTAGTTACATAGATGAACCTTAAATAAGATCCAATTTTCCTTCATGACTATTATCAACTATTTTTTCAGAAATGGCTACTAGAGATTTTCATACAAGTCTAGGTTCAATTAATAATTTAGTATTATGCTCTCTAAAATAATTTGTAGGTAAAAAGAAAAAGAAAAAGAAAGAAACCTTTAAGAAAAATGTTATGAAATCAATGAGTAAATAATACAAAAGAACGTAAAATAATAGAAAAAGTCAATATATAAATTTACATGGTTCATAATAATGTGTTAGTTATGTCGAGTAAATTTCATTAGAGATAATGTTTCATAATTTATGGAATGAATAATGAATGATGCCTCAAAAGTTAGACTATTTAGAACACTTATCTAATTTTGAAGCGAAAATTGAAAACAAATTGAATAGAGATCCAAAAGAAAAGAAAAAAGAAAAGAAAATTATCTTTTTAAATTCTTTTTTCTTTTTTAGAAAAACTTTCTTTTGTAATGTGGTAAATTGTGATTTGACTACAGGACTAATATGATGACAATTAGGTAACAAGCGGAACATCCTATTTTTATAATCTATCGCTAATTTGATTCTTCGAATGATCATTTTTCTCAATTTGTAATGATTTTCATTTTCTGAACTCTCTCTCGAGCCTTTTTCTTTCTCTAACTTTTTCGCTCTTTTAAGTTTTTAATTCATCACCTACTGACAGAGAGTATATTTGTATGCCTATTAAAAAAATGAGAGAACAGAAAGAGTTAGTTGACAAAGAAAAAAAAGTGTGTTCAAAAGAATATCAAAAGAAAAGATGAAAAAAAGGGAGAAAAACGAACTTGCAACGTGTAAGCAGGAATAGGGGTTACACAGGACTAGGGTTGCTTGATCTTTGTATGCTTTGATTCTTGCTGACTAGTAAGGCTAGAGTAGAGAACTTGGCAACTAGGTAAGCTAATTTTGTATGATTATATGTTTTCTACCTTGTTTGGGACAAACGTGGAAAAAGTTAGGGGTGGTGATAATGCTTAAAAGGTTCTATATTTGTTCTTTGTTACTTATAAATTAGCTCAACTGTCTTATTTACAAGTATTTAATGAATAAAAAGTAGAACAGAGCATTTGAAGCAAACTGATGCTAAGTTAGACAAATTTGGGCATTAGAAGATGAAAATGGCCAACTGCCCTTGAGGATTGTGCAGTGCTTGGGCAGCGCAAATATTCGAGAGCTCAAATTTGACGAATTTAAAGAGGCGTCGCGGAGTTCCTTTATGGTGTTGCAACTCTCTAAAGAATTATGATGCACATGCATGCGTCAAAGGGTTGTAGCGTTGCACACCATGTAGCACTACGCTTCAATGCCACAACCATGTAGCACTAGGCTTCGTTAGGGATAGCCACGTGTCGACGCTCTATCATTTTCTATAAATATAAGATTTCCAAATTAGGGTAGAGGGATCCCATGATTGTTCAGCTTCCACAATATTTTCTTTCCTCTTTTTACATCTTGGGTTGTAATGATGTTTGGAAGAGTTCTCCCTTAAATATGAAGCTCATCGTGGGATAAGGTACTCTTCTAGCTAGGAGTTAATGTAGGATTTCCCATCTTCTTTTGGTTGATTGTGTGTAATTAATCTGGTAGAAAAAAATCGTATTTGCAACAAAATCTATTAGCAAATTAATTGCAAAACTAAATTAAGAGAGGAATAAAGAAATTAACACCAAAGATTTTATAGTGGTTTGGAAAAACCGACCTACATCTACTTCTCAATCTCCTATAGGATATATTACTTTGAACTTGATCATTCTTTCCGATGTTTAAAGTCAAATTGCCGAAACATTTCTTTTACGAGCACAAAAACAAACTTGATCCTTTCCTACCATTGAGGATCAAACTCTTCAACAATTGTTTTTTCCAAAATCGGGAGCAACTCTTAGAAAAGTTTGGAGATGTTAAAGAACACTTTTACAATCCTTTTAGTAGAGTGGATTTATAATTGTTAAGCTCACAACAAACATCCTCACCATATATAAATCTCTCTCAAGAATAAGATGAAAAGAAGAAATTTTAGAGCTCGGAGAGAGAATAACAATAGAAGATGAAGAATAATAATCAAGTGTATAACAATATTTAAAAAAATGTAACAACAAAGTCTATGAATGATTTAGTGATAACCTTCTATAGCTAATAAACTTGGGTATCAATTTTAAGAATAATGATCAAGTGTATAATAATATTTAAAAATATTATAAATATAGCAAAGTTTATTAGTTATAATCTTCAATCGCTGACAGACTTCTATATCTTTGAGTGATAGATCATCAATGATATCACCTTTTACTGATGGACAATACAAATCTATCAAATACAAAAGTCTATGATTGATAGATTTTATTATATTTGCAATTATTTAAAAAATATTTTAAATATGCTAATATTTTTATTCTAATTGTCCTATATTTAATATTCCTTTTTTAAAATTTCATTTTGTTTTCAAAATCATTTTTCTTCAACTATAACCAAACAAAATTAAAATTAAAATTAAAATTAAAATTAAATATATATATATATATTCTTTCAACCAAAGGCCACCAGGTTTCACCTTCTCTATTGCTCCGTTTATCACTTTTAATTGGTCCATTATGATTATGATGATTTAGCTGCCACCACATAGTTTCAGGCTTAGTATCAAATGTAATTTCTTCCTTCTAATCTGTGTAATTCAAAATGCTTTGAAATCATTGTTTCGGCCTTCATGCAATAGCCACTTCAAAACGCTCAAATTATTAATAAATTAATTTAGATATGTTGTCATCAAACGAGTTGTAATTTTAAAATTAATAATTAAGTATATAGTAATATATTTTAAAAAATTACAGATATAGCAAAGTCTAACAATGATAGACTTCTAGACTCTTATGATCCATTAGTGATAGATCAATACTTGTAAAATGATTCATCAATGATAGACTTTTATTATTGATAGACTTTGATAGATTTTGCTATATTTGTAATTTTTTTTTTTAAAATGTTGTTAGTATGTTAATATTTTGAATCTAATTACCATATTTGTAATTATCTAATTAATTAATTAATTAGAGATTAAGAATTAAAAAACTAATAAAATCAAGAGAGATAGATGATTGAAATTACTTAGGAATCTCTCTTCCTCCCAAGACCAAAATTATCTCTTCCATTCAAAATCTTGTCCTCCACTATAATTAGGTAATAAGCTTAACGAGACATATGTTTTGCTTCTCTACGGATCCACCAAAACTTGCCACTATTACTACATCCTTTACTATTAATAGTAGAGTTCAATATTATAAACTGTTTTTCATTGGTCATTTGCGAGTGAAAAAAGCTAGATCATGCAAATAAACTCGATTTTATTGATTTGTAACAAGTGTTTTGGTCTTTAATTTTTATCCTCTTATTCTTTTCCTTAGAATAAACTTTAATCCCCATGCTTATTGATCTTCTTGATCAACCCTTGAATTTAATTATTTTTTCTAGAGGAACGACCTTTGAACTTGTACATTACTTTGGAGTGGTTTTTGGGTGTTTTTATAGGCCTTTAGTTTGTTGATCTGTTTGGATCAACAACTAGCTTGATGATCTTTTTGGATCGCTTGCTAGCTTATTAACCTACTTGGATCAGTCTTTGACTTGTGAGTTTTTTCTTAATTTGAAAAGATTGAATTGTTAGCTTGTAGGTTATGAACAGACAATCAATTGGTTGAACTTTTCTAGTCATTGAATCTTCTAATAGTTTCCGTTCTTCAGAACTTGAGGGCTTTAATCTTTGAAATTTGAGAAGATTCTGTCTTTAGCAATTGAGAGATTGAGAGCTTTGATATTCAAAACCTAAAACTTTCGGTAATCAAATCTATGAGTTTCAGTCTTTAGAGTTTTAATCTTTGTAACTTTAGTTCAGCCCCATAAGAGTTGCTTATTGACCAAGTGGAGGCGTGTCGCCTACACCTTCAATGCTTACCACACCGCGTAGTAAATGTCGAACGCCTAGTAAGCGGAACAACTTCTCTTTTACAATCTCAACATAGGGCTTAAGCGCCAAGCTTTCTTAACATAATAGCATAATACAGAAACTTAAATTTCATTAACTTAGCCTTGTCGTCGGGCCTTTAATACTTAGCTTTACAATATCTTTCACTACTTACGCAATGAACACATAAATGCAGCAGAATGAGTATAAACCTTTTCTTTATTAACTTAACACTTTTACAATTGTTCAAACAGAACTTAGACTTTTTCTTTCAACAAGACTTAAACATAATCTTTAGGCCTCCCTTTGCCTAGCACAACTTCTCTAATCTTTACATCTGGTTTGCTTGCCTCATCGTATAACAATGCACCTCGTTCTCTTTTCGCCACCAAGGTGCAACTTTTCGCGTCGGGGTCTTTAGGGATCCGAGACTCCTTTCTTCAATCCCTTCCTCTCGAGTCATCAACATCCTAACTCGAGGACAATCCCCAATAACCCTTTTCACTCTACTCCACTAAACACTACTCGTTGTAGCAGGTACCTAAAGGTGTAAATGCACAACTTAGTCCTTCGCCTCAATTGCCTAACCACCTCTCTTAGCAAACTGCGTTTAGGGCTATTCCTCCCTTGGCTCAACTTTCTGGCTTTTTGGTTTCCTTGGCTTGGCCCTACCAATCTGGATATTGTTCTTGCCTTCTTGGTCAGTTGGGCCATTTGCGCTATGGACCAATGTGCTTACCATTAGACTCCTTAGACGCAAGGTAATTAAGATGACACGACTATCATGCCGCATAAGGCTACAACATAACTCTGCCTTCCCTCCTTAACTAGGATACAATGCCTGAGATCCATCATGCGCTTGGCTTCAACACCTGACAACTTGAAAAGGGAAAACTTAAAACATAAATTAAACGTACTTAGTGAGTGATGAGTTTGAGAAAACCTTTCTGAGGAAAGCAATAAGATTTTGATAATAAATAATAACAGGATTAGATTACAAATAAATTATTCTCATTGCGTTCCAACTCATCATCGGGACCTGGGATTCTCCCCTTGCTTGCCAGCGTCATGCAAGTTAACTGAGATTTACACTAGCGCCTCGTCATATTCATCCTTTCTCAATTTAGGATTTTCATTCAACCGGTGTCTCAGTGCAACCCGCCTAGACCTGAGATTCTTCCCTTGCCCAGACCTAGGATTTGCACTCATCCAGCGTTATGTGAATTACCTGGAATTTATACCAGTGTCTTGTGATAGATCTCATCTTCTCTCGATAGACAGCCATTACAAAGAGTAAATAAAAAGGTTAGCTCCCCAGTTTACTTTCCTTACATATTATTTTAGTAGTGATAATATCATACAATAAGAGTTAGGGGTGTAAGAATAAACCAGATAATTCGACAACCAGGACTACCCAACCCATATTATATGGGTTGGGTTGGGTTGGGTTAAAAAATTTAAAATTCTTCGGGTTGGGTTGGGTCTTTGGTTGGTGGGTTGAAAAATTCGGTTCAACCCAACCCAACCCGAATTAATATAATATATATATATATATATATATATATACACATATTTATATTATATATTTTTGATTATTTTTTAATAAAATAAAAATAATAAAACATAAGTAATTAGGTTAAGTTTTTGTTTTTCTAACTTTGCGTCGCTCTCCTCAGTCTTCTTCGTCTCCTTCAATCAGTTTGTCTTCTCCTCGTTTTCTCTGTTCTTTGTTCTCCTCGTCTTCGTCTTCTCCTCCAATCCTCATCTTCTTCGTTCTTTTTATCTTCTCGTTCAGTTATCATATTCTCCGTTCTCCTCTGTTGGTTCTCTCCATCTCCCTCATCTCAATCTCTTCTTCATTCGCAATCTCAACCTCTTCTCCGTTCTTCATCTCCTTGTCTTCTTGGCCTTCTTTGCTTTTTGAACGACTACAAGGAGAAATCTCTCTTCTTATTTCAAGGAGACAAAAAAGAGGATCCTAATCCTCTAAATCTATATTTGGATTAGCGCAACTAACAGTGTGGTTTAAGAACGAAGTTCCCTCCTTTCAATTTCGACGGCCATTGTAACAAGTTTGTCATCATTTTCTGACTTACCCCCCTTCTCTTCTTTATGTGGTTTATGATGGAAGTCAATGTTTAGATGAAGTTTGGTCTTGTGATTCTACTTAAAATGATCTTTGAATATTTTTCTTCGATTTGGTTTGATTTTGCTATGCATTTGGTCATCTGGGCTTGTTGGTATATTTTTCTTTGTCTTCTACTTAAATCTGGGCTTGTTGCTTATATCATTGAAGGTAAAGGCATTTTTTGTTTACAAACATTTGAATTTTAAGCATTATAATTTAGAAAAAAAAACAATATAACCTGACAACCCAACCCAACCCAACCTATATTTTATAGTAATACAATAAGTTGGATTGGATTGGGTTGAAAATTTAATTTGAGTTATTTGGGTTGACAACCCACCCAACCCGAAAATATGGGTTGGGATGAGAATGTCTCTCAACTCAATCCAACCCAACCTGTTTACTCCCCTAATAAGAGTCACAAAAGAGCACTTTCAGATGATTGTCAACAAAATACCTTCTTCCACGTATCAACTTTACAAACACGATATTAACTATTTACGGAAGTCATTCATAAGGCCTTTCTTCCATTGTGGAAGAATCACAGATGTTCTACTTATGAGAGATACTAAAAAAAAAAAACATTGTTACAATGATACTTGTTTGTTTAGGATGAACTACTTCACAACATTCATTCATAACTCGTAAAAAAAAAAAGAGAGAGAGAAAAGAAAAGAATCAACGATCAATGACAGTTTATCAATCACGTTGAATCTTAGTTTGTTACACACGAATATACTTAGCCTCAACTCCTTTCTTCCCTCCTTTTGGATTCCTCTTTTCGCCTAGCAATTTCCTCAACCAACTATTTGGCATTCATAATCTCCTTTTTGCATTTCTATCCGAAAATCTGATTCTTTCGAATAAAACTCTCTCCTCTTCCTCTTTGGCCTTTAGCCCTTTTTATAGTGATTTCCTACATCTAAGGGTCCATCCAACACTTTAAACGTGTCTCCTTACTAATTTGTTGCGTCATGTAGCAGTCCCAAACTCGACACGTAGGTTATTCGTCAGTGGTGATTGAACATTCCTTTGAGATGCACACCTTATATCCTTGGCAAGCGAGACTCTTTAATCGCCTGACCCTCCTATCTTCTCGGGAAGCAACAAATATTTACTTCCTCTTAGCGAGAAGTTAAGTCATCCTGACAAGACACTTTCTCGCCTCCTTCCTTAGGTGTAGACATTTCTTCTTGCATTACTATGCTAAACGCCTAACTCTTGGCGTCCAACACATGCTTCTTCCTCACCAGTTTACTCTTACCGCATCGCTTGCCTTTTTGTGATGGAGCTTAGACTAAAGCACTTCTTTTCACATTGCCTTTTTTTCCCTTTACACGTTCCCTTGCGGAATGTTCTATACTTCTATCCAAATTGACTTTCCAACAAGGATCCTCCCCACCCAAGCTTCCTTTCTTTTGGTCAAGGCCTCACACATACTCCTTTCGTGGAATATTTCTTTGATAAGGAGTCTATTCATTCGGTACCCTTCTCGTAGGGTCTTTTATCACATTGATGGTACGTGATCAGGGCCTCACAACTAGTCCTTCCTTTTCGAAGTTTCGTCCTCGAAATTCTACTCCATGCTTTCTCTTCCTTGTCTATGTGAGACTTGCTCGCGAAGCTTGATGAACAGAGTGAGAGATACTTTTGTTTGCGTGGTTACTTTACCAACTTGGCCTTTTCTTGATATATGGTATAACGTAAAGAAAATCGTCTCTTTATTCTCACTATAGGCTTCATTGCGTCGGGTGCCTCTAACACATCGCATCATCAACTTGTAGGATCATCCTACAATTTCTATTATCTTTGCATCCTTCCTTGGCTCAAGCGTTTACCACACTCTTTTGCGGAGTTGTAGCCATGTGGAGTACTCTTAAAACAATTAACAAGTTCCATCAACTACACTATGCATAACGAGTCCTCCAATCCTAGATCACACAGCAAGCAGAGAGCATCTCATACCAGGTCACACAGGAAGCATGTGGCATTCCATACTAGATCACACAGAAAAAAGGAAGGAGAAAGAAAGAAGGAGAAACGTGACGACACTGTAAAGAATAAAGATGGAGTTTTACATTACATTTACACTTTTTTATATATAATGATATATATATATATATATATATATATATATATATATATATATATATATATATATATATATATATATATATATATATATATATATATAATTATTTTTTCTTTTAGGACAGAGTCGAGGTCGGGGTCGGGGCCGAGGAATGTATTTCCCGTCCCCGACCTCAATTTACAAATAGGGAAAAAAACCTCCCTCATTTCCTGCCGCATTCGGTGCGGGGACCGGGTCCCCGCGGGTCCTAATCCTATGGGTTAAATGGACATCTCTACGCCCAACCTTTGTTCATATACTATAGATCATTTAAGCTATATACTCAAGCTTGATCCATGTTTATGTCTCTGCATAAAGTTCAAGTTTACTCATGATCGCCTCATGACCTTAATTTACTGGATTCAAGATAATAGTATTCAATTTTATTAATAAAATCTCAATAAAAACTTTATTTAATACAATGTGATTTTGAATTGTAAACTACAAGTTTTTGAACATAAATTCCAACACTCTTTTGGAACATATGGCAACTAGAGAGGACAGATTCAACAAGCTAAGGCTTGTGGAGTATGCTCGATGATTAGTCATACCACATATGTTTTCTCTCAAGTGTAATAAGGGGTGATGCTTAAAGTGAATATTGTAGGATGTCTTTCAAGGAAATATGATTCCCACAATAATACTTATAATTCTGAATGGCGAGATCACTCTAATTTTTGGTATGGAAATCAAAGGAGTGATAATTGAAATCATAGTCAACCATTTGCATCTTCTTCAGGTATGTCTTTTAAAGTTATTATTAAATCCCTTGATGATCATTCTTTTAAATTCCAATGGAATGTTCATCAACTTTAGAAAGATATAATGCAAAAATCTCAAGACACCAAAACTCTTCAACAAGAGACAAGGATTGAATTCAATAATCTGGGTCTCAAATGACTCAGCTTGCTTTTATTGTTAGTAGGCTTGAAAGTAGAGCATCTGGAAAACTCTCTACCCAACTTGAGCACCCAATGTAAGTGCTATCACCTTGCGTAGTGATAAGGAAATCTCATTTGTCAATCCTGTGACAGTTTTCTTTTCTATTGATTCTTTTGCTGAGGTTAGTAAAAATGACAAGACTTCTGAGGAAGCACTATCACCATCTGAAACTAAGGTAAGTGATCCGTCATCATCTATTCTAGTTAATTCAAACATTATTGCTAAAGCTCCTTTCCAATACAGGCTATCTAGACCTAAGAAAGCGAAGAAAGATGAGATTTCAAAAGTGTTCTAGAAGGTTCAATCTATATCACTCTCCTGAATGTTGTACAAAAAATTCCAAGATATGCTAAGTTCCTTAAGGAGCTTTTTATAAACAAGAGAAATGCAAATACAAAGAAGAGAGCAGTGGTAAGTAAAAAATGTATTTTCATTACTCAAGCGTAATATACTTGAGAAATGTTGTGATCCAGGTATGTTTACTCTTCCACATGTGATTAGTGAGATGATATTCAATGTCATGCTTAACTTGGGTGCATCTATTAATGTCATGACCTATCATGTTTATCTAAACCTTAAATTGAATGAGATGCAATCTACTACTGTTGTTATTCAATTAGCTGATAGGTGATATATCCAACCATTAAGGATTGCTAAGGATATATTAGTTCAAGTCAAGAGTTTGATTTTTATTGTGGATTTCTACATATTCAAAATATATGAGACCATAACTCCTTCTTCTTTTACTAGTCTGTTAAGGAGGTCTTTCAAAAAGATTGCAAAAACAAAAATTGATGTTGATCAAGGTTTTCTTTTTATAGACCTTGATGTAGATGTAGTTTCATTTAATACATATGATGCTATGAAATTTCCTGAGGAATATTTGTCTCTCTGTTACATGGATGTTGTGTTGGCCTTTTGTCCCTTAATCTCAAATTAATTAATTATAATTAATTAATTAATCAGTTAATCAATGTTTTGATTATAAAAAACTTGATATTATTTATTAACAATTCTAATGTTTTGATGAGTCCATTGTATAGAGAGCTTGAAATTATGAATACGGTGCAATTTGAATTGCCCCAAGTTGAAGTTCAAACGAAGAAGTTATAGCTGAAATAAGCTTAACGAAAAATACATAAGGCAATGACGTGACAACCAAGTCATCCAATTGCATTTAGTTAGTGAGTGGCATGTGGAGCAAATGGAGGAGGAAAACATGGTTGATTATTTTGATTGGTTTTATCCGTTACACTTGATTTTTCTAAGAAGTGCAAATATTTTGTCAAATGTTCTATTTTTAACAATTTTCCTATATTTTGTGTCTAATGACTAGTTTAGTTTAAATCTCCACCATTCAATTCCTTTTACCAACATCTAATGACCCAAAATGAATTTGGATTCCATCATCCTTTCTCTTTTAAAACACTTCTTCTCCTAATTAATGCACACATTTGAAACAACTTTCATTATATTCAATCCTCCATAACTTAAAAAGATTCCATTGTTATTCTCTCAAAGCTCTTAACTTATGGTATTTTAATCTTCTTCTTGAGAGAGAAATTTTATATTATGAGGATTGATTTTTAAGTGTTTTAATTTGTAAATCTACCATTTGAGAGATTTTTTTTCTCATCTTGTTCCTCATTTCAAATATTTAGTGAAGAGTTGCTCTTAATCATTAAAAAGAGTCCTTTGTGATGGTTTGATCATGATCTGTGGAAACGATTTAGTTTGCTCTTGAGCTTATAAAAAGAGTGGTGTAGCGATTATCTCTAATTTGTGGAAAGAATCAAGTTTTAGTTTCATACCAAAGACGAGCTTGGGAAGTGGATGTAGGCTAGTTATGCTGAACTACTATAAAATTATCGGTGTCAATTTCTCTATCTCTTCCCTATTTAGTTTTGCAATTAATTTGTTAATTCAGTTCATTACATGAAATTAATTTGTTACACTTATGCTTGAGTTTGTTTATGTCACTTTATAAGTCATTTTGATGTGAATGCATTTGTATGAAACTTTTGTCTAAATTATTTAATAGCAAAAAGTTTATTAATCTGATTAATTAAGTTTGCTTGGTAAAAAGTTTTCATTAATTTGTAAAAACCTATTTAGCCCCTTCTAGGGTTGCCATATTGATGCTACATGTTGAAGAACTTGTTGGGGATTTGTCTTTTACTGATGATTTTGATTATAATGAACTAAGACCTCCCATGATTGATATTCCTTGTGATGAGCTTTCTAACGTTGATTCTGTTTCTCCTCATGTACAAGGGATGAAGCTCAAAGCTCTCCCTGATCATTTGAAATATGTGTACTTAAAAGAAGCAATCCTGTGATTATCTCTATAAAACTGATTTAGAATAAAAAATGAACGCTTATGGACACATTAAGCACTAACAAGAAAACTATTGGTTGGACATTAGATGATATTAAGGTAATCAGTCCCTCTATGTGTATGCACAATATAGCTTTTGAGGAGGGAGCTAAAACCTCAAGAAAGCCTTAATGTTATCTTAATCCCACCATGAAGGAGCGCTCGCCGAGGGGTCCATATGTTTACCTTATTCCTGGTAGCACATGGGTGAGTCCTATATACACATGTCATGGGCGAGTCCTATACATGTCATTCCATGTCATTCCTAAGAAAACTGGTATGACTATTATGAAGAACGAAAAAGGTGAGATGGTTTCCATGCGAATGCAGAATGAATGACACATGTGTATTGACTTCTATAAGCTGAATGAGATAACAAAAAATAAAAAGAAAAGATTATTTCTCCATCCCTCTCTTGGACTAGATGATTGAGAGACTTGTTGGTAAGCCTTGTTTTTACTTCCTTAATGGATTCTCTAAGTTCTACCAAATTTCCTGGTAACACTACGGTTACGACCCAATTTACAATTATTACATGAGATGTAAATGTTACTAATGATGTGAACCATATTGTTCATGTGAAGACATGTGAGTGAAGGTATCCTGTAGATAAGAGTTTATATATAGACCAAATATCAAAATAATTGGTTTTTCTTTATAATACCGCTACTTGTAGAAACCAATATTTAACTATGACCATATGAGACTTGACCTTAATCCTGAGTGAGTCGTGAACTCCTATCTATGATGACGGTCCTTTGATCTGTGTTAGTGAGAGCGACCTTGATAGCTGACTCAACAAGCTTACCATTTTAGAGATTTGCCCTAGTAAGGAGTTGGGAACATGCTACACAAGATGGTATTTACTCATTCCTATTTATTGGCATAGTAGATAGCTATTCCTTTTACAGTTGATTCCAAGTCTTTAACAATGAGACCTTAACCTCTCAATGGTACAAGAGGTGTTAGTTTGTAGTCGGACTATAAACTATTTGTTCATTAAAGTAATCATTGGTATTTAAGGAGTTAGATGTAACAACAGGGGTCAAATGGTAATTTGACCCAGTTGAAGTTATGAGCAATTATGAAGGATCAACTCACCGTTGGTTGATTATATCCGTTAACATAGAAATATATCTACAGTACAAAAAATGCAGCTAGCAGTCTTTAGTGGAATCATTGATAGTTAATGAATATTGATTAATTGAATTTAAAGAGTTTAAATAAATAATCTCATATCATTGGAGTTTTTAATTTATAGGTTTATTAGGTCTTCATATTAGCTCACTACAAAAACTTATAGGAAATAATTTGAATTGTTTAAATTAATTAAAAAATTATAATAATAAGATTAATATAAAATATAGTGTATTTTGATATGCTAACAAATATAGTTAATTATAGATATGATTTATAATTCAAACTATATTATTGAAGAGATATATTTGAATAAGATCTAAATATTAAATTCGTTTGAAATTATTATATGGAGAGATTAATAAATATCAATTATTAATTGTTTTGTGCTAAATATGATTTAATACACCATGGTTATGATAATTAGCTTGTTGGAAGAATCGTGGAATCTAAAGAGACTAGGATTTTTATTATTTAATATTTTTTATTAAATATAATTTAAGACACCATGGTTAGGTTAAGTAATGGTAATTAACCTGTTAGAAGATTTGTGGAATCCTAAAGAGGATTTGAGAGAGCTAGCCTGTCTATAGGTGATTATATCCAATTAAAGTTTTATGCATAGAGACGATCATTATCTTTAGTCTCTCAAACCTAGCCTCTGATGAAAAACAATAAACATGCGTAGTGGAATTATGGATCACATATAAACCATTTTAGATATTAACATACATCACTATCCTAATTGATTGAAATTAAGGTTAAAGAAAAAAGCACACATTTGAAGCTTCCTGATCCTGGTTATCTCCTCATGAACACGAACCCGAGACCACAACTAGTATTTACTACTATTCTCCAAACTTAGAATCGTGTTGTGAGACCTGTTAAGTGAAGAAATTAAGAGAGATACGATGGAAATTGAAGGTTTGATTAGGGTTGAGCCTTGAGAAAAAAAAAATGAATTTGGTATACTTTTGTAAATCAAAATTATAAAAATTTTCAAAAGTCTTGAAACATTTGAAAAATGACAACTTAATGCAAAATTACAACACCTAATATTCCACTAACCATTAATGGAACTTAGTGGGTTAAGTATTTACATCTAATGTAGCCACTTATCTCACTAAGTGTTGGTGGGATTATCCAACAAAATGTTTGATTTTTCCACTAATATTAGTTCAAGACAATATGGTCATTTGACCATTCAAGTCAAAGTGAAACTTTAACTTTTATAGAAAGTTAAACTTTTACTTTTTTAAATCAAAAGTCAACATTTTGACTTTTTACCATTTTGTTTGCCTTGACTAATTTCACCTTTCGAGTATGAATCTATATTCATTTTTTAAAATTTAAATCACATTTAAATACAAACAGGTCAAAGTTTGACTTTTCAAAGTTAAAAGTCAACTTTTTACAACTTTAGCCAATTTCATCAATTTCGAGCTTTCAAATATGTATTCGCATTCATATTTTTGATATTTAAAATCACATTTAAACATAAAACTCTATCTTAAACTGATAACTGATGGCTATATCACATATATTTGTTAGTTTCTCGCTATGTACCTAATTCGAACAATTTGAATTATTCCAACATATTGTTCTAAGTTAATTCCATATGAGCTATTAGGGGAACCTAATGGACCTATAGATCATGAGTTCCAAGGACCCGAAATTAACTGGCCAACTCTCTTTTTAGATCGAGCTAATTAACATTCATTACTATAGATAACTGGCCAACTCTCTTTTTAGATCGAGCTAATTAACATTCATTACTATAGCTAATGAGTCATTCCACTAAAGTTCGATAGTTGTCCTCCCCTCACTATAGATATATGTATCCATTTGATATAAGCATGATTAGTAAGCTAAGTTAACCCTTCATAGGTCTCCCTAAAGATTATATCTTACTTCTTAAGTCCCACTGATCCATATTGAATAATTGGTTTAAGGTTCAACCTATAAGCCCAATCCCTTTGGGACCAATGAGAGGTTGGAGCCTTTTGTTCAAAACTTGGATTCAGTCTTTAAAGGGAACAATCAAACTACTAACCCTAAAGTGAGTAGGAGTGAATTTTTCTTGCACCTTATGTCCTTAGCTATCCACCTGCTCTTACCTCTAAAACTGGAAGGCTCATTAGGCCAATGTTGTTGAGCTGCCCTTATTTATGCAGATCTAAAGATAATTTCGTGTTAACAGAAATTCATAATTAGCTCAAGATTAAGATTAAGTTACCTAGGTCATCAATAATTGAAATAGTCAGTTTTAAATAATCAACAATGTTATAACGTAAAAGTGACTATTTCATAGCTCCAGTCTTATGTAAACTCTTTACATAGAATGTCCCCACTTCCATGTCTCCACGATTCAGGATTATATCATTTGTACTAATTACAAAGCTGACCGCAACCATAGTGTTCCCATAATAAGACACTCAACCTTATTCATATACTATAGACCGTTTAGGCTATATACTCGAACTTGATCTATGTTTATATCCTACATAAAGTTCAAGTCTACACTAAATAATCTCAAAACCTAATTTTATTGGATTCAAGATTATAACATTCAATTTTCACTACTAAGTTCTCAATAACCATTTTATTGAATAGAATATAATTTTAAACTACAAACTATAAGTTTTAGAATATAAATTTTCCAACCCTCTTAGTTAATTTCTCCATATGTTCCTTTATGCTAAAACTCTCCTCACTAATTCTCTAACCACTCCATATTCCTAAGGAGCAATTTGGATAGAGTGAATTAAGATGAGAATAGGGATTGAGAATGAGTATGAGATAAACATGTCACTATTTGGTACAAGGTTTTGTAGCTTAGGCATGAGAATAAATTATCCCCGTGCATGGTTTTTGCCCATCAACTATACCAATCCAAAATGATATGTTTTCTTTCTTGTCCGATCTCTTTTCTCTTTTTATACATTTTTTATTATTTTATTTTATATATTATTAAAATTAATTAATTTAAATTAATTACATGAAAATTAAATTTGTCATATATAAAATTACATTAAAATTTAAATTATAGTGTATGCATTTAACTAGCCCTAATTTTATAAATTAGTTTATATATACACCTACATACCCATACTTATTTTTAAATAAATGGTACTTTTAAATAAATGGTAAAGAGCCGATGTAATAAAACTGCTAATTAATTAGAGAAATTTTTATAAATATAATAAATCGGTAAAATATTTATGGCTTGTGTAACAAAGGCCATGAAATTAACCATTTTTAAATATTACAGGTTTGCCCTTCCCTTTTATCATCTTTCTTCTCCTCTTCGTCTGTGATTTGATTTTTTTTCTTTCTATCGTCTTTCTTCTTTTTTTTTTCTTATTTTTTTTTCAAACTGTTATTTGCTTCAAGATCGTGTATCAAATATAAAAGATCTATTATTTTTTGAAACTTTTATTTGGCGTTGTTCAAAATCGTGTACAAAATATAAAAGACTTGAAAAAAACATCGTTTAGATTTGGGTAGCCAAATCTAAATGATCTTGTACAAAAACAAAAAAAAACTTAAGTCTAAACGATCGTATAGACAAATCTAAATGATCGTGTACTAAAAAAATCTTAAAAAAATCTCTAGATAAATTTAAGCGATCGTGTACAAAAAATATTGAAAAAATAAACGATCGTGTAAACAAATTTAAACGATCGTGTACAAAAAAAATCTTGAAAAAAATCGTTTAACCAAATCTAAATGACCGTGTATCAAATCTTGAAAAAAATTGTTTAGATTGATCGTGTAACGAAATTAAATGATCGTGTAACCCAATTAAATGAATAAATCGTTTAAATTTGGCTATCTAAATCTAAACGATCGTGTACGAAACAATAACCAAATTTAAATGATCGTGTACCAACATATATTACGCGCGTTGTTGATGGCGTAGTTGACGGCACATTTTTGGTATTTTTTATTGTGGGCCAATGACATTTTTTTGTTTTCGAAATTGTTCTATATAGTATAAAATTTTGCTGCTTTGTTGTATTTTTGAAAGACCCCAATTAATTATTTATATTTGTAATTAGTTAATGATCGCTATGAGTAATATAATATGAATTTATTTCTTAATAATTTTATAATTAGTTTATCATTGATTAATTAAAATTAATTAATATTTTATTGATTAATATATCAGAATTATATACATTGGTCAAATTAATAGTTACTCATTCTAGAATACTAGTAAATAATAATTTAATTAATATTATTATTTGGTTGTTAAATAATTAATTTTTTTTAAAAAAATTGAATTATGTTTATTGTTTATCAATTAATATATTAAAAATTTATAAACTTTTCATGATTAATTTTACAAATGAAATAAAAAAGAATTTATTCCCATATACATTCACATGCACAATCAAACACGAACATCCTTAATTCCCATCGGTCTTATTCCTAGATTTATTATTCCCAGGCATCATTAATTCCTACCAATCTTATTCTCATTCCAATTCTCTCAATCCAAACAATCCCTAAAAGTTAAAAGTTAAAGCTCACACATTGAATTGTTTAAGGAATTCAAGAAAATAACGGTGAAGATCACATGGCCATGTTCTTCGAGGATTGGAGAAAGGGTATGAGTTTGTGACAAATGAGAGGAAACATGAGGTTTGAAATCTTCAGGGATAAGTTTCTACTTCTCTATATCTCCAACTACATGAGTAGCACATGCTTAGGTTGTGTTGTTGTATGGATGCCTATCCTTGCTAATGTATGATTAGTGTGTTGTTTTTGTTAAGATAAAAATCGTTTTTCATATTGTAGAATGGTTACAATGTTTTTGTGGAAATTCAATTTCCTTCACATGACTTGTCCAAAAAATCAAGAGATTCTAGAGGCACATCATCTATCTATTCAACATTTTTTGTTTAAATTCAATATAGTTTTTTTTGGTATAGGAATCTTTTAAACATATTTTTAAAAACTCAAACATTAAAATGTTGGATCATTTGAAACATCAAGAACTAAATGCACACATTCTTAAAATCTAAGCGATCAAAATATAACTTTCCAAATGATAATGTAGAGAGAAATTCTATCTCCTAAACTAAAGCTACTACATTTTTATTTTACCTAAACTAGTTGAACTAAAAGAAGTCTTCAACAACCAAGAAGTCTATAATTTGAATTTGTATGAAGTGGCCGAGACCTTTATGATTAATTATGAGCCTCTCACAAATGTATGAAATGTAATCTATTTTGATTATGTTAGAGTGCATTATCATATTTTTATATTGCATGAGGGATGATCATGTTTATAGTAGTCGGTTACTAACACGATCACGATGGTCAAGAATGGTGATAGACCATCTATTGCAATCATCTCTAAATGGGATACCTTGTAAAGATTTGAGTTTTGTATGAAATGTCTGAATCTTTTTGATTTTTCCCCCCAATCAACCCAACTTCCAACTTACAAAGCCAAATAAATATCCACAATAAGCAATATAATCAAATTACTATTTTAGCCTCACTCTAATATCTTTAATTAAAAAATATCTCCCAATCCCATATTTCCAAAATGAGTATCGAATAGATAAGATACAGAGACTCTCTCCCTCCTCTCTTCCCACCATTTCAATTCACCATGCTCTCCTCCACCATCACCAACGCCAATTCTCTCACTTCTCTCTCCTCCATCGCCCACACCACCGCCATCTTCCTTCATCAACCCATAGACTCCCCTCTCCGCCTCTTCCTCCGTCGCCGTTCAAACCCCATTTCCGCCATTATTAACCCTTCCCCTTCCCCCTTAGCCGCAAAGCAACAAGTGTACCAGCCATTCCGCCCCCCTCCCTCTCCTCTTCCCCCTCAATACCGCTCCCTCGACACCGAAGGCAAGCTCAATGTCCTCTCCAACCGCCTCGGCCTCTGGTTCCAGTACGCCCCCCTCATTTCCTCCTTGCTTCAAGAGGGCTTCACTCCTCCCACTCTAGAAGAAATCACCGGAATCAGCGGTGTCCAGCAGAACACCTTCGTCGTTGGCGCTCAGGTTCGCGAATCTTTAGTTCAGTCCAATGACTCCGATCCAGATGTAATCGCTTCCTTCGATACTAGTGGTGCGGAGTTGCTCTATGAAATTCGGCTTCTAAGTACTGAGAAACGCGTTGCGGCGGCCAAATATATAGTGGAGAACAGGCTTGATAGCAAAGGCGCCCAGGATCTGGCTCGAGCGATAAAGGATTTTCCTCGACGAAAAGGGGATAGAGGTTGGGAGTGTTTTGATTACGATTCTGCTGGGGATTGTTTGGCGTATATGTATTACAGGTTGAGTAGAGAGTACAATAATTCATCGGAGCGGAGGACGGCGGCGTTGGAGGAGGCGTTGAAAGTGGTAGTGACGGAGAAGGCGAGGAATCTGATTGTTGGGGATTTGGAGAGGAAAGGAGATGGGAAGGACGGGGTTGAAGAAGAAACTGGAGCGGGAGTTAGGGTTCCGGTGGTGCGGCTGAAGATTGGGGAGGTTGCGGAGGCGACGAAGGTGGTGGTGATGCCGGTGTGCAAGGCAGGGGAAGGGGAAAAGGGAGTTGGAGAGGCGCCAATGGAGGTGAGAAGCGAGGGAGACTTCGGGGTTGTGGTGGCGGAAAAGGGGTGGAGCAGGTGGGTAGTGCTGCCGGGATGGGAGCCGGTGGCGGGGTTGGTGAAGGGTGGTGGCGTAGTGGTGGCGTTTAAGGATGCGAGGGTTCTGCCATGGCGAGTGAACAGGTGGTACAAGGAGGAGCCAATTCTGGTAGTGGCTGATCGGAGTAGGAAGGAGGTGGTGGCAGGAGATGGATTTTATCTGATGGGTGGAACTGTGGGCGGCGGAGATGGAGGTGGGGAGTTGAAGGTGGAGAGAGGAAATGCATTGACGGAAATGGGAGTGAAGGAGAGTTTAGGAACGGTAGTGTTGGTGGTTAGGCCGCCAAAGGAGATGGAAGATGATCAATTGAGTGATGAAGATTGGGATTAAAACTAAACAAAACTCATTTTTAAGACTCACGACAATTCAGTATTAGGTATTATTATATTATATTCTACACTTACAAATGTTGTATCATTGATTTTGGTTATTCAATTTTACGTTCCTTTTCCTCTTTTTTTCAATTTCTTTTCTCCTTTTCTCTTTTCACTATACATGCGTGTGGTTTTGGAGGTTTTTCCATTTGTAATTTTAACTTTGCTTTAATAGATCTTTATAGAGGTGATTGGGATGCCTACTACTTTTTTGTGATTGTAATGGTTTGTTTTTCAGGCAGGGCATGCTATTTTTGTAGGGTAGATAGAGCCACTTGCAAAAGATTTATAAATATAAGGTTCGTCACCTACAAATATAACTTCTTGCAAGAATAGCAAAACTGATTAACCCAACCCAATTTAAGTGAGGATTGCAGCCTAAAAGTAAAAAATAGTCTCACTCATCTACCAGTTTAGGCCTGCAGTGTGATTACCATCTTATTATTATTATTTTTTAACCATTGGTTAGTCATTTGATTAGCTTCTGATTTTTTCATTTAATTATTTTTTTGTCAATTCAAAAATGCCTCCATTGATTCATTGGTTATCATATGATCGTCAATAATATAGATTACTATTTGATTACTGAATGATACTAATTGTCAATTATACCAATTATTACTTGATTTTTATTTCACTTTCAATTACTTGAACTTTACTTCATTTTCTCCTTTACTTTTACATTGTGGTGTGCCCTTTCATTTCTGTTTGATGCCTTCATTGTTTCTGGTATTATTATTTGATTAACATTTGATTATCTATATTTTTTGTCACATAATTAGTAATTTCTAATCGTAGATTTTTGACATATGATTGCGAATTTTGATTGTCATCATTCTATATGAAATGAAATTCTATTATATCATTTACTATTTTGCATAGTTTTTCCTTTCAATTTGAATTTGATTGCTATCCAATTGCTATGTGATTACCATTGTTTTTATTTGATATTGATTATTATATGATTGTTAGTGATGCTGATTGTTATCCGATTATTATCTAATTACGAATGTACAACCCTTTTTCTTTTACTCCAGTTACTTCAATACCAAAAAATTCGAGTATTTCAAACCCACTGTTTAGATTAAAGCCTATCTTCTCTTCTTTTAAATTCCTTCTTATGTTGTCATTTTATATATATATATATATATTTATTTATTTATTTATTTTGATAATAGACCACTTAGTCTGAGTTATTATAATATTTGTTTGTGATGCAAAATATTACGGTCTGTGTTATTATAATGTGTGTTTTGAATGTAGATTATTACCATTTGTGTTATTATAATATGTGTTTGAGATTAAAACTATTATAATTTGGGTTTTTCACTATTTTTTTTGGCATACATATATACTGTACATGAAATATGCATTTTTCTTCGATTGATTTTATCAAATTTGGTTAATTAGGATATTCATTTAAAAAATATAGCTTCAAACTAGGTTTTTCACTACCCAATTGATGCTAATATAGAGAATATGTCAGAGGAAGGGTCAACAAACATAAATGCTAAAAAAAACAACTCAAATAATAATATATTTTTTTATTTATGAAAAACAATAATCAGTGATAAAAAGAGAAAAAGATTGCCGTTGCATAAGTCATGAAATTTAATTCATGATATGTCATGAGAGTATTAGGTTAATGACAATTTATGACCGCTTGGTTAGCATTAGATCACCTTTGAGAATTTGTAAAGATAAAAAGTGAAAATGAGATTAAGAATATTTAAATATTATTTTAATTAATTAAATTAACACATTTATTTATACTATTTAGGTTTTCAAAATTTCTGTTTAAACTTCAAAACTTTATATCTTTTACTTAGACTATAAGTTTTGGTCATTTAAATTTTAATAATTTTGGTTCTAATATGATAGTAATACTATTAACATTTTTTAAAACTTCTAAAAATTGTTATTTTCCTTTTTAAACTTGAATTTGTTCTAGAAAGATTTCATTTTAACTTTAAACTTGTTTTAAATTAAAGGATGGAAATTGATTTGATGGTCAAGGTGGTATTAAATATCCATTTTCATGATAAATGGTATTACAATATTTTAATTTTTGATTGTTACACAGATTTTCTTCTAATTCTTTAATTGAACAAAATCTTTAAAGCTATATATCAACAAAATTCATTATGATTTGCTTATTGCATAATTAAAATTTGTAAAATATATAATAATCCTTGGACGAGTGAGAAATAGTGACAAAAGAGAAACGAGGGAAGAAGAAGAATAGTCTTAATCCTCATCCTAGGGTTATAATAACTCTTGGACCAAAAATGGAGTGGGCTA
Organism: Cucumis melo; assembly: GCF_025177605.1. Lineage (NCBI taxonomy): Eukaryota > Viridiplantae > Streptophyta > Magnoliopsida > Cucurbitales > Cucurbitaceae > Cucumis > Cucumis melo. Next base: position 18,756,827 of record NC_066858.1, on the reverse strand, counting down.
AAAACTCCTTCATAGTATGAGACTAAACAAGGTCTTCAAATTTGTTGAACTTGTTTATTCTACTTAAACTGTTGGACTTCTGATAATTCCACTTTCTTGTTGCAGGACTTTAAATCTACTAAATAAATAAATAAATAAATAAAAGCCTACCCTCCAAAGGAACTGTTTTCTCTTCCTTGTCTTCTTTTTATTCCTAGGCTTTTCTTCCATAAGTTTTCCTTATGTTAGTAGTTATCCTTAAGTTTCCCTTACGTTATTAGTAATCCTTAAGTTTCTTTTCTTGATAGGACTTTTTTTTACTAGGTTTCTTAAAATTCCGATAGTTTCTCCTAGGCTTTCTTACAAATAGTAGGTTCCCATGTCCAACCTACGACTAGAAATAAGACTCCTTATGAGTCTTCCTAGGTTTTCTTTGTTTACTTCTTATAATTCCACTTCACCTTCTGACTTTCTTTCTATTGATCATCTGATTACTTTTTCTTTAATCACATTTAGTAGTTTCTAATATTGTCATTTGATTGAGACTTGATTTTCTCTATTTTATCACATAATTAGTAATTTCTAATATTGTCATTTGATTTTCTATTTTGAACTTCTACTATATTTATCTGATTTTCATGTGAATGTTCTGTAGTTCCTCTCCAATCGCTATCTGATTGTTAATATTCACTGTATTTGAACATGATTCTAAATACCCAAAACTAAAGAGAAGATTCTAGTGGGTCTTTGACATGAATCAAAATCGATTTTTACATAATCTCCAAAGTGGTAAGACTTGTGTTGATGACATGTTATAAAATAAAGAAAAAAGAAACAACACAAAGAGAAGAATAGAGAAGAGGGGAAGTAGGGAAGACAATTGAACTCAATTGTGGTGTGTTTACAAATGATCTCTACAACTTCTATTTATAAGGTTTTGAGAATAATGATTACAAAACCAAACATAAAGAGGAGGCAAAAAAGTTATGAAGATTGATGGGGATGTTAATGGTGTGCTTTTAAATCAAATAATAACATATTTTATTATCTAATCATATAACAATTCGTGTGTGCTTTTAATTCAGAAATAAAATAAAAACATTTTAATTTTTCCAATTTTTTATTTTAATTTCTCATAATTTCCATTTCGATTTCAATCTCTTATACACTCCACGCTAACTTTCCGTTAGTCAAGTATCTTCCCACTTTCTCTCTCTACAAAGCCTCTCTTTCTCTCTCTTATTGAATTTGCTTCTATTGTTTTTCACCTTCTTCCCCATTTCTCTCCCTTCTTCAATCCCAACCAGGCCAGTTGCTAAAATTTTTGTCCCAGATGATTTGGATTTTGTTTCTCTTTTGTCCTTTTCGCTTGAACTCTTCCTCCCTTTCTCCTCCCCTTCACTTCCCACTCTCTTCTTGTTAATGATTTTTTTTTTAGAAAATAAAAGGAAATTATTATTTTATTTAAGATGCCATTCTCATATTGCTTAGCAATGTGGAAGCCTCTTTAAATACTCACACATCCAATTGTGGGTTTAGACCCTAAGGGGTACTCATGTTTTTTAGAGGGAGAAGAGATAGGCAAAAGTGGCTTTGCTAATATATTCACATGCGCGCCATTATCCAATTAGTTGGGTGGAGGAGATGAGGAATAAAATAATATTTTTTGCTAGAAAATAATTATTTTCAAATTGGCTTTTTATTTTTTTGTTCAAAACGGCTGGATCTAGTATTTAATTATTGTGAATTGTTGCCAATCGTTAAAATCATTATGTTTTCAATGCTAAACCGTTCTATTTTGACCATCATAATATCCCAATCATCGGACCATTTTTTTAACCGTTCTGTCATAAATTCCTTGTCGTTGCAAGGCTCCCTTATCTGTTATATATATGTGTCTTCCATTCTTATTTTATAATTCACCGAAAACACACAAGCTCTCTCATTCTCTTCTCCTCTTTTCTGTCTTGCTTACTCTATCTCTTTCTGTTTTTACTTTTTAGAGCAACTCTCTTGTTTTTTGTTCTTAATTTTTGGTTCTAGTACAACTTCTATTTAGGAATTATAGGCTGTTTTATCCTGGGGACGACGGGGTACTTCACATATGTTTTGTCCATCCAATCAGAGCCGCAAAATGTCTTCAAGAGAGCAAAATTCGCGACTCTGCCATTTTGTTAACATGCTTCTATTTTACAGGTTTTCCTACTACGACGTTTAGCTTCACCAAAGTGCAACAACAACATTAAGACGTAACTTCTGCTGTGATGGCCGGTATAATTCAAGATAATACGATGACCTCAGATTTCAACCAACCATTCCGCTTCGAAGGAGCTCATTTCAAGCATTGGAAACAAAAGTTCTTGTTCTTCCTAACCTTGAAGAAAGTTCATGTCGCTTGCATTATTATACAATTGACAATTCCAACTGAAAATCCAACTGAGGAGCAAATCAAGGCATGGTGCATGGACAAAGTTATATTTTATATGTAATAATTTAATTCCAAATGGAGTTACTGTGAGCTTTTTGACTACTATAGTACCATGTCCACATTTAAAGAAGTTTGAGGTGCATTGCAAAAGAAGTATGATACGGAAGAGGCCAGATTCAAGAAATATGCACTAAGTCGATATTTGCAGTATCAATCACACGAGTTGCAAAAAATTGCTCATGAAATAATTAGTGAAGGTGTTCCACTTAATGAGTAGATGCAAGTTGCTGTTATAATTGACAAATTACCTTTACCGTGGAATGACTTTAAACATACTCTAAGGCACAAGATGAAGGAGTTCTCACTCTAATCATCCGACTAAGGATTGAGGAGAAGGCCCATAAGTATGATCAAAAGGAGGAGGTAAACACTGTCCATAGGAAGAAGTCTACTGTTGTTCTGAAACCAGACCTGAAATCGAGGGAACAAAATGAATCTTCAAAATCGAGGTCTCGACAATCAGAAGAATTCTTATAAACCTAGTCAAAAAGTACAGTACAAATTGTGTGCTTTAATTGTAATAAACATGGACACTTAGCTAGAAACTGTAGAAACATAAATCGTTTTACTACATAGGTGAACCTGGTAGAAGAGGATTTAGTAGCTATGATCACAAACGTAAATGTGATCGAGGGATCTCAAGGTTGGTGGCTAGACACTGGTGTGTTATGCCATGTCTATCATGACTTTGTTCTGTTTAAAAAATATAACGAAACTAAGGACAAGAATATTCTTCTAGGGGATCACCACACAACCAAAGTAGATGCCATTGAGAAGTAGAGCTGAAGATCACATCTGCCAAGATACTCATCCTGAAGGAAGTGCTGCACACTCCCAAAAATTGAAAGAACTTGGTCTCGGGCTATCTCCTCAACAAAGCGGACTTCACTCAAACAATAGGATCATATCTCTTTACCTTAACTAAAAACAATGAATAAGAACTTGTCTTATGTGTACATGTTGTCTTCTTTTAATATTTGGCATGCTAGGCTTTGTCACGTAAATAAAAGATTAATTAGCAATATGAGTAGGTTAAACATGATTCCTAAGTTATCTTTGCATGAATTTGAAAAATGTGCATGTCGTAGTCAAGCTAAGATAACTAAGACTTTATATAAATCAGTAATTAGGATAACTGAGCCTCTAGAATTGATTCATTTTGCTTGATGTGAATTCAATGACATGTTAACTAGGAATAGTAAAAGGTATTTTATAACCCTTTTAGATGATTTATTTTATTTTATTTTTATTTACTTGCTTAAAAATAAAGGCGACGCTTTTGATATGTTTAAGGTGTTTGTAACTAAAGTACAAAATTAGATTAATATAAGGATTAAAAGACTTCATAGTGATAGAGGAATTGAATATGATTCAATTGCTTTTAATGAGTTTTATAACTAAAGAAATAATACACCAAAAAACTGTACCTTATTCTCTTGAAAATGAATGGAAAAGTTTAAAGGAAGAATAAAACTTTAATTGAGTTAGTAGTTGTTATCTTACTTGATTCAAAAGCAACACCATCTTGGTGAGGGTAAAATAATTAAGATAGTTAGTTATGTCTTTAATAGGATTTCTAAATCAAACAACAAAATTTTACTTTACAAAGTTCGTAAGAATAAAACACCAAACTTGTCTTATCTCAGAACTTGCCACCTAATATATTTTAGAATTCTCAATCCTAAAAGAAGAAAACTAGTCAATAGAGCCTATGAGTGTGTCTTTATAGGATATGTTGAAAATAGTAAAGCCTATAGGTTCTATGACTTAGAAAATAAGGTAATCATAGAATCAAATGATGTAGATTTCTTTGAAGTTAGATTTCCCTTTAAATCTAGAAATAGTGGGAGTCTGAATAATCAAACTAGTGGGGGGCTCAAGTTCTAGTAGCTTACCTTCAGTTAGGATCTAAACCCAAGATAAAGAAGTAAATCCTGGAACCTAGAAGAATGCAAGAGAGTGAGAACCCCAAAATACTTTGAAGAAGGCTTCGAAATATGTGATGTAGAAGAAGATCCTAAAGATCTAACAGAAGCCTTATCCTTGGTAGATGCCAACTTATGACGAGAAACTATCAATGATGAAATGCATTCTCTTGAATCGAATAGGACTTGGCACCTAGGTTACCTACCCCCTAATTGAAAAACAATAGATTATAAATGGGATTTGAGGAAGAAACTCAAATATGATAGATCAATAGATAAGTATAAGGCTAGACTATTAGCAAAAGGTTTTAGATAGAGGGAAAACATAGACTTTTTTGACACCTTCTCCCTGGTGACTAGAATCACCTTAATTAGAGTGTTGACTTCTATAACTGTCCTGAACAATCTATTAGCGTTTTGGGGCTGAGCGTATGAAGGATTTTCGACCTGTTTCTTGTTGTAATGTGATATACAAATGCATTTCTAAGATTTTAGCTAATAGGCTTCATGTGTGGCTTCCTTCTTTGATTAGTGGTAAGCAGTCTGCTTTTATTCATGGGAAGAGTATTATTGATAACATTATGCTTTTTCAGGAGCTGGTTGGGGGTTATCATCTCAACTCTTGTAAGCCTCGCTGTACTATGAAAGTTGATCTTTAAAAAGCTTATGACTCTGTTAACTGGGACTTTTTGTTTGGCTTGTTGATTGCTATTGGTACTCCATTGAGGTTTGTGAGCTGGATCCGGGCCTGTGTTACTTCCTCTATGTTCTCCATTATGATTAATGGCTCATTGGACAGGAAAGGTGTAAGGCAGAGTGATCCTTTATCTCTATTCCTTTTTGTTATTGTAATGGAAGTTCATTCTCGTATGCTGAATAGGCCTCCCCAGGATTTCTATTTTCATCAGCGATGTGAGAAGGTTAGTTTAACTCACCTGACCATTGTTGATGACCTTATGATATTTTGTGCTGATGACGAGAGATCTCTAAGTTTTGTTCGTGAGAATCTTTAGAAGTTTGGTGAGCTTTTAGGTTTGTTTGCATATCTTGGGAAAAGCTCTATTTTTGTTGTGGGGGTTAGTAATGAGGTTGCTTCTCGCCTTGCTGCTAGTATGGGTTTTGTTCTTGGGAATCTCTTTGTTCGCTATCTTGGGCTTCCTTTACTTACTGGTAGGTTGTGTCCTAATGATTGTGCTCTTCTTATTCAACGTATTACTAGTCGGATTCGTTATTGGACTGCTAGAGTTCTTTCTTTTGCTGGTAGATTGCAGCTTGTTCGTTATATGCTTCGCAGTCTTTGGGTTTACTAGGCTAGTGTATTTGTTCTTCCTGCGTGTGTGCATCATGAGGTGGACAAGATACTGAGGTCTATCTTTGGAGGGGTAAGGATGAAAGTAGAGGGGGTGTTAAAGTGGCGTGGGTGGAAGTGTCTCTTCCTTTTGAGGAGGGTGGACATGCTATCCGTGATGGGCCTTCTTGGAATATTACAAGTACTTTGAAGAGTAGGGTGGGTCGGTCTTGGTGTCTACGGGCTATCTTCCGTAAGTGGATAGTTTGAAGCAATATGTATGGATCGAGGTAGGGGATGGCAAGAGATGTAGAGTATGACTTGATTCGTGGTTGCAAGGGGTCCTATTCTTGAGCAGGTTGGGGAGAGAGTGCTTTATAATGCAGCGAGTCGGAGGGACGTTGGACTTTCTGAGTTTCTTGGGCTGGATGGGGAGTGGCAATGACCGCGAGTATCTTTGGAGTTGATTGATTAATGGAATATGGTTCAAGTTGTTAGTCCGTGTCTTAGTGTTAGGGATAGATGAGTTTGGATTCCTGATCATCAGGGTAGTTTCTCAATCACGAGTGCATGGGATATTATTCATCCTCGGGGTGGTTGGGTTGGTTGGACTGGTTTATTATGGGGTGGGGGGAATGTCCCCAAGCATTCCTTTTGTGCATGGTTGGCCATTAAAGATAGGTTGGGCACTAGAAATAGGTTGCATAGGTGGGATATTTTGATACCCCTGTCGTGCATTCTTTGTCAAAGGATGTCGAGTCTCGCAATCATTTGTTCTTTTCGTGTCATTTCGAAGGGATGTTTGGTCTCAAGTCCTATAGGTCATGGCTTCCTCTCACAGGATTGGGTATTGAGGGGGTTGAGTTATCTTGGATTTGTCATCAGGGTATTGAGAAGGGTGTGAAAAGGAAGCTGTGGCGCGTTCTTTGGTGCGGAACTATCTACTTTATCTGGAAGGAGCAGAATCATCGTCTCCATGGTGGTCAGGCTCATGATCCCATTGTCCTTTTTTCAGCTTCTCTGTACCTGTATTCGTGCTCATGCTGTTTCTTGGCATGAGGATGCTCAAGTTCTTATTTTGCTTGGCCTTAGGCTATGGGGTTTTTCTTATTCTTTGTTTTGTTGCTTTTCCCTGTTTGGTGGGATTGTTTTGAGTTTGTTGTCCTTGTATCTTTTTATGTCTTTGATGTACTTTCTTTTCGTGCTTTTGTTATGCTTTTTGTTTATTCTTGTTTTTGTAAGCGTTTTCTACTTTGTTGCCTTGGCCTTAGGCTATGAGGTCCTCCTCCTTGTTGTATAACAATATTACCTTTTAAAAAAAAAAATTTCTTAGTACATCATATGGATGTTAAGATTGCATTCTTAAATGATGATTTAGAAGAAGGGATCCATAGGGAACAATCTGAAGGTTTCATAGTTCATTGTCAAGAATCTGTGGTCTGTAAGCTAGATAAATCCCTCTATGACCTAAAATAAGCTTCTAAGCAATGACATGAAAGGTTCGATGATCTAATCATGTCTAAAGGTTTTAAAGTAAATGAGAGTGATAAATGCATCTACTATAAGTTTGAGAATAGCTTATGCACTATCATATGCTGATATGTAGATGACATGTTAATCTTTGGATTAAATTCTCACGTCATAACTGATGAAAAATCAATGTTGAGTGCAAATTTTGACATGAAAGACTTAGGAGAAGCTAATGTAATCCTGTGTATCAAAATCACTAGGACTGAAAAGAGAGTTTCTTTGGATTAACCTCATTACATAGAGAAGATTCTAAAGAAATATAACTATTTTAATAGCAAACCAACATGTACATACTACGATCCTAGTGTTAAGTTGTTTAATAACACTGGTGATAGTGTTAACCAATCTAAGTATGCGAGCATCATAGGTAGTATGAGATATGCTGCTGATTGCACTAGGCCATATATAGCATATGCCATAAGGTTACTATCTATATTTACTAGTAGACTAGTTGGTTTGGTTTTAGGTTTGCGTTTGGACATATGGGGTAGTAGATTTGTCATTTTAATAATTATATCGCAAATCTCTCTTTGCAGAATCAATGAAATATACGTATACCCATGCAAGATGGGGTATGCGATGATTAACACGCCTATCATCCGCTTAATGTTGAGTTCGTTGGTTGTCATTGAGGTTCTATATCTGCGACTACGCTATGCGACGAGACATGATCATTGCATGCATTATGCTTGCTATGTCTCTAAGTGAGGATCGTGCAATATAAGGTACACATCTTTTCCATGCGTAACTACTTAATTTGTGTTGAGTACAAGTTTTCTTCTTGCTTGCTCAAATGTAAGCGAAGCAAGAGGTTTTCTGGGTAAGCCAAGGTCGAACACAAAGAATTTCTATCAAGCTTAGCTACAATATCTACTTCTCATTCAAGCGGTATAAATATCTATACAGTATGATGTATGTGTGAACTAATTCTACTATTCACAATTAGAGGTTTTGTAGAAGGTGGCATAGAGTGACATGATTGTGGAAGGTGAACTAACTTGTATTAAAGAAATGTGGAGGAAGGTTTCTGCAATGTAGGCGATTAAGCTATGCGACAGTCCTTGATGTGATAGCCATCATGTAACCATTTTCTAATTAAGACGAGCAACTTCTCGATGCCTAAATGTCATATTTGTTCTCCTTTCGAGATATAAATAATGAAGGTAAATTACGCAATGTCTATCTAGGCTTTCTTACTTATAAAAATCACATTGCCTATTTATTTTAGGCAAACTACCTCTTGGCGCCTAAACACCATACTTGTTCTCCTTTCGGGACATAAATGATGGAGGTCAAGTGACAGAATGGAGTTTGTTTCCAAACTCCCTTCTCTGCGTGTTTAGCTATGTCCTTGCTACTTACTCTCTCGAACAGTTGGCGATAAACAATGGAATCAAGCTCAGATAAACACAATAAACTTTATAAGTAAATAACTCTTATCAAGCACTTATATCATATACTTAAACTACTTATTGTTGGGTTTCATGTCCTAAAACTTGTAGATAGTAAATATAATCCATTCACCGTTATTAATAAATTGTTTTATTATTATAATTTCAATAAGTGTTATTGATTATATCATTAGTTTTCTCTTAATAACCTAAATCCAATAAAATAACATCCTAAACTGTTTGATGAGTCTTGAACAGTATGTAGAGACATACGGGGATCAATGTTGAAGATCAGCTTAAAGGGTCTATAGTATAGGGTTAAGGCTGGGTACCTTATCCTTGTAAACACTATGGATACGGCTCACTTTGTATTTGATACGAACACATTGATCTAATGCGTTCATATATGCGACATGCGAGTGAGGGTATCCTATGCAATGAGTTTGCATAAGATCGGATCACGAAATAGTAATCACTAGATGTAACTCCATTAACTAGTTAAGTTTCTATTTCATTAGGATGACCTAGGTAACTTAATCTTAATCCTGAGTGTATTATGAACTCATGTTTGCGAGAGATTGTCCTTTGATTTGTATGGGTGAGAATGGCCAGATTTCTGACTCAATATGCTTATCATTCTAGGGACAAGACCGAGTGGGTAGCTGGGAACAAAATCATACAAGATGGAATTCACTCCTTCCCGACTTTAGGGTAAGTAGATAAGTGTTCACTTAAATGGTGTCTCCGAGACTTGAACAAAGGACCCTACCCTCTCTATGGCACGAGAGGGATTTCTGTTTAGTGGTTGGACCATAAACAGGTTGTTCATTAGAAGAGCACTGTTATTTAAGGACTAGAAGTAACCTAGGGGTAAAACGGTAATTTGACCCAGCTGGTGTTACGAATACTTGTGAAGGACTAACTTACTGGTATTAGTTTATATCCATGGACACAGAAATATATCTACAGTCAGAAGAGTTCAGCTGTGAATTTTTAGTGGAGTGTACACACAGTTAACGAATATTGATTAATGTGGTTAATAAGTTTAGCCAATTAATCTCATATCGTTGTAGCTTCTAATCTGTAGGTTCATTAGGTCCAACTCCTAGCTCGTAAAGAGTAATGTGATTTATTTATATTGGTTGTAATTTGAAATGTTCAAATTTACTTTGGGAATTAATATAATGTATGGTGATACATTATAATATAAAGTTTATATTTCAATTAAATTTTAATATATAAATTGAATTTTGGATATGATTCAAAATTAATTTATGAAAGAATAAAATATTTGAATAAGTTCAAATATTAATTTAATGTGTATTCAGTTCATACTAAAACTCTAGGTTAAAATTTAATGTGTATATGATACATATTAAAACTATAGGTTGTAAGAGAAATTCATATTTGAATATGATTCAAATTTGGATTAAATTAAATATAAGATATTTAATTTAGAAATTAATTAATTGGAGAATTAACTAATAGTTTAGTTTATTTTGATTTAATTAAATTTGATTTAATTAAATTAATTAAATTTGATTTAATTAAATTAATTAAATTAATTAAATTAAAACTATAGATTATGCAGAGATATTCATTTAAATATGATTTAAATGAAATATTAATTAAATATGATTTAATTAATTGATTATTTCAATATTAATATTAATTTATTAAATTAATAGGGAACGTGGGTGGTTTTTCCACGTCCCCATTTTTCTCTCAACTTCTCTTTTCTTCAGACTGATATTTACATACGTAAGTTTCTCCCATTCACAGAACTCTTTTGTGATTTTTACGTACATAAGTTTCTCCCATTCTCTCCAAAAGATTTTTTCTCTAAATTCTCTCTTCCAATTTGGTTCCCACAAACCATCTCAATCTAGAGAATATGAAGGTTTCCAAGTAGTGGTGCCTCAAATTAGCATTTGGTAGATTCAGAGTCGTCAATGCACGTAAGTTCTTCTTCTTTGTAATTTTTCTTGTAAACATGTTTAACCATAATTAATTAGGTTTTACCAATGTATTGGTATTTTTAAGTTCCAATTAAAATTGGGTTAAGGTTTCTGTAATTCTTTCGCTGTGCAAGGCTTTCATCCCTTCATTTATAACTACGAAAACAAGATGAATAGTAAAGAAGTGATAGATTGATCGTGAATAAAGATGCAATGTATTGATTGATGGAGGCCTTTCGATCATTGGAATATAAAAGTTAAAACATTATCAAGCTGCAGAATGTATTGTTATGCATTCCTTGGCTCTTTTAGAAGTTAGGGGAATGATTGGTGGTTTCTCTCTCTAATCTCTCTCTAAGAAGTTGACTACTGAAGAGGTGAAGAAGGGAAGAACTTCTACAAAAGCGAAAGGATATTCCTTTTCATGGCTCTCATGGAGACAAGCCTCTCGGAGCTTCTCTATTTTGGTCCCTCTAGACCCTACTTTTTACATGGTAGAGATGGAGGCTTTTATAGGGTAATTTGGGTAGGAAGTTTCTATTCGTTATCCTCTACACTTGTTAGCACTGAACGCCAGCTTGTTAAATCATATCACTCCAACTACCATTCTTGTCTTCTAGCAAATCTCCTTGCGCGATGATGTGGCATTTCGTCTAGAATTGTTAATTACCAAACAACTTCTTATCGCGTAAGTCCTTGCATGCGTTCTTGCGATTTTCTATATTTCTTCTTTTCTACATCATCCTGCGATAAAAACACTGAAAAGCATAGTTAATCACACTTGGAGACTTATGTAAGTTGTATTCTCTTATCTTTATAAATTTGAAGTAAAAGTTATGTATTTTGGTACTTTACCTTACATTCTGGCTTTGTTGTTTTACCTAAAAGGCTACAATAACTTGTATTTCTACAAGTTATCATAGACCTAGCATAGAATACTAGAATGCTGTAGAAAGAGTAATGAGATACCTTAAGAAAACTCAGAACATAGGATTACATTATCAAAAAATTTCCGTTATCCTAGAAAGTTACAACGATGTTGATTGGAACTCCTTCTAGGATGACTCAAAGGTTACTAGGGGCTATATTTTTAATATAGTAGGAGGCGTTGTTGCTTGGAAATCAAAGAAATAAACTATTTGAGCCTAGTCAACGATGGACTTAGAAATTATAGCACTAGTTACTGATAGGGAGAAATAAGTTGGCTTTGAAGCTTGCTATCAGAGATTCCGCATGGAAATACCAGTACCAGCCATGCTAATCGCAAAAGTTCAGAATCATTATTACAATGGTAAGAGACAACAGATACGTCGTAAACACTATACTATTAGATAGTTTTTCACTATTGGTGCAGTACTAGTGAATCACGTACATACTGATTTAATGAAATTAACTAATTAATTAATTAATTTTAGATTTATTTAATTTAATTTAAAATGTATAATTAAATCTTAAATAAATTAGAATCCATATTAATTAATTTTTCTTATATAATGGCTATATATTGGTTGTTGAATGTATGTTATAGGTTAGTCTAATAGTTTTTATAAGAGTTATAAAATTAATTAGACGTTTAAAATCTATAACAAAGATAAGTTGCATGCTCACCTAGGTTAAGCAAATACTTCCAAACTTTTCATAGAATTTGGTCGATATCTTGTAAAATTGATTACAAAAGGCTTACCTGATTCAATCTTGTCAATCAGTCAGATAAGATGACTAAGGTTGGAGGTTCTTAAGTTGACGGTTTATAGAACACCTCCTACCTGGAGATCGTAATTAGTTCTTGAGCCTAGTTAACCTAGTTTTATGAGCATGTGTGAGGGATGTGAGGTAATAAAACTGGTTTATCACCTAGACATCGTAGGTTAAAATTCAGTGTAATGGTTATGCTCGGATGTTTCACCTAGACTTAGGGTTTGTTTAAGTTAGCCTAAATATAATCCTAAAGTAATAGAAAACGCTTAAAACAGTTATAGAACACTTTAGCTAGAGAGAAATAGTATACTTTTAGCTCTATTGTCCCTAAGAGTTCACACCGTGAGGTCCATGCAAAGCTTTGAGCCATGCATAAGAGCGGACTCCCTTTGGAGAGTGTTTGCATGGATCAATATCAAGATGAATAGGGGAAGTAGTTCATAAAAGTGGGTGAGGGATATGTGACAACACATCATGGTCTCTTCCGTTAGGTCGTATAATGAGATTCCTATAATGTGCTTGCTTGTTTGTCCTGGAGCAATGTTCCCTTCGGAGGGTTGTATTATAGGATTCGGAACACCACGGACTCCGAATATGGATAAGTTTTATTAGATCGGTTTTCATATTGACTTTCCACGTTTAAGAGCATGTTGATTCTGATTTATGAGATCTGAAAATGGCGGGTTACAACAATTACTAAGTTGTTAGTACATTCTCGACCAAAGTAGTAGTAACTAAGTGCTATAAAGAATAAGCAGTTATTTTAGAGTTAGCATCTAGTCAAGATTGTGTTAGTTCAAAGGAAGAATAATCGACTACCTTTCGGTGGAGGTTATTTTAAACCTTTGAAATATCGTTGCAAAATATACAAATAATGAAGGGTACCTTATTAGTAATTGCTAAATTAGATTGGCTTCTTTACGATTATAGTTTTTCTTCTAAAAAGAATATGTTTTGTCTTTTCAGCATGAATAGCTCAAGAGTTTAAATTTTAGCTTTAGAAAAACTTAATGGCGATAATTATGCAGCATGAAAATCAAATCTTAATACGATACTAGTGGTTAGCTGTTTGAGATTTTTCTTAAATAAGGAATGTCCTTAAATCCCTACATCTAAGGAAAGCATATGATCGATGGGTAAAAGCTAATGAAAAACCCGTGTCTATATTCTTGTCAGCATGTTTGATGTTTTGGCAAAGAAACATGAACCATTAACCACCGCTAAAGAGACTATGGATTCATTAAAGGCAATGTTTGGGCAACCAGAAAGGTCCCTCAGACACAAGGCAATCAAACACATTTATACTAAGCATATGAAGGAGGGGACCTCTATTAAAGAACATGTCATGAACATGATGATGCACTTCAACAGCGCCGAAGTAAATGGTGGTGCCATTGATGAGGCTAATCTGTTCAAGGGTTGCATCCTTAAGAACCAAAAGAACCAAACGAGAAGTTGAAGGAGGGGATGTAAGACCCATAGTTAAGATAAGAAGTAAAATTTGACTAAGTGTCTTGAAACAGGCGTTTTTAGGTGGATTACTCGAGAAGAGGTTGGTTAGTCTGCAAGAAAGTTTAGGCGAGAATACTTTTAAAAGGTTAGGCGATTAAAGTTCTTCACGAATTGGGCCTTGGCAAGAAGAAACAAGAAAACTTCTTAAAAATTTCCTAAATTTACTTAATGGGTCAGATGTAAGGCTTAAGTTAGGCATGATTAAGTTAAACTTTAAGCTTACACATGTACCACTAAGAATAGGAGCTGACGAGCTAATAAGAGATTAAAGGTGATTAAGTTTGTTTATGAAGATAGAGGATGAGATCAGAATGTTAAGGGATGCTATTTATTATAGAAATTTGAAGAGAAAAATTTAAGTTTTGAGGTGCACTGTCAATTTATCTACGTGGGAAGAAGAAGAAAAGCCTTTGAAGTTTATTTATCAACTGTTGTGAGTGTTTTTCTTAAAAATGTTTATGTTAAAAGTTTTCCTTATAAGTTTTTATTGATTTGAGTTAATGACTTCAATTCAAATGATTTCTAAAAATAGATTGATGAAAAGCTTATACGGTGCTTTAAAGTACGTTTATTGAGATTATGAATGAATGTTCAAACCATTAGTTAACTTCCTACTAATGAACTAACTGTTATGTGCACATAAGAGTAAAGGAAACCACGTAGAAAATGACTACATGGTGGAGTGAAGTTGACCAATGTAGAAAATGACTAAATTGTGTTTAGCGACCTAAGCAACAAGAGAGAATAAGAAAATTCTTAAAT